>NC_132805.1:27678618-28878618 GCF_048594095.1 Paramormyrops kingsleyae
GAGGTATCCCAGGGACACAGGATTCAGTGAGGAACAGCCCGACAATTAAAGTAAAAAGTAATAATAATAATAATAATAATAATAATAATAATAAAAGAAAAAGTGTGTATATACACAGACACACACACACACACAAACACACACATCTCTACCTAATTACCCCACATGCATATTATACTCCGTTGTTGGCTAAAGGGGATTTTAGCATCATCAAAGCCTTATTTTTTTATTATGTCTGTCTACATCTGGCATGAAAACTTCTCCACGCACTCAGCTGGCCAGGAGGACCTAAAGCAGCCACTGTGATACTCAGTCCGCTGCATGCAGATCTGCGTCTCGCCGTTTCCGTCTGCAGTAAGGGGGGCATCCCCTGATCTACTCTCAGCCAATCACTAAGCCTCTAACGGCAGGACGGGTGACGTCACACCTCATTTCGGGTCACTAACGGAGCTCACGCTGACCCAGGAAGGTGCCCGACGACAACAAACAGAGCGGCACGATGTAAGCACGGCCACCAGACAGACACAGGGAAGCCCTCCGGATTCCTGCCAGGTGGGAGAACTACAAACGCGCGCGTACACAGACAGACACATATACTAACACCAGGAGGATGAACAAATACAACAGGGCACGGGGAAAAAAAAAAAAAAAAAAAAGAAGAAAAAAGTGCTCAGAGCAGAATGAAGAAAGAAGATGAAGTGCTCAGTAGTGTGATATATGGCAGAAGGCAGGAACGGAGGACAAACGAGATCAAATCACTTAGTACACGGTAACCCCCACAGCCCAGGGATGGGCATCAGCGGATCCCCGAGGAGGAACGAACCCTCATAAAATCGGTACAGGTTCCTGTACAGGGACAAACAGAAATAAGCAGAAACATGCATGCGATCAAACACACACATACACGCGCGCACACAAACACAGACAGACACAGACACAGACACTTTCTGCCTTGATGTCAGTGATCCCTAAGGGCACCCAAGAAAACGAAGACAAACCAAACTCGATTCAGAGTTCAGAGTGTATAAGGGGGAAATCATGTATGAATAAATAAGAACTGTATACACACAGATACACACAGATGGCCAGCTGGTCCACGCAACAGCAAATGCGCCAGAAAATGAACGCAGACTGAATCCTGCAGTTTCGGATATATTGAATATTTTTTCAGATACTTTATATCCGAAAGGAAGCAGCTTGAGCCGGAGAAGCAGGAGGAAACGCGGTCAGCAGGCCCAGCGTGCGGACAAAACCCTGCACCTGACAGGCCTGAGAGGATCTCCAGCCTGTTTACTGTAACGTCCACCAGGAGGACGGAGAGCGTGGAGCCCAGCCAAGCGTAGCTCCCCATCTTTTTGTCTGGTTTTAATAGGACTGCTGGGCACCCAGACCGGAGAAGGAGCAGGCTTGGAGAAAGGGGGTGTATATCATTCGGAGTTTTTAATGAGGGTGTAGGGCCAGCCAGATGCCTTCCGTCTAACAAACCTGCACGGGGAAGGTGCAGATCGATGACATGGGGCAGCTTCGCAGAGCCTGACAATGCGGCGGCCATACTGCGCCCCTGATCAAAGATTAAGTTTGTTTCGAACTTCTCATTCATTTCTCTTTCACATTTTCTACATCATCTAGTGCAGGAAATCTGAACCTGGGTAAATCAATAAAACTGCCTAAAACGGTTGTAGTAATGCAGGTAACAATGAGATACAGGTAAGCGTGACTGACGAACAACATGGGGTCGTGAGGCCCGCATTCATTACAGTGGTTAAGTGAGGCGCGGGAAGCAGAGGAGCTATAGGGATACATCGATCAGGAAGGGAGCCAGGGTGACCGTGACGGGTAGAGAGAAAGACAAGTCAAGCAGGAGGAGGGGGTGCGATGCGGGCCGGGTTGGCACCGGTACCTCTGTGGATGAGCAAGATGTCATTCTCGTTGACGGGCCGGTGGACCATATCCGAGTCGGGCTGCCCCGCCAGCAGGTGCTCATAGAACCACTCGCATCTGTCCTTAAATGGCTGTGGGGGAAATTGGCCGTGTGGCACCTCGTTAGCTCTTTAATTACACACCCCCCCCCCCACCACCATGCAGGAACGGCGGTGCCACTTGGTATCATCCTCCCCATCGTGAAACTTTTAAGCAATAAAGGCTGCAGATACTCCAGCGGGTATTTAAAGAGGCTTGAAAGAGCTGAAATAACATGGCCTGACCGGCACACACACACAGTACAATCTGCATAATATTTCAATGCCTTTGTTTCGCCAGCTGGAAGAGCCACTGCGGGGAGGAAATGACAGCAAGAGACGGGGAGACACATTACAGTGTAAAGGACTCCGCTTCCCCTGGGACGACAGGCACATTCAAAAGGAAAGCGGACGATAAAATCGCATTCGGCAGGTTAAAAATCTGTAATTAAAATTGTGCAGTGTTCTCATGAGGATCATAATCCAGGGGTAGCAGGCTTAGATTGGAACAGCAGGCAAATGAACACTAAAGTGTCTGAATAATAAACCAAAAAAGGCACTTAAAATTTATGAAGCTCTATAACAGGGTACAGGACAAGTGTTATCGCAAAGTCTTAATAGATACAGTTTAATGATTCAGCTCCGTAATGTGTGGAAGTCCCGGTGCCATTTGGTGCACAATCCCGGGGGTTTGACAAGTGTGGAGTCGGGAAGTAATCCGAGCCAAACTGATCGAGAATCGCGTTCCGCGTAAGCCCGGTGAACGCCCGTGTACATTAGGCAAGCTGCTGAGTGTGGAGTAACACTGAGTAAATGGCGGAGTACACTTTGTAATACTATTATTACAATTAGTATTTTGAGTAATGCAAAGCGAAAGAGTGGGCAGCCATAATGACATTGAAATAAGGCTGAGCGCATTGGGAAATATTAAAGTCCATCAAGAAAATGGCAGAACATATACAGTAATAGGGAGTAAATGAGCGAGCACATTGAGCGACAGTGTAATGTAGAGACTGGCAGTAGAGCTGTTAATATAGGCTCACAGCTCGGGGCTGGATTTTAATTAATTTTGCCCTCTAACGGTTAGCGTCAAACACAAGCACACAGACCTGGGTGGTGCCGACAGGTCATGTGTGAGCACCTTTTATTGAATTGTCTTTTTTTAAACTGCTGAAATAGCGACATTATTTCATCATGAAGAGCAGCTATTTTCTCCCTAAACGTAGGAAATTCCCAGCCATATTTGGCTAAGGATACAGGTTAGAATAGACCATGCAAAGTCACAAGTCTTCAGCAGCTACATTAAATGCTCTGTGCTGTGTTGTTAAAGCATAGAGCCACGGCCAGGCGGCCCCATTCGTCTGTAGCTGATGCTCAAGATCACAGAAAATGTGTCCGTCTGGATACCTGGGCTTTGATGATGTGCATGAAGCGGGACATGAGCTCCGGGCACTCCAGCAGAAAGTGGAAGTGGTCAAAGATGATGGTGGGGTTCCTGAGAGAGGAGGAAGGCAGGGAGACTCACTTTGTTTGTTTTATGGCACAGGAGCACAATCGCACGCGGAGATTATGCTGGACTCTCAGACCTCGTGACGAAGCACTTGAGGACCTCGTCATGTTTGCAGACAAACTCAATGAAACGAGGCGACGTCATCCTGGGAGAAAAAGAGGGGGGGGAAGTAAAAGCAAGCTAATTTTAAAATAGGTTGTTTCAAGATCTATACACAGAAACAAACGCAAGTGCAAAATCTTCAGGTCAGCACTACAAAACTTAGAACTCGAACGAAACACTTGAATAAATAATGCTTTGGACGCTGCAAAATGGAAAGCAACATGCTATTGAGATGTCATCCGTAATATACCGTGACATTATTGCTGAGTGCGACACTCCGCTCACAGGTACACAGTGCAGAAAGACCCCAGCCAACACAGGCCAAAAAGCAAAAGTGGAAAATGACTGGGGGGGGAAAAAGAACAAATGAAAACCCCGGCACATGGTCACACAGAACCAAGAAACCACAACTAGACGAAAGTAATCCGTGTGAAAACCTTCTTTCGTTGCCATAACTATTGAAAATACCCTATGATTAGCAAAAATTTTATAGCTAACACGTAGTGGCATTTTTTTCCAAACTAATTTACCGACTGAACGAATATCTGACTTGTTTTCTGAAAGAATAATTGAAAAGGTAAAGCCTATGTAGTTTTTCACCTTTTTCAGGAGAAATAATTATGGTGTTTTTGCTGTTAATTAATAGGGAGCTAAAAGAAAACGACATCTAAATTCACCCCACCGATAATCGAGACACAATTCAATGCTAATTAAGGCCTGGTTTAAGGATATAATTACATCTAATTAAAAAGCTCAGGGCTACGGAACTGACAGATACAAGCGGGATCATGGACCTCTATTATATAAGAGACTGCCTTATAGATGAACTCTGAATGTTTACACACATGCACACAGCAAAAATACTAGAATATGGAAACACTGAGCCAAAGGTGGCTGTACATGTTTTGCCTGAAAAATAATGAACAAAAAATATGGAGGGCAACACAGTCCAGGTTCTGTAGTAGAAAAAAGCACCGTAATGTTTTTACACTTCAGACAGCCATTCCTTTATAAAAGAACATCAACTGATTTGCATTGATGGAGGGTGTGGTTCTAATGGTCATGAGGTTCTCCAAAACCGGGGGGGGGGGGGGTCATTCAGGAAATACTCTCACCCAACAGCACAATGACAAGTCCTGACTGACAAAACAGTCTCATATGGGATGGGGTCACCCCAGCCCCCACAGCTATGGGTTTACAAAGCCCAACACAAGCTTCCAGAAACCACAGTCACCTAGCACAAGGACAACTGCCTAACTCACGCTACTGACCACAAAAGCAGCCAGCTAATAAACACACAGGCTACATTTCCGTCCACATCCTTAGTTAGGTTCTCACTGCAGAGAAATAAATAAATAATCACTACCCAGTATGAACAGCGGCAGCATACTTAATAAAAAGTTAACAACCAGAAAATGAAAACATTGAAATAAAAATATGATGAGAGTGTCGAAAGCTCATATATAAAAAACTATATTAAGAATAAATGGAGATGATTGAAGGTGTATCTGCAGAGCTGAGCAGCTCGTACCCTTGGGGCATCTGGCAGGAGCAGCACTTATAGAAGGCCTGGATGACAGCGCTCAGCCGGTTGGCTGTCATGGAGATGACGTCCTCGCCGTGGGCACACGACCCAGCTGCGGTCTCCATGACAACTTCAGGCAGGGGGGGGGCGGGCCCATCCCCATCCCCATCCCCATCCCCATCGCCGTTAGCCCCCGTGCCGGCGGCAGAGTCCACCTGGCGCTGCTTGAGCAGGAGCGAGGCGATATCAGCCCCGGTACCTGGGTCGGCCCGGTTCTTCTCCAGCTCGGTGGAGATCAAGACGAGCCACTCGTCCAGGGAGTGCCAGAGAAGCTCCAGCGGCTGAAAGCAAGGCACGGCGTCCATTCACATCTCACATCAAGTGCCTAGAGCAGTGTTTCCCAACAAGGTACTCGGGGATCCAGAGACGGTCCACGTTTTTGCTCCCTCCCAGCTCCCAAAACATGGACCGTCTGTGGATCCATGAGGACAGGGTTACAACAAGGGTCTGATAAAAAACTGATGTCATTTCCTGTGCATCTCTGTTTTGTGTCCGTATCTTTACTGAAACACTACATTTACATACTTTTACATAGTGTTCTGTCCTCTGATATTATTGTGCCATAAAACCAATAGTCTATGCTTTGGATCAGCTATTCACACACTGACTGACAAGTAAGTGTGCACACAGAATGTCCTTCACATTGCCCGATGACCCCGTACGAAATAAACGGCCATAAAAGCCATACCATCACATGTACAATCAAGACTTTAAACCCAGGATGAAAAAAGCCCAATCAGGACTTTAGCTTCAGAGCATCGTTGGGAGCAGAAGGCCTTAAAGCATTTCAGGATTTATGATTACTGTGACCATCATGGGGAAAGAATGCGGGAAAGAAGACAAAAGCTGAAAGACGATCTACTACTGCCCTCTGCAGGAGATTATTATTCACTGCAGCAAGAAAATTGCCATTTGTTTACCTGCAAAGTTAGGGGTCTCCAATCCTGGTCCATGACAGTTTGTTTGTTTATTTATTTATGCATACAAACAAATTAGGACTTCTTTAGGCTAATTACAGCTTTGTTTGTTTGAAATATTTAATAAAGAGGATTGGAGAAAATTACTCCCCACGAATGGCTGATGGGAAACTGGTTTAGACTCTGATGAGGGCCGAGATTGGGAACCCCAGTTTGGTGCCCGTCGCCTCCAAAGAAAGTTGCCAGAAGCAGAGAAAGGCAGAAGCTGGACGTGTAGCGCTTTGCGTGGTTGGCATGACACTTACTTCCTGCAGGGAATGTTTTGTAAGCTCACTGACTGCGATCTCCCTCCCCGGGGTGGGGTCCCTCCGTCTAACGCCCTGGCCCTGCCTGACCTTGAAGACCTGACTTCGCGGCGTTTTGTTCCCGTTGTAGCCCATGTCATTCCCGTTGTTTGGAGAGGACGGGCCCAGCCGAAACACGTGGCAGAATATCCGAACGATCCTCAGCAGACTCTTCATCTGGGCCTCGTAGTTGCTGGACAAACTGGAGAGGAAAAGGAGGTCAGCACTAGGCGATGCGGATGTAACAGAAAGTCTGCACTGAACAATCGGTACGGGGCAGTGATTCCCAACCCCGTCCTCGGGGACCCATAGACGGTCCACGTTTTTGTTCCATCCCAGATAGTCCCCAAGAACCGGATTGGGAAGCACAAGTATAGGGGAAGAGCGCCCAGACTGGCCCAACTAGACAGCAGAAGGGAGACGCTTCTGGTTAATAACTGGCAACATCTAAGCAGAACAGCAGAGAGGCTAAAAAGGGTAGTATGCTGTACTTTATGTGCATGCAGTATTGCTCTTCTCTGAACCACAGGGTCATGTTACCTCAGCAACTTGTGGCCATTGGTCGTGGCCACTTCAGCAAGACTTGTGAGGATCCTCTGATAGTTGGATTCACTTTGTTGGGAGATATGCTCCAGGACCTGCCGTAGCTGGACACAGACACACCAAAATGAGGGGAGGCCTGGACATCTCACTCACACTCACACACACACACACAGATTTCAAGATGTTAAGTGAAGACCCCAACACACACTAACACAAACTTAACATGCCAGTAAGCACATTTTTGCACACAAATAGACCAACACAAATGCAAAATTATATGGAATGGTTATCAAAACACGCACAAATGGTTATACCAATAACCCTAACCACCCAAGTACATGCCTACTGCTTAGTCATGGACGCAGAAACACAAAAAGCACATGCAGGCAACAGCAGATCAGACACACAGTAGCTACCATGTTCTCCTTGATATCATCGTTCTGTGTCATCTGGATGAGCATCTGGAACAGCCTTCCATTGTACTGGATCAGGACCTCAGAGGTCTCCCCGTACCCACCCTGGGCGGCAACGGACAATGCACACATGATCCACTGCTTCATCCAGTGTGTATAAACACAGTCACCTATGTAAGTAAGCACTGATGTTTGCAGTTCACCATCCACGTGCGTGAACATCGACGGGGCCACCAAACTGGCCACTGCAATCCCCGTCACACACAAATGCCTCCTCACCTGCACACACAGGTCCAGAGGCGTGACCCCATTTTTGTCGGGAAGGTACTTGGCCCCCCTGGAGAGAAGGATCTGTGCTGTGTCCCTCTGGCCGTGACTGCGGGAAAGATCAGAACTTCCATGAAAGAGACGATCGCGCGCTAGCCGGAACGAAGGGGACAATCCGGAATCCCATAAGAAACTGGACACCTGTGTAAAGGGGCCCAGCTGGGGTTAGGAACCCAGAACCAAAGGCCCAGCGGTACCAAATCTCAGGCATATGGACGCATGAAGGCTCTCTCACTATTCCTTTGGTGCCGTCTCTTCCTCTACCACTCTCTCTCAGAGCTCCCCTCATCTGACCTGGTGGAAACAGAACGTCTCTTCTGGGAATGTACATTTTGTTAGTCTGATTTTTGGCTTTGATCAGAACTTTGATCAACTTGGGAGTTGGGGCGGAGGTGGGGAACTCCCTCACCCGAGCAATTAAAGGCAAAAAACTGAATTTTAGAATAGATATACGGGTCCTATATAACATACCATGACAATTGTACAGTAACAGAAAATGCAACCAGCGGGGAAATACCAAGCACGAGTCAGCCTGTGGCGTGGAACATAACGCCTGGCAAAAACCAAAGGTGGGAGTAATTCATTACCACGAAAGCCGCTCCCGATTAATCCCCCTTCCCTCCAACAAAGATGGATTTGCCCGTTATTCTTGCAATCCAATTGCCTTCGCGAGAATATCTCCGAAATATCTCCCAATGACAATGTAACGCATAAAATACAACAAGATTCAAGATTGTTCAAAGACACGGAGCATTAATTAGGGAGCATTTTCAGTGCGGCTGAAGAGCAGCAAGGAGCCATGAGGTGTTATTTGATCCGAGCTCGTGTCTTGGGTCGTACCCATCGATAATGAAAGCGTCCTGCCCAGTGTTGTGTGTAACGCGTTACTGTAATTAAATTACTTTTCCACTGAAAAAGTAGAGTAACTGATTACTGTTCATTTGTAGGTATTTTAATTACAGTTACTTGTAATGTACTTGCGTTACATTGAAAAATAATTAAACTCGCTGAATATCATTATTTAATTTTATTAATTTATGTTCTAAAGGTAAAAGTAAACTCTGCCGCTTTAAAATCGTTGTAGTGCAGGTGCACGTGATTTCGCGCCAGTTATAGTCTTATATAGTCCTATTCTAAAGCGGAAGATGTCGGACTCGGCTGAAGCGAGTGGCTGTTTTAAAAAATGGAAATATTCCCATCACTTCAGTTTCCTTAAACAAGCAGACAAGAACATTACTGTACTATGTAAGCTATGTCCTGGGGAGAAAAAACTATCGGCCGCTGTCAATAGCACGAGTAATCTACTGAAACACCTGACACGGCAGCATAGACGAACACTTCTGAGTGATCCTTGTTCATCATCGACGGATAACCCAGCGGCAACTCCTGCTAAGCAGGCAAAACTTGATTTTACTTTGGCAGTGCAGAAAGTGTCTGAAGGTGAGTTTAAAAAAATGATTGCAGGCTACATTGTGGAAGAGATGCTACCGCTGCGTACTGTAGAATCTCCGTCTTTTAGGTGCATATTAAACAAAATACCTGTGTGTGGCAAAAAAGCAGCACTGCCCGATCGAAAAACGTTTTCGACTTACTTAGACGAGTGTTATGCTGACATGGAAATGGAGCTTAAAGGGAAATTCGAGAGTTTGCAATATATTTCCACGACTGCTGACATTTGGACCAGCCATAACAAAAGTTTTCTCGGAATGACGGCACATTGGATTGATCCTTCTACTTTTGTACGAGGACATGCAGCACTAGCATGTAAAAGAGTGCGAGGGAGACACACATATGATGTAATCGGCAATGAAATCGAGCAAGTACATTCGGCTTATGGACTGAACTCTAAAGTGACAGCCACCGTGACAGACAACGGGTCCAATTTTATCAAAGCTTTTAGAATGTTCCAAAAATCAGACTCTGATGAGGAATCCGAAGAAGATGAAGAGGTGACATTTACTGATGTTGAGCAGACCCTCTCCACAGAATCAGAAGGACAGTTTTCTCTCCCTCCACACTTAAGGTGTGCATCACACACACTGAACTTAATTTTTCATGATGTCGAGAAATGGCTTCAAGCAAATGAGTCAAAATTCATCTACCGAAGTGCAACTTCAAAGTGTTCTGCAATGTGGACAAAAGCAAACCGTTCTTCTGTTGCTTCAGAGTTAGTAGATAATTTTTTCAAGAAAAAACTCATAGTGCCTATTTCAACACGATGGAATTCATTTCACGACGCCCTGTCCAGGATCACTGACATTCCCCTTACTGAATTAAATACTGTCTGCACTCAGTTTGGAATCAAATGCTTCACTGATCGGGAGTATCTGTTCCTAAAGGAGTATTGCATCGTGTTGAAGCCACTCACTGTTGCGCTAGACATATTGCAAGGAGAAGAGAACTGCTATTTTGGAATCCTTCTTCCAACTCTGGAGATTCTAATGTCCAGGACGCTGGCGCTGCGGGATGAGCTTAAGCTGACAGCATCTCTCCCTGATGTCATTGTTAAGGTAATCTAATATATATATATATATATATATATATATATATATATATATATATATATATATATATATATATATATATATATTATACATATAGTACAAATTGCTAGATTCTGACCTTACCCTAAAATACATTTTTGTTTTATTTATCATGCTCTTATGTGAAGTGTCTGAAGTGTCTGATGTATTTTTGTCTCATAGGCGATCAAGGTGCGCTTTTCCTCAATGATGGACAATAAAGAAGCTCTCCTGGCTGCAGTCACTTTGCCTAAATTTAAGTTACGCTGGATCAGAGAAGAAGAGAAAAAAGGCATGGTTAGGGCAATGCTTACTACAGAGTGCCATGGGTTGTCTCTTGAAGACCAACAACATGCTCAAGATCACAAGAAACCTGCAGACTCCACTGATGACTTTTTTTCATTTGAGGAGGACGACTGTACCTACTCTGCTGAAACAGAGGTGATGGAATATTTGAAATCTGCTGGGTCTGAGCTGGGTGTTCTTAGCCAGTTTCCCAGGATTAAGGCCATTTCACTGAGGCACAACACAGCCACACCATCAAGCGCACCAGTCGAAAGGCTTTTTAGCCTGGGCAATCTTGTGCTTACGCCCAGAAGGAACAGGCTGTCAAGTGAACGCTTTGAGAGACTTACATTAATGAGATACAACCACTTTTTCAAAAACAAAGCAGCTAAGTAGTACAAAAAGTTTTTTGGAAAACATGAGTGCATACAGTATGCATGAAATATGGTGCTCATTGGTTTGAGGAAGTTTCAGAGGAATTCTGTTTGTTAACTAAAGGTTACAGTTAACTTCACTTTGTTGAAACATGACATGATTACATACATTATGTATGAATATGGTACTCATTGCTTTGAAAGTAAGTTTCATGTTTCATGTTAACATTTCTTAAGTTAAGCTTTTTTGTTATTCAGATATGTTGAAGAATAATATTTTTTTGTTATTTTGTTATGTGTTTCTTACCTGAAGAAGGTTACATTTCTTACTAAAAGATTTATTATTATAGAATGTTTTTTTATAGAATGTAATAAAGATGATTCAGAAAGGTAAAAGGCTAAACTATTTCATGTTTGACTCATATGTTTTTTTTTATTATTTATTATTTAAAGAATTTAATTTCTATTGTTTGTCCACTGAAGGTTTATATGGATTTTAAGAAGTATTTAGTTAAATTACTTATTGAGTAATTAAGTTACTTTTCAGACACAGTAATTAGATAAGTATTTTAAATACAACATTGATTAAGTAATTAGTAATTAGTAATTAGTTACTTTTTTAAAGTAACTTACCCAACACTGGTCCTGCCACCACGCCAGCATACAGAACCAGTAATTATCCACAAAGAGATGCGCTGCCCATTACAGCGTGAACAACTTTCTTCGTTTCATGGTCTGTCCCCAGTTAACAATGACCAAAACAACCAAAACCCGCAGTGGCAACAGAGGTTTTGTTAATTTTGTTATTTTAAATTATCTGAAGTACTAGACGAGGAATACTGATTGTTCTACACAAAGTCTAATCACAGTTTTAATTTGGCTTAGCAGAATTCTGTGGCAAGGCAGGGGGGGCAGATCCAGAAGAGAACTTTTTTCCCCCCCCATTATGATTTTCAAATGTCAAGAAAATGTCAGAAACCTGCCAGAATGTTTTTGTGTTTCAGTGCGTTCAGTCGCTCACTGGTTGTTCTTTTTTTCCCATAAACATCAAAGCATTTTGCTTTTGTTATAAAGCTTTTTTAACAGCCTAAATCAGATAAAGGAAAAGATTCAAAAGAACCTGAGAGTGTTTTGTATGTGAAGACCAATAGCACTCTAGCTTCAGGATGATGTCCATCTATGTGAAACATTTCATTTTCATAAATTCTCTGTCTCCCAAGCAAAGCAATCCCAAGTAGACATGAGTCAACCAACACAATCCAGCTAAATACAGCTTCACAACAGTCATAAGAATGATAACTCTCAGTATAAAACATTTATTACTCACTTCAACCTTAACCTCAGTACCTTTTTGTCCTACTTCTATGTCACTGTGGGTCCTATTGCATGCATATCATTTTGAACAATTCAATGCCTCCAGCTTTGTGGGAACAGATTGGGGAAGGCCTTTTTCTGTGCCAGCATGACTGTGCCCCAGTGCACAAAGCAAGGTCCATAAGGACGTGGTTGGGTGAGTTTGGTGTTGAAGAACTTGACTGGTCTGCACAGAGCCCTGACCTCAACCCCATCAAACACCTTTGGGATGAACTAGAATGGAGATTGTGAGCCAGGCCTTCATGCGCAACATCACTGCCCGACCTCACTAATGCTCATCTGGATGAATGGGCAAGAAATCCCACAGACACAATCCAAAGTTTAGTAGAAAGCCTTTCCTGAAGTGGCAGCTGTTATACCTACAAAGGGGGGACCAACTCCGTATTGATGCCTATGGATTTATAATGAGATGTCATACAAGTGCCTGTGGGTGCAGCCGGATGTCCCAATACTTTTGTCCATATAGTGTGTGTAGATATATTCATGTGTATTTGTATGGGTGTGTATACATTTTATATTTAGTATGTACAGTTCACTATTCATGCTATATAAGGAGGTATGCAAGCAATGCATTGCACTTCTACAAATGACAATGAGTCTTTGCATCCTAGAATGCCAAGGAGAAGCAGAGCTATGAGTCATTCTTAAAGGGATACCTGCAAGCGAAGTAGAGGGGTGTGGCACCAGAGACGTTTGGCCTGTTGATGTCCGCGCCGCTGTCCAGCAGGCAGAGCACCGTCTGAGGGGAGGACAGCACACACGTCAGCATGTGAAGATGCATGACTGCGCAGTGAGGCTCCGCACGGGGAGACGACGGCCCAGAGGAGCCGTCAGAGCAGGAGACGTCTCTCCGCAGAGCGGTGGAAGGGACCAGCTCTTGGGTTTGTTTTCAAACAGCCTATTAAATCACATCCAAAAGGAATAAAAAAAATTAAAAAAAATCTCTCTGCTTCACCAACCCTAGGTCAGCACCATGACCTCTACCAGATATAGCTAATGGGGTTCTTGGGGTTAGATCTGTGCATGGAGGAGGAGCTGACACCGTCACAACCTCATCAGATGCATGTGCCCTCTAAGGGTGAGAGCGCAGAATGCAGAGGGTGCAGGAATTGCTTAAACAGACAACCGAACTACACCCTGGCAGATGGGCAGCATGTGGTAGCAACACAGAGGACGGGCGCTTGATAGAACATGATGAATAGAATATGATGTTGTTCGGCGCCTGCCAAAGGCCGAACGTCTCCTTCCCCCTGGCTGCCATCGCGGGCCCATAAGGCAGCGCCGCACGCCGGCTGCTCGCGTACCGTCTTGTGGCCGTTCTGGCAGGCCACGTGCAGGGCAGTCTGGCCCATGGCGTCCTCTACGTCCACGTTGGATACATGCTGGACCAGGTCATGGAGCAGCTCCGTCCGACCGTTGACCGCCAGCCAGTGGATCTGGGGAGATGGAGGAAGCAGAGGAAGGGGGAGCGAGAGAGGGACGAGAGCGATGTCATGGAAAAGGAAAGCGAGAACCGTGCGAGTGGTTTCCATGGTAACCACATCTATTAATCCATTTATTTCTTTATCTCAATGATGTCAACTAGAAACCTTCCAGGTATTGTCTAGCTAATATTGAGGTTTTAACACAAAATTATAATGCATCAGAGGACTTGACTGAAACACACTGAAAACCATGCAAGTCTACAATGCTCATTATTATCAAACCTGTCAGAGACAGCATTAAAAGTGAATATAATTCATATTTGCTAAAATATAATAATGTGATAAAGGCATAATAGGCCCTGGTGTCCCACACACAGTTTAGAGATTCTGTTACACTCTGTTATACTCCTAGCAATATACAGTGATCTCCAACTATATCGCGATTCAGCTATCGCGCCCCCGCTATATCGTGGATTTTCCCCCGACGTGTCACAGTTCTCTGCGCATCGTGTACCTTGCTTGTGATCTGATTGTTTTCGTTTTGTTTTAAGCCCTACGACGGCTCCCAAGCTTCCTGCATCTTCTAAGCCTTCTGACAGTAGTGAGCCTAAGCGCCAGAGGAAGACCTTGACCATTCAAGAAGGTAAAACTCCTGGATATGCTTCTGGAAGAAAAGCGTTACGCGGAGCTCGCTCGCCATTATGGCTTGAATGAATCGACGGTACGATACATCAAAATGGATGAAAAGAATATATGAGCCATATATGTTTTTATTTTTATATATATTCCATTACGTATACAGAGAGAGAAAGAGGTGTGTGTATGCACACACACACACACACACACACACACACACACTAATATTTTCCGTCCTGAGCAATTTGATGGCAATGCGAAGTTGAGCAAGTCGACGGTGTTACTTGGAGACGATTCTTGTTTGTCCAGTTCACTGACAAGTAGTAACTTTGAAGGTTTGTCACACGCACACACTCAAAAAAACCCATATTTGGTCATTTCTGGGCTATGAAACGGAGGCAGCAAAGCACAGACGCAGCGGCACTAAATATGTAAATATGCTTGATTTGTTTAAGCATAATGATATTGGCACCTCTCATGGAAGAAAAAAAATCTGGGACGGATGGTTATTATACACAAAGCCGAAACCTGTGACAGAACTGAATAATTTCAGAGGACCAGAGCCCCCCCCCCCAATCATTTGGTCTGCAGAAGAAATTCCACAAACACCATCTGAAATTTGAGTGCTCTTGAACAGACATTATGTTGGGTCAGTTCCTTAAGCAATATGGGTTTTTTTTTTACCATTTTTTCTTTGCAAATGCCATAGTAATATTTCAAATTGCATATCTGAATACTAATTTTGAAGTTGAGTGCAATATGCACAAACACCCTACTTTCTTCATGTTTATGTGTACATTTGTATTAGCAATATACGTAATGTTAGCCTGCTCATACAAGCTAGTAAACAGCCAAACAAATCTTTTGTCACTTGATTAGCAGGCGTGTCCCTGGTTTATTAGGTATGAGGAAGCATAAAACCCTCGGTAGCAGAAACACAGAAAGCAAATTGCATGTAAAAAGTCAAAGGTACACTATTTTATTTCAGAAGAACAAAAATCAGCCCTGTGTGTGTGTGAGTGTGCGCCCAGTGTGTGTGTGTGAGTGTGCGCCCTGTGTGTGTGTGTGAGTGTGCGCCCTGTGTGTGTGTGTGTGTGAGTGTGCGCCCTGTGTGTGTGTGTGTGTGAGTGTGCGCCCTGTGTGTGTGTGTGTGAGTGTGCGCCCTGTGTGTGTGTGTGAGTGTGCGCCCTGTGTGTGTGTGTGAGTGTGCGCCCAGTGTGTGTGTGAGTGTGCGCCCTGTGTGTGTGTGAGTGTGCGCCCTGTGTGTGTGTGAGAGTGTGCGCCCAGTGTGTGTGTGAGAGTGTGCGCCCAGTGTGTGTGTGAGTGTGCGCCCTGTGTGTGTGCTGGCGACTGCCCAGGGTTGGTTCCTGCCTGCACCCCTTGTTCCTGGGATAGGCCCCATTCCCCCCCCCCCCCCCCCCCCGCGACCCCAGTTCGGTGGTTTCAGAAAATGGCTGGATGGAAGAACCATAATTCTAGATCAACCAGGAACAAAATATATCCATCACTATAACCACTTAATCCCAACTGGGGTCGCGGGGGGGATCGGAGCCTATCCCAGGAACAAGGGGCGCAGGCAGGAACCAACCCTGGGCAGTCGCCAACACACCACAGGGCACACAATCACACAGTCACAATTACAGGGCCAATTTAGACTCGCCAACCAACCTGCCCTGCACGCTTGTGGACCGTGGAAGCCGGAGCCCCTGGCGGAAACCCACGTAAACACGGGGAGAGCAAGCGATCTCCACACAGAAAGGTTCTATGCCCTTCCTGGGGACTGAACCCAGGACCTTCTTGCTGTGAGGCAGCAGCACTAACCACCGTGCCACCCGCGGAACAAAATATATAAGCCATATATTCCTTATAGTCTGAACGATCTGAGTATAACCATGTTATGCTCAACTCATAATCGACATGTTAAATGCAAAAGACCCAAGTGACTTTGACAAGGACCAAATCATTGTGGCCAGTCTCGGTCAGAGCATCTCTGAAACAGAACGGTTTGTGGGGTGTTCATGGTCGGCCGCGGTGAGAACCTACTGACAGGGGTTCAAAGAGGGGAAAACCATGAACAGCCGACTGGGTGTTGAGCGGCAATGACTCATCGACGCGACATGTGAATGAAGGCTGTCCCTTCTAGTACACACCAACGGAAGGGTAACAGTGACAGAAATGGCAGATCATTTTAATGATGGTCGCAAGAATGACGTGTCATGACACACAGAGCGTTGAGCTCCACCGCATATGGGGCTGGAGATACACGTAGGTAAGTAGCAGATGGGATAGTCTTCATTCACTTCCACACTGATGAGTCCTGCCCCAACACAGTGGCAGTTTGTGATTTTTCACTCCTTGAACCCCTCTCAGTAGGTATTCACCACAGCCAACCGAGAGCGTCCCACAAGTCTTGCCATTTCAGAGGCACTCTGACGTGGTCATCGGACCGTAACCCTCTAGTCCTTGTCAAAGTCACTCAGATCTTTACCCCTGGCCATTACTTCCTGCATTCAACAAGACAAAGACATCCAGTGCAGATAACCAAGAGCAACGACAAAGGTAACCACAAAAGCAGGTTGCATACTCACAGCAGTCAGCCCTTCGTTATTGCAGATGTTGACATCAGCATTGTACTCCAGCAGTCTCCCCATGCATTTCTTCTGGCTGCAGGAAAGAAGGGGGGGGGGTGCTGATCCATCTCCAATCACCACTCAACCAATCAGAAATCACATAGCCAGCACCACGGCGACTGGACCCCATACCCGTTCCTGGCGGCCAGGTGCAGGGGAGTGCACCCTGAGATATCCTGGTAGTTGGGATTGGCTCCTTTTTTCAGCAGCAACACTAGGCACTCCACCGAACCACAGCTGCCACAGGAGGCAAGGGGAAACCGGGAGGATTATGGGAAAGGCCCTGCACAACTCCACAAAGACACGGATATAGGCAGCAATACACAAATCAGAGTTTACAGGAAATTACATGGGCACCACAAATTCTATGGTAGACTGCCCGGGCAGCAGAGGACAGTAGAAGGTTATACAGGAAATGACATGGGCAACCACAAGTTCTATAGTAGACTGCCCGGGCAGCAGAGGACAGTAGAAGGTTATACATGAAATGACATGGGCAACCACAAGTTCTATTGTAGACTGCCCAGGCAGCAGAGGACAGTAGAAGTTTATACAGGAAATGACATGGGCAACCACAAGGTTTATGTAGACCGCTCCGGGCAGCAGAGGAAAGTAGAAGGCTTTATAGGAAATGGAGATCTGAACAACAACTTACAGTAAAAGACACCAAGAATCAGGCACATGTTCAGCAAAAACAACAGGGTTTAGAGCAAATAACAGTGACCCAACAAACGTTTGGTGAAAAACAGTATAGGTGAGATGCAGTTAATAACTGAGGTTAAAAAAGCTAGAGACTAAGCCTCCTAATATACCGATAAATAACTGGTGGTCGCTATTTTTTATTTTCTGTTTGCGTTCAATGTTACCAGATATTTGAGCCATAATCATTTATTCTCCCCACAAAACGGAAGCCAAAGATTGATTTTCACATTAGCAACTCCTCCCACGGTTTGTCTGTCCCTGGTTTAAAAAAAACCTTTGTTTTATTGCCCGCTTCTGGTGAGACATTCTCTGCAAAATGACAATTCAGTTAATCAAGGAGCAGTATTCTGTCAAACACCAGCTACACCTATCTCTGCTGAAAAGCACAGGTAGACCAGGAATGAGCGGAATGAGCTGCATACTCTCGACGCAGTGGAAAATCTCAGCAAACTGCTTGGCTCATTAGGGTTCACCAAGATACTATAGACAATGGCAGCACAGAAACTGTCGCTATAATAGCCTGTACTCTTCTGGGAAGGCTTTTCATTAGACGTTAGAACACTGCTGGTGGGATTTGCTGCCATTCAGGTTGGGTATTGAGGTCGGGTGATCAGCTCCCTTTCTCTGAGCTTGTGTGGCCAAACAATTCACATGCAGTTGACCAGGCCAGCATTTGGGCGACCTGACTTGTTGGAAAGATGGCATCCTATGATGGCACAAAGTGGAAAATTAGTAATCGCTTCTTTGTGAATGCCCACTCTGCTGCCACTGACTATGACTGCATGACTGTGTGCTAAGACACCTTTGTTAGGAATGGATGTGGCTGAATTAGCCAATTCCTCCAATTAGTAGTTGTGTCCACATACTTTTGGTTTTATATTGCTATATAATTTATATAAATAAGGGCCCTACACAGCCCCTACAGAGAAAGGAAGCCCACTGGTTACACTGGTTAAACTACAGGGAGTCGTCTTAAATGACAGGCATGCAAGTAAGCTGTCATATTCGACAGCAGGCTTTCAAAATGCTAAAAGAAAAACTTTTTGGCAGCATCTTACCGATTTATTGTTGTAAAACCAAAATTATATATACAGAAGTTTTCTGGGCTTTTTAAAACTGTAATTTAAACCATTAATAGGGATTGACATGACGGGTACACAGGTATGCATTTGCAGTATAAAGATTAAAATGCACACTAATTTCATGTCATAATAGCAGAAATGCTATTATTTTATATCAATTGTAACCTATACACCGCAAATGTGTACCAGTTACATCAATCCTTGTCAATAGAATACAGTGTTTCATCAAGGTATCTATCACTGCTATCCCTAGGATTAGAGAAATCATCCTAGTGCTCAGGAATGAACGAAGCAGTGAATTACAATCAGAACCCTTTAATTGTCGTTATACCATGTACAACAAAACTGCAAATGCCGAAGGTGTCACAAACGCAGACGCCTTACTTTGCAGCGATGTGAAGCAGGCTCCTCTTCACTCGTCCAAAGGCGTAGTTGACATCAAACTTTGAGTTCATGAGTAATTCCGAGACTGACCTGAAAGTGCATGAAATAAAGCAATACAACGCTCCCATCAATTATGGTTTGTTCAACTCCCGCTGTGGTACATGATTATAAACGGCACAAACGAGTCTCAAGTTCAGTCCTTAACACTCCCAAATGACTTAGCCAAATCTATGCGTTCCTTAATGATTACAAACAATAACTGATGGTGATTCAGTAATTATCACGTGTCAAAAGGTGTCCATTCAGTCAAAACCACATCAAACTATACACGGATACATTAATTCCTTTGCTCCACAAAAACAAACACTTTTCTTAATTGTAATCAAATGGTATCTCCTGAATCCCAAAGACGACGGTAATTATGGGTAATCTAAAACACACCAGGTAGCAGGTTCTCCAGAGGCAGAGCTAGCGAGTAGCACTCAACTCAAAAAGACAGTTTTCCATAAACTGCTACTGCCTTGACAGTCAAACTGATTCATATTAGTTTTGTCAATGTGTCAATGTAGGGAACTGTACTCAAACGCATTATAAGGAATGGAACAAAATTATTTATAGCTTCTCTGAGCAAAAAATAAAAATCAGTCTGGTGCTAATTTTGGAAAATGTGTCATGAAAGAAACAGAGTCAGAGAAACACTCAAAACCGCTCATTTGTTCAACAGCAACTGATGTTGAAGGATCATGATGCTACAAAGTGTCACTCTCTAAAACACACAGCCTCACAAAACATTCTCGATTAAAAAAAAAATGGCAGAACACAATGACATCAAAGAGCAGCAAGATGAATCGGTTCATCATTTTGACGATATGATCATCAGTGCATGTTGCATTCTTGTGATAAAAGTGTAACTTCTAAAATGATGTCAGATAAACAAGGTAAGGTTTTAAAAAAATAATAATAATAAATAAATAAAATAAATCAAGAACGTTAGAAAAAGCGAAGTAATGAAACAATGACTTCCATGTTACAGCACTGATAATCGACAACCTACCTGTGCTGGTCAGCCATCACCATGGGCATTAAAGTATACACAGCCGTTTCATTGTCTGCAGAAGAAAGAAACAAGATTACAAGTTCATTCAGATAAATGACACCCAGTTGCCTGACAGGTTTTTCTCCACAGAAAAGTATCTCAGGGATGTACTTTTAAACTCCGTGACGAGAGAAAACAAGTGAAAGGTCATACTTACAACAGCAGAAAGCCTAAGATAAGACTCAAACTGCTCTACTTATTTCATTAACTTCACAAAAAGTTCCCATGACCGAGTAAGGAAAAGCATTTCTAAAAATAATCCATTCTCTCTCTCTCTCGGCTTAATCGCTTCCAGCCCACTCAAACTTGGCACCCATGCAGATCTCCGCCGCCCACAAGGATCGCCCACTTTGTGTCTGCGGCCGACAGAAGTCCTGATAAGTCTGTTCGTGTTACAGCAACTGAGGGGGGCACTCCACATCCCCAGGCTCAGCGGGGGCCATCGATCTCAGCCAGGGACCCCTCCACCCAGCAACGTGTCTCCCCAGCCCGGGTGTGGCACTTGGCCCTCGCTTCCGAATCCCACTCGCTAAACCCACGACCGCGTCTGCACCACCAGACGAGACACAGACTGGCTGTCCATCATGAGGACGCGATTCAGTGTATTCATGACCTGTATCTTTAAAGAAAACACCCCAAAATCATTTCACCTGCATCTACTGTCAGAGACACCTCTAAGGGCAAGACTTTACATCATCGAACATAGATGTGCAGAGAAGTCTTCACGAGTTTTTAAAAAAATGTCTGTATAGTGATCTAACATGCAAAACAATTATTTACATTATATGAAATGATACACTTTCTTTTTAAGTGGCCACTAAAATGAAAAAAAAAAAACAGCTACCATTATAACCACCTATGGGGCAGAAAAGCATCTGGTACAG
The DNA here is from genome assembly GCF_048594095.1 of Paramormyrops kingsleyae. NCBI lineage: Eukaryota > Metazoa > Chordata > Actinopteri > Osteoglossiformes > Mormyridae > Paramormyrops > Paramormyrops kingsleyae. The sequence goes on from NC_132805.1 coordinate 27,699,711, forward strand.
CTAGTGTTTCTTTAAAGCATTTATAATTACAATCATCATGATACATTTTGGCCATGATCAGCATTGCTGTTTTGTTTCAGGATGAGTTTTTACCCCCTAACTGTGATTCCTCTCCTTTTCCCTTAAGAAAAGCTAGTATTATACATACTCACATTTTAATTCTAAAGTTGTATTACATTTCATAATCATTTGCATTTCTTCTGTAAGCACCAACTTAACACAAAATATCATTGGATAAACTGTATTAAGGTATTTTCATAATGCTTTATCTTTCACTTACTAGTTTTTAATTTCTCACGTGTCCTGGTGAATGGAGATTATGAGAGGAACTTTACCCAGAAAAGGAAGTATATTTAAGAGATAATTAGTAGTACTGGGAAATCATTATTATGCTGCATTTTTACACAATATCACATATTTCAAGCAATTGTCACAACCAAGAATTTTTACACCAGCAAATGTTACAGACTGCATTCACAAATACTTCCATTAAACTAATTCAGGAAATTAGCCACCCACGGCACACCGAAAACAAGGCAGGACAATTCCTGGGCGGGACATGAGTCTGGGAGAAATTATGACTTGTTAGCAGACATTTGCAAAACAGCAGGTAAAAGTCAAAATAGTTTCTTAAATAGTGAAAAGAATACCTCCTTTGTAGTAAAATTCTGATCATGAAATAATTCTAAACTTACTCCTGGATAAGAGTAATATTCAACAATATTAAATATGAGGAACAACATTAAATTATCAAAAGGTGTTCTACTTTGATCAGATGAAACACTTATTTATGCAAAAATATGAAAAATGTGGAAATAAACAGTCTGCTTTAAGTCTATGTTTGTGAGGGAAATGAATGAGGTTAAATCATGAAGATGAACCAGCAGTAATTAGATTAGCCAGGAAATTGAGTTAAAATAAAATTAAACACAGTCTTCTGAGAGAGTTACTGCCTTCAGCAGGAAACCGCCCTTCTGAACGGGAAGGTATGAGACTGCAGAAGTACCGGCTAAATGTGTCATACCGTCAGACTGCTTTGAAATGCATTGTTCAAAACAAAAAGCATTATGAAGGAAGCACAAACAAACCAAGAACAGCGTGACCCTTTCAGAAGCACAGATGTTTCCATGACCTTTGGTCAGAAATTACAAATCAGTGGTACAATGTTAGTGCAGTTGGGGCTCCTGAGGAATCGCGAACATTTGGGCTCACGGTCTACACCTCCTTCCCAATCACTAAAGAATGTGACCCAATTACAACACAAACCAAACAAGTCTGTACGCTCTCCCAGCGGACCTCCAGTGGTATTCAAGACAGTACAGTGTGTACTGGAAAACTGAGATTTTATATTTTCACCAAAGACACTTCATTCTTTATATTTGTACTGTAGAAATTCAGGTCAAAGACATTTAAAGGGAAAATGTCATATAAACTTGAACTATCTGAAACATTTAGTCCTATAAAGGCATGTTGAACTCCTATGCCCTCAACTCACAGGCCACTAGTACTTACACAGATGCTCCTTATATAGCACTGTGTATATATTGGAAATCAATAAACCAAAGGTTACTTCTCAGTTAAGGGAATAACCATCAGATTGAACAAATTACAGCAGTTCTTTAATTTGGCTAATTCCCCCTTTCCCACCAAGTTATAAAGTTATGATTAGTCTATAGCAGGGCTGTGCAGTCCGACTCTTGGATACCCACCACCCTGCTTATATTCAGCCCTAATTTAATTAACGACCTGATAAAGATAAGCAGGTCCTTCAGTAGCTGTGTTAACACAGTTGGCTGGTACTGATACACTACTGAATAATCTGTATCAGCAGCCATGATATATTGAGAAATGGCAAATAGGCATTGATACACACTGAGAACCATCCCACTACATCAGCCGAAAATGAAGATGACGACCGTGATTTCAATTCTATATATAGCACCAAGTGCACCGTACCTTAGTAGAGGACCATTTTGCTTTTGCTAAACTGGCAAAGGACTATAGCCTTTAAAATGCTTCAGTCATCACGTAGCATGATAGTGCAAGTGTAAGAACTGTGTATTAAGTTAGGAAAGCACTTCTAATGACAAGTTAAATGACAGAATATTGCAAAAAAGAAGTGAGTCACATATAGCCCCAAAGTAACATAAGGTAAACGTGTAGCATTATTCTCAAAACTATTTATCGGCGTCTATCTGCATTTAGCCTCCTCGCCAATCTAAACACGAATAACGAATATAAATTCTTATAATAAGCGGGTTTCTAGTGCTCGAATAAGGCGTTTTGTGTTAAGTTAGCAACCGCAGCCGCGTCTGGTTGCAAACTTCCACCCAAGTTGGAGCCGCTGATGTAAGAGCCTGTATGTGCCCCTGAGAAGCTGCTTTGTGGATGTGCTGCGGGCGCTCTGCCGTGTGCCATTACCCTCCGGCAGCTCCACGGTCCGGGCGCGGCGGAGCGAGCGCGTCAGCCGGCTGAGCTGCACATTCAGCTGCTCCATCGCTCGCTCCATCATAGGCGCGATGTCTGCCGCAGGAAGCCGGCTAATATGCTAGCGCACGCTTTATTCCTCCCGTATGGCGCCGCCTTCGACCTCGGCCTCATCCATCTAGCTCTGCGTCCGCGGTGGCGTATTTGTTCACACTGGCTGCCCGTTGTCCGCCGCTGATTCATTCAGCATTGTTTCCTTCTCTTTGATTTCCTTGTGTTTGATTCCCTTTCTTCCTGGTTTCGTAGCGTCGAGGCGCATTGCAGTCTGGGTAGTGTTGTTTTAATTCGCACACGCGCTCCATCGTGCCTACGGCTTGGTGACTTTACTCCTCAGAGTATGCACATCTAGGTGCATTGCTTTTGTGGCTTAATTAATTAATGAATTATTTCGATCCTAAAATATGTGAAATACAGTAAATAATTAGGTATCTACCCATTCAAAGAAAATGTATAGAAACTTATTCGGTATTAAAATGACACGTTTTGCTTGAAAAATATAAAATAAAATTATATATGTGTGTGTGTGTGTGTGTGTGTGTAAAATTGTGGGCGTTTTGTGTAGGTGAAGAGGTGAATTATTCAATTCTCAAGAATAAATACATCTTATTGTTTTCAAGGCTTTAAAATTCCGTTGCTAACCATCCCAGTTAGAATATTTTGCGATAATATAGATGGTTTATAGGAATTCTGCAAGACTCGAAAACGCTAATTGTAATGTGAATTGCTAGAAGGAAATGTATTGACTGTGCTTGATTTTACCCAAAGGATGGCACGCCCTAGCCATCACCCCATATCCATCCTCACTATAACTGTATTACTTTAAATGTGAAGTATCTTCTCACAGGGATGTTCTAGAGATATGAGACAAAGGTATGTGCTAATTAATATTACATGCTAGTGGAGAAGGGGTTTGGTGACTTGTGCAGTTGTCTTATGCTTGCAGGGTTGGGAGTCTGAATCCTGACTTTCCTCTGTGTATGCAGAGATTTCATAGGTTTCCCCCTAAATAGCACTTTTAATAAGGAGCATTGTCACAAATCACTTTACAATTGGGCTCAGGGCCCCAGGAAAAAGCCTGGAGGGACACTGTCGAGCAAGACTTCCCTCAGAGCGGGGGGAGAATCCTTGGGAGGGACGTGAATCAAGAGAGAAGGCTAGTGTGTGTAATGATTCACATTGTTTCTGATGTCTTTTAAAATATAATGTGGAGGTGTTGGAATGTCTAAGGTATGTTAACTATGGTGAAGTATTTTTAGGTAAAATCAGCACATAGCCAGCGCAAACAGTCCATAGAAATGAAATTTAATAGCTTTTAATACAAGTATGATACAGATACAATTATACAGATACTGACAAAAATCTCTTGGTAACAACTATGTGTGCATATGTAATTACAAAACTTTATGATATTGTGTGGGTGATAAGGTGGGTCATAATGAATTGATATGCTGTTTTTTTAATCTTGGTTCAGAAGGCAGAGAAAAGCTGTCAATCAATCATACCAGTCTTATAAACCAGTCGATCTGGCAGACACTGTATTCATGCAGAGTAGGAGAGCCTGTATGCTTTACGTCACGCCTCCTTTAAGGCATCACACACGTAACAACTCATAGCAGTTTCAGACGGTTTTATTACCTAAATACACAGGCCATACAGCATGTTAAAGTGACAGCATTTTAAAGTGACAGCATGTCACCTGTACGTCATACTGGGGAAAATACTTTATGTGATTGTTAGCAAGAATTAGACTACATATCGTGCTATAAACAGATCATTCTAATATCTAAAGAACTTTACCTTGCTTTATTTATAAGAACATTTTACCTGTAAACAAAGGTTCCGGATTCCCACTCTAATTATCTTATGATAAAAGCGAGGCATAATATTGTTTCTCTAGGAAATATTTCCTGCATAAATTTTTTTATTACATTTTGCGCCACATTATCAAAAAATGTGCACTTCTTCAAATGCATGAATCACAATGACCACAAAAAATGTGAAAATTAATTTATTATGAATAAAAAACATTGTAACAATAAAAGGATCATTTACTATATATTTTATTTCAATAAATGTTCTAAAATGTTGTGCATTTTTGCCAACATTATTTATGGTCTGTACGATTAATAAACAGTTCTGTATTTATTAAATCATTCCTTGTTTGTATTACTGTAGACTAAGACCATATGATGCAACGCGGGTCAATCCTAGAGGCAACCGCCTAGGGCGCCATCTTCTGAGGGAGCGCCGACTTAGAAAACTTCCGACTAAGTGAAATTTGACAGTGGGGGAGGGGGCGCCTGCGTGAAGCCTGCCTAGGATGGTACACTGGCTTCGACCGGCACTGCTGTGATGGATTTAACAGGATTTATCCCATCCAGAGTTGTCAATTACTAAACACTATAAATTTCGAAGTGACTAGTGAGCACTGACTATTACAGACCTGTGTAAGTATAAGTACTCCTGCTTGGAAGTTTCCAGTCCATTTGCGTACTTTTTGTAAATTTAATTTTTATATATCTCTTAGACTGTAAATGGTGCTTTTATAAACACATTACTGTCTGTGTCCGAATATCGCCAATATGTGTCTAACGCGAACTTATACAATCGTAATAGTAACATAGAAACTACATAGCATTTATCGTCATTTAACATGGATTATGACACTAATGTTTTGTGTAATGTGAGGTGACATAACACATTATGATGCTGAGCGTGACATTGGATTTTTTTCCGCTTTGTCATAATTCTTTATCATGACATACATTCTACCTGTTTATGACAATATGATATGACTGTAACAGAGTTTAAAAAGACTTTATTACGCTAAGCGTTGTAAACTTAATTTTATTAGGTGACCTGAATACACGTGCTGTTTTTCACTTCTCTAGAGCCATGTGATAAGGCAACAACATATAACGGCCACCCGAGGTCTCTGTCGCGCTCCAAATCACTTCTGGCACAAATGACGTCGGAAACACATTAGGATGTATGATACGCTTTAAACCCATTTGGGGGGGAGGGGGGCTGACATTTAAACCCCAAAATCAAGTGTCATCCAACGATGAAATCTTGAAATGTAATTCAAAATAAATATTTATCAAAGTACATCGAACTAGCTATTGAATACCTGAACAGCGAAAACGGTTTGTTATTACTAACAAGTTTGTTTTACTTGAAATAATACTTGTAAAATTGTAAACTGAGAAAACAAATTAAATTGAACAAATTAACACTGACGGGAAATAAACAAAAGCAACGATTCGGTGTTAATAGGTTAAAGTTAAAAGTTAGTCTCAAACTAAGTTTGGTTTACATGTATGAAAAAAACGATTAATCTATAAAATCTCTTATGTGATTTTTTTCCCCCGTGGAGTATAAATCCAATAATGGGTGGATTAATTTTGCTGCTTTATACTGACGTTTAGTGCACGGTCTTACCATAAAGGTAATTCCTATATAGGAGTCTAGCTTATACTAACGATTGTTAAATTTTATATTATACCAATTCTTTTAAATTGTAGACACAAACCATGCATTTAGTTTAACTTAATTAAGAACTGCATTACAACATACTAGAAAACGTATTCAAAATGAAGTTTCTCTTTCGTCATTTTATTTCTTTAAGAGTTTGGAATTTATGCAATTATTATGTAATTATGTAGTTTTAATATAGGTTTATTATATGTTTCGTCCTCGACAATTGGCAAACCTCATACCGCACTTTAAATCAATGATGCTAATAGATAGATTTACATATAGGTTACAAGCAATAGATCTTGAAAAAACTAAGCAGTAAGTTTGTACTAACAAAGTAAAATATATGCCCTTGTTTTATGCCTCATGATGAATTAATTTTGATACGATTAAGATTAATGAATCGGTTTTATTGCAACCATATGAACTATCACTATTTTAATCACTATTAGTATATGTGATTAATTCCTCCATCGAATGTTCTCATTTTTCACTTTGAAGTTCAACAAAGACTGCTTGGTTCTTAAAAATGGTTATTAAAAATGGTTATTAAAACATTACTTTTATATTGAAAAGCATATAATTCTATATTTAACTTCCTGTTACATTTTGTGTGAAAACCTACACCACTGTTCTGTGACCTCTTAAATTCCAACAGGTTCCATAAAACCCAGAAATGAGTTATAAAAATTATCTGCAGTTTTATTAGATTTTTCATTCATTTTTTATAATGTTACATTCGGAACTATGCATACAACCTTAGCAATTACCTGGTGTTCAAGAACAGTAGAGGGCTATTTAAATCAAATCTACACATTATATAACTGTTCTTTTACAAGTTGTGTTTCACAAGTTTCCCAAGTTCAATGTTTTCATAATATGATACTTTTATCCAAAAGCATGCACACTTTAATGTGTGTGAAACAAGGCAGTGGCACAGCATAGAAGCTGGGATTTCAGGAAGATATGTGAGCTCCTGTTGCATTGTGGGACTTGCACATGGATTGAGAACCCAACCCTTTTCAGACATTGCTAGAGTTCAGAAGTGTATCAAATATTCCAGAAATATTAGGAAACACGCCGATTGATTCTTTATATTTCCATTTTATTGACATTTGCATTCCATAACTACTTAAATAATTGTACAGAAATATGTAGCCTCCTGGGATATACAATGGAGATTATCACATCCATCCATCCATCCATCCATCCATCCACCTTCTACCCACTAATCCTGGTCAGTGTGTGTGGTTATGACATTAATACCCATTTTATTTAATTATGGATGAATATATAGAGTTTTTTTCATTGCACATATGACTTCCAAAATATATTTTTATGTAAACATGTTTTAAATATGTTTGCATCATGTTTATTTGTCTTCACTTTCATTGCCCGTTTTAGGTCTGAGGACCCCAACAAATAGTCAATATTAATATACATATATCACTAAACATTTTACATAGTGATTCACAGGACTGGGGGATGCATCTATCTAAAATACTGCCTGAAACTCATGTCTTCTGGTGATCTTTTGCCACTAACCTTGCTTCTGTCTTGAATGTGGTGGTTCTTCACATTGTTTCCAGTCTTCAGTTTGCTGGGGTGTAGTGCAGGAAGTAAACTTCACATGGAGTATCCTGCAAGAACTATGCATACTACTGCAACTGTGTCTCCACCCTGCTAGAGCTTCCTAAGATCAAATGTGCATGTTAGCATCTGTCCAGTCCAATGTTTTTCTTTCCTTAAATAGATTATTTTCCATATTGCCCTTTTTTAATTCTTTGTATTTAGTATTCATATCTTCCTTATGTAAAACAAATGTTAGGCATCATTTAACCATAATTATTTGAATATAATAGCATACAATGACAATGAAATATTGATTTTTACAAAATTATTGATAGTTTGAGGGAACATTTCACTCAAACCTAGGGGTGGGGTGATATATCTCTCAAATACCCCTGTCTGTCAGAGTATAATCTATATGATATCCCTTCTGCAGTGGTATGGTTTTCTTGCAGTTGAATGTGTTAAATCATTTAATTTGAGATTTCCCATGAAACAATGTTTTGATAACAGAATAAAGGAATTTTGAGAGCGTCAGATGAAAGTCAAAGAAAGAAATCAAAATTTTAAATGTTCCGAAATTTCAAGTTTAAACACAATTTGCATTGACATTCAACAAATTCTTTCAAGGAACTGATGTTTCAGTCATGTCGACCATCTAAATAACATACAAGAATCTGTGATCACACTAAAATCCTTAAATGTTTTGCTTTGATTTTATTTCAAAAGAATGAAGAAGAAAAATATGTCCATCCCAGAAATGCTTTAAATGTAGTTATAATAAAACTAAAATAAAGTTTCAGTCCTATCCAAAAAGAAAAATAACTAAAAATATATTTTGGGATGTTTTCATTTCTCATATATATGGATATCAACCCTTTTTTGCCATTCATGCAGAGCTACCATTGTGTTCGCATTCAAATCTTTTCTTAGCATTTTGAATTTGGATATGTGTAATAATGAAGAAATTCACTTCACATCAACATGAATCCTTCATTTGTATATTTTCTGCTCCATTAACCTGGTCAAGAACTGTATCCTTAATCCTCAACTTACCTTTCGTATTATTGATCTAGTTACAATCACTTCTGAGAAAACCAAAGCAACAACATTTCCCATGTTCAAACACATACTTGCAGAATAATATAAAGGTTTTGAGCTAATGTAAAGATAAGTGATCAAAAAGTCATCCAAATAATTTGAAGAAAATTTGAATGCAGTATAGTTATTTTTATTTAGTTATGTAGTCCACAATTTCAAATAGATGTATAAAAAATACAGATATTATGTAACAAGTTTCAGCTTGATTTTCTCATACAGATGAGCAAAGAAACTGGAACCCAGTAAATGTGATCCTTCTGATTGTATCTTTTTATTTCCTTTAGTTAAGAAGAGCAATGAAACAGAATATATATTTATGTTTCACCCGTATCTTATTTATTGTAATATATCATTGCACCAAACAAAATAAATGTAGTTTACATGTCCAAACTAATATTTACATAAAAATGAAGCAAATCTTTGAAATTACAGAATGCTAATCAGAACGCCATTTTATTTAAACGTGTTATAGTCGCGTGAATAATATTGCGGCGGGATTATATACGCACATTACAATCTAAAGTTATCTTTTGACTATCTCTGACCACGAGCATTCCAATGACTATTTTTACAGCAAATATTCGGATAACACAACTAATAATGTATAATTATGATTAGCTCACGCCATAATATATTCCAGTTCAAATTCTACGTTAATTGCATCATTCTAAATGTCTAGCACAAATGAATATAGCAAATGAAGAAGTACTATTTTAAAAATATATTTTTAAACTAAGCCACAATAAAAACTAGATAACTCTTGACTGAAAATTACTTTTCAAAAACAAACTAATGACAGTACTACTTTTTCGTTTAAACTTAATGCGATTAAAATTTGAAATCAGACTAAAGTAAAATAGCAACTTAGTTAACTCGTGAAAGAAAATACAGAGGTACTATACTCGTAATTTAAGTGGAAAAAATGCTCTGGATAAAATGACGCTTTAAACTTCTCCATTTAATAAAGCAAAAAAAGCAGAAAGTTAAAACTAAAACTGAACGTTCAGGATTGCAATTTAAGGAGAATGAAGTCTTTGACTTTGCTGTTCTTAGTATTTCCAATAAGAGTCATTTGAAGAACCCGACAGTACAATAAAAACTCAAAGCACGGGTGTTGCACATTACAGCCACTAGATGGCAAAAATAATTTCTCCACTTTTCTACTAGTACAGCGTTTTAAGTCGGGACATTGCCTAGTAAATAATTTACCTAATCGACAATACTATTTTAAATAGTTAGGCAACAACCGAAAGTTTATGTTTATTCCAGATATTGAAAATTTGCAAAATGTTTACATTGATCGCCTTGCATCGATTTAGCAAATACTGCACCGACGTTACTGGTCAACGTAAACGGCGTTCAAATAAGATACGTATACCATGTTTAAGCTATGTTGCATGTTATAACTATTGAAAAAGAACGCGCTGATCCTTAATTCAATGATAAATAACTGCATATCTGTAAATCATCCTCATTTCAAATATCGTGTACTATCACTTTAGCTCGTTAGGTAGCAACATTATACATTTTAGTTACGCAATTATTTGACGTGTGCAAGTGTTGTAGTCAAAATTATGGCTTGGGGCGAAGTAGTACTAGAAATAAGGATCCAATTTGGCGCTGCTCGTGACTGCATCCAATCGCTCGCGCCGCGGCGCGTGGAGCAGGTGAGCGTGCGCTGAGGCCATAGACAGAAACGCTATGGCGAGTCACCGCGCTGTTGACAACGGCACAAAACCATCAAGAGCCCCGCTGCCATCTGTACTGCTACTGCATCAGGTTCTTCAACTCAGGAAGTGAAAACACTCCAGTCTCAGATATAACTAGTCGCTCCGCAATGGCGAAACATCGGTAAGCTACTGCATACGCATCTTTTTTTCTCATTCCACACAATGAATGCAGCTGATTAACCCCACGTTACAGAGTAACATGTTTTTAAAAATGTGAGTTACATTGCGTGCTGAACATCCAGCCATCATGGGTCGGAGTTTCACTATATTGCCATGATGAAGATGTAATGTGTCTCTTGTTCTTCCGGGTTCATATGCGATGGTTTTGAATGCAGTTAACGCCACTCATTGGCAGGCATCCAGTAGCGTAATTTTAAAACGCATTATTTATTAAAGACACACCACAAAACGTCTTATCATCTAAGGGTGGATTTGTGCTGTGAAACTGGGGATTTAACTCTTTCTCTGAAACTCATTTGAAGCCGTTGAAATTTTAACTCTTACCGGACCACGACCCGCTCTATAGGTAGTTTTAAACGAGTGGCCGACTACAGGCGTGAGAGGGCGTCGTACCTTCAGAAAAGCGCAGGGGAGGATTAACTCTTAACATTTCTCTGATTGCTGAAACCTGAGCATCCTTATCAGGTTGGAGGGGCATCCTTTATAAAAATGCACTGCAGACGTCAGCGACTGCGTAATTTCTGGAAGAGACTTGTAACCAGAGTTTGCTGGTTATTGTGTACCGGCATCGTTAAATCGCACATCTAACTAGAGAGAACGTGGTTGAAAAGGACTTACGAGGTTGTACCGGAGAGCACTGATGTCGAATGTCATTAAATAACCTACAATCAGGCCCATCCCAAGAATCGGAGACATACAGTAAGATTTAATTAGTTTTTCAAAGAATCGTAAGCTATTCCACGGGAACAACAAAGATGGAATTCGAGGAATGTTAGCCTTAAACGGCAAAAGAATTTTATTATACATGCTCAACAGGTAGGCCTATATGCGTCGCATAAACAATATCAAGTCACCAGATAATAAGATATACCATATTCTGCACGAAACGATATAACTAGACAATAATATATCAAAATAGTTCGCATTGAACTGTGTGAAAAACTAAGGCATTAAAACGTAAATACTTGTAAAAATAAATGGAAATGTTATTTATGAGTTTAGGTGAATGACTCTTATTTTACGTTCTCTTAACTGTTACGACTCCCAAAGTTTGATCATTTTCCGTATTTGGCGAAGTAAAAGTGTTTCTTCACGGACTACTACACATATTATATTTAGATACGTGCATATGGGTTATGTTACATAACCATGTAGGAGAAGGTTACCGCAATACACCGCTGAAAAAAAATCTATACACTATTTTCGTGTTATATATAAGGCATGACATCACAAGGCAGGTATTAATGTTTCAGCATGTTTGTATTATGTATAGCCCATTGTTAATGTATACTCATTGAAGGGGACTTTCCAGAATAGGAAATACTCTTGCTACTGAACGAGAAATCTGAACCAAATATGTCCTACCTCTTAAGACGCATAATATCTAGAACTATTTTCCAAGTTCGGTGTCAGAATTGGAAGTTTGCGATCGTGTATCAGTTTGCAGCTGTTTCCTAAAAAGAAATGCTCTTGGATTTTTCTGTCCCTACCGTTGTAGTTCAATGTAGTTTTTTGTATAGTGCAAAAATAATAATGAAAAAAGCTTCCCTAAACTGGAAGTTCTTCCAGCAATCGTAAACGTGCTTTTGTCGCTGGCCATAGTGCTGAATCCAAGCGAGTTTATTGATTACTTAGAATGTCCCGAATTTATTCACAGTACATTTTCCGAGTTTGAGGTTATCCATTTTCTCAATTCAAACTTTCCCACGATTAAAAACTGACCGTAAATCCATGGAATCCCACGTGGTGAGTTATTTACTTTCATGTGTCTGATTCTATTTTTAAAGAAAAAACTTTCGTCTTTTCCCAGTTTTGAATGCTTTGTTATGCTTCATTTCTTAATTTATATGAAACGATCTTCCTTTGTGTAAACAGCTGCCAGGTTTAAATTATATCATACATTTATAAGTGATCACATGGAGAGTAGGTAACCAGCTTAGGGCGATTTCCCTTCATTCTTGGAAAGATTGTGTTTAGGTTCCTTGGTGTTATTTCCAAGAATGTTTACAACATTTGTGAGTATATCCTCTACCCCCTCCCCCCAGACTTTCGCCCTAACCACATAACCCTTTACACCACCTATTACTAAGCTGTACTTAGGAACAACAAAAAAAGGGAAGAAAGGAAGAAAAATAGCAGTGAATATTATGCATAGTCCGTGGATAAAAGCTAACAACACATATATGTATGGTAATCAAATGAGAGGTCAGAAAACACTGACTAGGAGAGTGGGCTAGGGGTGGAAGGTTCAGCTGATTGGCCATTACTGCCCACTACAAGTCATTAAGGCAGAGAATTGGTGACCTGTTTCAATGGCCCAAAACAAGTTCATCGTAATCAGCCTGGGGTCCCACCCTGATTCATTACATAGTAGCAATGGCCCAATAATAATGAAATACAAATTAATAAACAAGCAGAAATAATAAAAAATAATTGTTTATGAAATAATCAACATTGCATCCAGAGATGAAGAAGGTGGAAAAATAAGGTTCTAACAGATGTGTGATTTACTGTCAGACCAACCATGAAGATTAAATAAAAAGTTGTTCTTTAGAGACATAAAAAGTCACAGTGACATTAAGTAACAAATAAGATTACCAATGATATATCAAAATAGCCACGACAAATTAATGCAATATCTTTAGGTTTAGAGTTTTTGGTTCCTTAGAGTTTGTGTAATTAAAATTTAAATTCTATGTGTTCACTAATATTTGCTTTAGTTAACCGCGCAATGTAAATATGAGTTTTAAGTGCAATTACAATGTACAAGAATAGCATTCAGTATTTCTGTTTACATCCAATAACACTACAAAATTAGAGGCTTGCATATGAAGAATATTATAAATGAAGCATATTTTAATTACAGATATACAATATGTAGAATCTTTCATGCTGTGTGAATTTGTAGGGAAAATTCTAAGATACTCAAAATCAATAATAATTAAAAATGATAATTATCATATAACTACACTTGAAAATGCCCTGATTTGGAAAAAAACTACCACTTTAGCTCAAGTGATTTTGACTGTGTGTGAACATGTGTGTGTGTGTGTCTGTCTGTATCTGCACAAATTTCCATTCAAAGGATAGCTTATTATGAACCAGGACAATAGAAAACTGCAGGCAAGCTACTTCATGCACTGTCACCTCAAATCCAGGCTGATCTCCAGCCCTACATTTCATGACACAATCAAGCATGAAAATATGATTTGTCTATGAATGTATATAAACATAACCCTTATATGAGACACCTTAGATGTCTTGGGACAAAAATCAAATGGTTCAAAACAAACTGACTGAACTAAAAATTGATGGAAAAAAGATCAGAGGGATTACGATGCAGAAATACCAGAAATTCCACATCTGACTGGAAAATATGTGCAGAATTGCATCACCAAGGTATTAAATTTATATAATTAAATTTTATTTGTGGAACATGTTTACCAAACGAATTAGAAAAGGCAAGTCTCACTAATGACCTCAATGGTACAGTATAAAATATATAATATGGGAAGATTTTTAGAAATGTCATTGCATTTAAATTTTGTACATGTCATATGATATATGGGCACATCAATGTTTTTGCATTCATTTCTGAGGCAATATTTTGATGTTTGTATGTTGACGTGAACATGAAAAAGGTTAAAGGCTGTGGTCCGTCTGGTAGGAATTCAGTCAGATTTTTGTAAAATCCTGCATTAGTGTAACACCGTCCAACATTGACACATTATGCTCACTGTGCTTGATATCACCTCACGTTAAACACTTTCTCTTTAAAACCTCTGAAATCCCTATAACAAAACATAACATAAAGAAACAAGTCAATCCCTGAAAAACAGTCTTACCCAGTACGTACTACCCTGCATACTCAGTATTTTTATAATGAGCAAGTTTGAACACGAGTATTTTTTTAATTGTCCAAATTGGATGCATGTCTCACTGACTATAACTCTATATATGGCCATTTACTAAATTTATTACAAGTGATATTTATATTACATGATGTATGTATTATTAAATTTAACACATAGTGTTGATTAAGATCATCTTTAAACCTACTAAAACTGATTATAATTGCTTTAAAAATTAGACCACTTAAATAACAAACAATTGTTCCAACATTTCTTTGCAATAATATGGAAATTTGTTGTTGTGTTATTTCACTTCTTGTACAGCTACAGAAAATGCAGTATTATCCAGGCTCTCGGCTTTTATCTGTGACATTCTTTTCGCTGTAACCTGTGACTAGTGCAAATGTCTGATTTTACCAGCTACACATGCTGACAAGGCAGCAACCAGACCTTCTCTTTTCAAACTAATGTGCTATAAAAAAAACTATATGTTTTTTTTTTCACTTCAAGCCTAATTAATTCCACCAGTTTGCATAATGGTACAGGTCCACAGAAGAATGAAACTCCTAACATAGACTGCCACAATCAGAGGCTGTAGAGCTGTTGGCCCAGCCTGTACTCTGACTTGGGCAATCCAGAAACCTAAATTGTTAAGGTGATCAAACAGTTCTTGAATGGTATTTCATTTGTGCTAAAAGGAATGGCATTACCAGTTAAGATGCTTTCCTTGTTGAATGATCTGTAGAAAACAGTATAAGTACCTGTATTAACTGGGAATTTCTGTATCTAACCTGCAGTAATAACACAGCATTTTCCAGTTATCTCACCAAATTACATTCTTGTAATGTAGAGATTTGTATCTCTACAAATCTTTATATATTAACATAAGAGCTATTATCCCGCATCACTCCCTAAATATTGCACACAGGCCTATTATTTGTCTGCCTACTGGTACCAGTGTCCAGGGGAATTTAGCAAGTTGCCAGGACATAGAGTTCAAGTTACATCCCAATTAAATATTAATTAATGGAAAGACTACCTTGGATGGTGAAAAAAAATCCGTGAAGTCGTCTACTTGAAACCGACTGGGAAAATGCAGCAATAGCCACGGCA
This sequence comes from Paramormyrops kingsleyae, assembly GCF_048594095.1. NCBI lineage: Eukaryota > Metazoa > Chordata > Actinopteri > Osteoglossiformes > Mormyridae > Paramormyrops > Paramormyrops kingsleyae. The sequence goes on from NC_132805.1 coordinate 27,715,219, forward strand.
TAATAATAATAATAATAAAATAATAATAAGAGAATATTCTCTCTGCTTTGCTGGTGACTGTTTATGTGGTGATCTGTCTTCTAAAGTCTTCTCGGGGTCCACGAAGCACCATTCTGGAGAATTTTATGTGGTTTCACTTGTCGTTTCAGAGGTGTTCCGTTTTCCCTCAACATTCTTGCTGCCGTTTACAGGTTGCTAAGAAGAGCATGAGCGCAGGGAAGGCTACCCCGACAGGCTCAGGTCAGTACATCATCAGCCTTCGCCTCTTTAAAATGAACAGCTCATAATACCATTTTACAAATGAAACTGACCATATCGTCAGCTACGAAAATCAAGAGGATTGTTCCCATGTTTCATAACGCCCTAGAAAAATATTGCACTTTCGTGGAGTCTATAGCGTTTGCTTAGGGCTATTAAGACGATGGAGACACCAACTGTTTCCACTCTAATGTGGACACGGGAATTTAAAAAAAACATATGTTTTAAAAGAGAGCAGATCATATAAATCACGGTGTTTTAATATATATGTAAGAAAATTAAACAGCATTTTCAATTTATAAAGCATTTTTACCTATGGGGTAACAATAGCCGGCGGTTCCCTCAGCGTGGTCCGGCTTGCTACTCAGCAAACAAAAGCATCAGCGAGCGATCGGTGGTTTCGGACATAAACCGGACAAACTTTTTAACAATTGATACGCATTTAAAAAATAATGGTGTAGAAGAAGGTGTAATCAGGCTGTAACTTACTTTAAACCCGGACATGTTGGTCAACTGTTGTGCTGCTCCTGTGCCCCAATTTTGGCCAGTGTCCCTATAGCACATTATTTCCGTCGTAGCCGGAGCACTTTGCATGCCACCTTGTGACGTCATCGATCAAAACAGGGGGTTCCTTTAGTGATGTCACCGTCTTTTTTTGTTGCTGATAATTCTTTAAAATTCTTTAAAATATCTCTAATCCTTATGAAAAAAATCATACATAACGTAAAAATACGTTCGTGCATATAATTGTATAAACGTGATAATGACAATACTAACGACCGATTACAAACGTGGTAACCATATAAAATGAATATAGAATAACATTTCAGATACCACTGAAAATGTAACACACATTAAATATGATTAAATTATTATTTGATTATTTTGCGTTAAAATATATCTGAATATCTTAAATTAAATGTTTTATTTATCATGTATACGTATGCACGCAGGTTGTTTTTTTTTGCTATTATTATTTTCCTAGATGTCTTAGTTTTCCTGATTAAATCTATTTGTAGTTACGAAATAACTGTTTTACGGTTAGGTGACCTAAGTCTCAGCAATACATCTGAAGTCATCTCAGTCAGACGATAGCGGTTAACAGCCAAATTTAGTGTGAATGGTTTGCAGGCTGTGTTCAACTTGGGAAATGAAGCCAACTCGATTCACATGTGTTTTATGGCTTTCGACGAATGTTGCTTGCTGAATCTAACGTTTTTGCATTTTCATGCGCTTAAAGTTATTAAGAGCTTATGATAAATATGGATGCACTTATTGAGAATGAACCTATGTTTTTAGCTTCAGGTGTTTAAGTGTTCCACTGGTGATTAAGACATGTCCGGTAGAAGGCCCATGCATGTCAGAAAGCCCACTTAATCCAGGGTTTTAGCTGTACTAATTGTTTAACTATAAAATTTGTTCTAAATTAGTTTCAGCACCGAAGTGCCAAATATACAGATAATTGATCTGAAAGCTTGCTTCCCAGTAGTATTTGTCATGAAGTTGAATAGAAAATGCACTGTCTACGTGGTGTTATTTTACATACAATGCAGTTTAGTTTCGCGAGTAAAATTAGGCAGTGATTCCTGTTTATGTTGAGCTGCTTTATTGTCGTGCACATTTCAAGTCTAGAGTACTTTCCAGTCTTTGCAGTGCCAGTCAGGCAATTCATCACTCGTAGATTATATAGATATACCTAGATTATATAGATATACCAACGGCCTTTGAAAACAACGCATGAAAAGCTACATTTTGTTATCTGTGTTTTATCAGGTTATTTTGCCATTTAGTAATGCAAGTGAAAAGACACGCTTATGCTGCGCCTCTCTGTTAGGTTGATAGCCAATCCCTCCATTAGAATAAAAAGATGTTCCCCGGTTTATGATCATGGTCATTATTCAGGCTTCGAATTGAACACAAAGACGGATGCGTGGTTTGCAGACTCACCAAAATGCGTGTCTTCCAGTATCTCCTTACATTTATCGTTGAAATCCAACACGGTGGTTATGATACCACTAAAGAACCTAACACTCCTCTTCTATGTCTAGTTGATTAAGTTGTCCGGCTTTGTCTGATTTGGTATAAGCAGTAGATCTGATCATTTTGGATTTAAGTTTATAAAGCCTTACACGTTTACAACATATGCCCTTTGTGCATCTCTATTAGTGAAGACAACGCGTGGCAAATTCACATCGCATGCCAGTATGTAACGCCTCACAAAAGCTGCCCAATTTACATTGTTCCCCAGTCAAGTTAATCTTCACATGCGTCCATCGTCTGTGGACCCTATTTCAGTTTTTCACGTTAAACACAAACTCTTAACATTAAGCACTTTGTGAGTGTGAATATCCCGAAACGCGAAAGCGCAACTTGCTAACCTAAGTCAATCTATTGAGGAGTTCCCACAAGCGAGGAGCCATGTGTCTCTACCGTTGTAAATATCTACCATTTTGCTGTTATAAGGAATGTATTGACGTACCGCATAGGATATGGTGTTTTTATTCCAACATGCATGATTGCATCAAATGAAGGAACCGTCAACACCGTGGAGAAAGGTTAATAGTAACCAAAACGCTAGAAAAGACGAGGGCAATGAAAACCTACCCTGCCCCCACTAGCTCACATATAAAAAATAACAGCAATATGCTTCAGTGATAACTTAACCATAGAGAATGTGGCAAAGCGGACCAGTATATCTGCCTGGATAGTCTGAGTTAACATCAACATTCAAAAAAAGGCACGCAATAGGGTTTGTGCATCCTGGCCCCAAATGATGGTGTTCATTATTTATTATTGCGTTTTATTTAGCCTTCGTTTTTAGAAACTTGTTTTCGCGCACATTGCTGTCATTTTACTTTTAAACAGATCCTTGTGTAATTAAAACAATGTTTTTGTTTTAAAAGTTGCTTTGTCACAGTTTCAAAAACATATGCCTCCTCCAATTATAAATAGACGAATTAAGGTATGTAGCCATAGATTTGGGTAAATTTCCGGATGCGTTAAATTTCAGCTATATCGTAGATTTAAGAAATAATGGTTTTCTGGTGTTTTACTAATTTCGTGCAAACAGTACGCTTAAACATATTTCAAAGCAAAGAAATGAGCCCCTGAACTCAAAAGAAACACTAACACATTGAACCAGTTGGACCTAAATGAAATACATGAGTTTCTGAGATTTACTTTCCAACGGCTTCTGCTTACAATCTACTAGCAATTAACACATGAGACGTCTTCTAGGCAAACTATTAATACCTGCTGATTGTGCATTTGTGCCTGCGACGTATCTAAAAATATATAAGCGGGTTGTTTTGCTTGTTGCCCGGCATAACTTGTTTTTTTTCCTTTTTATTTGCTTGTTTTTGAATGTCAAACAAACATGTAGTTAAGGGCAGCGTGCATGGAAATTTGTTTTCTATCTGAAGGGTTAAAAGGGAGAGTGTTAAACTGCGGACTGTAAGGTGTTTAAATATGGATTTTAGGGGCGGAAATAAGGTTGTCTAGGCATCTAGTTTCAAGACAGCTCGCTTAGGCGCTTGTGCATTTTTACAGATACCATCACTGGAAGTGGAGGAAGGAGACCATGCGTGGGATTGTGGGTTTAACAAAACGCGGGATTTAAAACGTTTACTGAAAACGGATGCGAGTTGTGTTTTGCAAGTTGCATCATTTACCTAGATTAGTGTGCAACCGCACAAGAGCTCAGTACTTAAAACAATACAGATATATTTCACACATTTTTGTAACATAATCTTACAATAGGGTAAACATGGAATCTTAGGCTATATGTATTTTTAATAGGTTAGCATATTAAGTGCTGGACTTCGTTTTAAAATGAGGCAGTACATGTTATTTGTTTTCACTTTTGAAGTTGATAATTAAAATGATAAACATGTTGGGATTGAATGGTTTTCCCTGATTTGCTGGGTGTTTAAACTTCTAATAGCTAAAAGGTTGCATAACGTAAAGCACGACATGGCTTATGAAGTAGATACAGGTAGTTAGAGACTTTTTGCTAGGTATGTTTCACGGAGGAGGAATGCCTTTTTACAGGAAATGAATGAGTCGATAACATCTGACACTAGTGGGTAGTCCCCTGACCCTGGACTTAATTCTGTGGAGGCTCTTTACAACATCTTCAAAAACAGAAATTGTGAGCGGGAGGGGGCTGGGATCGACAAGAGAATTCCGGAGGGTGGGCTTTTGAGTTGAGGATTGTGAATTCATCCTTGCGACGTGTTTTTCTTCGTCAAAGCAATTCACCATCTCACCATTCGCTTCCTGGCATACCGCAGTCAAAGACATTTCTAAACGCCAATGCCTGAATAGAATTTTTTACAAACCACCTTCTTATCTTCCACGGTTGTTAGTGATATTTCAGTTGTTCATTACTTGTAGAATCACTCATTGCGTATTAAAATACACAAGGATCTATAGTACTCAGTAACAGCTATTCATAAAACGTTTATTTTTTAGGGAAAAAAGATACTTTCTGTTGCAAAGCCAGCTGATAGTTTGAATTCAGGATGCGATGTGTCTTCGGGTATTTTATTCTGTTCGTGATCCCTTTAGGTCGTTCGGTATTTCATTCATTTGCCTGAATTTTGAATGTTTAGGTATGTAATTTGTATTTTCTGACCTGACCTCCAGTTTGGCTTTGTTGAAATAACCTATAGGAAATTTACGGTTGAAGAGGGCAAAGGAATTTCAGGATTTAGACCTTCTGCTCCACTTGCTAGATTGTTTTAGTTTCTTTTTACATGATTCTTGTTCCAAAGGTCCATCCCGATGCCCCCCCTTTATTTGAGCAGACGTTGCGCGAGGACTGACCATAAGCTAAGGGGTGGGGTGGGGGTGGGGTAAACATGTACCTTTAAATATAAAAGACATCCACAGAACTCCAGACAAATGGGCGCCATAGAGCTGTTGGGATCCGATAAAATGCTGGTGGTTGACCAGCAGAGAAGTTTTTAAAATAACATCATACATTTCAGAATCACCTTCTTTTCTAGACTTAAATATAACATATATCCTCAGTGTTTCCAAATCTGGGCGGTAGGCAATATTTTCAAGAATTTAAATTTTGGATTCATACTACTCAGTCAGAAATTTTATGAGAAAAGAGGTAGCGTCAAGATAAATTATTCTTTGTGATGGCAGTTTTATTCAAATACGTATTTTCATTCTAAAAATAGCACCATGTGTTCTGGAAAGGTTGGTTACAAAGCGTCTTGTTACTGTATAAAACGTGAATAATTGATTTAAATAATTTGTAACACTTAGGGAGTTATTAGCCTCGGTCGCACGTAAAGACGGCTTCGTGGTATTGTTCGACATAATTTGCAGTTTAAAAAGATACATTTCTTTTACGCCTACTTCTGCTTGGAACCGGGTCTTTGTTAAATAGCAACTGAACGGCACAGATCTAGCGTTGCATGCCTTTGATCATACCTTTTTAAACAATGTTTCGGTTAAACAATAAATTAATAAAATTAATGTAATTGATGAATGAAAGAAAATAGTTATATTGTATATCGTTACGAAAAATACATGTATTCTGTTCATACTTAAAAATAAAGAAAGATTAACGTAGCCTGTATTTTATTGGCCACGCGCTATTCAACTCTACGAGGCTTACCGATGTGGACCAGCACAGTTTTGTACCCTTTAAGAATACTGGCAAAATGAAAAGACCTCTGTTCGGTCCATAACAAAACTGCTGTGGCTCACCAGCATACAGATGCTGTCCGATGTTACCGAAGTAGTTTCAAAATGAACTACGTGTTTAAGCAAGATTTTGCTAGTCTGAAATTGTTTTGAGTGACGGATCCGTAAAGCGACTATTGGCTGCCTTTGCCTCAACCCTAAACGTATCTTCTCCCCTCCCCTTTTCAAGATCCGAAGTGAAATTAGTACCAAGAAAGCATGTAATTGACAAAGTCACGTGTGTTCTGGGGCCACAGACAGTGAGTGAGTGAGGGAGTGAGTGAGTGAGTGAGTAAGTGAGTGAGTGAGTGGGAGAGGGAGAGAGAGCGGGTGAGAGAGGGAGAGACAGAAAAAAAATCAAAAGGGGGAAAGCACGCTAGACCATGCGAGCTAAATTTGTCATCGCTGGAAATCGGGATGTTCGATTGATGCAGAAGATACCTTATTTCAAAGGAAAAGTTTCTATCTCAGAACTTCGGAAAAGAGGGTCGGCGGGAAAACATGGCCGAAGGTTATTCCATATTCTTTATTTATGTTTTCATTATCCCCTTTGCCTTACTTTCTAACCTGATAGCACAGGGGGCTGCGCTAAGCTATTGTTGTAGACCTTCTAAATGTTGCGTACCGCCCCCAGTGATTCTCATAAGAAAAGATGTCTTGCTCTGCAGTTTAAGTTATTTCTCCGATATACTCTGATATAAAGGCTAGTATATTTTGTGGTCGACGTGAAGGATCGCCTGTTAACTACACCTGTCCTGGGAGTTTGATATCAAGTTATTCTAGCGGGTGTTCCATTGAAAAGAACCTTGGACGTAGGCATGTGCAAGGGTGAATTGTGCAATGCTATAGCTGAGTGCCGCAGTATACTGAATAATAATAATAGCAATAATTATTTTTATTGTTATTAGGCTGCTGCTACTGCTAATACTGTTATTTACCATTCATGGATTACGAGGGTTAAGAAATCGACAATGTATAACTATTATACTTCAGATGCTTCTCTCATGATTCATGGTAAAGGCTTACATAAGTATTGCTTCCATTGATAAAGATTTTCACGTGGCGGTCTTAATGCGTGGTCTTCCGCATACAAACAGACGCTGAGATGAGCGCCAACGCGCAGCACTTTCATTGATGCGCATTCTTCTAAACGTTTTAAAAATTTGTTTGCAGGAGGGGTGGGTAAAGGTGGCGGAGATGACCCCGGGAAGTCGCCTGAGCAGGAAGAGACTCAGCCCCAAGTCCTCTGTGGGGCAGGCCACTGCAAGTGGTTCAATGTGCGAATGGGGTTCGGATTTATATCAATGACCAGCCGCGGGGGACGTCCCTTGGATTCTCCACAGGATGTCTTCGTACACCAAGTAGGTCCCCCTCCACTAACGTAGAAAACACTACATGCACTGTTTGTTGTTCTGGCTCGTCTACGGTAGGACACACGTCAGTTGATGACTTTAGCTGTTGTTGGCTAGAAAGAAAAAAAAAAAAAGTAAGCGGGCTAAATAGTTCACCCGGAGATAAAAGTCGTTACATTTTTTACAGAGAAATGGAGAATTGTGATGTGCTACAAACGGCCTCTTTAAGAACCGTGTGACTGATCAAGCTAGTGAAAGCGCGTTGTTTATGTTATGAACCTACCGGTCTGAAATTATGGGTATGCATGAAAACGTGGAGACCGTGTCGGTTTTTTTTTTAGATCGACTGCTTGTGCTTCATACCCTAGCCTGCAGTATCCAGTGTTTTGTACAAAATACACGTTGTTGATGTTTTGCTTCTGCTGTCCGGTTAACTGTGGTTAATGTGTAGTATCTTACATGAGTTTAAGAGTTACATAATTTATATGTCTAAATCGCTTTGAAACATGGGGAGTGTACTTTTTTTTCCAATTTCAAAATCTGATCATTTGCATCCAGTGTTCTGTCTAGAGGTCCATGTTTGTGATTTGCATTTTGAGTTGATAGTAGGAAAAAATCATAGTATCCGATTAAATGGTTGTGAAAAGTTGTGAAGTTTGCTGGTCCTACGAAAATATGTCTGCCAAGGTGAATGTAGGCTACTACCGATTTGTGAGCATTCATATGTTTCCCTTAGCGTATTTAGTTTTTCAACGATTTTATTTGTACAGATCCTTATTTACAGAACGACATCCTCACGTTTAAACAACCTGTATTTCCATTTGCGATCTAGTGTAAGTTTTTCAATATAAGTTTGCTCATTATATCGCAGTGATATACAAATAGGAAAATAGATGTTTATGAACACTTTTAAAGATCAACATATTTTAAAGTAAGTGTTATGGTTTGGAAATAAATCTTTACGTCTTAATTTTATTCAGAAACTGTATCACTGGTTTTACTGAGCATTGGCGAAACAACGCGTAGGGCCCAAATGCAGCTGTGTTGGTTCAGGTAGTACACTGGCAAACATGCAAACAAGCTAAGGCGGTTGAAATGCAACTGCATACGAGCTAGAGAAACAGTTAAATGCTATTGTAACGTCGGTCTGATTCAAGTATCGCTTGAAGAAACAAACAACAACGACAAAAAAATAATATCTTTGGTAATATCAGTGTCTGTCAAAGATGAATTCGAATAAGGAAAGACGATCTAAACTGCGTTTTAAAAGTAGCTTGGCGTATTTCCGTAGTGTCAAGGTCACTTCCATTGTGTAACAAATGTCACTGGTAAATATTTTAACATTTAAAAACACTGGTGCTCTTGTACCATCCTGAGAACTATAATGTAAAACCGCATTTGCTCTTACTTTAAGTAGATTACGGTGTATCACAATGTATCCCCTTTTCAAGCAGACTGAGTGTTAGAAATAATAATTAAAAAAACACCTATAATTAATAAATGAATCAATTATTATTACATACCAATAAACAAACGTACATACAAAGCTCAAGAAAATTCAAACCCTGAAAGATTAATACTTAACAGAATTCAGTCTCCGTAAAATATTTTCTGATTGTAATCTCTGAGTATCATTTTTGGTAATTGGAATTATTTTGACTTGTCAGGTTTCTTTTTGCTTGTTAATTAATCTTCCAGTAATGATTGATTAATCTGATCTAATACTGGGCACATTTTTAGCTTTGACTTCCTATCTCTGTTTATTACGAGTAGAATAGATCACAGAGTCACGACTCATGTTTTTGTTTGTATCTTTTTTTGTTTTAAATGAACATTTTGAGATTTTCTGGCTTTGTTTTGTTCTGTGTATTTGAAAACTTAAGCTTGGTTTCACTTCAAATGTATCTTCTTTTTGACCTTACTTGCATGTGTAAAATTTAAAAAATCTTAATTTGAAATGGACTGTTTATCAATACTTGGTCCCTTTTGTATTTTTGCTTAGAACTACCCAGACAATGCAATTGTTTTCTCAGATTTCTGGCTTTTAATTCTGTGTGTCGTGGTGGTGTAAAACCAGACACTAAACCTTGTGTTTCTGGCGTTATGAAACTAACTTGTTAGAGAGATACTTGGCTTTTGAAGTCACAGTCAGCATTGAGCGATTTCTAAAAATGGAAAAAAAGTATCATATTTGGTAAACAATTTCTCATTTGTTGTTGAGCATTGCCTTATAATCAAAATTAATACAATCCTGGAATCCAGCATTTTGTGAATGATTAACGGCTGATTTTGTTTAACCATGATACTATTAAAATGGGATTTTTATTTTTTGATTTTTGGTATTTACTGTAACACAGAATTGCATACATATATTACTTATTAGACAAACTAATGAAGTGTCTTTGGGTTGTACATTACCTTGTATTGTGTTTTCATTCATTATGGTCAATTCCTTTTAATTGTTTGCCATGTTAAGGACTTACAAATGAATGGAAGTTAATATTCTTACATGGGTCAAAGATGTATTTAATTACAAAAGTTATTGGGGTGGGCATGGTTTCATCATGCCAAAAGATAGCATGTTTGTCTTTGGTAATTATGGTTAGATTATACGTTAAGGATGTATATTTTTCTGCTTTATTTTGGTTCATGGGCTTCTCTTCCCATGAGTACCAAATGATATGTGTACTACGTCTTTCTAGAAGGAATCCTTGGCTGTACTGAACAGAAGAGAGTAGTCCCCCGATTAATGTCTATGTGGATGCGGATCACACTGGATGCCCTCCTGCGCATGGGAGTAGATTGATTAGCCATGCCTGGCCCTGAGCACACAGTCCACTGTTTGCAGCAGAAAGGAGATGTTTAGTGGAGGTGCTTATGCGGCTTTTTGGAGCTTCGGTGTCTCTGTTTTGGGCTCAGGGGATGGGGAGGGGGTGTGTGTGTGTGTGTGGGGGGGGTACCTCATGGCCTTTGACGTTTGTTTGCGAGATTCGACCAAGCTGGATGGAATGTGTGCGATAGATAGCTTTGAAATGCCTTTGCTGGTTTCTGGCCCCTCCAGGCCATTTTCCCCTGGAGGCAAAGCATGAATACGCTCCTGCGCACAGACATACGTACCCACTTCTAAATTATGCTTTCTCCTTTTGCAGTTAAATACATCATTTGGCAAAAACCGATCCTCCACAATTTGATGTTCTGCATTACGCTTAAATGTTATCGTGTTTGCATTGGAAAGGAGAGTGCATTAGAAAGTGATTCATCAGGTAAATCACAACCAGACAAACAATGATTGAGCCCTGGTAGGAATGAGCTGCTTTTTCAAAAACGCGGTGGTGTACCTTTCATGAAATGCTGCATAGAGTGGAGATTCACCCAGGCTATGCATTTGCCTCTCCCTTCCTAGGATTACGCAAGCGGTGTTAATAATAATAATAATAATAATAATAATAATAATAATAATAATAATAATAATAATAATAATAATAATATTATCTTCTGTGAGATACTCCATACTCACACACACACACACACACACCTCCCCCCGCCTCTATTCCTCAGTAGTGAATGGGCAGCTCAGGTTGCTGCTCCCGCTGATCAGACTGGGGAACCAGGGGTCAGAGCTGATCATTTCCTCGAATCAGCTTGGATTGTGCAGATGTGTGCCCATGCATGCATTTCTTTGCAAAATGCTATTTTTTAATCTATTTCCAAGGTTGAGAAAATTGCACGTCTTATGTAGAATGAGCAAAACCTTAATGTGTTTCTGATTCCCGTACATGCTTTCTCAAGATACATTACGTGTAGTACAGGCAGAATGGGCAGTGGGTTCATAGTGCGGCAACAGAATACAAAAATTCCCTCTACCAAATCGTTCTTGTTTTGATTTTTTTTTGTTTGTTTCATTGTTGCCGTGTTTGCTTGACACAATTAGCATCATGTGATTAAAGTGTTTATGGTGTGTGTCATATATCAAAGGCCAAAGAGCCTCACCTTTCTGATATTTAAAAGTGATGTGATGTTAAAAGTGACAGGAGTCAATATTTTTGGCCAGGTTTGCCGCACTTTGCCTCTCCTGTGGCTCCGGGACTCATCCCCAGCTCACTAAACAGGGCCCCTTGGTTTGCGTTGGTGTTCACTGGGGGTTTGCAAAGTCTTTCCTCTATTTTTTTATTTTTTTTTTGGTGCATCAGGAGGTCAGTGTGGGCCCCTGGTCAGATTAACCCTAGCCCATTTTACCGTTGGCCATGCAAGCCCCACCCTTCTCCGCCTGTGGACAGCTAATACCAGGCTTTGTTTCTCCAGCAGAAGGGGCTCTTTTTTTCTTTGCCTTCAAAAAAAGAAAAAAAGTAGCTTCTGGTCATGTGACTTCCTATAGTGAGTCATTCATAGAAGCTGCGAATGGGTCATATACTGAAGATGAACAAATTGTGAGCTACCGACATAGGCCCTGGGCTCAAACAAAGAAATGGTGTTTCTGTTTGTATATTTGTTACCTCTAGATGAATTAAGGTAATTAATTCATCAATACATTTTAAAGCAGTTGCTTGGTAAAATGGTGAACTTTATAAAATATCCAACTGACAAATTAGTCTCTAAACATTTTTTTGGTAAGCTGAAGTACCATAATGGCACAGAATGACACATTTCTTTTATGTTAACTGTAGCTTTTTTTTTGGTTATAATGAAGTGCAGCTGAAAGATGACAAACTTCTGACTAACAGGAAGTCATTCTTGGATCCCAGGAAAGGGAAAAAAAGAACCAGGCATATATGTGCTTTGTAAAATCACTATAACCAGTTGTTTTTCTGTTTCACTAGATTTGAGTGCTTTCTTATTTAAGGTGTAGAAAATATTGGTGCCTTTTTTCGCAAGTGTTTATTTTTGTGAATGTGGTTTTATACGTTCACCGTGTTGGATTATATCTGTGTTGTACTGGCTCTCTCGAACCTGATCAGACCTTCTCTGAAGAGAAGTAATTAGCATTTTAAACACAAATTCTCAGGGTACATCAGATGAGTAGTTCCTAATATTAAATACTTGTTTCATCAAATTATACCATGTTCTCTGAGGTTTCAGTGTTTATATTAGGTATCCTTACGTATTCTTTTTGTTTTTTTATTTCCTAGTACATTGGTGTAAGTTTGTTTTATGCATTTATAAGATTAAAATCAAGTTTCTTTCAAATGCCAGTACTTAAGTGTGAATCACACAGCAGCAATTATATCCATCTATAATCTGCGTTTTGAATGGGAAGTGAGTCATTTTGGCCACATTAATCTCAGGTGTTTAATGTCTGAAATGAAAGGAAAATAGGCTGTTTACAGTCATATGGTTTAGCCTCATCCACATAATATGCTACATTTGAGACATTACTGAATGAATTGTCATTGTTTAACACGTTCCTGTCTGAATAATGGCATTCTTTGGCCGATTGTAGCTACCACTGGATTCTGTTGTTATTGTTTCTTTACAACAAATATTTCTCCAAAGCACAACCGTTTTTTTTTTAGTTGACACAAAGCATTTTTCTAAATTTTGTGGAATCATCTTTCAACTTCTTCCTCACTACCTGTGATGGACATGGCTGACAGGAGCTCAGTTAGAAAGCAGGATGTTAAGAGCCACAGATTTTTCTTTTTTTATTTTATCTTCAGGGGTGTAAAATCAACGCGCAGATTCTTGCAATTCTTGTTCCTTTTACGTCAGCCTCCCAAACATTCGTCCATTTTGTTCTCCTCTTCTCACCCCCAAATCCCCCTTCCCCCACGACTCTGGTGCACCAGTCGAAACACCAGTGGGGTCAAAGGGGAGAAGTGGTTCCAGCAGCATAAACTGGGGAGCTGTGCAGTTGAACATGCCATTTCAACAACCAATCTTCTCTGACTCTGTTGGTTGATGAACAACAACAGCAGCCACAGCAACAACATGTTCAACAGTAGCAACATTATTATTATTATTATTATAAATGCTGAATTGCTTATTCCAGAAAGTCTTTTAATAAATATTCTAAATTATACTGGTATTGAATAAGCGGTATGAAAGATGGATGGATTTTAAATCAGTAATTCATTTTCATAATTTACATTTAATCTTTTATCTGCATTCATATTCAGTTTAAATGTTATTAAATCTAAACATCTAGCCTATTGTCCAGATCTTGATCCCAGCATTTAGCTTAGGGTTTTGTTGCCAGTGATTCACAATGACTACTCAAATTTGTATCCTTTTTAAGCTTGAACAAAACCATATGCTATTATTTAACGAAATTAAACTAGAAATTACTTCCATTGTAACCCCTCTCTAAACCCCCGCATTTCTTGTTGTGTGCTTCTGAACCTATGAACTTTGACCCAGAAATGCAAAGATCCTCACATGAGATGGGTGTGGTTTGTGTGTAGAATGAAAGGAAGTTCCTTCCAAATATCCACAGCATAGAAGAGCTGCAGGCCCCGGTAGCGTAACCCTTCTCTGCATATTTTACCATCAACCTGTTGTGTTTTAAATGCCTTTCATTTGTGTGAAAAATGTAGGTCTTTGTATAGCTTTAAACTACATGCTGGTGGTATCAAAATGAAATCTTTATGGCTACCCAAGTCTGCATTAGAATGTCACATTTCGCATGTGACTGATTGCAATGATGACGATTATTTATTATTATTATTATTATTATTAATAATAATAATAATAATAATAATATTAATGATAATTATAATAATAATTTTTCATTGCTAATGAATAGTTATTATAGCGCTTCATTTTTGCTGATGTAATATACAGTATATATATATACACACACAATGTTTTCAACATTTTATGTCTTGTATACATTTTTAAATGGAATAAAATAATACATTTTTTCCTGGGAATACAAAACAATAACTTTAGACATTAAATGTTTGTTTTTTAAATGCATTTTTATTTGAAACCTGTAATGATTCTTCAGGTTTCCTCTGCAGTCGTTTCATCTGCACCTAACTTCCTATAGTTATGTAGTATTAGGTATGTTTATGGTGCATAAACAGACTGCAAAACCTGGAGCCGTTGCAGTGCACTAAACAGATGTTGTTTTGTTCTGTATTACATTTAATGCAAATTATATCAGTGTGGTAGTGGGATTTTTCAAATAGCGACAATTATTATTATTATTATTATTATTATTATTATTTTATTATTATTATTTTATTATTATTATTATTATTATTATTATTATTGTTGGTGTCTTAGCATTATCCCGATGCTTGCTGAAGATACAGAAAGCTGGTGTATTCCAGTCTACAGCTAATGAGTATTATCCTTGTCCCCTGTTTTAGTGACTCCGGTAGCTATGCACTGTGCCGTTCTGCCAGAAAAATAATTACTGTTGTTGGAAGTAAACTCATGTGCAGCCGTCCTGCATGGATATGGATGCTTTTTAATTGTACTTTGATTTGTTCTGAGTCTCTAACAACAAAAATCAGTGCACGCCAGTTCAAAAAGATATTGAACTACAATCATATTTAGTTGCTGCAAAGTGTACGATGTATAAAACGTCTGAGTGGTATGCTTGCATTCAGACAGGTCTGAATTAGCTAGCGTAGATCACTGCTAACTCATGTGCCATCCACCCATTGTTCTGAGTTTGAATCAGGGATTTCTGGCATGTAGACGGGCTTGGTTTAACACAAATGAGGGACAGAAAATACCATTTTTCCCCTTCGATCACAGAGTCTTTGTCGTGGCAAAAAAAAAATCCTTTGTAAACACACACACACACACACACACACACACACACATGTGATGAGGAGTCATCCTCTGGCGATGGTCACTGCGGCCTGTAGTAATCGCAGCAGTCCACAGCGAGCAGGCAGTCCACGAAGTGGGAGATCTGCAATCACTTGGGGAAGGTAACTGCATGAGGTAGCATTGTTTTCATTCCGGATTGCTTTTTTTCCTTCAGCGGTAGGGCGGTCGCCTCTGAAGCTTCTCTGCTTGTACTACTGCAGGTTTCCAGTGCCCACAGCATTGCGCTGGGGGCAGGAATCCCTGACCATGCACTCCATTTCCGTCTCCCTAATCCTTTACATTTCCAAGTGCTCTGCTCCCCACACGCCCCCCCCCCCCCCCCCCCCCCACCACCCACAGCCCGAATTGGGCAAGATGGCTCCTTCTGGCAAGCAGAAACTAGTCCAGCACTGGGATCGTCTAGCCACGGGAGTCCGAGACGCACAGCTGAGCCGAGAGGGATCTGTGTCCATGCTGCCGTGGCAACAATGGCGGAAGAGGATTTGTCATACAGTTTAAGCGGAGAGTGCGTGTGGGGAGGGGGCTCATGCTTGGGGCTCTGTGCTTCGCTTCTGCATGTTTTATGCCTGTGGATTCTGATTATCCCCATCATTAGAATAACAGGCATGACAGGATCTGGTGGATTTAAACCAGCATTTTGGTTAAATGTTTTAACTGACTGTCTGTCTTTACTATTCTGACATATATATGAAATACTTTTTGAAAAAATATGTATTAAAAATGAATTAATTGGAATTAAGCGCAAAATAACAGTGGCATTATTAGGATTTTTTATGATCGTTAATATTTACAGAAGCTGTTGTTGATGCCATCAGTCAGTGTTTTTATTTTCCATTAAAAGATATTTCATAGTGATGTAGGGAAAGGCTTTATCTAATTATTTTGTAAATTTGGGGTTGTGCTTAGAAAATTCATTTTTTACAGCTTCACAAGTGTTTTTTTTTCTTTCTTTCATTCAGTGCTCAGAATTTTCACAAAACCACATACTTATGTCCACTAGACATCCACAATGGTGATTTCATTTATTGAATTGGATCATTTTTTGTTCAGAGAGAGTGTTTGTTTTTTGTTCAGAGCAACAGTTATATGTACCGGTCTACACACAGATGCTAAAGCAAAATGACTTGACAGTATTCAATATACCAATTGTGTGCGGCATGGTTTCGGAAGAAGGAAGGTTGGTATTGTCAGAAAAGATAGCTTGATATGTTGAGATTGTTTTATACTGAGTTATGAAGTTGTGTACTGTTTTCAGTCACATTTAGCAAAGCAAGATTATTCTGTTGAAAAAAATCACCTGGTTCCTAAAAAGCACATAAGTGAACGTAAAAGCACAGAATTCAATTGCTGTTAAATTTAAGCAGCTATATCTAACTGAATTATTACTGAAGGAAGTTTGTACACATTTTAACAAAACACATTTGGATGATGGCACCATAAGACCCTTGAGACCGGAATGAGCATTAAGAAGCTTTCTAAACCAGTGTTTCCCAATCCAATCCTCGGGGGCACACAGACAGTCCATGTTTTTTCTCTCTCTCAATTCCCAGTAGGGAGCAAAAATGTAGACTGTCTAGCATAGAACCGGGAGGAATCAAAATGTGGACTGTCTGTGGATCCCTAAGGACTGGATTTGGAAACACTGCAGAGATGCTGCAAGGGTTAGGGGGCAGCTAAGTGATGCACTTTAAAAGCAAGTGGGTGCACTCCTGCGGGTTTAAGATGCTGCACATTGACTATGGAAGCAGCTGCCGTTACAACGCTGCTGTTTCCGCCATTTCTATTTCCTGTCCAGAGCCTCTTTGCTGAATATGACGGCTAACAGAAATACAGCATCCCCTACTGCTAGTTTATAATGGTCTTGGTAACATTATTGCTGTTGATAATTTTGCTATAAAATCTTTGACTAAATAAATATATTTAAGAGTATTTATATTCAGTGTAACTAAGTTTACATTTTTTCTTTATACTAGATGTAGTCCAGTGTGAGATTATTATTATTATTATTATTATTATTATTATTTTAGTTTTGTTATCAAGTATACAAATAAGTGATGATATAATTAATAATACCTAATGCAAATAATGCTTTTGTTTTTTGCTTTATTTGTATTCTTATGTGGAAATTTGTCAAAAATTATTTAATTCTCAAACCAGGCTATTGCTGGAAGGTTTCTGACATATAAATTGTTATATATAAGAACAATTTGTATAAAAGCTACAATTTAATAAAATAATAATGAAATAATAATGAAATAATCAAATTTTAATATGAGTTATGTTGAATAGCAAACTAATTTCAATTTACTGTCACTCTTTGGATATGAAGAGCAGCAAACAATTTCTTATGCTGTAGCTGTCTCCATTCCTGCTATGTTTTTTTAAATTTATTTATTAAATAAAGCTGGTCTAATAATTAGTGTCAGTTCTGAGGAAAAAAATAACCGAATTATGTAATACCGTTGCACAGGGGAATTTAAATGCTTTTAGGGAAATTTTTCCTTTGGTTGATAAATTCAGTGTTATATTTAAAACTATAACAGGAATGCAAGGTGATTAATACACCTGACTGTCGTGGAAACCTTTAAATATTTTAATATACGAATATTTTTCAGGCTTCGGGCAATTTCTGGTTAATGTGAGCTGTGTGGATGTTATACCAAATGTTTACAGTGTCCAGCCGTTATTTGGATAATTAGGCTGTCAAAGAACACTATTTGGCTGTCTGAAAAAAAAAATGTTAGTTACATCGCTTTCTAACCTTGGTGTGACATTGCTGTCTCCACAGACTTCATGCTGGTATAAATACTTTTAATCAAATATTAGAGGGAGCACTCTGGTATTTTTAGTAAATGCATTATAGTTGGATGGATGTATAATTTGGCCTAATGTAAACTATTCTTGAATCTTTGTCCTTGTTTAGTTTCTTTAAGTATCAGATAATGCTTGTTTAATAAGAGTATTGCAAATGTACACATTTAAGCCCTCTCTCCTTTTCCCATTACCCCTGGCATTGTCTTTCCTTTTTGTTCCGTTCTCCTCTCCTCCTTTTTTGCACCAGAAGGCCCAGAGGTAGACAGGAGTCCATAATCAGTCTCTTTGTATCAATCCATACTAAACCATGGAAGCCTCCCTTCCTCCTCAGTCGCCATCTCTCTCACTCTTCTCCCTCAGTCGCCATTCATCTCTCTCACTCTTCTCCCTCAGTCGCCATCCATCTCTCTCACTCTTCTCCCTCAGTCGCCATCCCTCTCTCTCACTCTTCTCCCTCAGTCGCCATCCCTCTCTCTCACTCTTCCCCCTCAGTCACCATTCCCCTTCTTTCACTCTTCCCCTGTCGGCATCGCTCTCTCTCACTCACTGTTCCCCCTCAGTTGCCATTCCCTTTCTCTCACTCTTCTCCCTCAGTCACCATCTCGCTGTCTCACTCTTCCCCCTCCTCTTTCCTTCACTACCTCTCGGTGTTTTCTTTTCATTTCTCTTTCTTTTCCTTCACAGCAGGGAATGAGGAGAACAGGGGCAAAATGGAAAACTAGCCAGGTAGAGGGAGAGGTTCCTGGACCGTGGTTTGGTTGGGATGGGATGTAGGGTGGTAGGGGGGTTGGGTGTGGTGCAGGTCCACGTAGGGCTGACCCCCACACGTGCCGCTCGAGTGCCTCTTAGAACCACAACCCCCACGCGAGAGACAGCTGGCTGGGCCTGAATGGTTTTTGTGCTTGCGATCGTTATTTATTACAAAAAAAGGCCGTTTAAAAAAGGACCAGGAGGCAGATTGGCCTGGACCACTGAAGGTGTGGAGGTGCTTGGGGGGTGGAGGTGGTCTGTGTTGGTGGTGGACCAGGAGGGAATATAGTCTTCAGTGTTACATATACAGCTGTATGCAAATGAACATGAGGCTGGTTTGCCCAGTTTCAATATTCATTTACTGGTATGTTCCAGAAGGTGGAACCTGCAGTGAATGGCAGCTAGCTAATTACCACCCATTCTGAAAAATGGTTTAAGTGAATGGAACAAAAAAATGTTGCCGTAAACAACAAATCCCTTGAATTTAAATGTTTCGTGATGTTTAATGAGCACGGCTTTGATGTAGCTCCTCTGCTGTGACGAAGGCTTTCGCCCTGGTAAGTCCGCGTTCGGCAGAATTATTCATGGATACCGCTCAACACTGCAGTCTTCCTGTTTCTTTCTGGTGGGGCGGGTCTTTTTTTTTTTTTTTTTGATGGGGCAATGACTGGGTGGGGGGCAGGTGCATTGTGGTCGCCGCTGGTCCCAGTGTGCTTTATGTCCACTATACCAAAAGCCCCATGTGACAATGGGGTCACAGCTGATGTGTTTCCAGGGATTATATGCAGCCTGAGAGATTGTGGTGTTTACAGGTTTGTGAATGAGAGTAAATAACAGGAGGGACGAGAGCACATTTTAGCTAAGTATTGCAGTCTCAGTCCTCTGCTGTATATTTTATGTTAATTTTAGGGAAAAGGTAATACATAATCTAAGAAGACCTTTTGCTGTAGAAAATACTTGTATCAGCACTTATAGTGATCATTTCATATTTGATGTAAATGTATATTGTATTTACAGACAAGAGTCAGACATGATTCTATCACTCTGTACATTGATTACTGCCTCTACACTCTAGCCAGACTGGGTCTTTGCTCTCTGATTTCTAAGGAATGTCCTACTCTCTGGGGCTCGATCCTTCTCCAGCAGACCTTCTATGCTGGAACAAGCTCCAGGCCGACGGTCAGGAGCGTCGCAGGCTAAAGGCAGATGATGCCGCTGACCCAGGAATTGCCATTTCTGTACTACCGTTAGCTGAATGGTGTTTATTAGGTTCCTTGTTTTTCTTTCCTGCTTTACTTGCTTGTTTGCAGTGACACGGGCTGCCTCATTTATGCTAAGAACACTTTCTTTTCAGCGGAGATGCTTTGTGAGTTAAGCACACTTAAGGCAGGCGTGTGATTAATGACGATTCGACTGATGTTGCTCTGTTGTGTGACGTTGTTTGAGTATATTTCCCAACAGAACCCATGTAAGTTGTACTGGATGACATGGTCAGCTAAAGAAATAATTGTTTTATATGTGTGTGTATGTTTATAATTTTCAGCACTTTATATATCGTATGTAGCTTTGGGCATATGACCTTTTGCACAGAAATTTAGGAACTAATTTTCAGAAAGAAATACGTTGTGATTTCAGTAATGTTTACATAGTGGTGAAGATCCTTGAGCTTCTAATTTAAGAATATGTCCAATTTTATAAATATCCTAAGTAGGTAGGTGAGTGACGGGGTGGGTTGACAGACAGACAGAAAATTGCAGAAAAGATAAAAAAGAAAAAACTCAATTAATGAATATAGTGAGGTGCAGGCAATCGTATGACATTGTATGAACATAAATGGTTTCAAAGAACTGAAATTTTACATTATCTGGTGGTAGTATCTTCCCTTTTGGTATGGTGTTATTATTTGTTATATTTAACATTGATAGTATTCAGTTTTCAGAATAGTCCTCAAATGTTGTATTTTAATTGACCATATTTTTCATATGCATGTGTTGTTTTATTAGTAACACTGGTCATATTAAATTAGACTTCTTTAACCAGAGAAAAAGAATGAATTTTACTGATATCAAATGAGGGAACTGGTGAAAGCATACGATATTTTAAAACTGTATTAAAAAACAAGTAATTTATCAATAACTGAAATGAAATTAGACGTATTGCGTGATATAGATGCTATGATAGCTTTCAAGAAATATTTTAATTTGCATAAGTAACAAAACAATTTAACCAACCATGTATGTTTTAATGTTTTGCACTTCGAATTGTATTTTTAAATTATACAGTTAAAAACATCTTTACAGTCTTCAAAAATATCTTTACAATCTTTCATTAGGATCAATATAAACAATGAAACGGAAATGGGTCTTTAGCCCATTTGCCAAACACAGGAAGACATAGATTAGTGGCTGCAGCGCCGGAGGCTGTATGCTGGATAGGGATGCGCAGTCCAGGCTGACGCTGGTCCGAGAGTAGCATCCCATCTCAGGGATCCTGTCCTCCTTCCATAAGCGTTCAGTTTGCTGGTCACGGGGGAGAAGGCGAGGTGCTGCTTTTGCTGCAGGCACAGACAGCGGGCTGCCGTTTAGCATCCGTCCATCCTCTATCAATAAATAAAGAAAACAAAAACAGAAATTACAGTCAGTTCTAGATTTCCAAGTGCGCCGCTGCTCCCTTGTCTCCCATGACTATTATCTCGGCCGGCAGAAGTACCAAGATCGTGCCGGAATGCCCAGTCTGAGGATGGCCCCAAAGCCCTGACCAGAAATTCCATGTTTTTAGAGCAAACTGCACATGGAGGGCTTCCGCAGCCTGAAGGAGGGCGAGCCCGTGGAGTTCACCTTCAAGAAGTCCTCCAAGGGCCTGGAGTCACTGCGAGTGACGGGCCCTGGGGGGGGGCCCTGTACCGGCAGCGAGCGCAGGCCCAAGGGGAAGACCATGTTGCAGAAGCGGAAGCCAAAGGGAGACCGGTGAGTATGAGCTGGGCAGTGTGGCGGCTTGCTGACGGTCATGGTGCCGTGGCAATGGGGGTGGGCCAGTATTTGTTAAGCGCACATGGCATTGTGGGTGTGCCTAAGGAACAGTACCACACGCACTGTGTTCAGAATCAAATATGTTGCCTTGTTCACACAGCTCCACTGCATAAAGGCATGGAGGGGGGGGGGCTCTCCTTAGGTTTCTATTGTATGAGATCTGATTAAAATTGAAAATTTATACAGTGGCGGTGCAGATATTACAAATATCAACAGAACATGAGGGTGTGAGTGAGGCAGGCTTTCCAATGAGGCGGGCGCGCTGTGAGTCTACAGTGGTTGCCATGGTTTTATGGCAGTGTTGTGTGAGTAAGGTTTTACCTCTCTAAATTGCAGCTATTTTTATATCTGTTAGTCTACTCAGCCTTCAGCTTTGGCTTTGTGTTAGGTGGATGCATTTGAGAAAAAAACACTCTTGCAGGGGGGAAAAACCCATTTAGGTAGCTGATATTCGTGTTTATTTTTATTGCAATTATTGTGTAATAATTTGTGACAATGACAGTTGCACTGCATCAGAGGTAAGATTTTGTGTTTTATCCCCCCCCCTCCCCCCAGCTGAAATGTGATTCAGGTGTTGCGGGCTGCTAACGCAGCTGCATCATAATGTTCTATGACTGACACCCAAAACAAAAGTGTTTGAAAGAAAACTGATTTCAGAAGGCAGAGCTGCCTTTTTTCTAGCTAATTTTTAACCCCTGGTTTATTTTCAATTTGCGTTATATTTTACTTTATATGTTTTTCAGAACCATCTTAAGCAAATTGTCCTTCTGTTTTTGTGATTGCTTCCAATAAAAAATGTTATCTGTCCAATGGTAGACATGGCTTTATAGTTCTCCATGTCAATTGGTTAATCCTACTCAAAGAAGTAGAATGCAAAATACAAGGATTTTATTAAAGTGGAAAGGGAAATTACTTTGTCTAGTTTTAATGCAAATGATCTTAATATGAAAGGGTCTGTTTATTAGTGATATTTGTGCAACTTATACATCACAGCAGTTTGTTACTGCGTCAACAACTGGCCTCATGTCCCAGCATATTCTTCTTCAGTGAAAATTGTTTATTATCATGTTGAATTTTGCTGAGTTATGTTAATAATATTAGGTTTTTAAAGCATATTAAATCTAGCCTTAAGCAGCAGACACATTCTGAATGCGATCCTTCTGATAAGACATGGATTCACATACATCGTCCTTTTAGGATAGCTAGCTATATATACATTGTTTGATTTTTTTTCTTTCTTTAAAGCACAGATGATCAAATAAATAAAGTTTAGAAAATACTATAAAAATTACAGAGGAAAAGGATAAGTCTGATTTTATTGTTCTGATAAATAATTTGTATCCTTGAAGGTTAAACACAAAGCACTTCTTTCCAGGAGTGTTGTTTTAAGGAACTGCATTTTTTATTAAACAACAACCTCTTTGGCTATGAATTAACATCTTCTGGGAGCTCTGGTTTGGCCCTTGACCTTCTAGGGGTTAGTGGGTGGAACATCACCAACAGAAGCCAGCTCCAAACGGACTTAACTGACTTGTGAGACTCAAATGAAACTTTTAAAAAGACCCAGTTTATATTTTATGATTTATTTTGTAAGCCTTTATAGGAATAATAGTACACATAATGTACTGCTCAGCTTTTATTTCATTTTAAATTAATAACAGAAAGGTAACTAGGATGTAAGTGAATAAGACCTTGCAAAATGCATCAATTTAAACATCTCTAGCTAAATATGAAATATCTTTTGTTTTTGTATTAATGGTTGTGTCTGCCTGGCACAGAACTCCGGTTTCTCCATGTCGAAATGGCAACTGGCTGAAAAAAAATTATTACATTCTAAATTTATATTTCTGTTATGTTGAAAGTGAGTTGTTAGAGTACAGCTGGGGTATTTAATTCAGCCATACAATAATCCTTCTTTAAATTATTATTATAAGCAATAAATATAAAAGAACTTTAATATAAATTGTCTGGACTGATTCTTTTTTTTTCCAAAACATATAAATTAATTCCCTGTGATGTACTGATCACTTTTTATCATTTTAATGAAATTATGAAAGAAAACAATTATTTGTGGATGAAAATGCAGGGGGAAAATCCCTTGTGATTTATTTGTTCTTTGTTTCTTTTACTTTTTTTCTAGAAATAATCAAACTTTATATAAGTTATCAGCAAAACATTATAATTAATCCCAATAATTACGGAGTTTCATAACTGATTCTGAAATTGTCTTATGAGAGAAGCTTCCTCAGTTTATGTCTTGCATCTGAAAAAGATGTGAGCCTATTCACGACCATATTAATAAATACCAAACTTACAGACGTATAAACATGCAGCTTTAGATAAAATGCAGTTGTTTTGCTGGTTGTGTGTGAGTTTTGTACTTCTGGGATCCTTTAATCTGGATGCAAAAGGAGCAAGGTGGAGGTACTGAATTTTTTTTATGTGATTTTTTTGTTAATCGGTTGCCTTGTGAGTTACATTAAACTAGAGCTACTGAAAACAATCGAGTGAATTAATAATGGCAAATTAACTTATTTTAAAAAATTAAAATTTTAAATGTTTTAATAATCACGTTACCTTCATATTAAATGCGTTTTAGTAACAAAATAGATTTTAAAACGAGTGCGACAGCAACTGTGTGCTTATAACATGTATTTGGTTTGAGATGGATCTTGCTAGGGGAAGCAGCGGTTTGTGCGCCTTGATGGGTGGCAGTTTCGGGGCTGAAGGTGGGGGAAGGGAAGGGTTTAGTGAGGTTGGGCAGTGGTAGGTGGACGGCCCCAAGCAAGTGAGCGCCGATGAAAACCGAATTCCTGTGCCCTTCCCCCTTCCCCTCGCGAGCTCTAATTGAAGATGCCACCGTGCTGGACCCCCTGCACGCCTCGCGTTTAGTCACGCGGAAGTTTGTTTCTTTTAGAAACAGCTGATAAACACCAGCAGTGTTTATTCATATTTGGTTGCGTTGTTCTGCGTATGTGGATCTAAAAAAATAAACGACAGCAAAGCTGCTCATTGTTAAAACAGCAGTTATTCTGCTTGATGACGTTTAAATGATATTTTCTGGTGTACCTATAGCTGGGGATTTATATAGGTGCATATTCTGACATAACCATCGTTTCGCCGGTGACGCAAGACAATAAAATGAACAAAAAGTCTTTTCAGGAATAAGAAATGATGAGGGAGCATTTACCGCACAATGTGGCCATATAAGCTGTTCAAAGGTTTGCTGAGCGGCGCTCCCCATTCGACTCAGCCGTTAGAGTAGATCACGTGACCCCTGGCGCCTGGCCACGTGACACACTTCTATGAATTGTGGAATTCTAGAAATTTGGGGAACTCGAAATAAAGGAGTACGCTAATTAGGTTAATGAAACAGTATTCAAAACAAATTACACTGTCCAACCTTATTCCGCCTTTACGTAATTTATGCGTGCTTGTGTTTTCTGAAGAACACGTTTCCATTGGATCCCATGCATTTTTAAATTAATTTTGCCTTGGAAAAAAATGTGTGTATCGTTTGTGAATGACTGAATTCATAACACGAAAATTTACCACAAAATAATCAGCTTAGATTGATTTATTTTTTACCCTGGATGCTAGAATATTTATGCCTGGTGTTTCAAGCTAGCATGCCTCAGATGTAAACGTTTACGTCACATTCGCATGTAGTCGCGCGTAGCTGCCGCTTTTGTCCAGAGCACTTTAAATATTTCCCCAAAGTCACCCAACCTTTATATCATCGTTCGGGAAAATAAAAGTGCCTAATGCAGCATCACGTTATTGTTATTACTGATGGTGCTACCCCAATACACTTTTTAACATTTCTTCAGAATACGCTGAATGGCATTACATATAGGTTACAAGATAACGCCTTTATATAAAATATATAGTGCATGGCATCTGCAGAATCCAGCATCTTGTTTTCTCGTCTTTCAGAAAACAGCACTTAAGGTAGGACTAAATGAAGAAGACTACATATAGGTGCAGGATAATGCTAAGGTCAGTCGTGTTACCATTGTATACCACATTACCGTGGTAACAGGAAGTCCCCTAGTAACCCAAGAGGTCTCAGTAGAGCTGCTCTTTTTCATAAGGATCGCTACCGATTACTTATAAAGTGCACAACTCCTTTGGACATTTTGAAACTTAAGCATTCGAAACGGGATTTTAATGCTTCACATCACGTTACCAAAATAATTGCTTCAAAATACTTCAAAAATTGCCTTTTGTTAAAATATAAGCACCAGCTCTAAGCATTAAGCGAGCGTTCATTGATATTGAAAAAGTCCAGGTCGCACTTACAAATGCATGCGCGTGGATATGTGACGTTACCACGTGCGTTATAAGGGAAGCCGCGCGGTTTGAGCGATCCGTAGGGCGAGTTAATTACCGACGCAGCGCTTGTTTTGCCCAATATCGAATGACTGGTTGTGCGTAGCCTGTGTGCACGCTGCGAACAGACCCCAGCTGCTACTCAGGACCAGGCGAGAATAACGACGCTAAAAGGGCGGGTTTTTTAATTCCGCAACAAATTTACACTAACGTGATGTATTTTTTCTTTAAATTTATTTTCCTGCATTATTACTTTTTAGTTTTGTTGGTAGACATGTATTTTTTGTGGCCCGATTATTTTTATAGGACCCAACCATGTATTTCGAATTAATATATAATACATCGTTAAATCATTGAAAACAGATGACCTCGTAAGATTGGGGTTTATCGTCATACCAGAACACGACTTTCTTATACGTTAGAAAAATTCGTTTTCTCAATCTATACAGTTAAAATCAACCCAACGCATCCACCAAATTGTACCTGAATTCAGATATTTAGAAAAAGCTAATTGATATCAGTTGATCTACTACCAATAGACGATGTTGTGCTGTCATCTACGGGTGAATATTGGGTATTACACTGGCTTTCATAAAATTTTCTATAGAGATGGAAGAACCCAATTGGTTAATAAGACTCGGTACAAATCAGCGTTGCACTAAAGCTTTTTTTCTAAAAAGTAAAATGCATTAAACGTTTAATTAGATTAAATGAGTACATTGAATATTTGTTGAAAAATATCTTGCTGTTTCCTCTCAGATGTTACAACTGTGGGGGTCTGGATCACCATGCCAAGGAGTGTAACCTTCCACCTCAGCCAAAGAAGTGCCACTACTGCCAGAGCATTACTCACATGGTGGCTCACTGCCCCCATAAGACGTTAGCCCCGGCACCCTCCAGCTCTCAGGGAAGACATGACATTGATGTGCAGCCGTCTACCTCTGCCTTTGCTCCGCCCTCTTACCCCCCAGAAAGCAGTGACTGGCCAGGGCATTCCTTACACGAGGCCTCTCCGCACAGCAAGTCCTCCGGCTCCCCAGAAGACCCCACCCCCCGGGTCCAGAAGCGGAAAAAAACCTGACCCCGGTCACCACCCTGCTGCTTCTCTCGTGTCCGTCAGCCCGCTGGTATCTGCCCCCACTTCACCTCCACCTTCTCCTGTCCCTCAGCTACCTCAAACTTCAGAACAGCAGCTACATCTCAACTCAACTACTGTCTTAGAGACTGAGATTATCTGGAGGAATCTGGGCATTAACATCTCTGCAAAACCTCCATTGCAGGAAGAGGAGACAGTCCACTTGCAGAATTGTAGTCGTTTCTTTTATTTGGTCTGAGTATCTTTTACGTACCTTGTTGGGAGCTAACCATGGTTTTGTCTGTCCGTGGGCTCGTTACATTTTAAATCCTTCTCACACTTCAATTCTTACCGTTGTTTTTCCTGCGAAACTTTTTTCTTTAAAAAAAAAAAGAAAGATTGCTTCAGGCGTTCCTTCTTCATGTAATTTCTCAGAGACTCTGCTGTAGTTTGCCTGTACCTGCAGTGTAACAATGGGGCAGAGCGTTCCTCTTCTGTCTTCAGTCAGACATGGCCCTATTGCGATCGACTCTCTCACAGCAATACTACAAATCTTCAAGTAGGCCAAGGCGCCCATTCACCACCATGTCCCACCCTACAGGCTGTGAATACAAACTGGAAAGTTGTTTTGTTAAAATTGGTCAAAGTGTTTTTTTTGTTTTTTTTTTTTGGGGGGGGGGGGATCTGATACACCAGATGCCCACGTCAGTATGCTTTTTGAACGATGTCTGGGTAGGTTTGACCAAGAGTGACGAGTCCAGTCCTGTTGCAGATACAAACGCAGCCAGCGAAGGGTTAAAATGCCGCTGTGTTCTTGCCCCACCCACTCACCTGCTCCCGGCCCCTCTCTCTGTTTGTTTGATGTATCTTGTCTTCTCACTTCGAGAACAATGTGTGTGCATGGCTTAAGACAAGACATTGTGTGGTAAAGAAGTAGTTAGAACTGCAAATAGAAAAATCTTTCTCAGTGTTCGCATTAAGTAAGAAAATGAGTGATTGGCCATTTAGTAAATCCATGCTGCAGTTGTAAAGAATTAATTTAATTCCTGAGTATATTAATATATCTTTGTTACCTTTTTGACACATATCAAAGGTACTAATGTAGTAGATTTTTCCTGAGGCTGCACCGTATCTTGTGCAGTGGTTGAATTATTATGAACTGAGCATAGCTTGAAGTGTCACTAATTCCTATTTACCTTTCCCACACAAATCTCCTGTTTTTTTTGTTGTTTTTACCTCCATTGCACCTGTTGACACGCACACCACAACGATTACTGCTGCTTGTGTTTACAGAAGATGGGATATTTGACTCAAGGATGTGGGTTTTTGTGTGTCTGCACCTGGACACTCGAAAAGGTCGCCTTGAAAGCTTTCCAAGGACAAAAGAACTCTGCTCTGACGATATTGAATGTGAAACTTGCATAATGAAAATGCATCCTCACAATACCAGAGGAAGGGCCACTTTTTATGTGTGTTGACAAATCAAAAGACATTTCCTTAAATGATGTGATTCAGAAGACAGCTTGTTTGGTATAAGACTTGCAGTTAGTTTATCAAATCCTATACCAAAGTTTCTTGGCTTTATTGTAGGAATTAATATGGCCAGTACAACAACGGTGTTCCCTGTGACTTCAAAGGCAGAAGGTTCAATAGTAAGATTTTGTTTCCTAATGCAGCTATTTTGTGTGTTTTCTATCCAATCTTCAAATATGTACAAATCTGATAAACTACAGCACAAACCAAACCCGATCCCTCACTGTCGTTTAGACCTTTTTGTATAAAGTATTTTTTACCCATGATGCATCTCAGGATGAAGAACTGTTCTCAGGGAATATACCAAAAAAAAGTGTACTTTTTCCTTTTGGGAATTGTCTACAGATGCGTATGTACTCGGAAAAGCATTCACAAGTTTAGTGTTTATCTGCATATTTTAATGTACTGTTATTAGTAACTACCTCTGAGTTCTAGATAGTTTTACATTTCTGATAATCAAATGACTTGTATGTTATTATTATTATTATTTTATTATTATTATTTTCTGTTAAGATTAACTGTAGAGTTGGATTGTGCTGAACCTATGTGCCAATGTTGAAGCCCTGATTTCTGTGGTGTCTACACAGGCCTAGAGTTAATATGACAAATAGCTTATTTTCTGTTTACAGCATAGCCTACCTCATTACTGCCCTGCGTGGCCCTCGTCTCCCAAGGCCCACTGGGGCAAAGTCAGGCTCCGTCGCTCACCTTCGCAAACAGTGGCTCCGCACCACCGGAGACCCTGTATCTGCATTCCACAGATGTCCATCTATATGATGCCTGTGACAGGCGGCATCAGGACCAAAGGGCAGCTGTGGGGTTGTTCTGAGGGCCACTGTCAACAGGGCTTTTAGCATATTCAGCAGAAAGAGAAAGAACAGTAATTCCAAGCCATACTAATTGTCCGACTGCCGCAAACCTGGTGTTTTTAAGCCTAGTAGTCACCCTGTGTAGTTCTCAAATCGGTGGGGGTGGACTGAGGGAGCCTGCTGGATAACACTGTTATAGATCTGTTAAACAGATGGATGTGGTGGCCAGAGGTGGAACGTTCAGGTTCCAAAGATCAGACCCAGACGAAGATTTTGTTTCAATCAATCAGTTGAGTTCTCTGTGACTGTGACTCTTTATATTCAGCGAGCTGGTTTAAAGAAAATCTTGGTCTGGATTCGTACTTTCTGACCCAGACCTTTCCGCTTCTGGTGGTGCCACATAGATAAGAGCACAGTTGTATTGTCCCAGAGCACAAGCTGTAGATTGAAGGTAAATGCGTTCTGTTCCCGCAGTTCTAGCGGGTCAAGGCAAGCTTCTTTATTGCTGTTACGGCATACAGTTGGAGTTGGCCTTGCAAGTCCCAGACTTAACATAGTGTAGCACAGCTGGGAATTTTGCTGCAGAAATGCCTGATATCCCCCGCCCATCTTTCTGTAGCTCCCTGGCCGCTTAGAACTGTTTGGTCGCAGTGCTCACTGTAGGTGGGAGTGCCTTAAAAGGGGGAATGTTAGGACTATTGCAAATAATTTTGAACATAGTCCAATTGGCATGGGTAGGGGGCACAATGTGATATGCTTTCATGGTGCCCAAAATCTGTAGTGGCACCACTGACTATAGATACTGCAGTTTGATTATGCATCGCACAAATAGAACATTCAGAGAGACAAATAAGGCCTGTTATTCCCCTTGGGAATAACGACGATAACTTTTAAATAGCGATTTAGTTGGAGGCAAAGATACCAAAAGTGCAAATGATTCTGGCTTTAATACATGTAGTTCTGTTGTAAATGGATCCCTTATATATTTCAGAAGTCTTTAACCAAAATCCTTGATGTTAATGTAAAGGATTTTAAAAGGAGTTTAAAGAACTGGAGTCCCCTTCAGTCAGTGTAAATATCCTGGTTCAGTCGGCTCTGCCTGTGTGACCTTGGTCTACACCTGTCCCTGTAGCTAGCTTTAAAAGAAACTCGGCCTCATATGGAATATACGTTTCTGCGTTTGGAGATGACTGAAAGCTTGGTATTTACCCTCAAACTGGTCGCCCACTTGCTTTTTGCTTCTGATTCTCCTTTGGGTGAATTGCCTCAAAATAGTGCTTCTCCCACCATGCAGTAATAAAGCTGAGTAACCCTGACACAGCTGTTCATAGTACTGTGTCATAGGTTTGTGGCAAAAACAACACAATAAGCAGTGGACACTCTAACCTGTCTGCAAAGATTCAGGCTGCTTGGTTTACAGCAGAATCCACGTTTCAAAGAGATTTAGTGGGCGTGTGCCTTTATGTGGCATTAGTAGAAAGTATTTTCTATTGTAATTATTAAAGCTCATATATAAATATATATATATATAGATATCATTTCTGAATTGTTTTTCTTTTGTTCTGTGGAAATGAAAACCAACCACTTTTTTATTAACCAATTAACAGCAATATATTATACACAACAAACACCTCCATCTCACTTGTTTACATGAAATAACGAACAAGAAATGTAATGCTTTCCAGTGAAGTATATTGATAATATTTTTATTTACTTTTCAGATTAATATAACTACTGATTCTATTTTTTTTTCTTCTGATTAATTTGAGGGGCTCAGGAACACATACTATAGGTGAATGAATGTAAAAGGCAGGAAGATCGCCAGAGCTACCTCATGATTAAATGTTTATTTTTTTATTTTTTTGAGAAACAAACTGCTTGAATCCCTGTGATGACAGTCGGAGGCAGGCTCAGTGCACTTCCTGTGGTGGAAACACCATGACATAGTTGACATCTCTGCCCACTAAATCTCACTCACCCTGATACTCTCTGGCGATGGCAAAGGGTTGCTTGAACATTACCGTTTGGGAGGAGATAGGGCAGAGAGTTGGTCCATGCTGTTTTGTCTTTATGTCAATGTAAAGCACTGAATGATGATGTTATTTTTGTTGTTTTCATTGTTGTTGTTTGCATATCACATTTTATAACATCTTTTTAATTATTTTGTTTTTGTGAATCAAGAATTTAAGAGGTTTTAATGTTTTACTTGATCAAAATAAAAAAAAAAATATATTGGCATTTCTTGTTGTTTCAGTGGCTGTTTCTGTCCTACTAATAATCTACCCAGGTTTTGTTTAGCCATGCAATGTAAGTGTTGACAAGATGCATTGTCCAGACAGTAATAAACTCATGCTTATGCAGTTCCTGAGTTTATCTGCCAACGAGAGCTATATTGTTATACTAGCCAATAAAAAACATTATTCAGAAAAGTGGGAGCAGCTTGTTTGCAAGCGTCACTTAAAAATGAACAGGCTTCCACATTGGCCACATTGTCTGAAACTGTCATTTGCTTTTAAACATATTAATTGCAGGCAAACTAATGAAAATATATTGGTTCATTTCAGTATTTTCTATAACAGAATACTCCAATGCTTGGGGGGGAAGTATTTCATTACAATTAATTAAACAATTAAACACTGCTGTCAAAACAGTCTCTATAAATGTTTTATTCCTTTTTATTCTTTGTTCATGCAGAAACAGAATTCACAAATCAGTCATGGGTAATTGCATCATTAAATTTGAAATTGATTGTTTAGACAATTGAGTTTCTCAGTCTTTTGTGAGACATTAAATATGTGAATTTTATATATGTGAAAGTTACTATTGAGATTGGATATGGAATATCTCATTCTGAAGCAGAGGTTCTTCAGAATAGAACACCCTATAATTAAAATAGCCAGTATCACCCTTCAGATCCACTACTTTACGGAATTCCACATGGTATTAAGAGAGGTTGGACAATCAACAAGCATTTGACTGTTTTTTACAAAAAAAAAAAAAAAAAAACATTGTGCATTGGTAAAAAATTGTGAACAGTGCAAATTTAGTGACCAAAGTGTCGGTAGTAATGGGGTACATAAAATACAAATAAGTGTATACAGCACAACATAATCGTTCTTAATCTGGGAAAAACTATGGATACTGTGGGCAGAAAGTGTCATGTTTCATGAAGATGCCATTTGCCAAACTTAATCCATTTTTCAAGCTATTTAACGTTTACTCTAGGTTAGTGTTTCCTAACCCGGTCTTTTGAGACCCACAGACGGTCCATGTTTTTGCTCCCTCTCAGCTCCCGGCCAGACAGTCCTCTGGAGGGAGCAAAAATGTGGACCGCCTGTGGGTCCTTGACTGGATTGGGAAACACCATTCTAGGAGAACATGGGGCAAGGACAGGAAATCATTCTTTCATCTGCAATGCAAACACCTAGGTTTGAAACTAATTCTAAGATATCAATTTATGTCAAAATAATAAAATTTGACACAAACCCATTTTCTCAGAAGAATCATCTGCCAGAATTCTTTATGTTTACTTATTTGTGCTTGCCTTTGAACAAAAAGTTCAGCTGAAGGACAGATTGGCCACAGTGGGGTAGACTGACTATTATGAAAAAGGTCAATTCAATTGAGACTCACCTACTACAATTTTCTTTGAGGCACCACATTGATTATTTAGAGCCATCAAGGCTGTGTTATGTTCATAAAAATTGCAAGAAAGAAAACAGGAGTAGCAGTCATGATAAAAGGGCTGAAGAAGGTTTTCAGCAGTTCTTCACATTCACCTTCAGCTGCAATCACTTCAGTGGAGCATTTCTGAATGCTACAATGCTGCATGCAGCCTTCAGATCACAAAAGATGGCCGTCCACAGGAAAACAGGAAGGGCTACATTTACATTTGCGGGGGGTGACTATAAAGACCCATGAAAAAATTAAGCTAGCTTTACATTTTTTGTGTCAATATGACATGTGACACCTTTTGCTCCTTTGTCATTCACTCTCAATTTTCCTTCATAGTGTGTTCTTCCATCTTCATAGTACGTTAAGCCTTGACACCTGAGAGAGTCTCTATCGGCCGAAAGGGTGCAAACTAAGACTCTCGGTGCAGACCAAATATTATCAACCAAAAGAATGTGATTCCATTTCGCTGAAAAATGTAAGCCCAATTTTCAATCGGTCTTATAGAGGGTTTGCATATGACATCACTATTAGTGGAGGTCACTGTGGTTACACTCACTGAGTATCAAATAGACTGAGCGGCACCATTAGTGTTCAGTTTGGATGTCGTGAAAAATGGGAAAGAGCTGTCATGCGATTGATGGTACAAATTGATTTAACAAGAAAAGAAGCAACTGGATCGCTGCAATCTGCATAAACAACTAGAATCCAGACTCCAAAACGTGAATTTGTGGTTGTCATTTCGTGTTAGTTATGTTGGGTTTTTTTGGTAAATTCGTACCTTAAGTTATATGCTGTATTGACTACTGATCAATGAAATATTTAGCATCATTCATTTATGTTCTAACTGTAAATTTTTTGTCAGCATTTATTTAAAAAAAACATCAAGACGATGTGTTCTGCAGACAATGTGGGGGATTGTTAAATAGCTTATCTAGCCAAGACAAACCCAGATTTGCCTTTGAGGGCTACTCCACAGAGCAAGTTTAGACAGTCACCTAGAAAACTTCTCTTAAAATATGTTGTTCCTGGCCATATATCAGTGTCCATGATCCACTGGTCCTTTGTAAGTGATACGGATCCCTGTCGAGTCTGACTGCCTTTAATTTAAGCAGATAATTGTTTGTTTTGCAGTTTCCTTGAGCATGTTGCAGAATGTCTGGCCACTCAGTCGGTCTGAGGGGGCGTGTTCTGGTGGAAAAGTGACATCAGTGCACACCCTCTATTTCAAACATGGAAGGTGGGGGGATGATATGGTTAATTTGGTAGGGGGGAGGGGCTGAAGAATTATGCATGGTGAAAAACACAACACTCAGGTCATAAAGCTTGACCCTAGACCTTGTCCAGGTCCTCAGTAGACATCTTAGGGGCAGACCGCTTTTTGATCGGGGAGCCTGACTCGAAGACGTCATCCTCCATGGCTTCTGCAATGGGTTTCATCTTCGGGGAGGCTTTAGTGACCGGGGACTTTTCTGGAAAACGCACACAAAGAAGCCGACTCTGGATGAGGCAGAATGCAGGGACCGTACGCTAGGCTGGATGCAGGTTAAGTACACCAAGCTTCTGACATGGCGCTGTGCTGTTTGCAGTCAGGTAGGTCATGTTTAAATGAAATGCAACATAAGCTGCTCATGAAAAACAGAAGAATACAGGGAGTCTCACATTTGTAAGTTTTGGTGTAAATTTAAATGGGGGGACTTTTTGGAACAAATTAAAAAACAGTAACACTTAAGGCCATGTTTTTAGTAATTTACTAACATTCATAATGCATTATAATGCAGTCATAAAGCATTATAAACATGGCAATAAATATTTATAAAAAGGCATAACACATTATAACCATTTTTATTATGCATCATGAGCTCTCATCTATAATGCGATATAGATACCTTTACAGTGCAATACAAAGCATCCTTAATGCTTATACCAACCATTTTAATGCATTGTAAGGGTATCTACAGTGCATTATACACGAGAGCTTCATAAAGCATTGATACTGCATACATGTTTATAATGCTTTATGTTTTATTGTTTAATTACTGTGGTTTCTAAGCAATACTAAAGGGGGTGTGTGAATTCTTATTGGTCATAAAGCATTTTTTCTCTTTAATTGTGGATAATATTAGCCATGTTTATATGTAATGGTGGTAGATACTATATATAAATAAAACCATAAAAGGATGTACATCTATAACATGGCTTGCACCTGCACACTTAATCACTCACAGCATAGTTCACATAATGCAGTTATATGACACACAAAACATGCCTCTACAGGAGAATCCTGTAGAACGGCAGGATTCTGTCAAGGACCCAGCCCATTCCGGTCCAAGGTACAAGTGGTAAGTCACAGTACACAGTACATGGTCCTTGAATTACGGTTACGCTTTGGCTCAATTCCGTGCTCATTCAGAATCTTGCAATGTTGGACTGTAGGTTTGCTTTGATTCAACACTCATTCCAGCTATAACTTTAATAAAGAGTGGGGGGGGGGGCATTATGTTTTCCAGTACTTGCAGATCTTGTAGTAAAAAAAGAATGCAAGGGATGTTATGGTTTGGTTTGGTTTGGTTTGATTCAACACTCTAACATTGTAAATGTTACGGTAACCACAAGTGCAGGGGAAATCATGGTTATTGTTCATGGTGAATTTGACACTCGATTAAAGTCACATGAAACACAGGGAAGGTGATGTTATAAGCTCAGGTTTGTTTGATGTTTCATCAAACCATTGATGCTTTCTTTGAATTATTATTGCATGACTTCAAACCATGGTATTTAGAGAGAAAAATGAAATGAGGGAATAAGAGAGAAGGCTGGTCTTACAATGTGCCTGTCAGGATACCTGAGGCTACTGTAGGTCAAAGGGAATGGGCTGTGTCACTGCTGGATGGGGACAGAAGGGGACATAATGTCAGCAGGAGGTCAGCCCTAGGTCAGCAAGCAATGGGGGGGGGGGGGTGTTAGTCTGACACCTAGAGAAGGAAAGGGGAGGAAGAAGAGGAGGAGAGACAGCATGGACTAAGCTGCAGGGGAAGTGAGAGACATTGTGGAGGGGAGGTTTGGGGCAGATGGTGGTTCTTCATGACACAAGAAGAAGAGATATGATGAGATAAGCTGGTCACCACTGCCTACAGTTTCAGTCATCACTGACCATACAAAAAGCAAAGGAAAATCACCAGACAGAAAGAAAATCCCTTCATCTTAATAAAAACAGACAAGCGAAAGTGGAAAAAAAAAAACAGAATTGGCTATGATGGGATTCCTTCCTTACTGAGCTCACTTAGATAAATTTCGTCCATGAGCAATGTTTTCAGGTTACACCCCTCCGTGAAGTGAAGCTAATTCTGGATGCGATCACCGTCTTGGCCAAAAAGAAGATGTAAAAGAAACACTGAAGGACCAAAAGACAAGCTAACAGCAGACCAGAGAGAACAATAGGTACAGGCTATACATTATGAGGACTGTAAAGAAAAGATCTAAGACATTGACAAGTCACCACAGGAGAACTGCTACTAGGGCCAATCAGGATGTTAGACACTGACTCCAGAGCCAATCAGAGTGCATGGTACAAGGCAGCGACAAGGCAGGCAGTACTTACGGAAAGAGGAGCCGGCTGAGCTGCTACGCAGGAACTGGTTGAGTACGTCTTCATTTTCACTGGTGCTGGCCATGCTGTTCCTCATCTGCATCATGGAGAGCTGAGAGCACAGGCTGGGATGGCGCTCCATCTTTTTCACCGCCTGCCACGGGAGCACAGCATTAACATCCTGAAACCCCTGGGAGGTCCAGCCAGAAAGTGCCACTGAAGCTACGCAGTGTTTACTGTTCCCTAAGCAGCCATACGTAGTGAGATTTTCACTAGCAAAACACAGAAGAGTTGAAAGAAATGAAGTGTGAAGTGAGGAGGGAGGGAGAGAGAGTCTCCGAGCAAAATAAAGCTTTTATTTATTTAAGTAACATAGAGTTGAGCATAGAGATGGCGGCCCACCTTGTCACTCAGCGTAGGGTCGTTGAGGGAGTACAGCTTGTTGGTGATGTCTTTGCCAATGAGGTAGCGGAATATCTCATTCAGGAAAGAATCAGACTCCAAGAAGTATGTGAGCCTCTCTCGGGACCAGCACAGGAATTTGCAGTTTTCGTCTGCAGTGATGGTCACCTGTCAATCAATGGTCACATGGTGGGGCAAAGAGAAACGTCATGTCATTAGTATCATTCTGCAAACAATAGTAACAGAAAAAATGTTAAAATGGTTATTAAATTTAAATTGTTCTGGCATTTACCTGTTAATCACTTAAATGATTAAAGCCAATATGGGTAGCACCAATAAATATATAAAGATATTTAATATGTAAATAGAGTTATAAGGATGTGTTTTATGATGTACAACCAACATACTTTAATTATATAATGTCAACATATAAAATATATACTGTTGCATTGACAGTGTCTTTGTAAAATGCATTAGATAATGCAGGGTGCTGTCGATGTAAGTATGACAGCCAAGAAAAATACTGGTCACACACCGGTGTGATGCAGCATGCAGCAAAACATGCGACAGCAAGGCCTGACTCCCTGCTCACCTGAAACTTCTCACCCCTGCTCATCTGGGTGGACCTGAACTCTGGAGAATCGATGAAGGCATTGGTGTAGATATTGTGCAGGAAATGTCCTCTGTATGACACCTTCATTCTGTCACAGAATACAGATGTAGTCAAAAAACCGTGTCTGTGGTCCAGGTATATATTACATTGTGAGGACCAAATGTCCCCATAATGTGAAAAAAAACCTCTTATTTTGACACGGGGATCATTTTTTCAGTCTGTGAGTGCAATCAAAAAACTAAAAATGCCAAAAGTCTTGTATTTTGTTTGGTCGCTTATGATTAAATTTCGTGCTGAGTAGGGGTTAAAGTTGTGATTGTTAGTATTAAGGTTTTGCCCATAGAAATGAATGGATGGTCCCCACAAAGATGTGACAGGTCTGTGCGTGTGTGTGTGCTTGTGGATTAGGTTTATATTACATTGTGGGGACCAAATGTCCCCCACAATGTAATAAAAACCTGTTATTTAGACACTGTGGGGACCATTTTCCAGGTCCCCACAAAGATCTGCAATCAAAAAACTAAAAATGCCAGAAGTTTCATATTTTGTTTGGTTACTTATGGTTAAGGTTAAGGCTGGGTTAAGGTCATTATGTTGGGATTAGAGTTTTCCCCATGGAAATGAATGGAGAGTCCCTACAAAGATATAATTACAAACTCTCTGTGTTTGTGTGTGTGTGTGTGTGTGTGTGTGTAAGGGTTAGCAGACAGGGAGCACAGTCAGAATATGTCTGGAGGAGTGATCAACTCTGCAGTGTTTTCAGAATGACCAGTGATTGAAGTGATTGAACATTTTAAATGACAAAATGACAAAGTCTTCTATTTTAATATGTTGTTTGATGAAAGGGGTGATTGTTCACAGTACAATATTCACTGTGGTACTCTGTGATGTTGAGGAAATACCCATCAATACCTGGCCACAACCGGCAATGGGTGGTTTTCCCAAAAGCATAGTTCAACTAAATGGATCCGATTATATAAATTGCTAACAGGAGCTATGGGGTCATGCACCCAACACCCGGCAAACCCTGGCAACACCTGGCAACACCCAGCAACACCTGGCAACACCCGGCAACACCCAGCAACACCTGGCAGCACCCGGCAACACTTGGCAACACCCGGCAAACCCTGGCAACACCCGGCAACACCTACTTCCCCTTCAGCAGGATGCTGAGCCGGTCGTCCACAGAGGTCTTGTCCTCTGTGGCGTACGCCTGGCCCTTCTTCAGGGTCTGGATGGTGCAGAACTGGCCAGTTAGCTTCTGGAACAGGTCTTCCCGCACATGCAGGGGCTCAAACATCCTCCTGTACACTGACTGCAGTTCCCGATCGATTTTGATCTGGAAAGAGAAACGCTGTTCTGGAATTTCTTTCAGGTTTAACCACAGGAAGAGAAATGTGCTATGTACTCTCATTGTCTTTGAGGTATTTGGATTTAAATTTTTAATATTTGCAGTTGTTTTAAAGGAAGAACATAGTAGTTTCTTTTTAATGTCACAAACTAATATTCAATCTGTTTTACAGTTTTGAGGAAAAATTTCTTAGAAACAGTAAAAAAAAAAAAAAAAAGGCTAAAGGAAAATACTGAGGTCTCCTGTGGATGCAAGCAAAATACCATTTTGTTTTTGGCAGTGTTCATGGAATCAAATAAAAATTATGGTCAATTTGTCCAGAATCATTCCAGTTTAATAAGTATATATACTTCTTAACACTAACAGCCTCCAAGCAGTCAGTCATGTGGCTGCAATGTAATACATGCAGTACTCAGCCTGGGTCAAG
The DNA here is from genome assembly GCF_048594095.1 of Paramormyrops kingsleyae. Classification (NCBI taxonomy): domain Eukaryota; kingdom Metazoa; phylum Chordata; class Actinopteri; order Osteoglossiformes; family Mormyridae; genus Paramormyrops; species Paramormyrops kingsleyae. Next base: position 27,754,710 of record NC_132805.1, read on the forward strand.
AGGTTCACTTACTGTTTGACTGACTGTTAGAATGACTAAGACTGTTTTGAATGTAGCATGATTGCTGGTGTTATACATGGTGGTTCTAACACCTCAGAAAAAGTCATCCTCCTGGGATTTTAACGCACTACAGTATCTAGAATGATGTGATGAACAAAAATGTCCAATTACTGGCATTTCTGTTGTCCAAAACACTGCTCTTGTTAGAAAGGTTAGACAAGAATGGTCAGATTTGTTACAGCTAACAAGATGGCCAGAAGTCCAATGTTTTGTAGAAATGCACCTCTGTTTGCACAACACGATCTACATCAAAGTGTTTCTGGAGGGAAACACAGGTCCTACCAGGTCCTAGATAAGTGTCCATTTAATATTATTATTTAAACAACTGATAACATCAAAAAACAATGGTAATACTACAATACAAAAACACATTTCAGTGTTACAACATAACAATTATATTGCTTTGCTGCAAAGTAACATTTGAAGTGCTGAGGACAATCTAGTAGTAATAATAATGAGAATAAAACAATAATTACAAACAGCTATCAGAAATTACTCTGCTCTTATAAAGAAGACTTTTCTCATACTGCCCCATACATCAAGACGATAACTAGTGAACACAACAACTTCTAAACTAAAAACATAACGGCATGATCCAGTGTTGTCTTGATGAGAAGGGAAGATATTTTTTAATGCAGGCAGTGAGAGCTCATTGTAAGCAGTAGAAGGAATGTTACAATTTAGAAAACCGAATTGGTAGATCAAAAGCAATATTTTTCTAGGCCCCAGCAGAGTCGTAATCAACCCCCCTCCCTCAATTAGTCACAGCGTGACGAATAGACAGAGAGTATGACTACATATGTGCTGAAGCCCCTTATGAGAGGAAAATGATCCCTCTCTACGCACCGGTCTCCTTTTGTACAGCAGATACAAGAGGTGCAATGTGTTGATGATGAGGAACACCACATTCCACAACATAATGTCCAGAGCGCACCTATGCAGCGTTGCCCAGGCGATGAAGAGGGAGCATCCTGGCGAAGGGGAAGAGGAGGCGGGATTAGACGTTAGGGAGACGCTAATGGTGGCTCCTTGGCGCAGTACAGAAGGAGACAAATACGGGTATCCTAGCGACAACAGCGGGGCACTAACACCCATCACATCAATCGCTAGTGCCTATTTGTTGAGGACAAACACCTACAACTTGTTAAGGATAGTAAAAATGGAGATACTCACTGATGCATTTAATTTTACATTCCTATCTGTCCAATGGTAACGACAAAAAAGTTTGTCTTGTGATTCTAGTTCACAGATTAGTCCACAGAAAAACAATTACTACAGGTTCATAAGGGTTTGGACACTTTCTAAGTTTTATTATTATTTTTTTTTTTTACCAAAACTTAGTCTGTCTCAGAGGTTCCCTACAAACTCTTAACATTAAATTCTACATCACCCATATAGCAATCCATGCAAAGTTACCTTCCATCAGATCAATAATAACTTCCACTATCATAAACAATTACATTAAGCTGGAGTTTAGATATGTTTTGTGGTAGACGAATGAATAAAACAAGATCTACAGTCATTACAATATTAATTATTTATGCTGACAAATTCAATTATTATTATTATTTTTTTTTTTTAATAAAAATACTATGAGATGATGAGTAAAAGAAATTGTATCTGTAAACCAGTCTGAGTCAGGATCTTCCTACACAGATACAGATTCATATACATAAATACATAATAATATGCACATACACCACATACTGTAAAACACTGCAAGCAGGCTGAAACATTTCTAAGAAGTTATCCAGTGTTCTGATGTAAATTTCACATGTGTGTGTGTAGCAAGAGCTGCAAACATCCCACCCACTGCATTTTTTTCTGAATTTGCTGTTTAAATGGAAGGCATGCAGCCACTAGAGGGTGCTGTGGACTAACCGGTTATCAGCAATATCCTTAAAAGGATCATGTGCACGCTGAGTGTGGTAGGGATGGCAATGCCCAGGGCCAGGCATGCATTGGCCAGGTGGAACACCAGGTGGTGGGTCTCCTCCCAGGCCTTGCAAGAAGTGCCATTTTCCTCCAAGCCCAGATCATGTACGGCATGTTGAATACGCGGCACCAGCATGTCGAATGATGTAGTCGCGTCCAGGGGGGTCATCGTCTTGCTGTGTACTTGCCTGTGCTCACAGACAGAAACAAAGGGTGTTTATCAATATGCATACTTGACTGTTCTTATGTTCTCACATACATCATTTTTCATTGCCAAAGTACTGTTCCAATACTCAAAAACAGAACTATGGAGGACAGTAAAAATCCCTGGACGTCGTTCTTGCCCTACCCTAGATATCAAGGATACATTAGTTGCATCCTTACTGACAACAACAATCCCATGATTCATTGCATCCCAAGTTCAATTTTTGGAGGCAAGTTAGCAAGACCGCTCTTGCCAAGAATACAAATAAGATCTTTGCAGTCTTGGTATTAAGTCAAACCCAAAGATTTTTCATTGAGATGTGGAAGCACAGCTACTACAACAGAATATTCATTTTAGCTTTATTTGTTGACAAGGGAGGGAGGAAACTGCGAAACCGCTGTGCCAGTCTCTGCTGGAAAGTTACCTCACGCATCTGGAGTCAGAAAGGATCATCAGCAGACCATCAGGTGGGTCAAGTGGCAGCGATCACACATCTCAAGCAATTCAAAGTCTACAAATATGTTAGCTACTCTCTGCCAGTGCCACTGGATCAAAGCATCGTCAAAATAAATTATACATAAGACAAGCAGTTCCCAATGAAAACATCTCAGAAAAAAAGTGCAACATGCTGATTTCAACTGAGTGTAACATTTCTCCAAGTCAGTGCCATGGAGGTAACTGACAACCATGTAGGTTGTGGCTGCACGTCCCACAGCTGGTGGCTAACCAAGGCACCCTGCTGCAAATACTCAACCCACAGTGAAAGTGAGAGGAGATGTGGAGAAAGAAGGAAAGTGACTATTAGCTGTCAATTCCTGACCTTGGGTTGATCACTTTTGTTGTTGATGTTGTTGCTGTTCTCTTGCTGCTGTTCTTGTGTTGTTGCTGTTCTCTTGCTGCTGTTCTTGTGTTGTTGCTGCTGCTGCCACCACCTAAGGCACAGATGTAGCACTAAAAATCTGCAGACTTTTCAAAGTCTTATCTCATCCAACTGTACATCCATCCATCAATTCATCCAGTGCACCGGAGCACCCATATGCAAGGCGAACCTGTAAACTCTACACACAGAGACCCAGCAGTGGGATCCAAAGCCCAGACCAGAACGGTGACCCGCCAGCTAAAGGGCTATGCGGTCGATTGCCCCTCTCTTTGGAGTTTATGCATTCTGCATGCCCTCTCTGTGTGTGAATGGGTGTCACCATTCTGCAGGATTCCTCCTACAGCCCAAGGGTATGTGATTTAGGTAAACTGAGGTGCTGAAATCGCTTTGTGCCTTGTGCTAGGTCCGAGACTCACTAGAATGCAATGAATAAACAGTTAGGAAAACAGACGGATGGGTGATTCTGAGACTGCAAGAAAAATGGGCAATCAGATTATACCACAAAGCAGAAGACAAGCTTAAGGGAGAATATCTTTGGTCAGAAAATAATGTCCCACATAAAAAAAACAATCCATCTATCTTTCAGCTGCTGAACCTTTTCAGGGTCATGAATGGTCTGGAGCCTGTCCCATGCAGCACTGGGCACAAGGCTGGGGTACAGACTGACAGGGATACACCTTATGAGATGCCCACTAGCCTATATGCATGCCTTTGGCCTGCAGGGGCAATTCGTACGATGCGCAAACACTGTATCTCAAGTACCTCTCAGCCAGAATAGTGTGGCTTAAAACAGCCTGCTAATCAAAAACACCCTACCCTGGGAGTATGAGGCAACCGTGCCCCTGCTGGGTCACCCTGCCCACCTCATAAACATTCCCAAAAATAATAGAATATAATATCCCCAGCTGAACAGCCCATGTTAACCACCCACTCCTTGGAAATGACCTGAGGAAGACTGTCCTGCTAGCACAGTATGTGGTTTGTATGTGTGTCAGTGTGTGACCAACTGAACAGTAGTCTTACTAGGTTCTCGCTTTGTTTAGAAGTTGTACCTGTGCTTCTACTGGAAGCTCAGTCTAGCTGCACTCACACCTAGTCAACATCTAGACAGCATGGATGTTTGTAATCTGCTATTTGCCTCATTTGTACATCATTTTGGACAAAAGTGTACTGTAGATAAATGTAAAAATGTCAATATATGAACACTGTGAAAAGTCTGAACGGCAGAGTAGTGACTAAGGGACGACGGAAAGAGTTAGAGGTTAAACCTCTAAAATAGGGCCGCAAGTTAAATCCCTGCTGCATAATGCTGAATTTCTATAAATATAAAAGGTGATACGTGTTTTTAATTGTTGCAATCCTGCTGAAAATGCCAAGCAGAAGAGAACAACTAAGATATATATATGAAGTAATAGTCCAGCAGAAGGTTTAATGTTAAGCAAGATGCTAAGTTTTCTGCTGTTGTAATTTTGGTTAGTAAACAGAATTATTTTTAAATTGTAATTATGCATGCCGCTTCTATCTTTCACCCAGGATCACCCAGGCCAGTCCCTGGAAAGCAAAGGTCAAACTCTGATAACACACTTTATCAAAACATACTAGTTAGACAAAACCTGATCTTTGAGAAGAGGTAAAAAAAAATAATTATAATAAAGGATGTCTTCAATTATGCATTAATGTTTTATAACCTTATTGTCTTACATGGTGTTTGATATTTATGCGACAATAAAAAATATTTTGTGTTATTATGTTGAATTTATTTCGGATAAACGTATTTTTATGCCATTAACATTAATTAATTCTTATGACGTTAGGACAATTGTTGTTCCAATTGACAGAAAGACAACCATTATTTATAAAAGGATCAGCAGCCCGTCAATTCCATTTTCAAGAAGCCCGAACAACACGTAAGCAAGATATGAGCTCAGATGTTTTCAACTAGGCATGGAAATAAAAAGCGAAATAATGTCGCCCCAACAGCGCACGCCTGCGCTCCACATACCGAGAACATCGGTCGCACCTTTAATCCCAGTCACTCTTCAGCGGCATCTGAAAACCCATGTAACTACGCTGTAACCAGTGTTTAAAAAAATCTCAATTCGCTCGCTACAAATATTATCATTAAACATAAATGTCACACATACATAATGTACATTATACTATATTCACTAAACCACTTCTGCGTTTTTTGGGGGATCAGACATGTTTACGACGTCTTGAATAAGGACTACGAGATAAACTTAAGCAACAACTTTCTGTTTTCAGTTCAGAAACACTTGTCTAAGACCTTGTAAAGCAATAGAACGACAAAATGTTAAACACTTTAAACTTACCGTTCATAGGTAGAAAATAAAATTACTCTCCTTGAAAATCACAAGACAGATGTTGTTATAATAAGAAAAAAAGTTCTGGTCCAGGATTTCAGAGCTATAAATGTAAATCGGTGAGTGCCTGGGCTGCTCAGTGTGAGCCGCGCATTCCAGCTAGCTGACAAGCATCGACTAAAATGGGCAAGAAAGCGGGGGCTTCACGCGAACGCCGCCCCGGCCACTGGCGCTGTCAGTCAGCGACACCAGGGGGCGACAGAGGCACTACGCCGACACTACGGGCTGAACACTGTACTGTCCCGGTTTCGGGAATGTGGTGTAGTTTTATAGTAAATATTCCCTTGTCGTGGCTACTATAGTGGGGGGAACTGTGAGACCCGGAACGCGGGGGTTGGGTGGCTATTGAAGGGGAAGTTCAATGGGCCTTTATCATGGGCGTAAATTATGGGGGGATTGTAGCCCCCCCCCCCCCCCCCAATAAATCAAAACCAGCTAATACAACCATGGGCGTAACTTTGGCTGGAACATTGGGGGGGTTGAGGTCTCCACCCATTACGGGGGAAACATGATTATTGGGAGGGGGTTGTATTAGCTGATTTTGTGATATTTTTTGGGGGGGGGGGCTACAACCCCCCCATCCCCCCATAATTTACGCCCATGAATACAACCCCCCAATAATCATGTTTCCCCCGTAATGGGTGGAGACCTCAACCCCCCCGATGTTCCAGCCAAAGTTACGCCTTTGGCCTTTATTCTCGGTGGGTGGTGCTATTCCAGTTATGCACAAATTTGGCAGATAACACCTGCCATTAATGTGTTCAAAGAGAACGTATGATCTATTTAGCAGCGAACTCCGCAATACTCTTTATTGATAATGTTTCGTTAATGAAAAGTCAAATATTGAAAACATAGATATATCTGTGGAAAACAATACTGTACTGCTTTTCTTGAAACATTAACAAAATTTGCTCGCCTGGAATAATGTTTATCGACAATAGCTTGTAAAGCCGTTGGAAGCTGCAATATGTACTAGATCCAGTAAATAATTTCAAGAAAAATATTGATTATAGTAGCCAATAAGATCGTACAAAGCATGTCCTGTCTGTGGGGTGTATAGTCGCGATAGGCCTAATTCTTGTTATTTAAATGAGGCTATTTGGGGAAGTAGTGAGATAAAACCTCATCTGACAGCTAATCGATTTCAATTTAGTTTTGCCTGATGGCAATTGCAAAAATCATGCTACTTGTGCAACCCGGAATTTACTGTTAAATGAACAGATACGAAATATTTAAATAGCAAAGAAGGAATTTTAAGTGTAGACATTTCATTGTACAATTTGCGTATCTCATCGGCTTCATTTGTTCAGTGAGAACAGCAATCATAAGCTTTGATGTTTGTGCTTCGGTTGGGGGGGGGGGTGTTAAAAAAAAACTCCATCCAGCTTGCCTTACGTGCCCATTGATGCACAACTTTTTTGCATGATTGCCAGCTCGCACGTATCTGGCGTGACTCTCACACTTTCAGACTCTCAGGCTCATGCAAGAAATCTTACGGCAAATCTGTATTATTCGATTATAACCCTATAATTAGCTACATCAAAAGCATTGGAGTACTTTTCAAACCACTCACACTATTTACAAAGTTATAAATGTGATACATGTAGATAAATTCGTGTGCATGTATGTGCAGACTTCTCTCGAACTGAAGATCTCACTCTAGGCAGCTGACACCAAAATTGGCAACCCCGATTTCGTCAACTTATGGGGTACCAAACAAATCGCTTATGCAAAGGTGCAAAGTGCCCCCCTCACCTCAATTGCCCCCATGGCAGCAATTATTTCGGCAGGAAGTAGCAGGTTTAAATCGGCCATCGTATTTTTTTATAACTGCTACACAACACAGGTTACGACATTCCAGTCAGCACCGTGGACAGCACCATGGTGAACAGTGTAAACTGCATTTCTGCTGTATAGGGTACAACTTCTCACATGACAGCAACGTCTAGGAATACCTTGGCTCGGTGGAGCCGTTTGGAGACCCCCCTGCACTCAACCACAGAACCAGAGCAGGGCTCGGGCGATCGGGCTCCTGTTTGCCTCCTCACTTGTGGGACAGTGACTGGAGGGGGCAGAGCGGCAAGCGTGCTGTAGCGTTATGGACAGCTAATAGCTTTTTTAAGGGAAATGTGAATTGTGTGTGGGTTTATTTGGGGGAATAAATGATTATAAAAACAAAATGCACATATTTAAAGTTCTTCGTCGTGTATTTATCAAAAAAAATAGTTACAGCACTTATGAAGGTACATCGTGTGCGGCTGAATAACTAAACAATCAAATGTAAACAAATTGTGTGGCTCCAGGATAAACCCCGAATTAAGGCTCATATTAATATAAATGCCATCCAAAAGAATTAAAAACGTGAATTACAATGCATGTAGCCTATACAATAAATTCTACAACAAATTAAGCACGTAATTCTTATGCATTCCAGATAAATCTTTCCGTGCGAAGATTGTCACAAGGAGTGTCCGCGGTCATTTGATGTGTGAATGTCATGGGAGTTGTGTGTGGGACAGCAAGAAAAGCAGCTGTCATAGTTTGTTGCCAGTTTCAGCTACTCTATAAATAGAGATACCACTAATATGAGGAGGGGGGGGGGGGATGTGAATGCATAAGTGTGTGCTTTGCCTTTCAGGGTCCTGACACAAACGGACATTTTTTTCACCGACGATTTCTTGTGAAATGCTGTGTTAAGTCACTGGTCTGAAAGGAAACGATGTTTATATCAGTTCCAATGCTTCTCTGGACGACAATATGACAAATTGGTAACAAAAAGTTGATTCTGCAGCTAAATTTGGCCATGGTTGCAGAGTGTCGATTTACACGCAGTGCAGATCTATTGCGACCGAATTGCACACACAAAGTTTAAGTAAGGATGTAGTGTTTATACAGTCCTAAAAACGCCGTGTTCACATTTATTATGCTGTTGTTAATATATAATACAAAATTTATTTACAATCATAAAAATTCTGGGAAAATGTGTAAATAAAACCGAACCTAAAAAAGTGGAAAAAAATATGAAGAAAAAACGAGGTTTTTCAAGGGAACGCGAAAGTAAACAAAACAAAATTATATTAAAGACTACACGTCCTTCATGCTGGTGTTTGCGGTGGGTGGATGCGCTTTTCCGGGACCCGTAAATACACGTCTGTCGGCTCCGATTCAGGAGCGGGGACGTAACAGAAGCTGGGTAACCGGAGATCGTAACGAAACCCGCCACCGCCCACAGCTTTATCGTTAAGGGAGAATAATTTTTCCGCGATGTCGTTTCTGACCAGGAGGGCGAACACCTTCGCGATGTAGCGATGCTTGGCGAAAAGTAAATAAAGTTTCTTGCGCCGCCAGCAGACGTATTTACAGGAGTTTTCGGCTCGCAGCGTCACCTAAAAAGACAGCAGAAAATTAGGTTTTTAATCTGCCAGTATTTGCATACGAGATATGAGTCTCGCAGTTAGCCTATTCATCAAGGGATATGAAACCTCACCTGAAAGATTCCTTCTTCTGCAGGCCGTAGAGAATCCCATTCGGGCGAATCGAGAAACTGGTAGGGGTGAATGTCGTGCAGAAACTCCCCATTTACAGTTACCCGAACTCTGTAGGAAAGGAAACTCCGTTTAAAACACTTCATGGACTTCATTTCTTTAGAGGAAGATGGATAATTGCCTGAGGTTCACCTACCTGCCGGAGAGGAGAATCGAAAGTTTATCGATTGGCGTTTTGCCCTCCATTGCGAAGCAGTGGTCGTTTTCAATAGTGTGTATCACCCCGTCGCTGCACGCCACCACCATCCCGTAATGGGTCAGTGACACCCCGAGTCTCTTGAACATGTAGGTATAGAGATCCTGGTACTCTTTATCAAACGTGACATTTCGCAGCCTGTAGGCGACGTGGACGATCTGGAGGGCGCAGATGGCGAAGAGGGCAAAGCTCCAGGAGAAGGCGTCGGTGGTGCATGCATCTGACCAAGCCCAAATGGAGGAACAAAAGAAACCAAGCGCCAGGAAGGAGAACAAGTACAGCGAGCCATAAAATCCGCTCCCGCCCATAAAACCCAGAACCAAGAATATATTGGCGAGATGAAACAGTGATCCCTCCGGCTTCTCTTTCCATTCCATGCAGACAGGATATGCGATTGCTCCCCCGTCCAAAGTTAAGTTCTCCAGCTGTAAATAGTCCGGAGGATCCATGGTTAAAGTAATATTTAGGTTCTAGTCAAATGAGGACAGCAGACACTTAGTGGATTAGCATTCTCTACATTAAGCTCAGAATCTTCGGGACCAGTTCAAATGTGACAGCCTACCCCCCAATCTGACATGTAATGTCATGCGTTTGCGATTCTTATCCTCCTCTAAAATACGATCTACGGATTGCCAGACGCTCCGCCTGGTCCTTATGCCCGAAGGATGAACGGGACACGATAGAGAGAAAATGACGGTTCCAATAAATTAGTTTTCCCTTAGAATTCCTGTTTCTCGGCAAACGTCACGCACTTGGTCGTATTTAGAAATTCACCGGTGTTACCCTCGTTGATCTGTAATCACATCTTGATCTGCTGTGTTACTTTATTCATATCAGATTTCGACCTATAAACGTCTATGTAATAGAATATAATTCTGTATAGTATGTCATTCCCTTTTATATTTTACGAAACGACGCATAAACGTAATCATTTTTGGCTGTCCATAAGCTGTCGGAATCTTAAATTGTAAGAAAGAAATGTATCTTTTTTTTGAATGCTTTAGCGTGTAATTTGTTTTCTCATTATAAATACAGTTTTACATTGTGAGACTCTCACCAAAATGTTTTCTTATTGGAGATGAAGCATAATTTTTTCGCCCATTAACAAACACAAGTATAACATCTGTTGAAACGCGGTGATTTTATTAGGTACGTTCTTACTATTAATAAATGAACAAAGACTTCCAGAGGTAGAAACTTATCAGAAACCCAACCTGTTGATTTAATGAGGAAAGAACATTTTCAGACATTCACACACAGCCAAATATTAACTGACGGTAGAGGTGTGCAATGTTTCCTCATCTTTATCCAGGTACTGTTGTAAATAGTTGCATGTTAACAGGTTTTTTCTTCCTCGTGACCATCCACATCTCAAACACACATACATGCACCTAATCACTAACGCTGATCCCTATAAAAGCTGAATCTCCCTACACTTAAACTGTGGAACATGCAAGTGATGCTTTTTTTGAGAGAAAAAAACTACAGGTGAGAGGTAATTTACAGGATATCTCTGTGACACTGCATTTACTGCAGTGTCACACACGCAGTGGGAAACACAATGCTGTGAAAAGCCTGGCCATCAGGAAAGTTCTGTAATGTCACTCCCAAAATTGCCAAGGCACAGTGGCATCATGTAACTGGTTCAGGCTACTGGACAGATTTAATGAATTACAATAGTCCTCACAAGCCAATAATTAACTAATTAGTCCTTACTAGCTAATAATTCTTGATGTTCTCACTGGATCACGGGCCAGGGCTGCCCTATGATGGATTTAAAAAATTCCTTTCAGTCTCATCATAATATCAAATAAATCAAGGAAGAGCAGGAGTGGGGGGTAATGTCCAAGAGGCATCAAGGAGAAAAAAAACTGGGGTATGTGTAAGTACAAAAGACTCGAATGGGCCATTGCTGGAACAGCCCACCAGGCCAAAGCGGCGGAAATACACTGAATTACCTCTGGGTACTACTGCTGAACAGGTAGGGTCATATAGAGTGTGGTAACATTTTTATTTCTGTATCTTGAGGGAGGGAGAGGTGGGCAGGAAGAGAGCCAGGAAAAGGATGATCCAGAGGAAGAGGGTTATAGGGTGAGAAGAGAAATATGGCCAGAACACTATTTGATCCAGGAGAGGCCCAGGCAGCGTGCTATGAAGGCATACATGTCTGCTACTTCCTGGATGACCTTGCTGGTGGGCTTCCCCGCCCCATGGCCAGACTTGGTGTCCACGTAAATGAACAGGGGGTTGGTCTGCTTGGGCGAGCGGCCGACCACGTGCTGCAGGGCCGCTATGTACTTCAGCGAGTGCAGAGGGACCACCCGGTCGTCGTGGTCGGCGGTCAGCAGGAGCATTGCTGGGTACTGAATGTCATCCGTTTCAGGGGCGCAGATATTGTGGAGTGGGGAGTACCTGGAGGGATGCAGGTCACCAGGTCAGGGGAAGAAAAACGCACACACCTGTTCACAGTCGACCCTTCTGCATCGTGACTCTCCCTATCACGTTTTCAGATATTCAACAGGAATTTTTTGGGAGTTCCAACCAAAAAGTTTTTACGCGTTTTTCTGGATCGCCGGGGGCCCGCGCCCCCAACTCCCACAATTGGAGTAAGGGTCGACTGTATATAGACATAAAAGAAAATGCATCCACATATGAACGTAAACAGGCTTGCACATAACACTAAGACATTGTACAGGAATAGTTTACGGGCAAATGCTAACTAAAAGCAAAAACAGAGTACAAGAAACAACCACGGTAATGAAATTCATAGAAGCCTTAATAGCTCAAATTACGCTTTGAAACTGTATTGGAAAATGTCATACTGAAGTACACTACGGCAACGTCTGTTTACTGTGTGACCTTCTGCATTGAGCAGGCAAGGTCGACTCACTTCTTTAGCCATCCGTATTGCTCTTTGACCTCAGCGCAGCCGAAGTCGCTGGTCCAGGCGTGACCGATTGTGAACTTGTGGAACTTCAGCATATCCATGACGCCCACTTGGGCTACAGCACAGCCAAACAGCTCCGGCCGTTGGTTAACACAAGCCGCTGAGGGGAGGGTATGGCGGAGGGTGGGGGGAGAGGAGACTCCTGATACAACTGATACAACGGAGCTGTCAAGATTACCCAGATCACACCGGTGACAGGCTGGCATATGGACTTAAAAACAGCTGGCTGAGGACAATATAAAGTAGCAGACTAGTCTGGACCCCAGTCAGAGTACGTATTGTACAGAACAGGGTAAAAATAACAGAACATTTTCCTTAGCAGTAATTTTATTAACTGCAATCCAGTGGTTAGCTAATATGAGCAAGGAAGTTTCCTTTGTTGTGTTCCAAAGTAACTCCCTACAATTCAAAGTGTTTCTGTAAAATATGTTTCCACTATAGTCTGTTGCAAAATGATGGTAATAAAATATTGCAAGTTCATACAGGGTCTTTTGGGCCCATGCACTGAGTTTAGAAAGCTTCTAAATTAACATTAGCGAATGCTAATCTGAATTATTTACGTGGTTTTCTAACTCGGCTCAGTTACTGCTTTTGTTTGGGCAGCCGCCCCCCACCAAACATAAGCTGTCAATGAGTGCCAAGCAAAAAAATTTAGTTTTTCAACCAACTAAACTATTATCACACAAAGGTCACCCAGGTATAATGAGAAGGGTACAGCTGATTAGTGAATGTGGACAGCAGCTAAAACCAACCACAGTACTGCTAAACCCTCAAGACAGGAAATAAACTCCATTTCAGTAAATGAAACATGGCATGCAGGACCCACAAGACATCAAACAGGAACCATACTCCTGCTATTCACACACTACCTTACTAACTGGGCAGCATATGTAAAATGTGTAGTTTTTGAGCCCTTGTGATGTCAGCCATCTTGGATTGATCAGAAATGGCCAAACGATAAGCTGAGTAGGTCATTCTTGTCTGACTTCTAAAACAGACCGGGGGGGGGGCTGTTATGACTTGTGGCTTTTTGACCTACCCACAAGAAGGCCACCGTTGGATGCCCCGTTGATGGTGAGCTTGGAGGGTGACGTGTAACCCTCCTTGGTGAGGAATTCGGCTGCGCACTGGAAATCCGTGAAGCAGTTTTGCTTGTTGGACAGCATTCCGCCTACAAGCGAGGAGTTTGGAGAAGAGGGCAGGAGAATAGCAGGGTTCATACGGGAATGTGAGAATGTTTATCAGAGTCATACAAGTTGTACACGTTAGATATACACGCACCGGCCACTTTATTAGAAACATCTGTACACCTTATTCATGCAATCTAATCTAAACAACCAATCACGTGTAAGCAACTTAATGTACAAAATCATGCAGACATGGGCCAAGAGCTTCAGTTAATGGTCAGATCAAACATCAGAATAGGAGAAAAGCATCAGTGACTTTGACCGTGGCTTGATGGTGTCAGATGGGATGGTTTGAATATTTCAGAAACTGCTGATCTTTTCAGATTTTCACACACAAGTCTCTAGAGTTCTTGGTGTAATGTTTCTACACAGAATGGTGCAAAAAACATCCAGCGAGCAGCAGTTTTGTGGATGGAAACATCTTGTGTATGAGGTCAAAAGAGAATAGCCAGATAGGTTCAACCTGATAGGTAGGCTACAATAATTCAAACAACAGCTCCTTAATACAGTGATGAGCAGAAAAGCATCTCTGATTGCAAAAACATCACATTTTGAGGTTGACAGGCTACAAAAACGGTAGACCTCATTAGATTCCACTCCTGACAACTAAGAATAGCAAACTGATTCACCAAATCTGGACAGGTGAAGATTTGAAAAATATTGCCTGGTCTGATGAACCTCAATTTCAGTTGTGACAAGCAGGGTCAGAATTTGGCATAAACGGCATGATACATGAACCCAGTCTGCCTCGGGTCAACTGTTCAGACTGGCAGCGATGGAATTATGCTGTGGAAATGTTTTCCTGGCACACATTGGGCCCCATAATATCAATCGAACATAATTTAAATGTCACTGCCTGTCTAAGCATTGTAGCTGACTGTGCGCATCCCATGGGCGCAATTTACGATGTTCTAATGGCTGTACCCAGCAGCACCATGTTACAAAGTCATTTCAGTCTGGTTCCATGAACACGATAATGAGTTCAGTGAACTTCAACGGCTTCGCCAGTCACCAGATCTCAACCCAACGATGCACCACTGAGATGAGGTGAAGCAGGAGATTCACTACATCAATGGTCAACTAACCTAATATAATCATGTCAACAAGAAGCAGAATTTCCCTGTAATGTTTCCAAGACCTTGTGGAGTCCATGCCATGGAAAATGCAGGCCGTTCTGAGAGCAAAGGGGGAGCCGGTCCCACCCACTTTTAGAAGTGGCCAAAGTGTATTTGTGGCTTAATACTCAGGTGTCACTGTGTGTAAAGTGTGGGTGGATGCTAGGCTACATTAGCATGTCGCTTTTGCGCTAGGACGTTTTAACCTGCAAGTGAGCGCATCTCAGCTCCGTATAAGCACTAGGCATGTCCATTTTACCTTTATGCCATGTTTCCCCATACTCGCCACCTCCTCGGATATTAGCCACAGCTAGAAATCCACCGAGATGCCTGATGAAGATGAGCTGTGAAACACTGAAACACAAAAACGGGGTCATGGACACCTATAACCATGGCAACCAGGAACATGCATTCAACACACACACAGGTAACAGGGAAGTCCCCCTCCGGGGTAAAGAGATATGGGGACACCGCGGTCTGGGTTAGAGAAGCATGTACATCAATTAAGGAACCACTGGGCTGCTGCTTTGACACTGGCCGTCGAACCAGGAAGTAAATGTCAGCTTTATGACAAATTATGTGTGTACAAAACTTGGTAGTTCTACATTGCATTCCTGTACCTCAAACCACATTAAGTCTTTTTATGTTAACCATATTGATTCATAAGGTGCATTATCAGATTAACTTGCATCTCGATCCACATCCAGATCGTGGTCCGGACTTTGAGACCCCCTGTTTTAGAAGAATACTATCTATATGGTAGCCGACAGTCAGCCTCAAGTTGACAGTACCTGGTGATAAGTGGTTTGAGGGGCTAAAATATCATGCGGGACTTCCCCTACTGCGTCACCTTTGAAGGTGACATTTGAAGCTACTGGAAAAAAAACACCAAAGCTGAGTGAAAGATTGAGGCCAGGAAACGTCACCTGAAGGCAGCGAAGCCAAACCTCTTACCTTTACGTTTTACATGTTTCGTGTCACACACAGCTAGGTGGATCAATAGGTGTTGCTGAAAAAGATGCATCTATTGGCATTTGTGTAAGGAAAGTATCTGCCACTGTGTGTCTTAGAGCAGGTGACGGAATGAGCCTGTCTGTACCTTTAGCCCAGGGGTGGCCAATCTTATCCGCAAAGGGCCAGTGTATATGTAGGTTTTCGCTGCAACTCCCTAATTATATTACTAATTAGAGGACTGATTGGCTGAAGAGTCCTCACACCTGGGTTTGAACAGCTGACCTACAGGTTATCCTAAAAACCTGCATACATACCGGCCCTTTGCGGATAAGATTGGCCACCCCTGCTTTAGATGCAATTATATGTTACTATTATTGACGTAACGTGGGTGGCCTCGCAGATAGAATGAATACAGTATATTTTATGGAAAAATCCAAATATTGTCTGCAGTTAAAAGTAAAGAAGATCTGTAGCTACTGTAGGGGCGATGAGTGGCTCGGTGTACTAAGTCTCTGTGCCCGTGATCAGAAGGTCACTGGTTCGAGCCTCAGCCTTGGCAGAACAGTCACATGTCCATTGGCCCTTGAGCAAAGCCCTTAACCCCCAGCTCCAAGGGTGCCGCACGTTGGCTGACCCTGTCCTGTGATCCCTGAGCTATGAAGAGCAAGATAAGGTAGGCGAAGAGAGACATTCCAATATACCTACACTCATACTTGTGCAATGGCGAATAAAGGATTATTATTATATTATGGGTGTAATCATTTAAGCAATAATATACACGGAGTGCGGTTGTACTCAAATATATCATGGATGATTCAGTCATAGGCATGAGTCTACAAGCCGAGTGCTGAAGATATTCACAGCTGTGATGTATTGGAGTACAACTGTACAACTTTGAGTATGTTACTGCTTTTACACAACAGTTCACCGAGTAGCAATTATAAGTAATAAGCATGAATAACAGTAATAAGTCACAACAGATAATTCTTTGCTTGATTATTTCTTTAAACAATTATGGACGATTATGGGGGGGAAAAAAAAAACTTGACTGTTGCCGAGCAACACAAACATTCCAGTGCAACACAGCTCACCTTGCCCCCAACAACTTTGCATCATTTAAATTTATTTGTACGTGTAGCACTCGAGCGGAGTGATACATCAGATGTTAAATGTCCAAGTGCAGTTATACAAGAGGCCTTCTATGAGTGCCTCAGATTTCTTCGTCGGAAATAACTGTTGTATAAGAATGTATAGTTAAGAGTGACAAAAAAAACACTTGATATGACTGCTATGTTTCTTTAGTTTGTAACATTGAGACCAGCTGTACTGTGGCAAGGAGTATAACTAGGAAGAATAAGGTCATACCAATAGCTAGGTGTTATGGAGATGTTGAATCCTCCGTATCCATAGAGAAATCCCGGATGAGATCCATCCAACTTGATGCCCTTCTTGTGGACGATGAACATAGGGATCTCAGTGCCATCCGTACTTGGGTAGAACACCTGGAGGAACGTAACAGGAGACACGTGTTCCAGATTAATCCATAGAAAACAGCTGGGGCTGGATTCTTGGGGCTAAGAAGATGAAATGTTTAGCTATGCGCGATGGAAGAAAAGGGTGTTCAGCGATCCTGACATAACGTTCACAGAGAAATGGTGAATCAGGTACCTGACCCAAAAAGATCCTGCTATTATGATAATGATTACCATCATTCTATTCATCCATAAAGTTCCACCTTTTGTTGCTCTTATTGGGTTAAGGGTCACCGTAAAAATTACATTACACACACACACACACGCACACACAAGTTGGTCTTCCAGTCTAAATGGGGACCGTCCATTAATTTCTATGGGAAAATCCCTAATTCCAATCACGACACCCTTAATCTCTACTATCCCTAACTAACCCAAATACAAGACTTTTGGCATTTTTACTTTTTTGATTGCATTCACAGATTTTTATAAAACTGAGGTTATCCAGATGGGGACCTCAAAAGATGTTCCCAAAAGTAGGGAAATTTCAGGTTTTACTACACTTTGGGGACAATTTGGTCCTCAAATGTGATCTATGCAAACACACACACACACACACACACACACAAACACAGCACATTTTTCTGAACTTTCTTTGAAACTGGAGCATTAAAAAAAACCGGGGGTGGGGGGGGGGGGGGGGGGCAAACCCACAAAGTCTGCTGTGAGGCGGCTGTACAGAGCTACACCACACACGGGTCTGACTGGTCCCTACAGTACTGATCTGAAGGACAAGCTGGTAAATGAGCTGTGGGGGAAACGCGGCACCACGCTCCGCTTCTCCTTCAGATTTTGGGGCGTCACCGGGAGCAGACCCTGCTAATGCTGGCTGAAACCACCAGCCAGCCAGCCACCCTCAAAGGACAGCAGCTCCCCCCCCCCCCCCCCAACAGGAGACCTGGGGGGTAGCTGAGGCGGTCAAGAATCCTGTAACAGAGTATAGCGTGCAGAGGCACCGCGAACAGATCGTACAGCCTGCCACATTGCAGGATGCCCAGCAAGAGAACAAAAAAAACAGCAAACGGAATGAGCCAGAACTGTATGTCATCCATATTGAGAAAAGGGCTTCTATCTCTCCACACTCACACACACACACACACATTCATATCTTTGTGGGGACTGTCCATTCATTTCTATGGGGAAAAACCCTAATCCCAACAATGACAACCTTGACCGCTACCCACAGCTAACCTTAACCATAGTAACCAAACTAAATACAAAACCTTTGGCATTTTTTTTCCATTGAAATCACAGATTTTCATAAAATTCAGTTTCCCCTTGTGGGGACTGAAAAAAATGGTCCCTACCACGTCAAAATAGCAGATTTTTTTATCACACTGTGGGGACAAGCCCACAATGTAATATATACATGACCCACACACACACACATGGTGGGGACTCTCCATTCATTTCTATGGGCATAACACTAATTCCAACTATGATGACCCACAATGCAGTTCGCACAAACCCCCACACACCTTCCTCAAGATCTGTGTGCATGCCATTTTCTGTGACACCTCCCTGCCTAATCAGCTGCTGTTGCTTATCTGTGGCCAGTTTTTTTTTACTCCAAGGTGATGAAGTGCAAGAGAGACTGTGCATGTCTGTGACAGATCCACTCTCAGACCACATCAGACGGCTTGCGACAGCTTTCATTCCCGACTATGATAATGAGAGAGAGAGAGAGAGATGGAGTGGAAGCTGAAGCTGTGGAACAAAGGACAACCTTGAACTGAGAGCCCCCCCCCCCCAGTCCATCACAGGTTCACTCATGCAATAAGCCAATTAGAAACACCCACTCTTGTCCCTCGTGGGTAAGGGGTCCGATCTTCCTGATGTAAAAGTCCGTGCCACACACAGGCTGCTGTTATTCTTAGCTCTTCCCAGGAGACGGACAGGGAGAGAGGAAGGTTGCACGCCAGCAGAACCAGCTGGGCTGGGCTTATTCTCCCTTATTTTCGTTCACAGGCCGCAGAACGTGCCGCTACAGTTAAAAACTCGCCTGGGACCCACCACTGACACGGCAGCGCTGAGCTGAGCTGATCAATTATGAAAACAAATGCCAGTAAAAGCAAATGGCAGATATTACCAGACACTTCATTTACACCTGCGTGATGGACTCACAATACAAAGTAACAATATTGTATCTCAGGTAGGTTTGATTTACATGCGTTGCACGTCTTGGCCTTCAAATAACTTTGAGCCTAACGCATCTCCCGGAAAAATACAGATGTTTAGATATAAACTAAAAATCAGCAAAAGACAACTACAGCAATCCCTTGATTTATAAAAATGTTTCTTCTCCATAATGGGTCTCCCATTTTAATAGTGGAATTTGGATTAACAGTAATTCTGGTTTCAGCCAAATTTTTTATTTAAAAATGAAAAATATATTGTGCTCCAGTTTCCTAAGCACAACTGTTTATCGCCAAAGAATGTCACATGAAATAAATATGACAAGGGAGCTGTTTTGGTGAAACACACACCAGGTACGTGTGTGTAGACATGTATGTGTTTTTTCATCGTTCTAGTGATATTTGCGAATATTGTTTGGGTTTTCTGGGTTGATATTGAAACACGGATTTTGATGAATTTTTTTTTATAATGGTTGTTTTTCAGAAACTGGTAACACATTAGTGGCAAAAGATGCAAAGATTGACAAATGAGATGTCAGGAGGAGAACACTTTTCAACACAACCACAGGACACATCACACACTCCTGCATAGGGTACACACACACACACACACACACACACACACACACACAGACAGAGACAGACAGACAGACAGACAGACAGACAGACAGACAGACAGACAGACAGACAGGACACTTGTGGCAGTGAATGCTCACAAACAACCCATCAGTATGTCTAGAGGCTTACCTACACCTACTCCGGAAACTACAGTCAAAAGCACAGCTGCAGTCACACTCACACTCTACAAGGACGCGGTCAAAATCAAATCCCATGAGGGGAAACGCGGGTGAACAACTCCATTCTTTTCTGCAACAATACAGGTGTGAAAATAGGTCAAGTTTTAATTTAGTCATTTTAGTCAAGGGCATCTCTTAAGTAACTGAAATTTATACAGTAATCTGTATCTCCTCCTGGAAGTGTAGGCTTGCACGATGTGTGATGTTAATTTCGACATTGCATGTTCAGTACATACAAGTGTCAAATTGCAAGGACAGCAACAGTCAGCTGGGCTGAGACCATACACACGCACACACACACACACACACACACACACACACACGTTTGTAATTATATCTTTGTAGGGACTCTCCACTCATTTCTATGGGGAAAACTCAAATCCCAACATGATGACCTTAACCCCTACCCAGCCCTAACCTTACCCATAAATAACCAAACAATGACTTTCGTCATTTTTTATTTTTAGATTGCATTCACAGACCTTTGTGGGGACATGAGAAATGGTCCTCGCAATGTGAAAATAGGTTTTTATAACATTGTGGGAGACATTTAGTCCCCAAAATGTAATATAAACATAATTCTCACACACACACACACAAAGCTTTTTCAGAATTAATGATTGTCTAGCATGTTAAAAATCAAGTTTGCATTTACTGCCTGCTTTGGCATGAGCTGTGCTTGCACTCTGAGCCAAACATAACCATTCCTGTTGGACTGATTCATAGACTGTGTGGTACATTTGAGAGAAATTTAAACATTAGTGAGGAGGAGAAAACTGAACAAGTACTGATAATAAAAAGACATGGAAATTTTGCTGTATGGAAATATTTTGGATTCCATGATTTGTCAGCACAGCTTCATGTTGGCACAATTCGCTGAATCACCTCCAACTTAGTTGACAGACTATTTGTAGATAAGTTCTGTTTATTTTGGGTACATTTTCAGCTGCCTTTTTGTTTATAAATTTGACAAAAATTTCAAATTTCAAATATCATAATGTGAACTTATCCAATATCCAATATTATGCAGCCCTACTGGACTATATCACAAAGAAACTCTTCTAGGTATAACCTTTTAATATTAAAGCTAATGCCACAAACAAGTCAGGTAGGAGGACAAATCAATAGTAAAAGCATACAGATATACCGTACATTCAGGCATCATCCACATGGCCAACCTGTCCTCCTCCTGCGGAAACGGTCACACTACAATGGAGGCTTTCCCGCATGTGCGACAAAAACGACGGCAGCACCCCCTGCCTGTCCTACACCCTGCATCCTTGAGGGTCAGGGATGGTGCAAAGGGGAGGCCGGCATACCTGCGTCGTCTGGTAGTCAGCAGGGTTGAACCCCTTGACTGTAACCTCTCGGAAGACGCGCGGCTCCAACGGCTCCTTAGTGAGGTCGCAGTGGTAGATGATGGCTGGACGAAGAGGCAGGGAAAGGGGGAGACGGTGAAGGAAAGGACAGGAAATGATGACACCCCTTCACCATTACGACCAGTATATAACATGTGGCACAAATGCATGTGTAAATCTGCGGGACACGGGAACCCAACGGGCTGACATTTGTGTGGCTCATGGCAACCAACACCTGAGGCTTTGGGACATCTGGCCTGGTCAGGCTGGAGAGGTGAGGAAACAGAGGACACAGCTGTCGTGGCTCACACAGGGACCTGAACCCACTGCCACCTGGCGTGCTTTCACTGGCCTTCAGCATTGACTCTGAGCCCAGATGATGATGTGGACAGAAATAAACCATCAATGAAGAAGACAGTCGCACCTAATCTGAGAGGGAGCTCCGTCTAATCCATCCACGATTAAAATTCAAGACCGTTAATAGAAATAAACCATCAATGAAGAAGACACGTCGCACCTAATCTGAGAGGGAGCTCCGTCTTATCCATCCACGATTAAAATTCAAGACCGTTAATACCTGCTGATGTATTTCTGGCATAGTTCTCCAAGTTCTTGATTATCATTGCTGTAGTTTTCTTTTTTTTAAAGGACGGGCACAAGAGCTTAATTTCTGGACAGAAGGTAGTGGGGAAGTGGAAACTGAGCCAGAAGTAGAGGTGGGACAGGTGCCAGAAGAGCTGGTGCTGGCCACCCAGGTGTCTGCATCATGCTGTTCCGACCTCCCCAGAGGAGAGTCCTGAAACTAGGGCTCCACAACCAGACAGAACAAGAAACGCAAACCGTAACAAATGAGGAAGAAAAGATGGTTCTTTGGTAACGATGACCTGAAATGAAGTTCTCTCTGGAAATAAATACGCCAGAGTGATTTTACTGCAATTACTCTGGAACAGCTGAGCTCAAAACTGTTTGATGCACACTAATAAATTAGCCATGAAGAGACAGCAATATTGTTGACTTGTACTCATAACACCCGGTAAGACCTTAAAGATAAATTGAGAAATATGCAATGGCACCACAGGCATGGGTGGTGGGGTCAGATGCAGGATAGATGTGCCTCATGAGACCTTGCTGGAGTCTAATTAATGCAACACCTTTGTTGACAAAGATAGCTTCCATTTCCCAACCTGTCACTTTACCGGCAAATGTGCTAGACCACTTCTAAAACAAGGAGGCTGTTTTTTTTTTTTTAACACATTCACCTGTTCATTACCAAGGTCACACAGATGTACACATAGAGAACAAAAAGAATGATAAATCTTGTTTTAAAAAAGGTAGATTACCAATTATTTTAATGTTCAGAGATCATGGATAGAAATCCGACTTCCCCTGCAAGTATCATGACAGCATAGTGGAAGGGATTGTGTGCCTTAACCTCCATAGCAATGGCATCTGGATTTTAAGGTGCAGGTAGGACATCTCAAGGTGAACATATCTGTGGGGACAGGCCAGACAAACTATTATTCAATAAAGACCCCCAATGAAAGGTACCAAAAAGAGAAGTTACTGGGAACCACCCCTGGAGGCAGGCCTGGCTGGAGCTAGCCTGAAATGGGTATACAGAGCCATCTTGTAGGCAGACGATCCACAAGAAGAAAGGCCGAGGTCATGTGCAGTACCATTTGGGCGGCAGGCATGAGCAGGATTAGATGGATACTGGCTTTGGGAACCCTTCTGGTGGGATTGGAGCCCAAGCCAGAGTGTGAGAAAGAAAGGTACCAGCAACAGTCAGCAGTACCCCAACAAGCACCGGAGGAGTTTTTCCTACTCTGGAGTTCCTCATGTCGAAAGACCTCAAGCTGGAGTGGGGATATTCACCTAAGACCAAACAGGAGTTTTCCCCAGTGAACAAGGGGGTCGCCTCCATAGGTCAGAAATTTGAAGAATCCGGCTTAGACAAAGTGGGAGAGGTGATCTAAAGGGAACTGCTGACTCTATGATCCTGCTGGCAGACTTCAGTGTTGATATGGGAAATCATGGTGATACCAAGATGGGTGTCTTTGGGAAGAACAGCATCCCAGATCTAAACCTCAGCAGCAAATTCTTATTTGACCGCAAATTATCCATGACAAACAGCATGTTTGAACACAAGGATGTTCATAAGTGTACATCATACTAATTCAAAGACTGGTGTTACAGTCATCTCATCTGAATTGATGTCATGTGTTTTCGAGACAAGTCAAGAGAGGGACAGAGCTATCAAACGATCACCACCTGGTAGGGAGTTGGGTTAGGCATTCAGGGAGGAGGCCACTGGATTGCTTTTAGGAAACTTGTTTATGAGAAATGGTAAGAAGGAACAAGAGATTAACAAGCAGAGGAGGTCAGTAGTAAAGCAGGAGTTAAATCGTGGTTTACCAGTCAATCCACATCCCTATGCTCCATTATGGTCGCCATCTGTAGTTTATGACCATATGAACAAATATGAGTATAAGCAGTCAAAACAAGGTTACACCACAGGAATCCTTGAGTCACTGTCCATCACATGGTGAGGAGTTCAGAGACCTTGTGAGATCTCAAAATAGAGCTGCAGCTCCTTTGGATTGAAAGGAATCAGCTTATGTGGCACGGACATCTTATAAGGATGCTATCTGGACAACTCCCAAGGGAGCTTTTGCAGGAACATCCCACTAGACGGAGGCCGTGAGGCAGACCCAGGAGAGCTGAAGGGATTATATCTAGGTATACTGCAGAATGAGCTAGAGTCTGTGGCCATAGATATCTCAGTATGCTGCCACCACAACCCTCACCCACAAGTCAGAAGAAGCGGCAAGAAAATGATGGCAAACGATAATGATGACGACAAATCTGATTTCATGGTACCATGAAGCTACAGAAATTTGTGCTACATCAGAAGCAGTTAGCTGTTCAGTACCTATGGTTCGAGTGTGTTTTCAAGTAGAGTAAGATTCCCGTAGGTTTTAGATGATTCATTGCTGTTGGATGAGCTCTTGTTTAAAAGCCAGCAGGTTGATGGTATCCCAGTAGAGATCACCTAATTTTTTCCTTACACTTCTAAGATTCCCACCCACTGACAGCAGGTCTACTGAGACACTGGCCAAAACCAGAGATTCTCCTTAGCTGAGCAGTGCCGTCAGATCTCAGAAACAGAATGCTGTTGCCACAGCACAGAAAATGTGGTGTGGGTGGTGCAGCAGGTAAGGATGTAGATCACGCCAAAGGGTTGTAGATTCAAATGTTGAGAAAGTAGCTGCTATAGTGTTCAGTACTGGATCAAGGACTGCTCAGCATTGCTTTGACCTTCAGTTACACTCCAGCGGGTGTGCATGTTCACCTTCAACGTAACACTTCTGAAATCATAATCACCATTGTTTGGACGTACTTACCCATAGAAAGGTTTGTTTGCACTACTCTCTAAAGTTGTAGCTCTGTGGGTTGGGACTCAGAAGGTTGCCAGTTCAAATCCCTGGTTCAGCAGAGTGATCCCACCATTGGGTCCTTGAGCAAGGCCCTTGACACTATATTCTCCTCTAAGCCATTTTCATGAGGTGGCCTCCAGGGATGCTTTTCCAGCTGTCCTAAAGGAGGTTCCACATATATACTGAGCACTCATTGACTACTTTTCCTTCACTCTCACCAACTCCTCCAAAACCATTTGTACTGTGTTTAGGTCAGGTGGCCAGGTCATGCGATATGACACTATCATTGTCATTTGTAGGTGGGTTGCCATGTCCAAATTTTGACTAGTACTGTACGAATAAGCAACCTGATCTGGGTCTATGATTTGGCTATTATCTATATGTGCATGTTTTTGGATGACAAAACAATAGTGCGAACATGAGACCCTGAGGATGTGAATTCCAGGAAGGGTGACCAGAATTGGTTTGTGTGTCCTCAGGGACACAACCAGACTTTATGATGTACAGGAAGTCATGATCTCCTACCTGGAGAGAGGAAGGAGGTGAAGTAGTAGAAGACCTCGGAGTCGCGTTTGCGTCCTGTGAAGCCGACCACGGAGCCCACGTCCAGGGGAAACGTACGCAGTTCCTGGCCTGTGCCTAACCGATACATCTTCAGTACATTCTTCACGTCGTGCAGGAAGCAGACAAACAGGCAAGTGGAGTAAGCACAGGTGGCAAATACTGAGGACAGAGAAAGACGGGGGAGCAAATATCAATACTGCTGTCAAATATCAATTAACATCACTATTCTACAGCATCACCGTTCTTGACCAAAACAGGGATTGAGAAAAATAGGGTTTAAATAATATTCTAAATAACTTAAGAATATAAATAATTAACCCTTTGAAAGGTACTGGAGATCATCCCTGAAGACCATGACATGACTTAAGAGGGACAGCTTTTGTATTTTAAGGGACTCCACAGAGTGGTACATGCAAGTCAAGCCCTGAGGTAGTAAATCTGACTAAGTGCGTGCTCCTTTTGGATGACTGCCACCCACAGGACGGGAGCTGTCACAACAGAGCTGACTCACCAGGAAAACACAGCCAAGTGTACCAGAGCAAGCCATCAAACATGCCCTAGACAACAAGCACAACACTGGAGCACAAATTTAGCAGCTTGTAGACCCTCATTGTATTGCACCGTACTCCGTTCCCATGGTGATATCATCCTCGATAGTTCTTAATGAAAGGTCTGAGGGTCCTCTATTAAATAAGTGGTCCATGGATTAACTGACATTTGGGCATGCAAAAAAGAACGTGACGTACACACCATTGTCTAAAATTACCCTCGCAAAAAATTCAGATGACTATTTTTTGGGTAATTGCAGCAACACTCATACAAATTATTATAGAAGTACTTGACAAACAAATCTGGTGATGAAGAAAATAAGTGGAGGAAAGAAGCTCCTCCTCTGGAGAACCAAAGCAAAACAGCTGAATTTAACAGACACTTATTCCGCTTGGGTGACAGATCAAACTACACCAAAAATAGTGCTTAATCAATATTCAGCTTAAGCTGAAGAACAAAGAGGAATCACTATAGCAGGATAAGTCAGACGCGCAAGAGTATTTAACTAACCCAGGCAATAGCTGCTCAAAGCTGAATAAAGAACACCGAACACAAACATTCCTCTCTGAATATTACCATATCATTGGGACCTATAAACATGAATTCTGATTCCAGATAAGCTCTAAAGTTGCAGGCAGGTTAAATCTCTAGTTGTTTTGTGTTTTGCATGTAAAGAAAAAAAGCCTCTACATTGTAGGAGACCAACAGGAGAGTCAGCGAAACTTTGGTTCGCTCTGCAACAGGCTGATAAAATCCCGTTTCCAGTCCCTTTAGCCTTTCCTGGCATCCCTTGTCCGAAACATGGGCATCTTCAGCCGATGCTTGCATTAGAAAGCAGATATGAAGCAGTGGCCAGTTTAGCCGAAAGTAGTGGTCAGCAAAGAGTAACAATTGCTGAGCAGGACAGAGAAAAGGAGCGGGGGTTATGACAACAGTCAAATAGTACACAGAGTCCCCATTATACAGGAACGATAATCACGCATCATACTTACATATACAGTAGTGTTCCTGGATCATGGCACGAACACAAAGTCACTTTTCATAACCACTTGCACTAATTCTGTAATTTTATTATATCTGTTATAGTTATTCTGTTTTTGCACTATTACTACTTCGTTCTTTTTAAGCTCTTTACTGTCTCATCTTTATTATTCTTGTTGCACTGAGCATGTTTAAGACAAAAGAATTTCCCTCGGGATAAAGTTCTTATCTTAACCGCGAGGGATGCACTACAAGACCTACTACTGTCCAGTGATAGTAGCGAACGGCATATATAAATTGTTTTTCCTGTATGTGCATACCTATGATAAAGTTTAATTTATAAACACAATAACATCCATCCATTTTCTGAAACTGTTTATCCTGTTCAGGCTCATGGGGGCTCCGGAACCCACCCCAGAGGCTACAGGCACAAGGCTGGAAACAGGCCAGGGAAACCCCAGGAAACCCCAATTAGCCTCAGCATGTTTTTGGACTGTGGGGGGAAACCAGAGCACCCAGAGGAACCCTCACGACGACACAGGGAGAACATGCAAACTCCACACACATGGAATCCTGGCGGAGACTCGAACCCAGGTTCCAGAGGTGTGGGGCAACAGTGCTAACCACTGAACCACTGTGCCACCCCACATCAATAACAATAACTAATAAAATGTATATATTATATTTATGCAATGTGGTGGAAAGGCTACCCAGAGTAATGTGGTATTTAAACTTTATGAACTGTTTATTTTTTACATTTCCCACCTAATACTTTCAGGCCATGGCAAACAGTAGATAAACATGCCAAGGCAAAAGCCAGACTTGAGCATTAGTTAGAAACACCGCAATGATACCAAGAACTAAGGGCAATTTTCCAATGGCCAGTTTCTCTTCTGAAATTCTCCCATTTCAATTTCATCTGCAGAATATAACCCAGTAATCACTGGCTGCTTAGTGATTATGTTACATTTATGCCCCAGAGCGCGTATCAGTGCAGTCGACACTTTCTGTATTTATGCTGTATTTGATTACTATAAGTGACACAAAATCTGGCAAACTAGCACCAAGTTGAAGCTAAAAAAACTCCTGCTTGATCCAAGTGAAAAAGTAGGACTGTCCGTATCCCCGGTTCAGCACAAGGCCCAGGCAGCACGTTCATTCTAAAGTCCACATCCGACATGCAACACAATTTATTCCATGTTAAAATAAAAACATTACTGTAAAAAAATAACTTATCAGCAAATAAATATATTAAGGATTGTGACAAATCGGGAGTCTGCCGCAGGAAAAAAGTGCAGGCTTTGGCGAGTATGTCACTCCAGTGCAGGGCACACATTACAGAAACGCGAATCCACCTCACTGCATGTCACTGGATGCAGGAAACTTAGGTGCACAGAGGGAGAACATGCAAAGTCTAGAGAGAGCACCAGGGCAGGAATCAGCCGTGTTATTCATGACAGAGTGGGGTAGAGTGGGCCGCAGACCCAATGTCTCACCAATGACATCCTTCTCGTGCTGGGGGATCAGCTCCTTCCAGTTGCCCATGTCAGGGTTGCTGAAGTCCACGTTGATGAGGCGATACCGAGGAGAGTCCAAGTTGGTCTTGAACGTGAAGACAGACCCTTCGTTCGTCACATACTCGTACTCCGCGTCAAAGTTGTCAATCAGCTTCACCCATGGCAACAAACCTGTCCCCACATGTGGCGAGACAAATTACGTTGAGGCTGACATTTGTCCATTGACTAAAACCAGAACTGACACAGAACCCTTCTCAGGTGATGGGAATAGCAAACAGCAGAACAGCTCACGGGACACTCAGCCAAAGATGGACAGTCAGGGCATTGAAGGCATTGGCCAATAAGCACAGAGGTGCCACCTGTCCATCAAACACAATGAGGAAATCACTAGCTAGACAGCCAATGTTGTTGAGATATTGAGACCAAAGGTACCTGTAGTAAACAAACAAGTTAAGTAATCAAGCTGAATATAATGGGATATAATAGCCACATCATAACAATCTAACTTTAGAAGTTGGCTAAACAGCATGAATGCCATCAAAACCCCGTGAAAATTGCCCCATAGCTCACAGGACAAACTGTTTAGATGCACGTTATGAGTAGGCCCCAAACATGCTTGCCAAATAGGATAACAAAACAACACAACAGGTGAAGTGCCCACTGACTCAGAATACATTCTTTAAGCATTTATTTGCCATGATCTGTTATTTTAACAATTCCTGACCTGACTATTCAGTGAGTACGGACAAGTCTACTGTTTGCTGAAAAACAGCAGCTAGGATAACAGGAAGATGCTAATTTTTAAGATGAAAGTGGGAAGATGGATCTCCTAGCCTAAATTATGACCCATTCTCCTTCCAGTGCGACTAAACCTTCATACCAGCAATGGCCAGAATAAAGGCGGAATACAAAATGCTTTCAAGAGGAAAGTTCAACAGCATGATTAGCTTAGCGTGCATCAGCCAGGAGGAAGCTCGCGCTCCAATAATCACAAAGCATGCCCTTAATTCATGGCAAGTGAAATCAAAGATGTGCATATCTAATGAGCAGGACTGAGTCATAGCTGTAATTATCTGCGAGATGGGAGGAGGCCTTGTTTCTCACCAAGTTCTGAGTGCAGCATGAAAATTAACGAGGCCCTCGTCCCCACAGTGACGCCTGAGAATAGCGTTCAAGTGACACGAAGGAGCCGGTCCCAGACGGAGAAAGCCAATCCCACGGAAGTCAAGGGCCCTCAATCCCGAAGCCAAGCACCACAACACACCCACAGATAATGCACCCTCAATATCCACCAAGTCCTTTGCCGCATAACGATGTTTATCACGCACGAGTATCAAGAAGCCGACATTAAACAGGGCTTCCTGCACAATTTCACTTTTTTGAAGGTATGTTGCCTGTTTATTGGATGGTCGTACAGCCCAATTGGACCCTAGACATTATTGAGGAAGTCGTTATACAAGTATAATTGCACTGAATATAACACAGCAGTCCATTCAATTAAATTCGATTAAAAAAAATAATAAGACTATAATCTAATATCAGTACCACAAATGTCTTATACAATAAGGACAATTAAGCTTTGCCAAGAGGAACAAGAAATTGAATTCTATACATCTATAATAATTTTTTATTACATTAATAGCCTTCACAATTAAAGCGAGGCACACCTGAAGAGGTGGTATCAGGAAGGAGGTGACGGTACCTGTGATGCCCTGTGGAACGTCCTGCAGGTCACAGTACCAGAGCCTGTTGACTGGGTCACACCCCTCGTGGATGGACAACAGCACGTAGCGTCCATCATCCGACACCTGAGAAAGGTAGACGGGGGTCAGAGGTGCCCCCAACAGCGACTGACTCCCTCTCATCTGCCGAGACGTGACACAGCTGGCTTACAGCATACGACAAACAAACCTATCTTCCCTCATGCATCCAAGGGTAATAATAATCAAAATGGCAGTACACAACACTGGAATGCTGCTGGAACACCAAAACTAATACACCATTTCCTCAATTCCGCTCCCTTTCGTATTTGCTTCCCTGGTGCTGACGTCAACGATTTGTAGAAACAGAACTTCCACACTGTAATCAATTATTTCCTACACAAATTACTGTAATTATCACACCTCTTATTCAATTGGACACTGGAACTGTTTTTTATGTAGTACAGCTCTATTAACACACCAAACTAATGCACATTACTGTCATGTGTCAATCATAGGCCAATAAAAAAATTATCTTAACTGGAAATAGGAACCAGTGACAATGAACCAGTTGATCATATACTAAAGAGGACTATTATTCTTTAAACTTCTGAACAACTCCATCCTCAAAAACATAAGCCATAATAAGGTACCATCAAGCACCATGGATTCAACAGAATATAAACTTAATGTTATTTAAACTGGATTTCATTCTCAAATGTTGATGGGGGAGCTGATTTATCCTCCAGCGGAAACTAAAGAGTGGTTCTGGCCCACTGCACCAAAACATTTTGAAAGTAGTGTACACAGTTCATTAATGATGGCTAAAACATCAGTTCATGAACCACTAGATGGCGCTCTTAGTTTGCTTTGGGACATGCTTTAAGCCCTTTTCTGAACAGAAAGCACCATCTAGTGTGGTCAAAAATATAGCAAATGTTTCTTGAAATGTAACTTTGGCCATCACTACAGGCAGGAGAAATTAAGCCGTCTACTTGTTCCATACAGAATTGGGACAATGAGTAAGATGGAAACAGTGACAACTTCTGGTTAGTGAGACATGCTGGAGGACATTAGTAGCCACCATTCCGACGGCTTTCCACGTAAACAGCAGTGATGGCCAAATGAAGCTTCATGAACCATTTGCTGTATTTTCTGACCCAATTATATGGTGCTATGGTTAATAAAAGGCCCAAGTCATGCCCCAAAGGAAACAAAGACTGCCACCTAGTGGCGTCGAAATATACCGCAAATGGTTCATGAAAAGACCTTTAGTTAACAAACAGGCAACACCCCACCTCAGCACCACTCATCCACTTGGGGTGATCTGGGAACTCTGCACAAAGGACGTCCTGGCACTGGGGGGTTCCCAGAACATGATAGTATAGTTTCTGATGCAGGTTCGTGGACGTCTCAGTACCTAATGAACAGGACAGACAGACACTCAGACATTAGATATATGTAATTGATTAAGGAGTCCAGCAACCACTTCAGCATCACTAACAAAATGGAACTGACAACACAAATACAGCACAACCACAGGCTGAACTACTGGGCAATAATGAGCTGAAGACTGGTCTGAAAAGGCCTGAACAGGTCTGACCTGCAGAGGATGCAATACCTTCAGTTACAAACACCCTTCTGACCTAAATAATGTGTAGCCTGACCAAGGGGTGTTAGGTAGATATTTAACCTTGGACCACCAGAGGTTTTCTCCCCTATTTTGGAGTCCTGATCCCTCTCCTCTATTGTCTTCTGGCTTTTAATGCTTTTTATTTTTTTTTTACTATTGTCCCTCTAAACTGACAGCAGAAAGTGATTCCGTTTCTTGAATCTTCGTTAAGCACTTTGTTGCTGTTAGGAATGGTTTGGAGTAAGAATTAAAATTACTGAAAAGATAAAAGCTAGCACCGAAGACTGTACGAATTCGTAAAAAGCAATGATGACAATACTGCAAAATTCATTTTTGAAAAGCATTCACATCATGCAAAGACAGATTAACTACCAATTCGAACTGAAATGCTGCCATTGATGAATGGCTCTATAGTTAAAGTGGAGCTGGTGAGTCAAACCGTAGAAGCTGAGGACGTCAACCCCCCCCCCCCTCACCGTCGCTCTTGCCCTCCTGGGTGGGGTAGGAGTTGTAGAAGAGCCCTTTCCCATCATGGGTCCATGACATGCAGCTGAACTTCACCCGTTCGAGATGGTCCTCCAATGGCACTGCTCCGTCCACACGCAGGAACCGGATCTCCACCCAATCAGAACCGCTGGCACTGATCCCATAAGCAAAGTACTCACCGTCCTCGGAGAATGCATAACCTAAGTGACAAGAGCAAGCACAAAACCACCACCAGGGGGTGCTGCATCATCTCAAATGGTGCAAAAAATAATACACACATTTAGCATAAAGAGAACAAAAAACTTGATATCATAACAGATTATAGTTCATTATACCAAAATTTCAAAAACTTTGTTCAATATATCCACTCATCTATCAGAAAGGCCCTGCATTCCATTCTAGGCAGCACAGGGCACAAAGCATGGGAACACCCAGGATGGGATGCCAGGGCACAAACATAATTACACTGACACAGTTATACTCTACGTACAATTGACTACTTAGTCTAACTCAATGGTTCTCAATCCTGTTCCTGGCACCCTTCCTGCCAGAACGTTTTCATTTCTACCCACACTGCTTTCAATCTGCCACATTCATTATTAGCCTATTAAGGACCATATAAGCCTAATTAAGGTCGGGCTAGAATGAAAACAGGGTCCTCCAAGAACAGGACTGAGAACTACTGGACTAACTGCATGTGTTTTTTCTGCAGGAGGAAGCCGAAACACCAGGAGGAGCTCCATGCAATATACCTAGAAGCTAGGAGGGGGCAAAAATGTGGACAGTCTGGCAGAGAGCTGGGAGGGAGGAAGAACGTGGATTATCTGTGGGTCACCAAGGATGGGGCAGGAAAACACTGCTTGAGAAAATGCCCAATGCCCAAGGAACATCACATCCTGTGGACAAAGCAGGACTGACGGGCACGTACAAAAGCCAGCCTTACCCTAGCAATCGCAGCTGTGATAGTCAGAGAGAAGTGTCGGCCCTGAAGTGGGGCACAAATGGTCTGATGTTCCTTCCCTGGAACTACTAACCTCTCAGAGCTACAGTGCCATCCTCTGAAAAGGTGTTTGGGTCAAGGAACACTGCAGGTTCTTCCTCCAGAGACTGCTGCACATACATCACGCTCTGATTCTGCAGGCCCGTGTTGTAGAAATGGAAATACCTGCGTCGGGAAGCAGTTTCAGTGTTTAGTCTGTCAGTTTGGGCTTACTGAATTTCCAGAGGGCATCATATAAAAAAAAAATGCCTGAACTCTCACACTGAAAACCAGAGTCAGAGAATAGGCTTCAACCCCCAGCTTTTCAACATAAAGCATGCCTACTAAAACAGGAAAGCATTTCACTACATGCACTGTGTCCAGATCTGACATCAGCACAGCTAAGGCTGCACAATACCACATGGCGATCACACGGAGCATGCTCAAAAATCACCAGGGCTTCAGATGACGGGTGTTAAACATTTGTCTGGACTCTGGCTTTTCGGTACTCCACAGACATTTACTTACGCCCACAATTTGTTAAGCAGTTTAATAGTAAGCCTAAAATATTAATGAGAGTCATATTGTGACGCTCAAAAGCTAGGCTGTATAAATTCCAGGGCTGTGGAGTCGGAGTCGGAGACAATTTTGGGTACCTGGAGTCGGAGTCGGAGTCGGCAAAAAGTTAACCGACTCCGACTCCTACTAAATTTAAATGGGAATTAAAAAAGTAAGTTGAAATGTCCCAATTCACAAACAGTCATAATGAACTACTTCTCTGCTGTAAGAATAAAGCCCAATGCATGCAGTGCATAATGTTACCACAAAAGGAACATGTCAAGTAACCATGAAGCATGCTTTTCATTGACTGTATGCGTCACTATATGGGATGTAATGCACAGGTAAGGTGCGGCACCGCTTTCCATTGTGTCGTGTTCCACTGTTACAGGGAACTGTGAACCTAGCCTAAAGCCCCCCATACATTTGCAGATGCACTGCCGATTTTTCGGCCGTTCAACGAGTCATCACGCATCAAACGCCTGAAAAATCATCTGGTGTGTTCTCAGCTCCGTCGGCTCCCCTTCGCTATGCGCTACCCTTGAAACCTTGTTTTCATTGTGTTTGTCTTTAATCTGGCATTATAGTAGAGTGTTGGCTTCCTAGCCAGTAGTTCTCAGGTGAAATGACATGTATGTTGCCTTCCTTTCCTTCAATGGATGTAGAAAATACATTAGCATAGTATATACATACAGAGGAGTCGGAGTCGGGGAGTCGGAGTCGGAGTCGGAGCATTTATCTACCGACTCCACAGCCCTGATAAATTCGGCGTATCTTTAGGTTTAATAAATGTGTCTGACTTTAAACGGCAAAAAGTACCGCCACACCTTTTTTATCCACAATATCACCTCTTTTAAAAGGTGTTGTGGCTGCTTTTCTTTACCGCCAATTCAGTGCTTATTGCTTCCATGATTTACCCAAACAGTAGTATATGGCATGCTCCACTAACCGAATTTAATAAACACAAGGATATGCCAATTTCCGTTTCGTTCGTTAATATTTTAGGCGTACAACTAATCTGGTTACCAAGCTGTGGGTGTAAGTAAATGTCCATATAGCACTGAAAGGCCGGTGCCCGGACAAATGTTTATGCCCATCATCTGAAGCCCTGGTGATCACTGGTGAGCCATATAATTGCAATAATATTGGCATGTGATATCATGCAGCCCTATACACAGCCAACAATAGCTAAGTGGACACAACTGCAGGTACTCCCACAGCATGCAGCCGTCAATCCTAGAAGGCTTGCCAGTCTCACCGGCTCCCCCTCTTGAAAGGGCAGCTGTACTTGGGGTAGTCATACAGCTCAGTCATGCGTTCCTTGAACAGTTCCCTGACGGAGGAGCCTTCGAGGAACGGCACAGTCAGCTGGTTCTGCGAGTTCACAAAGTCCTGGAATGAAAAAAAAAATTTCCATGAGCATCAGTCTACAAAAGCCAAGCCACTGACTTAACCCATCACATAAAACAAACTGATATTTAACGTGGCAGTTTTATTAAAAGAATAGTCCTGCTCAAAACACAGAACTACAATGAACATTCACGACTGTCCTGTAAAAGCATCAGAGCATGACAGCCTACCAGGTAGAACACCCCCTGGAGGCAGACAGCCACATGGCGCTGCATGCTCTCACCTGTGTCCTCTTACAGTCGGGATCTTCCAGCCAGCAGTAGGGGTCAGCTATCTTCTCTCCATGGTAGTCGTCCACCTGGGACAGTCCAAGTGATAATTGTCTCAGCTTTTCATCTCTCTCTTCTACGTTTGTGTCATACAGTGCATCAGGTAAACAGTTTAGGTGTCCTGAACGTCTAGGTCAATGTTTCTAGATCCGGTCCCCGGGGACCCACAGAGTCTGCGATTTCACTCTCTCACTGCCCCCGGTAAGGTTAATAGCTGAAGTCAACTGTTACATCCACAATACCCTAAATACCATACATAGTTCACCGCAAAGACATAAATTTAGATAAGTTTAAATGCATGGATTTTCTTGGCCAATTAACATGGAGATTCTGTATCTGAACCTTAACTAGACTGAAAACTGAATAATTAGCACGAATAAATTGTCGAATTTGCCACATATACACCGTTAAAGGTAACTGTGTTACCGAAAAACCCAATGACATAAACTTGCTCAGGACATGGTCACCAAGGACTATAACAGAGTGAATGTTAAGTAACGAGACCTGCGTTCCAGATCTAATACAAAATTCATTAAAAGGGTTAAAATGAAATGATATGTATTTGTTCCTTTTAAAACTTGAATTTAGAAAATACCGAAAGGACGCGAACATGAACTGTCGCGTGTGAGCGACACCCCGGTTTTTGTACAAACTGCCGCAGTAACCAGTGTTCATGGCTGGTAATGAAATGGAAACAAAGCAAATGAGTCATTCTCACATCTGCCGGCTTGCAGGCAGCCGAGCAGGAGAGGGCTGCTACTTACTACGGACTCATCACGGTACACGTCTGGGTATTGGAAAGCCATGTTACAAGCAAAAACGGGATCCGGTGCAGTGGACTAAGCAATAACCGGACGTGAACAGCGTGTACAGATTTCGAGTTCCTTCAAGCCCCTGGAGCCGCTCAGCGAGTATGACAAGGACCTGCCGGGGGACAGGAGTCAGCAAGTGCGACCAAGACGAGTTCCTGACGAATAAAAACGCTCCCGGAATGTAACAGCGCCCCCTATCGGCGTAACCTCACAGCACTTTATTCGTCGGCTTATCAAACGCCCTAAACGAGAGTCAAATTACACCCACGACGAGTATGACATAAGTGGAGATAATCGTAAATAGAGAGAGGCATGAACATGAAAAATACAATTATATAAATAACTTCAACAACTAAAATAACGAAACATCGGTTGTAATACTGCATATAAAATCATTTAACTTTATTCATATTGAAGTTGAGATATGTCCAACCAGACACTGCAAAGATGGAGAAGATTATTTTAATGTCGTATTAAAAATGTCGAAAAGAATACATTTTTATTTCTGTCAGTTTTATTTTGATGTTATCGTAGTAGCAGTATTCATATCCACTTCAACTAATGGACTGTTCGATTCGAAAATATATAGGTATTTTATCAGTCAGTCAACATATATTAAACATGTATTAAAAGGTGAAGAACTAAACAAAAACGTTAAATCTGAAATTAACTTATAAAGTGACATAGCACCACAAGATGGAGCCAATGCTTTTTCTTTTATGAATCACTTACGTAAACAGCATACGCGGCGCGCGGCTAGAAGGATTTGCATATTGGTATTGTTCATGAATGCCATTGTTTACGTAATATATTTTAATACGAATAAATTAAGTTATATAAATACTCAACTTAGACACGTTGTTATTCATTCGCTTCATAACGAATGTCCTCTGCAGACAGAGAAATACCGAAAGGGGTTATAAAGAATGACAGCCCGTCATGTTGTTGTAATAAAAAGAAAGAGGAACGGGATATGTGCTTCATGCAAACAACAGTCTCCACCTGAAACTGAATAGATTCCCTGGTGAAATATGAGTGATATGTGTGTCTCCTGTGTGGTTAGTGCAAGGAAAAACATTATTCTATAATAAAGTGGTATTTAAGTACCCCTATCTTTGCTCGACCCTGACCAAAGTCCCCCACCACCATGATAAACAAACAGGCAATGCTGCCGTCATAAACTATAAACATACAACTACACATTAACTTGGGTCTTTTTGTCTAAGTGTGACAGCATTTCTCATTATGGGATTTTAAAACTGGTCGTATTGCTCGAACTCTTGCTAGAGATCAGCTGAGCGCAGAGTCATTCTGCATTTGTGGGGAGTGGACATTTGGGGTTTTGAAATCAGACAAAAACATTAATCACACGTGGGAGTCAGCATTGTGTTGCAACACACAGGGGTGCCAACAGGACTCTCAGATTGATCCAGTAAGCATCCGGGTGGGTCGGCTCACAGTAGCAGAGTTTGACGAAACTTCATTGAGATTTGAGAGCGTGCTCATTCAACACTCACCCCTTTGGAGCCAGCGTTAGTTCAAGATCAAAGAAAATACACCCTTTGTCATACACTGTAAGCACACTGAACCAAAACCAAAACCAACTCTAAGACAGTGGTGTCCCCTTTGGTCATAGACATTTTGAATACCATTGTGAGGTGGCTACCGAATTATTAATAGGATGAAACAAGAGTTGAAAGGTGGCTCTTGAATGCATTCCCCATGATCTGGGTAACAAGCTGTTAGAGCTATTAAACTTCACTGGCTAGACGTCTTTCATATTAGTGGCACCTAGAATCCATCGGAACCTTCAGTGTCTTGATCCTTTTTGCCTGCTATTCCCGGTTTAATATCCCCCTCAGCCCCCGTGACTCTCTCCCACATCCCGGACGGGCCTCATGGTCCCCCTCAGCACCCCGCGTGTTTGCGGATGTCGACGCCGCATAAGTCCCTTGTTTGCAGAGTCGCTTTCGGAGGGGGCCTCGTCAGCGCTCAGCGGCAGTCAGAGTCATGTGGCTGTTTGTTTATCACCTTTCTTATCACGGCGGCACAGTTTCCTTTCCTCTGGAGGCTCTCTTTCACCGCTCGCATGCAGAGAGCCTGCTTCCCGGTTGTGGCAGCCTCAGAGAGCCACGCATGCCGCAGCACTGTTGGATGAACACCAGTTACTCTGGCCTGCTCACAACCAGCTACAGCCTGCTTGTACACGTGTGGGCAGTCAGTGCTCACTTTTTGGCATAGATAATGTATGGAATACACAGACCTTATGTTCTTATGACTCTATGTATTCCATGCAACATCTCTATTCGCATGCTTTGGGTGGTGACTCCTTACCGTTCTAACTTTCTAATACCTGCGTTCATTTCTGAAAAATGAATCATGCTTCTGGAACTTTTACACTGCGTTCCATTTGCGCTCGGAAGTCAGAATTCCGACTCGGAAAGTCAGAGGAACCTCTGCAACCCTCACCTCAGAATTCATGATGGCTGTGCTCTTTATCAGTAAAAGTGAAAGCTGTAGTGTCAAACTGTTTATTAACACTTATGTCTTATTTGTTTCTCATTAAATTGGCCATAGACAAAGAACTGTCCATCCGCTATTTGTGGATGTGTTACTATGGTGTTTGTATGTGCAAAATACAAACACAACTCATATTACTGACAATGGCTCACAATTGCCAGGGTTAGAACTGGCGCCTGTTTCAGAAAGCAGGATTTCTTGCTTAGCTGGATAACTTGTTGGATTTAAGGTAGTCTGGGCTAAATGTAAGTATAGGAAGATAAGGGAGATTTAAACTGGGGTATCTTAAATTCAGCAAGTTGTCTGGCTAAGCAAGAAATCCTGCTTTTTGAAAACAGGTCCCTGGTATTGCTAAACGGCTCTCTGACTTGTACTGGATCACGGTTAACAGTGGTGTGACGTCATTCCCAACTCCGACTTTTGACCTCTGAGGTAAATTGAAAGCAGGGTAAGCCCTCCTGCTCCTTCCTCTATCTCTACATATGTCGCTCGCCCCTTGGCTGTCCATCTGTTAGGCTGGGTTGTACTGTAGGAGCTGAAAGGTCATGGGTCTCTGAGCATCAACGATGCCATCTCAGGGAAATTTAGCAGCATCTTCTCCTTCCTCGGTCACTCAGGCGCCTCAGTCCCACCCCCAGGCTGTGATCCATCTCTCAGCGCTTTTCTCTCTCTCTCTTTCTCTTTCATGCGCCCTTCCTCTTGTCCTCACAGGGACCCCAGTGTCCCTCCTGCCCACCCCTGCCAAAGGGCCTATCAGTGCCATCAGGAAGCTCCGTCACCAGCTCCATTCATCATGGCCGAACAACCCCCCCCCCCAATCCCCATAGATACACACTCTCAGCAATCAGGATCTCTCCACTCTCTCTTCACCAATGTTCTCTCTACTGAAGTTTCTACCTTTTACTACAGCAGAACAGAACTAGACTGAAACCAGATACGTTTATCAATACAATTGAAATTTGACTGGAAGAAAAGGATGGACAGAGATCAAAGGTCACACATTTTTTTTACTTAGGGATGCGCAGGATAAAAGGCCTTTAATAAGAGATCAGGCTGAGCCAAGATATAACTAGTATCTGATCCAGAGAAATCTAGGTGTTTTTTTTTTGTCTGTAGAGTCTATCAGTTTCCCCAATAGAGGCATCTGTACACACTCTGCAGTCCAGGGCCTGCTGGAACAGAGAACC
Organism: Paramormyrops kingsleyae; assembly: GCF_048594095.1. Lineage (NCBI taxonomy): Eukaryota > Metazoa > Chordata > Actinopteri > Osteoglossiformes > Mormyridae > Paramormyrops > Paramormyrops kingsleyae. The sequence goes on from NC_132805.1 coordinate 27,794,542, forward strand.
TGAAAGGGGCATTAAAGCAGCCACTCACTGAAGGGATAGGAGCTCCTATTGGATGAGAAGGAAGCTGGAAAATATTTATCCCTCCACCCAGAGTCTGCATCACAAATCACTGTGCTGGGACATCACAGCAAATAACTAAATAAAGTAGCTTGACTCTTTCAGTCTTGCGTTCCCTCCCCTCATCCTCTCTTTCTGTTTCACTTTCCTTCTGTTCATCCTCTCTTTCCGTCTCGCTTTTCCTCTGTCCATCCTCTCTTTCCTGTCTCTCTTTCCCTCTGTCCATCCTCTCTTTGTCACACTTTCCCTCTGCTCATCTTTCCTTCTCTTTCCCTCTGTCCATCCTCCCTTTCTGTCTCACCTTCCCTCTGCCCATCTTCTTTCCCTCTCGCTTTCCCTCTGTCCATCCTCTCTTTCTGTCTCTTTCCTTCTGTCCACCCTTCCTTTCTGAAGCTAAGCATTTTAATCTTCTATCCATAACTCCGGCAGTAAAATGAGGGTGTGGTTAATGTTTTATTAATGAGCAGCTTTCTATTTACTTCAGGAAAATAAGGAGGCCATTGCAGACTTGTACCCCACGTCGGCCCTGATACATCTGAGCCCTAAGGGCTGTTGGAGATGGGACAGGAGGGGGATGCAGCTTGTCCCCGAGGAATTTACACCAACAGTTGGAACAACGATGTTCCATTTGCCCCCCCCCACCACCCCCACCACCAAGAATGCAGACAATGGCCAGCTCAGGAAAGCAGGAATGCAAGGTGAGGGGGCTAGCAACTGTGGACCCACAGAAAATAGCCTTGCTGTCCTGCTGCCCCCCAAGGCTGCTTATAACCACACAGAATCTCTTTGTCTCCCCATATCCCTTGCCCCCGTCTCCCTCCCTCTGCCTGTCTCTCTCTCTCCATCCCTCTCTACCTTTCTCCATCCTGCCCTCTCTCTGTCCCTTTCCACTCTTTTCCCATCTTTCCCTTTCTCATTCTAACCTCTCACAAAGAGCTTTCTCCGCTTTTCTTCATCCTTCTCTCCCTTTCGTTGGGTCTTGGGATAGGCATCCAGCATTTCGTAAGACGGGGAATGTAACAGAACCTGCAGGCCGATGAATTACTGGAGGAACGCAGGAATGGAATAACAAATAATGCCAATCATGCGTCATCAAACTGCCACACTCCTGCACTAATGAGGCAGGGCAAAAAAAAACAAATGTTGATGAAACTTTGCCTAAAGTTACTCAACCGGCATTAAATTACAAAGCACTGAACAGGTTTAATATGTCTCAAAGCAAAGCATAGCATCACGACTGCATCAGACTTGCTCCTAGATGTCTTTGTTGAGGATCTTACCGCTCTCTGCCAGAAAGGTTTGACTGGAACTGGGACGGGTTCTAATGAGCACCAGGAAACAAAAGAGCGTATTGATGAGACCGGTTTCATCTCGTCATGCTGAAAAGCTACGGGCATGGGCTGAGCTGTACTACCGAGAACTCGCCACTAGGGGGCGAGTTGAGGGTGCTCCTGTTCATGCACTCTCCCCCGAACATAATCTCTCCATGACTGCGAGGTTCCTCTCTGAAAGGGTATCGAGTTTCTGAGGGCGAAGGGTCAGAGTTCGGTCATTAAGCATCCACAGGTCTGTCCCAACTGCAACTTTGAGTCGCCACATGATGGGGCGACACGGGCAAGAGGGCAGATGGGCAGCAGGCCGGATCCTACCATCATCACCCCCCCCCCCCCCGCCCATTCACCCAGGTCCATTGACCCAGGGGTCGGTTCCTCTTAACCGTGAGTCGACCTCCTCCAGCTCAACATCAGTCGCTACACTGCATCTCCCACACCCCACTGGCTTATGCCCCACCAAACATCATGCCACAGAGCAAACTAAACCCCGTGTGCCGCCTGTTTACTTGATAACATCACACAGGCTCATTTTAGTTAAAATCAAATGAAATAAACCAGTTTAAATGGAGTTTAAAAGCTGGTGGGATCACATCTGCATTTCAGGTACCAGAAGGCCGTAGGTCAGGACGCCGAAGGGTCTTTCGCAAACACAACTGAAGAGGAGTCGCCTCTTTTAGCCTCCGCCGCTCTTCCCCTTTGATACTTTGGCTTGAAGTCTTTGAACTGTAAATATTGGGTCTTGTGATGTCATTGGTTGAGAGGGGATTGTCACAACAGTGAAGTAGATATGATGAAAGAAGCACACTGTAAAAGAGCAGACAGGCTTTCATGCTAAATCCCCCATCACCAAAATAGGGCGTTTGAAATTTGCTTAATTTATAGGCTATTTCTAAGCACACCCGCCTCTGAGTCTGAGGCCTTTCTGTAGTGTTGTTGTTATAATGGATCCATAGGGGCGTAGGGATCTCTGGGTAGACTATTCCTCCTTTGTATTCCACCTCTGTGGAAATAGATGACTACCATTATCTGTTAATAAATCATGATTTCGCTGGTGACACACGGGCTCATTAGACAGCATTGTCCTGTCACCTCCAGCGTTGCTGGTTCCATTTCAGGCCCAGCTTGCAGTCTGAAGCATGTGCTCCCTGTGTTTTGGCACGTTTCCTCTCCCACTCCAAAGACATGCAGTTCCAGTGAACCAGTGAATCACATCTGTTGTGTCAGTGCCCTGCCACAGACTGGCACAAAACTGTAAGCCCAGGATAGGATCACATGACCGTAACTGGATAGACTGTCACTGAAAATGGATGGCCAGATGATGTCACCGTGGCCTCAAACTCATAACGTGCACATATGTTCAAGCACATGGACGCCTGAACTGCAAACCTCAGTCGTACCCTCAAGTCCGCCTTGCGCAGAGTCCTGGGGAGTGCATGGGAGCTGAGACTCGCCGCTGAAAAGCGAAGGCTCCGCCCTGACCTTTGACAACAATTTAATCTGAGTTGTGAGGTCAAGGAGAGGCCAGCTTTGTCGTAATTGCTTCCTTCTAATAAAGTCAGCGGCGGTAAAGTTTGATGAATGGCTTGTGCTGATGTGAGCTGGTGTTGGCCGTCCTGTCACCTTTACAACCTTTAGGGGGCCACCCGCTCTTGAGATGAGACAAATTGCCAGGAAAGTCATGTATCTGGGATTGGAAGGCATGCTGATGAATATAGAACCCACTGCTCCTAAACACCCTGACCGATGTCCGGAAAGGCCATGGACTCTGTCAGGCGTAAACATTCACTTTTTAAAGAGGCTGTTTCTATTATTTATTTATTTTTTCTCGGTACAGTACTGGCCTGAGAGTGAGTGTAAGTGTCTTTGCCTAACTTTCCAGAGCTCCAGGCTGCTATAGCATTTGCTCTCCGTTCCGGTAGCAGATCCGCTGCGGTGGGGCTCAGCAGCCTGAGAAGATGTGGTGTCTGCAGTAGGACAGGAGAACCAGTGAAGGCAGGGAAGCTTTGTGTGACTTAGTGCTGCTGTCTTGGGTCTTGCAATGCACATATCTGACCAATAGGTGGCAACAAGTCAGGAAAAATTAGTACACAAGTGACATGATTTCATTATTATCGCTTTCATGCATTATAAAAACAGAAGTTTCCAGGAGAAACATGCATTTGTGTGGCAATGTGTGTTTAGCATTTATCATTTTCACATAAAGCAATTTGATTTTGAATCCCTTCATTTCTACTCAAAGAGAAAAGTATTTATATCAATTGCAATTTATTGTCACAAAGTCATAGATAGGGAGCCCATTTTTGCCAATGCAGCGCAGAAGAAGTAAAAAACAAAAAACACCAAATGACAATGTAACTGTCAATCCCTTCTTAAAACAAACAGCCAAAAAATTCCAGTTACGTAATGTCTTTTGCCTTAAAGAACAATCACAATCAATAAAGCAAGAAAAGAACAGAATACTGAACTATGGTCACAAACAACCAAGGGATAGGTCATTCAAGTCAGAAATAGATCAAAAACAGCAACCACTCATAATGAAACACCCTCTTGATATCATTAGTGGAACAAAATGTAGACACAGAACAAACACACCATTCATTGAAGAACAGTCTGGTAATTTAATTAATTTGGGGTTGGAAACCTTAAAGAATATGCATTAGCTTTTACTTGGGCTAAATGGTTTGCATTAAATATCAGTACAGATTTCAGTTCGAAAGAGTAGCCATACACGTGGATTTACCAGTTAAGTAATGCAGAGCAGTTTAACTGTCTCAAACCAGTTGATACGTTGTGCAATCTACACCCATTAGGGTGCTTCTTATTTAACCCTGTTATGAAGGAGTATTTAGCACCACCAGAGGATTCTGGTTCCACCAGGCAACTGCTCTATGAGGGATATTCTGAAGCTGACAGTGGAGAACACATCACAATGTGAACATAACATGTGATGTGATTGTAAATGAAAGGCTTCCATTTGAAATCACAATGGGCTTGGCGGCTGAGGAAACAGAGGATATAGAGTCCATTTGAAGAGCAGCTCTCATTGGAGGAATCGACGGGGCCCGGGGTCCGCAGGGGAACGGAGGTTTTTGTGGTGGGAGAAGGGGAACAAGTTGAATCCCCCGGCTGGGAACAATGGCCTCACACTCGGCTTTGGCCGGAAGGCTGAGGAAGAACCGCAAACGGGGCGATGCAGGTGTCACACAAGCGAGGTGCAGAAAGCCAGCTGCCGTATGGAGAGGAGGGAGGAAAAAGAGAGAGAGCATGACGGAGGGAGAGAGGCTGAGAAAAGGCACCTGTTTCCTGTCCACATCCAAAAGGTCCGCATCTGGGCTCAGAACATTGCCCCGACATGGGCACCGGGATCCGGAGCTGTCACTCTGCTTTCCTGGGAAAGAACGATGTTCACCACTCTCCAGTGTTCCAGGTGGGATCCAGGTCACCATGGTAACATGCCATAGTATGAACTTTTAATAACTGGCTTTTACAGTTGACTTTCACGTTGGGAGCTCGCATAGGATGGCCAGGCCTCCCCCAGGCGCACACACCTGCTCTGGTGTTTTATTCCCCCCCCCCCCCACCTCCATTATGTAAATCAAGACGTAGATTCTAAGCCCTTTGTCCTTTTCCTTACCCTCCTTCGCTTTTTAACGTCCTCACAACGCATCACTTTCACTATTCCTCTGCATGGCGTCACCATTTTGTTAATAATGGAGCCCAAAATACGCGGTAACAGTCTAATTGAATCAAACTGATCTAATTTGAAATTCCGTCATATTAATATCATTCACCTCTTATTTGTTGACACGTAAACTACACAATAAATGCTTTCTGAATCTGGCGAGTGTGTAAACTCAGGGCTGGGATGCGAGGCCTTTCACAGCAGTAGGATATCCTGATTTGTTTACATAGCTCACACACTTTTGCCTGGCTGGGTTTGATTTAGACTTCCCCTTCCACGGGGGTCTATTTTGAGCATCCTCCAGCTTGTTTTCGTCGCCCCCCCCCCAACCCTCCCCTCCCCTCCCCTCCCGGCCTGGCTGTGACTGGCCCATGCCTTGAGCCCTCTGAATGCTTCTGTGGCACCAGCGACGACAAGCGTGGACCCACCAGTGCCACAATCAACACGTCCGAGAAAACAACAGACGTGTAATTAACTGGACCACTCATTAAAGCCCATGATTATATTATGCTGTGAATTTTTATTGAGCTCTGCGCGGATTATACCAAGATTATTTCATTAAGCATTCACAAAGGATTAATTAGACACATTACATTAATTAAATGTGCTCATCGAGGCTAGTATCGCCCCCTAGTACATCCAGAAGAATATGCAGGGGGATTCAAGCCTACATTGTTCCAGTGGCATAGATTAACCAAATAAATAATTTGTTTCTGGTGAGGCTGTTAGTCTTTAAAATCCTGCAAAGATAACACAGCACCGGGCCTGAAATTGCATGGTACTGCACTCATTGATCGATGATTGTTTGGGCTCCTTAAAGTAAGTTAGGTTTAAAGTAAAACACTCAAATTCAAAAGATAAGTAAGGATATCCTAGCTGGCTGCAAAGTCATTGCATTGAACACAGCTGAGCTAGACATCCTGTGTTATACCAGGTCAGATTATTTCTTTGTTTTTGTTTATCAAAAATATTGGCTTTCTGTCAACATGTCAATCTTTTAGTTTTCACACAATATTAATGACTATTACTGCCTTGTTTTGCTTCCGGTTTTCCAAAGGGCCATTATTTTACACTTTAATGCATTATGGCATAGGGTCATCTATTGAAGGAAGTTCAGAAAAACAAAGTCTGTTGTTACAATAGAGTAGAAGTTCCTGTGATTTGAACCTTTACTCTTTTGATCTATTCATTCATCCACCTGCCAGCCCTATAGAAACCAATAATTTTATTTTATTTTAATAACTTATCCTGGACTGACTAATTAATTGAGCCTGTTTAATCGTAAGTGTTCTGGGGGTGGAGGGTGCGAGTCGGCGGCCCTGGTGACTCGGAGCAGTGTGGAAATTCACCAGGACAGAGCGGCAGGCACAGGTGTGCGACGGATTGAGAAATGTCCAGGGCTTGCTTTCTCACTCACAATCATAGGATGTGGCAAGCAGAGCCCGATTGTTCAGCCGCCTTCTGGGGCTGACGAAAGTGTTTCTGTCTTCCCGGTGGAAGTGTGCAACCCGTGGCCCACTGCTGGGAACCCCCTTCTGGAACCTTCTCCTATCTCTTCCTGTTTACAAGGCTGGGACATAGATCTCTGGCCGATTGTCTTACGCACACCCCCCCCCCCCCCCCCCAGTCTCCCTTCTTTCCAGCGGATCTGCACTTCCTGGCTTACGGACCACTGCAGTGAATTATTATCATTGTTATTACTATTATATTGGTATATTGTTGTCATTATAATGCTTAGCAGCTGCTTATATCCCAGCCAAATGCTTCAAGAGCACAGTCATCATTTCTCTTTTTGGATCTGAAGCAGTTAACTCTGCAGATTGGTGGTATGCTTCCTACACCAGTGTGCGTCCCGCTTTCCTTCAGATAGAGAGCTGAACTGCCCCCTCTGCCTTAGGCCACTGAGCTGTTTCTAGCCACCCTGGGTCTCCTGGCCGCCCACTGACCCCTGCCTCCGGGCCACAGTTCCTCCACAGGGGATGGAGCGCCATCCCTGAGCTCTCAGAATGAAAATGCAGCCGTGTGAGGACACCTTCAGGCTACGAACAACCCAAAGCAAACCAGGACTAAGGGGAGCCTGGGTACAGGCTATTCAGCCTCTCCGAATGCTGTGGAGTAGCTGAATCCCTCAAGGCACTTTCCATACAATGACGCTTCTTAGCCCTGGTCCTCCTGACCCATTGTATGTCCTGCTTTCTGTTCTAGCTGAGCCCTTGAATAATTAGGCTTGTTTCAAGCTGTTAACTGAATTCTTTGCAAACTTAAAATCATGTGACAGAAAAAGTTACTGGAGGACTTGCTATAAATTTTATTTATACTGTATACTAGATTAACTAAAAAAATTGCATTTATTTTTATTAAACGAATTCAATAAAATTGTTAAATTAAATTAAATTTTAATTCGCTCATTTAAAATCAATAACACTCATCTAATAGTTTTAAAGGGGGAAACCCATAATTGTCTGGTAATTATCTGGTAATTTCTTCAACATTACATTTCCCAACAGCAATCTGGTGAGTTTACAGCTAATTGATTTTGCAAGAATTTAAATAAATAAGCATTTAAAATTTGAAATGTAAGTTTAGTCATTTGGTTAAGTCTTGTCATTTAATAGCTCATTTGGACCGAAAACCAGCATAGGCAGGGTTGGGATGCATTGCATTACAAGCTTAAGGATCTGAACATACTTTTAGTTACAGATCATGCTGGAGTCCCGATACTGTCAGCTTCTCCATCCCTTAAAATAAAACCTGTTTACCTCAAAGATTCAGGTGAGAACTGAGCTTAGTACATAAATGGATCCCAGACTGTGTGAGATTTGAAGATGTTAGCTGGCTTTTCATCTGGCTGCCCAATCAAAAAATGAAAAACTACACAGAGTGACTGTACATCTTTGAAGGAAAGCCGGCCGCAGAGCAGCAGTTCGCTGTTCTCACGGTGACACTTAAGCTGTTTTTCTCCGTCGCTGTACTTTCAGGCGTGGTCAGCGCGGCTTAGCACTGCGGGGCTTAGGGTACGGCGGAGTCCGGCCACGGCCTTTGGGGCCAGATCCTCCAGGCATGAGGTCACCCGTGTGAGCGTTAGCGCCAGGGTGCCGGGATGCGGCGAAATCGTCCGCAATGACAACAAAAAGGAAAACAAACAAACGGGCAGCCTGTGGAGTTGCGTCACTGTCCACGCCACACCGCTGCTGGCGGTTCTCTCGTTTGCTTGGTCCTCCCCCCGACAGTTTTCTTCAGATGAACCCAAACGAGGCCTTTGGCAGCTCTGCCGCTCCGTCAGCAGGACTTCTCTTCAAGAACCAGCGGGAAGAGGAAAGGAGTCTGTGGACCCCAGGGCCTGCAAACAACACCCTCAAATTAAACTTGTTTTGGACATCCCACTCTCAGCCTCTCCACAGGTCACCTATGAGACTTAAAGGCCATCCAGGCTGGGGGTCTGGCTGCCTCACGGACCTCGGCGATCCCGTTACGGTCCAGAGAGGGACGAACCACTGCCTGGAGAGTTGTTTGTGTCTGCAGGATTTTTGCGCGACAAAACAAAAAGCCACAACAAAAATCCTCTCCCCCATTTCAGCCTCTCTCCCTCAGAAGCTATTTTAGGACTCTTCATTAGACAACAAGGAGACGACGGAGGGAGAGAGAGGGAGAGAGGGCAAGTTTTTAGGGTGGAGGTGGCAGGGTTGAGAGAGGACAGAATGCGAAAACGCGAAACCCCCCCCCCCCAACCCCCTGTATGCTCACTACGTGCTGTGGGACAGTTTGGGCTCGCACATCTTTCTCCTCAGCCAACAAACAGGACGGGATGTTTTTACTTGCGTCACTGAGCGAGGAAATTAGCGAGCATGACAGCGGAACCCCGCAGCTAAACAGGTCCGACCTTCACGCCTCTCATCAACCACACTCTTGTTGTGATCCTCGCACAGAGCCAGGTGATTATGCCTACAAGCTGATACACACAACCACTCAGAGCACGTCTGAGTCACGGCATGATGGGTGTGGATGGAAAAATAAGGAACACTTTCAGAGAACATGAGGTCAGCCTGACTCCCATGGTTCAGGGAAAGCAAAGAGCGAGCAGAAGAATGACCACGTTGTTGTGGTGGCCATCAAATGACCTGGGCTACACTGATGTTGGCTCTAAGCCGGATGTCTACCAGTGCATCATGGGAAAACAACACGGGGTGAGCTTAGTCAGGACTTAAGCAAAACAGCCATAAAATTTACAATAGCATTTATATTTACATTCCATTGTATTTAGTCATCAGACATTGTTATCCAGACATCTCAGTTTTATTAAGTCACTGGTACACTGGGATAAAGTTACAGACATGTCTCAGGTACTCTGCACGTTAAAGAGCAGCTTTAAACTTCAGATAGTTAATAGACAGCCTGAAACGCATATTATCCAGAACAAGGCAGTGGAGACATTTTCAAAAACAGAACAGAAAAGTCTGTTGCTTTGGTGCCTTCAAGCTGGGTTGGCACAGGACATGTGAAAATCAAAGCAGGAACTGCAGATACTTTGTGCTAATTACTAAATCTTCCCTATCAAGAAGACAGTTACAGTGCCAAAATAGCAAGACTGTTTTTATCTTTGCATGCTAAAAGAGCATTGAGTATTTTGGAAATATGCAGATGTGCAATCTTTTATGCTGTGTCACAATCTGGTCCTTGGGGACCCACAGCCGGTCCATGTTTTTGCTCCCACCCAGCTCCCAGTAGGAGGGAGCAAAAACGTGAACTGTCTGTCGGCCCTTGAGGACAGTGTTGTGAAACACTGTTTCATGCAAGTTAATAAAGACACAGAGCAGACCAGTGAATAGAGACACAAGGAAGGCGGAATCAGTCCCGACTCCTGCACTTTGCAGGAAAATAGAAATTTGATGAATGTGTCTGCTGTCTGACCCAGGCGGATGGAAAGCAGGTGCTTTGTGTCACTGAGGGTAGTAAACAAATAAATACAATGTGAGACCTGGAGTTGCACAGGAACTGAGTGGAACATCTGCAGAGCCTGCTGACTGGAAGGCACAGACATCGTGGGAAGCACATGAATGAAACAGACATAGACCCCTCGGGTTATCAAGCGGAGCGAGTTACGGGATCTTGTGTACAACACCCACTGCAGTCAATCCACTTTCTGGTTCTCTGGGAAGGTTGATGTCATCATGTCGAAATATGTGCAAGCCAAGATTGCAGGCCTGTACATGTATGTTTGTGCTTCATTGAGACACGTACTGTAAAGGTATACCAGCATAGCTTTGGCGGCGTCCAAGAACACAACAGCTCTCTTTACTAGAACTCAATCAGATGTGTTTATTTAGTAGCATCATGAAAGACTTACATTTTAAAAGCATTTCAAACCTGCGCATGATCCCTGCAGCGTATGGGATGCACTAATGACATACTGTGTTACAGCACAAGCTTCCAGCTTTGGTACATTCATCTAGAAGAGTTATCTGCAACCTACAGTAAAATAAATGGATTACAGATGCTATGAATTTGTATTTTGGACTACATAAGGACTTGCAAGGTGATGCAGAAATTAACTTGGCTACCATAATTGTGCTGGATATCTGTGGTGCTGTTGCAGCAGGGCATGGCAGACGACAATCAGTGGGGCGGCTTGCAGGCAAAAAAAATCAGGAATTATTATAAATTAAATGCAAAAGGAACAAGGAACAAAAGGAGAATGAGGGGTCGAAACACAGGCACGGCAGCAAACAAGGAGTAAAACGAAGCCAAACTAAACATGAGGAAACATACAGGCGCAAATCAGGGAAGCAGCAGGACCAAACGAATAACAAACACATAGACCATCTATAATTAATACACAGGCAGGTAACACACACAGCAGGCACAATGACCAATTGGCCTTGGCCAGGCATATATATACACAGATAACAAGATTAGATGAGAGGTAGGTGAGAACCATTCACAAGTAACCAAACACTGTGGGTAATAAGAAACAGGTGTGGGTAGTTACAATCAAATACTAGGCACTGGGGCTGCACTGGAGCCTTAGGGAATTAAGTTGAAACAATCATAAAACTAGATGTAAACAGGGATAACTACAAAGGTAAGAGAATAGGGATCCATACAAAAATTTAAGAACCCAATTATCATGGTACTGTGCTCACAGAAAGTCTTGGGATGCTGCCGTAACTCTGTAAAAAATATTGAAAATGTATTGGTTTTATAACAAAAAACATTTACATTACTGTTTTCAAAAATATATATCACATTACAAACAACCAGGAGTTTTAAGTAAAACATTAATTTGAAGAAGAAATGAAATTAAACCCAAATTATTGTTCTAAAATAGCTGTTCCGAGTTAAAAAGTTTCTTGACAAGCAGTCTTACTGGGTGCTTTTTAATTAGTAACACAATTGCAATAACATAAAATATCAAAAATTTGCATTTAGTATCCCTTTGAAGCCAATGACTACAATTGCAATTAATAGCAAAATAACAGAAGCGAATGAGTCAGTTAAAAAATTACGGAACTTAATAAAAAGAAAATGTCTGTGCAGACGATATGTGCAGATACGTAAAACATTGCTTATCAATGCACTTTTGTTATGAAACCAATACATTTGCAACATTTCTATACAAGCAAGCATCCCAAGATTTTCTGTGAGCTGTCTATACAAAGTTTCCGGTTGCGCCCAGCCTTCAGCCCGTGATAGGGGGGCTGCCTGGTTCTTAGCTGTTCACTTAGCCCATCCAGCAACACAACGGTCCCGGGAGCTAAAGAACATACTAGGAAGTAAGGAAGGGGCTACAACACTGAGGAAGGAACAGAATGGCCTGCGACACCTGCTGGCCAAATAGAGAAACAGGCACGACAGGACAAGGCGGGGACTGAGCCTGACCAGTGCTTTGTGGATTGAAGGTGTATTACAATACGAAATTGCTGAGATGGCAAATAGGTTCCAGATTTCTGAGTATCTGTGACAAATAGGGTCTGTGGGACTGCATGCTGTTATAAGCTGTATTTGCAAATGCAAATGTTACAGCAATTTAGGTGCTGATAGGACAGTAATAGACATCAATAACTTTGGGAATTTCTTTTGAATGCAGCATGACAGACTGACAACTCTGATGAAAAAGTGCCCAGGTTATTCAGATTAGATAAGTTTTTTTTTATTAAGTTGACCCTAATTGTAAATTGTAAATTGTAATTTTTTTTCTTACACTCTGTCTATGTACTAGTATAACCCACAGAAAAATTGACAAATTTAATAAAACATGGTTCAAGAATGACAAAAATCACAGGTTTATATTACATTTAGTAACAACCTATATATTAATACAGTTTTTAGCATGGTTTGATTGATATGATATACTATACTGTACATGTTCGAATATCAAGTTACAGTTCTTTTGGAGACAATTATGAAATTTATGGAATAAATATGAAATCCATCACCTTAACTAGAGTTGGTTCATATGTGAGCAATTCAGCAATTTAAGGGTGTGCATCATTATTTAGTGGAAGCTTTTGTCCAAAATTATATGCATTTATGAGAGCAGCAGGCATTCCTGGAGCAATTAGGGGTTAAGGACTTTGTTTTGGGGCCCAGCCATGGGATTCGAACCAGTGACCTTCAAAACACACATACACACAGCGCCCACACAATCTGAGTAATCTCCTGTCATAATGTACCATAATACAGTTATGTCAAATCTTTTAAATATTTCTTATACAACTACGACACAAATATACCCCCAAGGATAAATCAGTATAAATCATGCTTGGATTTTCAAGCAGAAATGAATAAAAACACTGCAGCATCCCAGTGCAACAATCACTGGACAAGTCAAAATATGCACCATCATACAATATTCAGCAACTCTTACTTAAATCTAAGTGTTCTGTATTCTGCAATTTTGCCCACAAGCTCACACTTACAGATTATTAAGTTTAAATTAGCCAGTTGAACGACTCACAGATTTGACAGGCTTTATAACGCTAATGACAACATTATAGCTAATAGCTATGCTTGGTATAAAGTCACTGGCGCTTTTAGTCTTATCGATAAATAAGGACAGGGAGAAGCTGAGCAGCACTGGTTGGTTATAATGCACGAGTGATGGGTTCCACCAAGCTGACTAATTCTTGTCTTGTGCCCAACACGCTAAGCAATAGCATGGCTCAGGCTTGGGCGGGGACAGTGTGGGGTTTTACCTGCCCTTTCCAGGTACGATTTCTTGAGAATTGCGTTTTGGGACACAGGTAATTACAGGTGAGTCACTGCGGTTTCCGCTGGCTGGAAGAATTATCTCAACATAAATTCTGCCCTGAGGTCCTGTTCACCAAACCCCATGAACCCTTACTGTAACTGAAACTTCATTCAGGTAACTGCATCACCAAAACATTCAGCTCGGATCATTGTGTTATTTTCAGATTTCACCACAATTGGATAAGGCTGTGGTTCTCATAAAGGGACACTCCCAGTGCATATCCCACCCTAAAGTGATATATGGATATTGTGTATCTGTGACATTATGATGTCACTGTCCATGTGTCAGAGTATTTTTTTTCCAAAATAGCTCTAGAACTTGAGAGAAAATTTTTAAAATATGGACTACAGTGATTTCGGTCAATAATTGTGGTGGGGGGTTACTTTATATCAGACCAAGAATCTGTCGTATCATTTGCTAGATTATAAGGTTCTTACCCTTTTAAATTCTATTGTGCCCTGATCTCAAAACAACTGCTAATCACAAACAACAAACTTAAACAATGAATAAGTCTTTTAATAAAAATCTATCCCACTCAAGTGCCAGACGAGCTGTGGAGGTTTCGGGACATTAGAAATTTAGAATTGTTATCCATGTATAGAGATGAAACTATTTGGGTTGAATTACTAGTTCAAATTTGCTTCTGTAGATGTCCCACTGGTACTAGAGCCATTTTCAGGGTCAAAATTGTCCTGGAAATGGTCTCTAATATAATGATCCAGTAAAGTTACAAAAGCATGAAATTCTTAAAAACTTCTAATAAGCTAATTAATAGTATAATAAAATTATTTCAGTACAGTTGACATTTCCCCATGACCGATGAATTACATATAAGCACCATCTGTGATGGGAGAGTCCAGTGACCTTCCCATAAGACTTTGCCTGCAACGACCCCCTCTGATGATGTTCTCTGTCAGACTAGAGTAACCACTTGTCCAGATTTTGTCTGTACAGTCTGGTTTTCTAGCCCACTGTCCAGCCTGCTCTTGGGTATCCTCCTTGTAGCCCCCTTGTCCACCTTTTCCCCTACCCTCTACCCACCTCTCTGTCAACAGCTAGTGCCACTCTCCCCCACCCCCGGTTATAGAAAATATGTGAACCCCCCACACACGCAGACTATGGAAGCCAAGCCATGCTTGCAATTACTTTTTTGTTATGCCGTTATCAAGATGATGAGATAATTCTTGGCTTCTGTAGTGTGTGTGATACCACCTCCTCCCTGTAATGGATGTCCTTCTTTTTGGACACAGGTGTCTTGCTTTTTTGACCCTTGGTCCTCCATTTTGGACACAGGTCTCCTGCTTTTTGATTCTTGGTCCTCCTTTGGATACAGGTGTCCTTTTTAGACTCATGCCGGTGGTCAGCCTATCAGAGACTCTCTTAGCTAGGTTTCACAACTGGACCTTCTGTCTCAGTCCAGAAACCAAACAAAATGGTTGGTTAGCCTTCCATGAAATGCCAGTAGTACTGCCTTCTGCTGGGCCACTCGAGGACTTTTTCCCCACTCAAGACTATCCCCAGGCCATGCTCCTGCAGCCAATCCCCCTTTATTCATGAGGAGAATAAGACCAGGAAGGATGTCAGCTTTTTACAGGAAACAATGGAGATATTGTGTCACTGCTACACATAGGATTTCACCGGATTTTCTCACACTGTAGTAGAAACAGAAATTATTATGTTATAAATAACACAGAAACGTCACTTTTAGGCCATGTGCAGTGACCAGCTTGTCATGAGCAATCCACAAATGTCCAATGTCATTTTTACGAAACTACTGAATAAAATGTGGTAATCTGCTCACTCCAAGTTATCCATTCCTTAAGAGATAATACTCACTGACTGTCCTACTCACCCAAGTCCAGAGTCATGCAAGTTGAGTAACATAGTCTGTGGTATAACATCCGTTAATTTTGGGTAGAAGATCAAAGGCTTCCTTTGTCGGAAGATTCCGAATCCAGTCTCCGATTGCTTTCAGTGTTGTATATAATGGTCTATGATGAATGAGATTATGGTTTGGTTACTATATTGTAATGACCTGCAGCACCGTCATTCTCCTGTTCTGTACAGGCCCCTTCAATGCAAGGCAATAAGCATTAACAAGCGACAAAAACATTATTGAACAAATATAGTGAGGTGGACATTTTGCTATAAAAGACTGTCTGGAACAGGACAACTTTGAGTTACTTCAGAAAATGACATCAGTCTGACAGATTTCTAACACAACAGTCATTAGAGGGACCAGAACTGCTTAATATATTCGTATGACTTATCAAAGGGGTCCACTCCATGCCCAGACCTGCTCAGAGACACTGTCTTTCGAAATGATGGACTGTAAAGTATTATGCATAGTGGAACTAACCCCCCCCCCCCAAACACAGCTGTGCTGTAGACCACAAATACTCTGCAGACCAAACATACACGACTGGAAAAAACATGACTGTTTACACCATCCAGCTATTTAAACTCCAGAGTTTCAAGCATGTGTGGTTAGGCTATTCACTGATATGTCCTTAGCTAGTCTAAGGCAATCACTCAGAAGATCATGCGCTCTTTTTGATGGTCATCGCTTGTGACATCACATGTTTTTCCTGTTAATCACAGAGTGTCAGTGTCCCTCAGGAATGTAACAGTCTGAAGTTCCATCGATCTGAATCAAATGGCAATTGTTGCAGTGCTTGACTGGTTTTTTGCAGGATA
The DNA here is from genome assembly GCF_048594095.1 of Paramormyrops kingsleyae. Classification (NCBI taxonomy): domain Eukaryota; kingdom Metazoa; phylum Chordata; class Actinopteri; order Osteoglossiformes; family Mormyridae; genus Paramormyrops; species Paramormyrops kingsleyae. The sequence goes on from NC_132805.1 coordinate 27,810,560, forward strand.
CACGCACAGTTGCTTCCTAGAGCTTCCTGTGAATTTTGAGCCATCTCCCCTATCATCATCAGTATCAACATTCCATGTCTCTAGAGGGGGCCTTACAGACATGGCTGTCTTGCTTAGCAATTCCAAGCTTTCATTCACAAATTTCCCACGCCGAATGTATTCCATAGCCCTCAGGAAGAATACCTTCCTCAAGGACACTGCTGAAGTACTACTTCTGGGACTTATTAAGTTCCTTTAAAACTGAATTCTGATTTAAAGTTCAGGCATGTCCAGTTACTTAACACTTTCTGCTACAGTCTTTTTTGTTGTCTGCCTCTCTGCTACAGTTTATTCTTCCATGCTATGGAATTAGCAGTTTCTGGACGCCTGGTCTCCTGTTGACAGAAGCCCCTCCCAGGGCAGACACAAACAGTAACTCCAACTTCAAAGGCGAAGTGTAGCGGAACATTTGCGTGACAGCTATTTAATCAGAAACAAAGACAGTGCGGTATCCTCTTATTTAGACGGATGCTTGCTCCTGTAGTCAGAGGGCTCTGTCATCTTGTCGGGGACACATGGTGACAATACAGATGGCGCTGTGTCCTACTTATTGCCCACTCTGTTAGTCTCCGAAGACCAATACACGCAGCGCTAGTCACAGCAACAGGGGGATACAGTTAAAATAACACGTATCCCAGTGATGGACGGACAATGTAGCTCTTCAAACCCAAAAAAGCCCATATATGAAAGAATCAGTTGTTGAGCTACATTTCTTCTCGCGTTCGTGTTCATATGACAGATGGAAACATTAGCACAACGTGGAATGTGAAAACTGAGAGCAACATGGAGGCGGACGCATCTATTTTCCAATAACAGAGTTTGAGGTTATTATATGAACCACTGGGGCAGTTAACTGTTCCACTGTTACTTGTTTTTCATTGGTGATGAAATATCGTTCTTTCATCTTCATCACCTTACTCAGCAAGACCTGAACAACAGTCCATTTTAGGGTCCATCATGTGACCGTGACTGAAACCGGCATGAAATCCCCCAAGAAGATGTAAATATCATATTCAGTCACCATGGATACCACACACATTTTCGCATCACACCTTTTTTTTTTTTCTTTAAAAAAAAAAAAAAAAAAAAAAAACAATTCTGATTCTGATTATTAATGAAGCAGGTGTTTCTAGAAACTTCAGAGATTTAAGCACAACGGGCAGAAATCCATGTCAAAGCATTTTAAATTCAGAATATCTTTTTACTGGGCTGGATTCATTGTGATGAATAGTTTCTGGAGGCCTGCTCAATGGTGCCTGGTCATTTTGCACCCAGGAAAATGCCACTGCCTGGCCGTCAGTAAGCTGCCTTCTAGGGGCCCCCTTACATTTCCTCGACTGCTTTGTGAGTGGGAGGGGGGTGCTTTTTGTGAGTAGCAGTCACCAGGCAGATGCTGGAAAATATAGTTTTGATGCCATGTCTCAAGCTCTAAGCCCAGTGGAACAGGTAAACTCCGACACAGAGGTACTGAAACAGCCCCGGAATGTTCTTCACAGATTAAACTTTCGGGCATTTTGGGAACTTTTTTCAAATGACATGCCTGCATGTACAAACGAATTGCAATTTACCCAAAATAAAAGAATAAACAAACGTTTCCTGGGAGGCATTTCAAACAATACGTTTAATACTGCCATCAATCAATTTTTCTTCATAGGAAAAGCAAAAAAAAAACAAACAAACAACTGAGCCATTCTTTCTTAGAGACTTGGCAGTTCGCCTGGAGATCATAGGTTAAATTATCCGTGCACTTCTTCACATGGTACTGGTTTCTATAAGATGGCAATGCCCTGTCTGTATTTTCTTAAGTACCAAAAATACCCAGAAATAATTATACAGATGTGGGACTGTCTCACTACTGCATAAAATCTATAGCAGCTCACTTCATGTCTTCTATTCATCTAATCCATGAAGATTTATACAGCTTTTCTGCACTACTATGTCCTTCTTGCTGTTGTAATTAAAGATGACAGCATTGCCTTTTGGAACTATAGTATCACAGGTGATTGAAGTATGCAGGTAATCATAGATAATGAGGATGTTTGTTTTCTTTTGTCATAATTTTATTACTCTTCTGCCGTGATTCATTTTCAATTTAAACTTCATTTACTTTGGAATGACGCTGGTGCTGTCCTTCTACTTATTGCATAACTGCTTTGTAGCTGAATAGTTTTGCACACTTGCACTTATGTAACACACGCACAAACGCGTGCGAGTGCACACACACACACACACACACACACACACACACACGCAGTCATGTAATCATATCTATTTGGGGACTGCTCATTCATTTCTATGGGAAAAATGCAACCTTAACCCCTACCCAGCCCTAACCATAACCGTAAGTAACCAAACAAAACACAAGAGTTTTTGCATTTTAATTTTTTTTATTGCAGTCACGGATTTTTATAAAATAGTTTTCCCATAGAGTTCCCTGGTCCCCATAAAATAAAAAAACAGGTATTCATCACATTGTGGGGACATTGTGTCCCCATAAGGTAAGGTATACCTGCTCACACACACAGGTGTTCTGGCAGAGATATTCCCTCCGATCCTCGACAGCAGGTCCACTTTCTTTCCTAGACTTCGGACAGTAAGCCCTACATCACGGGCACGGCCTTGTCTCACACTGCACCCAAACCGTGAACCCCCCCCCCGCTCATATTATCAATGTCAATGTGACTCTGTAACATAATGTAAAACTGATGTTAAACTTTTTTTTTGTTTTTTGGCTTACATATGCAGCTTAATCTTCTTGAAAGCGACTGACTTATTGTTTTGTCAAGTCTGATTATATTGGTTTATTTATGATTTTATCGATTTGATTGGCGTTATTCTGATGCTGATTTTATTCTTTGTGAGTGACCTCGAGTGTCCCAAAAGGTGCCTTTAAATAAAATACATCATTATGATCCATTCTCCTTCTGTACTTGCTTGTTCTGTGCTGGGTTGGAGTATCCTGGAAGATATGCGAGCAAGGCAGGGAATAACCATGGATGGGCTGCTGATCCATTACATGGCGTGTGCCCCCCCCCCTCCCCAACACACCGAATTTGACAAGTATCATTCCAAACCCCACAAGAAGATGGGGAGAGCACATGGGGGGAGGGGGGGTTATTGTTATTATTATCATCATCATAATCATATTTGCAAAACTACAGCCTCTCCAAATGACCCCCTAGCCAAAGGCCGTGGCCACCCAGTGGGGGGGGGGGGGGTGGCACAGAGCTGCGGAATTTTCTCTCCATACATCCGGACCCCACAACCTTTTCCTGAATTGTGAGCACAATGGTGAGCTTGGCCACAGATAATGACTGCTGTCTTTACTGCGTTAAACCCCTCCCCACCCCCTAAAAAAAAACTTTTTTCATTTTATTTATAGAATGAAACACAAACTATTTATAACTCTGTGGCAGAAGACACACAGGAATAGCCTGGTGTCTATATATTACTATTTAACAATTTGTATTGCCTTTTACGGACACCAGACAATGGGTAGACTGTTGTCTATGTAAGATATATTCATAGTTTATGCAATTTTTACTAAATTATATGAACCTTGAATATGTTTAAACCAGGGTGGAAATGCAGAATAAAACAGGAAGTAGTCTCCCCAGATGGAAATGAATCCTGGGCAGACAAACCCCCTGAGGTCTGAGTGTTATCCGCCAGATCCACGTGACAGTTGTGTCATCAGAAACGACAGAGGAAGGACAGCGATTGTGCGTAGACGTGTGAATACATACACATTTATACAGCCAGACATTTTCCGAAAGGAAATTCAGTTAGAAACTTTATCATAGAGAGTCCTAGAGCAGGACTCTCTCTGAGGGACTTGAACCCATAATGGTCATATCCTCATGCTGCTCACTACCCTTTTTATTGTAAGGAAACTTCAAGTTCAACACCTAGGAAACGGCGGTGAATCTCTGGTTAAGCAACATGCAGAGTATGTCACAGCGTTACACCCAAGCATTTGCAAAAAAACAACCTCAATGCCACAAATACTTATATGAACGTAAACAAATACACACAATCACACATATGCATATGTGGGCACAGAGGCGCTGTCGTAAACACAGGCGAACACACATACGCACAAGAAGCCTGTCATTCCTCTGTGCCCCAGGCCTCCAGCCTGTCTTCATCTCCGCACCCATCAGCACCTCTAGGTGAGCTTCAGGAAGCGTCTCACAGACATCCTGCCCCTAACCCACACCGTGACCAATTACAGGCCTCGCCACCACCGCTCTCAGCTCAGAGACGCTGATAATTGATGGGCCAAAACAGACGTGATCATGAAGGAGTCTAATGCCGGACTGGAGTTACGCAAAAGCTCGCCTTGGTCTCCCCATCATCATCATCATCACACGCAACACACTCGTCAGTCCTAACAGGACATCCTTCAAAAAGCACTGGCCATTAATTCATGCGACTTTGATTCCTCAACGGGCCTGGAATGGAACCTGGTGCATCTGAATAAAGTGTCAGGTACTATAAAGATCTGAAGAGTAAATCTCCAAAACTCAGTCTATTATTTTTTGTTGTTGGTTCTGAAATGCGACCGCCAAATTACCTAAAGCTAGGCTTCTTCAACATATGTTTTAATATCGGGAATCAAAACTCACTCATGTAATCCAATCAAAGAACTTTCATTAAATTACCAGTCCACTCCACCTACTGTACTTACAAACTCACCCGACCATGTATTCCGTGGACTGAGTGAATTTTGGATATTTGCTCTTCATACATTGCACATGACTACTAGTGTATGTGTCCATGTTTGGATGACTCTGTGTGTATACATCTAGAGTTTAATACATCGAGGTCCAAAGTGAGTGATAGATTAGAATTCCAGTAGATCAATGTTTCCCAACCCAGTCCTTGGGTACCTACAGACGCTCCACGTTTTTGCTCTCTCCCAAGGAATGCAATAGACCCATTTCTGCACTGCATTCACATACAGACATACTGACCTACCAGGAAGATTATCTTGCTTTTGTGAATCTTCCAGGTGCCAGACATCCCAAGCTGTAGAGCAGTGTTTCCCAATCCAGTTGGGTAGACCGTCTGGCAGGGAACTGGGATGGAGCAAAAACATGGACTGTCTGTGGGTCCCAGAGAACCGGGTTGGGAATCACTGCTCTAGAGCAAGTTTTTTTTTTGCCTCTTTGGAGGTTTTGTGAGGGAAAAGCAACAGGGCTTTGAACAGTCGCCTCCAGCAAAACTGATATTTATTTGCCTTGCCGATTGTCGCTTTCAACCAGCTTTATTTTATTTCCAAGTTCAGCCTTCAGAGCCGCTGAGCACACGCACACAGGAAAATGCTGTTGTAATAAATTATACTGACTGTATTGCACAAGCTCGTTTCCAACTTTCATTTTCTTTCCCTCGCCAGTTTTGAGTTCTTCTTCCGACAGTGTGTCGCCCCTGCAGACGGTAACGAGACACACGGTGCACAACAAGCCGGTCCTGCATGCTTTAGTGACTGATCAGCAGACAAATCAGTGAAGAAAAGACACTGGAATAAAGGCAGCGCTTGAACCGTGGGTCATCCTTAGCCGCTATGCTGTCATACAGCGTTCACTGCCTATGTGCGTATTATGCAAGCATGCCTCAGGGGTGAGGCTGGGACGGGAGGCCGAGATAAGGGGGGGGGGGGAGAAAGGGAAGAGTGTCTGGGCTCTCTAATCTTCAGGTGAGATACATGTAGTTGTCTCTGGGGCCAGACTAATGAATAGGGACAGGCAATAAAGGAAGCAAAGCGACAGAGAGAGGAGGGTGTGGCAAGGCTGCTGGATCCCTCTGTCCCTGGCCCTCCCACCATAAATGAGCGACAGGTAACAACCAAGACTGACATCTCAGCGACCCAGACTCCGTGGCACCTGGCGATGTCATCGGCCAGCTCTGAATCACTTAAGAGAAGTAATTTACAGTTGTAAACTGTCCTTTTATAACAGCAGCATTTACAATGAACGCAACAACAACAGCAAGAGAAAGAAAGACCCGGAAAAACCGAAGGCTTTTTAGAAGCGATTTGCCGCCTGTCCAAAATGACATTAATTATGCCCCAAGCCTGTTATCACCAATCACTCATTTGTCTGAAATCTTCTTCCGGAATTAGTATGTTGCCTGTAGTGCTGAAGCCGTCTGCCCTAACAAATAATATGTTTTGACATGCTTTTTAACCCTTCTATTCAAGCCCGAATTGAGAAATATCCAAGTAGATCCAAAATAGCAATTTTACTGGACAGCCTGCATGACCTGATCCTTAATGAAACCTGTAGTGGCGGTGTGCATTGTGACTACCACTCACCAAACAGTGCTGACATCACAAACATCACATTTCCATAACTGTGATTTTGAAACACGAGACAGAGTCTGTATTGTGGTGGCATTGCGTGCTTGTCACTAGTTTGACTGAGGTTTTGTTATGCAAGTTAGGTCATGCTTTCAGCTTGATATAATCACTGATGCCTGTCTGTAAAATGACCATGCCTGATTTTATTGACGGTCAGTGTCTATTCATGCGATTATTTATAAGCACCTCAGAGAGTTGCATTAATTCTTTTGTTGTTTATAAATGTTCTATCTTTTGTCTCTACTCATAGTCATGATAAACCTGATTATAATAAGTATTCTGCTTCACATAATAATGGGCACATTTTGTTCTTCATGGTAACTTTCTGACGTATTTGGGGTACAGTGTTTACAGATTACTATTTTAGCAGACAATGCAAATTTTAGGACTTTTGTAGTAGTAGTAGTAAGTAATTATGATGAGTTATAGGAAGGTTTATTGACTGTTTTATGGCACACTGTCAATGTGAAGGAGAGTGTTCTGAACTCTGACCCAAAAGTGTTCTACTTAAAGGGGCCATGACCTTTCTTGAGAAATCATCCGCTCCTCTTTGCTCATGTATCCTGCTAACTGTGAATGTCCAGGTGGGACCTCGCAAGCTAAAGTTCATGCACAAGCATGGTGTGTCTGCTTGTTGATGTCATACCATATATGGGTCTATTATTTCAAAAAGTTATTGTCCTCCTTGACAATGCGATTGAAGTACATTTCACTAGTGAAGCAGCTCCTCCTATATCACTCATCAACACGTGGTAAACAGCAGGCTTTACCTCAGAATACGATGCAAACTCATGATGCAATCTAGCCTCAGAGAGGTGGTAGCCCCATAAAATGCCAAAATATTGTCACCATTCTGATTATATAAACTATAAACGCTGAGTAAAATCTGCAGCTTTTCTGTCAGCTGATGTACTTAATTTATTAGGTTAAATGCTGATGGTCTTTAATTAGCTGGCGTGTTTTAAGCACAAAGCTGGTGAATGCTTATGGTTATGATCGTTTCAACTGAGTTGGCGAGCCTCACCTGTAATGTGATCTGAAGGAAGCTACACATAAAACTCCCACATATGATGAAAATGGCCTTCAGTGATAAAACCGGGAAGGGATGTGAGTTGTAGAGCCACAGTTGGAGAAATCTGAATTTCTAGGGGAACACTTTCATATTTTTATTCTGCAACAAATTGACTGGGTCATCCTGTCAGTCGTCTGTTTGTTGGCTGATTGATTCATTCATCGATTCCTTCCTTCAGAGGCTGTAAGTGGGGGCCAGTATCTTGCAGGAAGTCCCACGCGTACGAACGGAGACGACAGTGATAGTCCAGTCTCCTGCTGAGGCACAGAAAACTTGTCTCTTTGGAGTAAACTATATTTTGTCTTCCCGCGACAAAAGGCCACATTGTCTGGCTTGTTTGATTTGTGCACTTTGAAGTAGGAGCGGAAGCGTGCTGGGCTATAGTGGGCGGGGGGGAGGGGGTGGGGGACACAAGATGACACCCGTAATTTAAGATACAGGTGCGCCTGGTGTTTTTCGGAGAGACGCCAGCCTCAAAACACCTTCTCTGAGGATGAAAGAGGTGGCTCCTTAATTGCACAGTTGGGACAAGACACAACAAATAAGAGAGGGGGAACTTTCTAGAGCTTCTGAGGGACTCACGACACGAGCACAGCAGGAGCCCGTGACACAGAAGTACGTCAGTACAGATGGCCCTGTAGAGGCTCCAGAACGCGTCTGCGTCACCTTCGCCTGTCAGAGGTTACCCTATACCTGTTACTCTTCTCTAGAGCTTCAGCTCACAGCTGGTGCTGCAAATTCTGGATTCATCGGCCTTCTGTGGATGATGGCTGTCTGTATGTGACTGATCATAGCTTCCGAACTACATTTATGTAAATGGTAGGCATGGTGGTGCATGTTTCATAAAAGAAAATATTTGCCTAATCCCACGACACCTAAATCAGAGAGACCCAATCCGTGGATAGCCCACACCAAGGGGTCTTAGACATGAATGCAGTACAAAACATGTAGCCCTTATATACCAAATACTACATCACAGAACTTGTTCCATTCCATCTTTGGCTGTTGAACTCTCTGACATGTTGGGGCTAGTCAGTCACATTGCTCTCAATGGATTCATGTTCCAGTTGTTGAACGTTCCACACTTCCTATGAAAAGGGAAAGGAGGTTTGCATTTCACAGAGGAAAGAAAACCTACAATGTAGTGAACACTGCAGCCAAGGTGACAGGCTAGGTCCACAATTATCCCCTTGAAATGATATCACATTTATCTAGCTGCACATCTGCTGATTGATTGTTTCACTGATTGATTTGCTGGGCACATAAAATACATACACGTTTCCAAAGCTCACAAAAGCTGAACAAAAGGCTTCCAATGCTTCCAGCTAATACATAGTATTGCAATTAAGTAGGAACACTGTAGCGGCCGCAAACGTCCAGGCAGATGGAGATGCACAGAAAATTGGTCATGAGCTAAGGAGACCTATGAACAAACCTAACGAAAGCTGCTAAAGTCTTCGGCATTATTTGTACAATTAAATAAAGGCTAAAAACAGCGTTTACATCCATATTGCAATAACAGCATGATAATTAAGGATGTCAAAAATATAACAAAGACGAGTCTTGCTCGTGTACCCTTGAGCCAGATGTTTAACTTAAATATATTTAGTATAAATTGGTCAATTTGTAAGAACTTTGAACAAAAGCTTCAGGTAGGGAGCACAATTATGCGTCATAAGTGTCTTTGGATGAAAGTGTTAAACAGCGACATAAAGGCCTATTTTGGAATGCAATGTGACTGTTTCATTTCTCGTTGTAACGGCTGCCAGGCCTGTGCTCTAATACACCCCAGCAACAAATGAAATGAGCAAACACAGTCAACAAACACAGTAAGTGTCATGCTCTTTCAGACACAATTACTCAGTGTTGATAATAGCTAAAAGTCTATGTGTTTTGAGGTAGGGCGGCAGTCCATGAATCCATTATTGGAAAACACCCATTGTTCGGGGGATTTTGTTAAGTAACAGGGAGCTGGTTCCACCTACAAAAAATGACAACAGTCTCCCAAAGTGTGCTTGAGCCAACTGAAATGTGGTGTTCCACTTTATTTGTTCTACAGAGTCTACAGAGGTACAGCCGGCTCATTTCTGGTTATGTTGATTGATTAAAAGGCGTAACTTGACATCACTTGAATAGTTTAATGCCTGATTTCGGAAGTCAAACAACCACAACCCCCCCCACATCCCCCCTTTTTTTTAACTCATGCTGAGAGACCGTCAGAAACCTGTTCCAGCCACGGAATCATTTCTAAATCTCTCCTAATACATGTTTATATGTTTTTATTTCATCCAGTGAACATTCTACCTGCATGCTGAAAACATCATTACCCGGGGCGGATTCCTTGCTGCCAGCACCTTCTCCCGAAGAAGCAGCAGTTTCACTTGTGACACGGCCGTCTACATTCCTGAGCGGTGAGCGGCCGTCACGAGGCCAGCGCCTCCCGGCCCTCCCAAACGGAGAAAAAAAGAAAAAAGCAACGAAAGCCCAGAAGGCCACTGCCCCAGTGCGGTGACACACACCAGCCCCAGCGAGGTGACACGCACCAACTGGCACAGGATCAGGTGCAGTGCGGCACGCACACTGTCTCTCGAAGGGCAGATGTTGAGTTTCATAGCAAACCAAACTATTCAACAAGCGATATGAAACGTGAGCCGTGTTAGAATTGAGTGAGTGCCTATATGCGGCTGTCTAAATACTGTGCCGATTTCTCGCGAGTATTATTTTATAGTGCCGAGTGAGACAGCCTCTGAAACATACAGGTGTCTTTCATTTACTGGTCGATAAATGTTTTTCAAGTGTTGAATTATTATTTCTTAAATAATTCAAGAAATGGAAGTCTTTTTCATCTTTTTTGGGACTTGCGAGGTGTTAGCTCTTGACGGTGCAGTCATGTTTATTTCAGAGGATGGGACAGTAGAACAGAATAATCATTAGGGTGAAATGTGTTGTGTGTGTATGTGCTGGTTAAACAAACAAACAAAGAAATAAATATGTAGGTATAGGCCATGATTAGTACATATATTAATAAATTAATAAGGTTAACAATTGAATGCACCGTTTACTTAGCTGTGCTGCTCTGTTCCAGGAAATTTACCACTCCTATGCTTTGCAACCACGTGTGTCACTTATTCAGTTATAATTTGATTTCCCAAGATGAAAAGCACATCCCACCTTCAGTTGTCTGAAAATGATCCAGAAGATTTAAACCCATATGAATTCAACACATTATTTTTTTCAACCCGTTGATCAAAACAATTGACAACACACATACACGCTCCTTTCTGCCGACTTGTCAGAAACGACCTGTGGTAGGTCCAATTAATTTCTTTTTGGCTCAATTGACACTGCAATTGAAATTTTGAGAATATGTAGATATGCGAATCACAAAAATCAGTAGTGAAGCGGCACATCCACACGGACAGATATTGAAGTACAAATAGAACGAGCGCAGCTGTAACAGGAGTGAAGGAACACGTTAGCACCTGAAGGCCAACTTCCAACAAAAACCAGTTCAGGTAAATTCCAGCCCATAACTTACTCTGTATTCCAGTGCAAATTGATTGTTTCCAGCCTTTTTTTAATTTATGGAAAATACCTGAGTCTGACTGATTTTGAGGGCATCATACTTGCTAAGGTGATATGACCTCTCTTAAAGGTCGTCACAATGTCACCTGTGGACAAAACAAGACACCCATCAACTGGATGTTAGAATAAGCATCCCCCCCCCCAGCTGATTTTACTATGGAAACCCATGTGTTGCACTCAGTGGTAATTTCCAAGAAAACCCATTTTTAAATTCTTTATCATTTCAGAATCTTTGCCTAGAGAACTGATTTTCCTTCACTTTCAAAATAACATCTAAAAATGTCCTCCACCCCCAGCATCATGGTGGGTCTGGACTCGCTGAGGGACATGTCAGAGGGAGACAGCATCGTCCCGGTACTTTCCTGCTTTTGTGCTTTTATATTGCATATAAACCGAGATGCATTAAAGCGTTCATACGCGTAACTGCGCAACAGTGGCAGCTAAGCCACAAAACACTGCCTACCAACAGAACAAACAAGGAACAAGTTTTTGCTCCAAGACTTGATGTTGACATGCTCTCAGACGGAATGCTTGACTGCTTCTCGCTTAATTGTGTCGCAACTTGTTTCTTTACATCAGAAGCAATCATAAGATATCGGCAATTGCAAGTAAGTTTTTGCATTACAACTTGGAGGAAACACTGTGCTAAAAAACTGACTCATGTATCAGATTTGCTTCATTTTCAGGCAAGGTTTCCCAAGCAGGATGGACACCATGAGAACTTGCATCACAGGTTCATATCTCAGGTTCCAGGGGTCCCACACCTACATCAGGCCGTATGCGTCGAGGAGCCCTTTAGTTTTCACTCGTCACCCATAAAGCGTGACGAAACTCAAGAGTGCCAGAGTGTTGGCAAACGCCCAGTGTCGGCTCGCCCAAGGGGAGAAACGACTCGGGTGGTAATCCCTCCTGGGCCCAGTGCATGCTGGGATGTGTCACCACACTAATGGCATGATGAGCTAACCAAAGGGGCCTCCTCTGATAGGCTACCTGTTTTCGAGATGCTTCGCTTCTGACTGGTTAAACAAATTTGTCACAAAAGAACCTATTTGTTTTTCAATAGGGGAACTGTTGACTAGCTGCATTCATCACAGAAACAATATGCCTGAGTGTGAAAATAGCTCCAGTCAAGATGGCAGACAGAACAATGTAACGATGTATTAGAGAAAGGGATTCTCTTTTCAGGATTACAGGGGTGGAACACAACAGGATTAACATAAAACAGCAGTGGAACATAAAAACAAAATAAGGGCACATATCCTGCGTATCGGTGCTGATTTCAAGAATCTCAGTGATAAGAAATAGCTGGGCATCCGGAAATGGATGGATTTATTTTGGGGTGAGGGGCAGAACTGTCGTGCCAATGAAATAAGGGCCGTGTGCATAACGCACAGAAGCTGAACTTGGAAAGGATGAAAGGATGCTGGCTTAAATCTTGAAACAGGAGCTTTTGAGTGCAAATCACGAGAAATACATAATGAAAGCTACTTTATGGCATAATGGGGCAACAGGTTGCCACTGCAGGTGGTCATGTGCGTCGTTCACTGCAGTGGATTTTCGGTGTTGTCCAGAGTCCGAGTCTTGAATGTCTTATACATCACTCTGAACCATAATATAAAGGACAGTCGTAGATACAGATTGCAAATGAGGAAATCCACATCATATATGAAGTAAAAGATACCTATGACTTAAAGCTCATACCCAGAATGCCTGATAAACAAACATGGTATGAGCATAAACAGTTCAATGACACAATGCAGACTGCGAAACGCAGGTATGATGAACAGGACAAGCAGGATGTAGGTTCTAGAGCAATGTTTCTCAAACCGGTCCCCGGGGACCCCCAACGGAGGGAGCAAAACGTGAACAGGAGCTGGGAGGGAGCAAAAATGTGGACTGTCTGTGGGTCCTGGAGGACTAGGTTGAGCAAGACTGCTCTAGAACACACTGCTAAGGGGTTCAATGAATTGCCGGTGTGGACTATAAAACACATGACAGAGGGCTATGATGAAGAAAACAATCTTGACATACTCTGTTATGCATAAAGTCATGGTTCAATTATGCTATAGGTGATGATTGTACAAAAAAGACAGCAGTGTAACTGTCAGAAAAAAGGACCAATCTGTACCATTGAGGGTACAATTACTTGTCACTGGGGCTGTACCCTCAAGGGTCTACCAATTGTACCCTACCTGTAGGTAAATGCACTTTTTACGGAAAATGTTTGTACCATTGTGGGCACATTAATGTTGTTTGTACCTTGGGGAGCAAAACTGAACGCTCTTTTTCTGACTGTGTATCAAAGGAACATGGCCTCTTCCCCATCTGCCTGGGCGTCAGGCGGGGGGAATGGTGAGGAGCTGGGAGAGTATAGCTCTGCTTCCAGCTATCACCTGACTGCCTGTCTGGGTGCATGATGGTGGCCTGACTCAGAGTGCGGGAGCTGGAAATAAGCCCTCATAGCAGTGTAAGGGGGCGGCCTGATGGAGACAGTGGGACTTTCCAGGTCGCTCCTCACTCTGCTACCCCCATAAACCCCAACTTCCCTGTCTGAAGCTGGAGGCGAGAGTCGGCTATTCGGGCAGGCAGGCTGAACACTAAGGACCAAAGCCTTCTTTAATGAGTGTTGTACAGTCATAAATTTCCATAAATCATTGTTACAGATTGATTTTCCCTCTGGAAGTCCCCTGCGTAAGAGTGCAACAGCAGTATGCTTCTGGGGACCAGACAACTTCTTTGTTAAAAATAGCTGTTTTTAAAAGGCTGGGCATCTGATGCTTAGAAATATAAAGCAATTTCTCCTCCAGAAATTGCATTCTTAGAGTATACTACTTTGTGTGATATATGGCCCCACCAATTACCTTCTTTGGAGAGTTATAACATTCTCTTATACATTTCCTTATAATGGCCATGTTAGCAGGTCTTTGTGGCCATATTTCTAGTAAATTACGGAAATAAAATGCAACAAAATAACAGTAAACAAGCATGGAGTAATCAATGACTTTATCTTCCAGGAAGTCAGTGTGTGGCTTACAGTAACTCCTCCTGTTTGATCTTATTTGACCTGCTGTAAACAAATGGATGGTATGGCAGTGTCACCAAGCAGCGATGTGTAGCTCTGCTGATGTGATTCCCACTGCACACACACACACACACACACACACACACACACACATATTCATGTTTTTGTGGGGACCCTCCATTCATTTCTTGGGGCAAAACCCTAATCCCAATCATCAATCAATCAATCCTGTCCACCTTAACCAAAAGTAACCAAACAAAATACAAGACTTTTACCATTTTTACTTTTTCGATCGTATTCACAGATTGATAGAAAATTGAACTTATCCCAATAGAGACGTTTCAGGTTTTATCACACTTTCGGGACATTTTGGTCACCAAATGTGATCTATGCAAACACACAGACACACACACACAGCATATGCAGAGGTGTACATTTCAGGTCCAGAAAGTAAAACTGTAGAACAAGATTTTGTTTCAACCAACCAGTTGAGTACTCTGTGACTGTGAATTTTTATACTCAACTGGTTGGTTGAAACAAAATCTTGTTCTAGATTTTTACTTTCTGGACCTGAAATGTCCACCTCTGAGTATATCATATCCCATATCTCCTTTTGCACAAACAAGAACACAGACACAAAGAAACACAGGGAAACTGTCTTTTGCTTGTCCGTGAAACACACGCATGCTGGAACATATGGCTAAGTGGGCTGGTGTCAGACTTGCGGCAATGATTTTCACAGAATCCGGCCTGCAAGCCACATGTGTGGATCAGACTGCTTTGGTTCTCCCTCAGCCGCTCACTCACAAAGGAACTGGGCTGAGGAAACCATGGCAGCTCATAGCTTGCTCCCATACCATCCACTCAGGGCCTGACCAGAGGGAACGAGGATGGATTCTCTCTCTCGCACACAGGAACAGCTATCCACAAACCCCCATATAAATACAGACTGACATACGTGTTGAAGCAAACACAAAGACGCACGCACGTAAATATGATACCGGTATGCATTATATATTAGTTTCACCTATATAACCTGATACATGCCATGACAAAAAGCAGGGGCAGTTGCCATTAAGCTGGTTCTTTGTTCTAGTCTGTTCTAGTCTACAACAGGCCTTTTCAACAAGGAATAACCTATTTTTGCATGCCTGAAATTTAACAAGACTTTGGTGGCAATGCCAAAACCTTGCAGATATCACCCACGGAGATATCACACAAATTCTCTCATAATAATTCCCCGTCACGCAAAAATGCCCCCAGTGATCTGATGGAGTGTGTCCATAGACAACAACCAGCATGAACTTTGGGGAATTACAAGCGAAAGCCAGAACCACCACTAGCTGTGATAAAAGAGCAAGTGTTTGGGCCCGGCTCCAGATTAATCTTGTGGTCCGGGCCGTTTCCTTCAGATAATGTGCACAATGTTTAATTACCCACTTTATATCAAACATTTGTCGGCATTTGACTGGCTCATTTTGTGCCAATTTCTTTTTTTTCCGCTCCATTCCTCCCTACGGTCACTTGTCTTTATTCTTTTCATGTTTTTACCATTACAAGTTTCAAATAATGGAAAATTCCTTGAGTGAGAGCAGCTCACCAAGTTCCGTCTCACCCCACAAACACAGACACACACCCCTGTCAAACCAATAAACGACGACCAAATGTGATGATGAAGATATAATAGTTATCAGTTTTTTTTTACATAACTTTTTCTTCAAGTGACATAAAGCTTCTCAGAATAAGCAGTCACTTAGCTAAAAAGGTCTTTTTTCAAGGTACACTGAATTTCTTCAATAAAAATGTTCAGTAAAAAGTCTCTTGGTTAAAATCATTTCGGTAGGCAGTATAAATTGAATGAATGGATGGAAGGATGAACGAATGAATGAACGAATGTGATTTCAGCGCACTGTAACTGTACTCAGTCTTCTCTCCATCCCAGTCCTCCTCCTATTACTTCAGCCTCCACTCTTCCATTTCTGACTGGGTGGTCCAGCCTTGTTATAGAAACCTATGTTGGCGGTTGGCGGAATGATCGTTCTGTGAGATAGTTAGTGGCCTTTCTTCACTCAGGCTTCCTGTCGAGGGCCTTTCAAAAGCAGTAAAGCCAACCCACACACAAGACATGAAGGTTTTCTTCTGACGTTTGCAGTTTACCCCCCCCCCCCCCCCACCCCCTCCTCCTCATAGTCTCCTCCCTTCTGTCACGTATGTAAACATATACAAACAACTGGCATAAGAGCAAGGAAGTGGACTGTCTGGTCAAAGCATTACCCACCGGTTCAAACACTCCATCCTTCCTCTCGGCTGGGATCAATTTTGGGCTAAATAGCAGGCAGTGGTTCGCCCTCACGCTACTGTTTTGAATGTGGCGTTGGGACATTTTGTCTGGTTTGACATGTTTACAGAAGTTTCCCTGATGGTGGTCAAGAGCTGGTGGGCAGCAGGTATAAGTCATAAGTGGGAAGGGGGCGAGGACGTGAAAGAACACCATGATTTAATGAGTCATTTAGAGGTACGCTCTCCAAAGCCTGGGGTGACAGGACGTACCCAGAGTCCCAGCTTACATGGAAGCAGCAGGCAAAAATGTGGAGTCTGTCCTGCTTTTACCCAATAACTTTCTCAGCCACTTTGCAACAGCATTACCCCACTGCCAGTGCAGCCTCCCCAGGATGGTGTGCACCCCGTGACCGAGTAGCTCTCATTAAACTGTGCGTGATCGTGTAATTTTCCTTATATAGCATATTGTCGCTGTCTGATAAAAACCATGTGTGTCTACTTTTCAATTGTGACTTTTTGGAATACGCCTACCAATCGCATTTGACGTCTAACTGACCAATGAAAAGATGCTTTACGAAGTCATTTTTAATTTATTATTTATGGTTGTTTATATGGATTACATCATCCTTAACTGAGAATATAAAGCGAGATTATTTCGTATCTTGTTGGCACTGACATATTTGCCTCGCGAACAACGATCCACGGAAGTTTAAGACATCACACCGTTCACTGATGGCTGTGTAAAGACAGCTTTCTATTTGTGGTTTCTTATTGCATTATTTTCTGTGAATTTTTGAAGCAGTTTCTGAGCATTTTTTTCTTGCTCCCGAAATTATGGATTTTTGGAGATACGTATTTTTCATTGGACAGCGACAATACAGTTTATGTCAGAGTAGCTCTCGTTATAAAGTGTATGACAGAGTAATTCTCTGCATATAACATACAGATTATGCAGCTCTCATTTTGTTAGCATATGCTTTTACATGAAAGAACAAATATATTTCTGAGAACGCAGGGAGCAACCAATATAAAGGGCCTTGCTCTGGGTCCCACCGGTGTCAACAGTCTTCCGACCCGAGGATATGAACCAGTAACCTTCCGCTCACTGGCCCAGCTTCCTAATCTGCTGAGCCACACACTAGCTAGTTCATTAGCTTGTTCGTGTTAATGCACCTCTCTCTGTATAACATACCGTTTATGTCAGTATCTTTCCATTATACAATGTACAGTATTTCAATTTAACTTTCTTCTTTATTTGATATATCATCCCAAGTATTGGTCCCTGTATTTTCATGTCAGTTTTTATATGTTTATATGTAAATAAATAATGCTGGTTTAACACCATCCATTTGTAGAACTATGCTGGAATATTCGCATAAGGTTAAGTGCAATTAAGAATGCCTGTATAATACTTTATATAGCTACCGATTTCTGAAGAACAGATGTTATGTCATTTTCATTTTCTGTACCTGACCTGACATACACAAACCATGCTGCTGGGAAATAGCTACCATTATTCGAGATGTAGAAATCTGGGCTTTTATATATGATGAATAGACCTGAGGCACGAGGCACACAGTGACTCAGAGGCTGGTACTGCAGCCTCACGCCATCAGCTTCATGGTTTGTACATTCCCTCCAGTTTCCCTGGTTTCTTTCTATAAATGGACAATATTTCCATATTTATAGTGACACTGAATCGCAGTGAGGAGAGAGGAATACCTACAACATAACATTTATTTTATTTAAACACTTTTTTGTTGTTTTTTTCTATATATTTTTACATTGTTTACATTTTTATTCTTTACATTCCTTTTATATTCAAATTTTGTATTTTATTTACTTGTTTATATTCTGTTTTCTGTTTATATTATATTCTGTTCATCTTATTTTTTTCTGTATTTATATCCTTCTTGACTTTTTTCTTTCTTGCACCAACAAAATAGGCATCCAACTCAGACAGGCAACCTGGTGTCTCTAAATTGTGCTTCTGAGGGTGTACTCTGTGGTGGATTCTTCTACCATCCAGCGTGTTTCTCTCACGTCCTTTTATGCTCAAGCTCATGTGACCCTCTACTGGACATGCGATTTTAGAAAACAGAGAGATGGACATGTGTTAAAGTCAGTGTGTGCACTGGTTCTCGAAGGCTTAAAGCTAATCTGTGCTTATTTGTACACAAAAGCATAGTATGGTACTGTGTTTCTGTATCCATCTGGAAACAACTGTGACAGCATAACATGCCATGCCTCATATTTTGGTTTGCTGAGCGGGAGGGTGTTGTCACACATGAGACACTGCTAAGGAATCATGTGACAAAAGCTGATGTTTACCCACGGACTTGCCTGTTTCACTTTTCCAGAGTGAAGGTGCCATTGTCTAAAAAAGTGCTAGACATTAATTGTACCAGATTAAACATGTTTACTATTAACAACCTGAGTAATTCTATTTCTTCATCACGGTCAATATGCAGTTTTAACACTACAATTTCTGCTGCTCTTTTAACTGGCATTTAGCTGAATTTAAAAGGGCGTAGATTTCGCTATGGATGGTGGGACATGTTCCTAGCAGTATTGTGGGGGTACCGTCTGTTTAGGGGCCGGGGGGTTCGGGGATGATTTGGCCCCTACCGATGTTGAAACCAAACCTACAGCCTTGCTCAAACTATTGACTTTGTTACTTCAAACGTAACAAGATTGTGCAAATGCACTTACTGTTCATGTTAATGTTAGTAACTGTGTCCCTGAGACGATATGCTACTATAGCTGTTTATCCAGTGCAGTGTCACACTCAGTTTGGAGCTGATCCAGGCTAATAGTGTACAGCTGCCTGTGTGAATGTAAGCTGAAAAGGTGTTATTTAATGAGTGCCTCGCTTGCATCTTCAGCTCGTTTTACAGTTGATAAGGACGATAATCTTTTCAGCAAGTTTTATAATCATAATGCTGTAATTATTCACAAAGCCTTTTTTTGCAGATGAAGTACAGCTGTCTGCACTTCACAAATCCCCATCTTAGCCCCAAAGCCTGGCAAATCAAATCCTGCAGTAACAACATCATATGTGAACACAGAGCTGGTCTGGTACCAGGCATTTCGTCAGGGCAAGCAATGAAAATATGAAGTATAATTACAAGGACCATGTACTTCATAACAGCGCAGGCACTGTTGCCGTTTATTTCAAAAAAAGAATGAAACTAGGGAATACTGTTCTCTAGACAAAACAGTTGAGTCACCAAAACAAGCTTGTATCTGTGAGAAACTTCTACTTCTGCTTAAATTTTATGTGGCTTACGGCACGCAAGGACATTTTTTTTTTTAAATTGAGGATGTAATCTATGCCTGACGTTCTTGACGTTCTGTTTCTGCTCCGAGCAGAACCGCTGTAGCACCCCGCTGCTCGGACTGCACGTCCGGGGCTCTGTGACGCTAATGGTCTCGGCCCGTGCTTTAACACGGGTTCCACGGTGTGTTTGTGGGGGATTTGTGCAACATTTGGGCTATATGTTAATGTCGAAAGAGTGCAGGCTGTCGTCTTTTTCCACGCTCAATTGTAGAACCAAACTTTCCGTGTCCATATTTTACATGTCTGTGGGAGTTTCAGGACCAAAACAGGATGTTATAATATAAGATAGCATTATGATTTTGACTCATAGCAATCATCAGCGTTATTTTATGGCAGCCCTATCTTGTGATGACCATAGAGTGCACTGGTTACATCACAAAAATGATTGATATAATCAAATGCTAAGCTGCACTCCAAAATAATGAAGGAATTGTTACCTTATATATCAATGCCATGTTGTGCTCACCCCTAATATCCACATGCATCTATGTCTAACTGTTTACACACTTTTCCAATTATCTCTTATAGCTACACTTCTGTGGCTACATCTCACATATACACACAAACGCAACTTCCAAATTACACATTTTTCCCATACCTTGCCACCATTCTCACAGTAAGGGCTTCCCTGCTTCTCTGTCTACATTAAAGTTCAGCCATGCAGCTTGCAGTTACCCTACCAGACAGTATGTTATCATCCAGAAAACGACAGAATCGTTTTCTCAGCCATGACAGACAGAAATTTGCCAACAAACGGTGAAATAAACTTGGTGAGCAAGAATGTGGGTAATGGAAAGTGAATTGTCCGCTATGTTTGTCCAACATACAGGAAGGTTATCGAGGCTGTGGTCAGGGTTGAGGAAGTGAGATTTTTTGGTGTTTTTTTCTTTCTTTTCTTTTGAAAGTGCTGACGAGTTTAATGAAGACGCACTTACGTTTTTTCCTTAAATGGAAACAGGATAATGGCTTAAAAAAGAGGAAAACACAATCAGGGCAGGTTTGACATGATGCAGTGGCTAAATCTCCTTCTCCCAAACAGTTTTGTTCTCATTCTCTTTCTACAACAGTATAACCATCATTTTCCAAAACCAGTCACACGACTCAAGTTCAAGGAACAGGAAGTAGAATAATGACCACTGACTGCTGCCTGCTGTCTCTTAGTCACTTTCTATAACAGAAATCAGTGTGTGCATTTATCACCCTTTAAAAATACAAGTCTCTGTTTCTGAGATGGTCATGATTTTCTCTCTCGCCATTATTCATTCGCTGATATCTTTATATGGACAGCATGGTGGTCCCTTGAGTGGCATTAAGACATTACACTCTAGGGGCGAGAGTTCGATATCTGTCTCTGTGTGTGAACATCGGATGATGTCCCTGTATTCTCATGTGTTTTCTGCAGGTAGTGAGCATTTCTTCAGCAGCTCAGGGCATACATACAGAGCAAACCATCAATGCTCCAGCGATGTTTTCTTTTGTCTTCACTTCTCTTCACCTCCTCACCTTCTGACTCACCTGCACTAGTCAAGAGGACATGGAAAGTGGCTAGATGTTTACGTCAACTGTGGATTTCAATGACAAAAAGGACTCATAAATATAGCTGTCCATCTTCTCACTGTTTATCATTGGTAGGAGGGCAGAAGGATCTGAAGCTGGTCTGGAGCAGCACAGGGCTGGGGGACGCCCTGCACAGGATGCCAGTCCATCACAGGGCACAGGGCTGGGGGACGCCCTGGACAGGATGCAAGTCCATCACAGGGCACAGGGCTGGGGGACACCCTGCACAGGATGCCAGTCCATCACAGGGCACAGGGCTGGGGGACACCCTGGACGGGATTCCAGTCCATCACAGAGCACAGGGCTGGGAACCTCCTTTACAGGATGCTGGTCACAGGGTACATCCACACACACACACACACAATAAAATATTACCAGCAACAAAGAAATACCAGTTAGCTTAACTTCATGTCTGGAGTACCAGGAGGATGGATGAACGGGTGAATGAATGGATGGATGAAACAAAATACCATAAATGTTGTTTTCTAGTAGAGAATCACTACCATTATTGCGAAAAAAAAATTCTTCATCATTGTAAATAATTATCCAGATTTTGGATATTAAAAGCCATTCAGTTGTTGAAATGGAATTTGTGCCATTTTCCAAAAATCGGTTTTAAGGACTTAATATAATCAGATCTATAGGCTATAGAAAGTTGTGCAAAGACACTCATGCAGAGATGCCATTATACAATTAGCCTTAGCCTTGGAATCATAGAAACCCTCTTGTGTTTCACTAAAGTACTCAAAACCTTTATATTCAAACATGACAGTACACACAGACACACAGAAAGCTTACCGAATCGAATTTCTCAATTGTTGCTTCCTCCATACTTTTCTTGATGGCCTCATTATAAAGTATTTATCTTAATTCCACAGAATATTACACTGCATTTTTACACTCCCATATTCTAGTGAAATGTTTTTACATAGCTAGCAATCTTAAGGATGCTAATAAGGATCACGCAGTGACGATTTTGCTTGAGGATTACGTGCACACGCATATGACTTGGAGACGTAAACATGAAAGGTGCACATTAATCCAGACGCACACGGGGAGACAAGGGGACAGAAATCTGGGGGAGAAAAAGCTGATTAGTGATGAGGCAGTCAGGCAGATTAACTGGCTGAGGCAAGCAAAGCTGCAAAGGCCAAGGGAGAAAACAATGAGATGTCCTTTAATGAAGGGGGTGCAGGGAGGTGGGGGTCCATCTGTTGCATGAGCACATTATGGAGAGCAGCACCCCCCCCCCCCCCCTGACCCCCATCAACTCCTGCTAAAGTGCTCAAGACATGCACATCTTCAGGAAACGCTTGCTGTTCCTCGGGGGGGTTGCCAGGTCAGGGCTTGGCGGAGTGCTGTATGTTAATCTCCCTGTCTGAGCCGTACTATCCCATACCTCATATATGGTGGCTGCCGTGGGGATATTGCAAAGCTCATTATTTCCTGATCATCCGAAGTTTTACAGGGGAAAGGTCCACTTGGAGACTTTCTGTCACTGGTAGCTCTGTGTTATTGGCTGCTAACAGTTTTCTATTTTCTGTTTTTCACTTTTATTTTATCCGCTGTCTGGACTATTCGGAGTACAATTCATTTTCAAAATCATATTCTTTCAGTCTTGGAGAGTATAAGGTCCCTCTCCGTAAGATCTTCTGACTTAAATATTATTGTAAACTATTATAGTAGTTATGGCCTGTTGTCTCTTGCATTATCACATGGAAGTGTAGGTTCCAAGAGGACCTTTGTGGCAGAAGACAATGACGAGTTCAATCAGAGGGATGCTGACAACACAAATGCTGTTCAGAATTTCTCATCTCTCATCAGAGGATTTTTTTTTCCAAAAAGGATTATACTTTTAATAATATTCAGCCTTTTATGTTTCCCATGTCATGAAGATGTGGGGGGTCACTATTATCCAGTTTCCAAATGACCCCCTAGCCAAAGGCAATCAAACATACAGCACTGAAATGAGAGGCTCAGAGCTGGAAAATGAGAGCTTTCAGGGTTCAGTTTTGGTTTCTTGCTATACGGCGTAGAACCATTTTTTCACATTCTTAACCCTCAAGCCAAGTGCTGGAAACAAAGAGTCCGTCTCTTTGATCATTGGAATTTTTTAATTGAACACTTCCCCAGTTTCTTAGTTCCCCACAGACCAACAATCAGCAACACGGAGTCTGGACTTCGGCTGTCCAGCTCACAGCAACACCCCCCCCCCCCCCCCCCACACTCATTCTCGCTCTCCCACTCAGCTCCTCTGGTAAGTCATCTCTGAGGCATGGGACCAACCTCGAAACACTTGTCCTTGCAGCCGCCATACACTGGAAGCATATGGACTTAGTAAGGAGTGGGTTAGGGTACAGGATGAGGGTGGTGGCGGGGCGAGGGGGGGGGTTGGGAGAGGGGGGACCCAGGAAAACATGTCTGGAAGCTTTCCGTGCCCCCGTGCATCTGCACCCGAGACGTTTCATCTGCCCACTCTGTCTGCACCCTGTTCCCCAAGAATTCCACCCCACCTTTAACGGCATCACCCGCTGACACCGACTTCCCAGCACCGGCCCCCGCAGAGCTCAAAATCTCATTTTTGGCTAATTTTACTTTGTTAATCATCATAAACTTGATCCGTGACCACGTCTAACTGACATCTTGTTAGATTTACTGTAATGCTAGCATTTTATATCGAATTAACCCCAAAATGATAGAGACTGTCCCCAACTTATGACAACTTACATATACGGCCGAAGTTGCTACGGGAAAGTGCTGGACTGTGAAGGAGGATGACCATTCCAGCCTCACACGCATCTCCCTGTTTCATTCTCACACCCAAAAGCCAGTGCGATTATCCTATCCCACCTTTTCGGTGTACGACCTGTCTGTCTGAACGGAACCCGGTCGTAAGTCAGGGATAGTTTGCACAAAGGTAAGATGGTGCACAAAAAATAAAATAAAAACAAATAAAATTCGGCTTCAGACCCTGAGGATCTGTGAAGACTTTGGCCACAGACGAAAGCTGAGAGGTGCCTCTTTGTCAGTAATGGTGAAACTGACCTCAGCATAGTCACTGATGGCCCTGATCACAGACACTTATGCAAACTGATAAACAGCCATATACAACCAAACAGGACACACAGACATGTCCACAATTATTCACAATTGGGCAGGAAAATAAGAAAATGACTGAATTCAGGTAGTAGAAATTTCCTTTGCTCAAGACTCAACAATGAGATACACTCTCACACGCACATGCAAGACACACAATGAAACATACATGTAGTCTCGCAGTACACACATGCAATCCACTGCATGCACTTATACACAAATACTCATACTTAACCTTAATACTCGCACATTCATTTGCATACTCGCTTAAACAGAAAGAAATGTGTCGGTAGTGAGTTACAACATCACAGATTTTTTCTCCCTCCCACCAGTATCTAGAGTCATCTGTTGCACAACTGCCGTGTTGGCCACATGCAGAACTGAAAGTGTGCAGCCCAAACGGAGTAAAACACCCCAGTGCTGGTCTGCTGGAACCACATGAAATAGCTCAACCCACCCCTACTCCATAGATTACAAGGCTAAGGAAACAACAGAGCCCATTAATATTTTTATATATGGATGCTCAACAGGTGCAAGTGGAACATCAGTAGTCATACTAGCTATAAGATAATGACTGCACTTACAATATCTCTGCCTGTGTTGGTGTGTATTGCTTCATACCATCACAATGATGAGTTTCCTGTTCATTGTGAAATACATTCATCTTCTCACGAAACAAGAAGCTAAAGGCATATCTCTGGTGCAGAGCCAAGGTCTTACAAGAATCATTGGATGAGGCCACAGTGGTCAGAGCAGTAATCGTGGTCATGGTCGTTTCACTCGAGCCATCCATGTGATGGTCACCTCCTCCTACAGAAGGTTTCTCTGTTCTCCACTGGTTTTCGAGGAAAGAAAGAACATTCCGGTAACAACTATTGATAGGGTGGGAGAAAATAAGCGCTGAGTCCAGTCATGGTGGATGATACCGAAACAAGCCACTCCAGTACCCCAATGATGATGTGAATCTATCCTTACCAGACACTCAGTCACTGTGACAGAGCAAAAAGGTCTGGCTGAAGCTACAGGCGTATGAAGAGAGAGGAGACTTCTGTACAGCTTCAGATCTATGGCGAGAGGCTTCAGATTCCTGAGGAACAAGATGCTGGATGTAGTTCATAGTTCGACTGTACTCTTCTGTTTTTTTTCTATGATCTGGCAGCCCATTCAGACTCATTAAGTTTCGATCTGCTTCAGGCAAAACTTTATCCATCCCAGTCATGTTACGGATAGTATAATTATGCAAATTGTAGCTTGTAGCCAGAAATTTGCAGATCTAAGTCTTAGAACAATCAGCGCTGTTTAAGTCTTGAGACAGCTAACCATATCTGTGTTAATATAAACTATATGCATTAATTATTTTATGAGAAAATTTTACAAGAAAGTAAAACATTATAATATTCACCATCACCTTACAATAATAGAAAATTATTCAGCTGCATTGCAGGTGAACAAATGAAGGCATTGTTATGGGTATCATCATAACTTATTCATCATGACTTTGGACATCACATGAATAAATAAAACACACTGTGTGAATTTATGAGACAAAATGATAGGCATTTGGTGCAATTTACCGAGACTGTGGTCGCTATACCCACCAGTATCCCTAAGCCTTCCATCATTACCAAACAGGTTTTTACTTACACTGAAGAACACCACATGAAACTGAACTTGCATCAATTAAACATGTCTCAGTTAATACAGCCATATGCCGAAAGGGAAGACAGATGGATATACAGTTACAGGAGAGGGCAGGTGAATATCCTTTATTAGTCTGGGCTCTAATCAAATGGGCGTCCTAATGAACTCGGTAGTG
The DNA here is from genome assembly GCF_048594095.1 of Paramormyrops kingsleyae. Lineage (NCBI taxonomy): Eukaryota > Metazoa > Chordata > Actinopteri > Osteoglossiformes > Mormyridae > Paramormyrops > Paramormyrops kingsleyae. The sequence continues at coordinate 27,836,728 of NC_132805.1, forward strand.
AAATGAGGTGGAAACTCACACAGCTTTGTCTCCCCTTTCCACTCGTTTTTTCTCTGGCTGTGAACTGGTGTTCCATGTCAGCAATGAATTAAATACAACAGGGCTGGCGACCAAAGGTCAAGTGTGTTTCAGGAGTCCCCACGTCAGGCAGGAAGATGACCTTGGCACACCACGCCACGACAATGTAGCGAGATTTCGCACATAGTACTGCATGAAAATTTTTGCCCACTCCCTCTAATTTCAGTGCCGCTGAGAGCGTCATGGCCACAGGGCTTTGGCAGGCTGTGTGACTCTTGCCTACAACTCCCTGAGTAACTTTAGAGCCACACATCGCGGCCAGGCCTTCACACCCTTGCTCTGCGCATGAAAAATTTAACAGCAGGCTTTTGGGCCTATCACTTACTGCTAATGATGCTAAAATTAGGCCTTCATTAATGTTACCTAAAAGGAAAGGGGAGAGCCGGATAAAGAACAGCAAATGGGTAAAAAGGGACAAAGAATGAGAGAGAAAGAGAAGGTAAGGGAGAAATTATACTTCCCGTACATCTTTGAATTAAAAATTTAGCAAACACAGACCCAAGCGTCAGCCATGATAAGGACAAGAGCTTCCTGTTACTGATGGGTACATGCAAGTCAATTCAGATATACATAACACCTAATAAACACAGTGAATGCATCGCATATATCTGTTTTCTAGATAAAATTTTATGTTGCATCACTCTAATTCTTGTGAAGTGATTGAATAGCCCATTTTCAAGGCTGCAGCACTACAAATGTAAGCTTGTGCAAATTTATGAGAATCATTCACCACGCAGTCATTTTACTGGCAGGCCACTCATGTCTCTCAACAGGAACAATTCAAATTTATCCTTAATAACGTGGTTTTCATTCAAGAAGAGGAACATCTGCCGCTTTGTACGTTTCACTAATCTGAACAACTATTGAGCCATTCGCTGGACAAGCTACTTCCCTCTGAGAGAAAGAAACAAATGGACAGGTTTTCCTTCTGAAAGTTTTGACACGTTCCTTTGCTTAGGGACTGGTTAAGGACAACAAGCAAGCAGTTAATCTGCTTTTAATTAATTAACTGCCCTCCCTCCGCCTTGCTGGATTGATTCCAAAGGTCCATTGAAATGCTGATGGCAGTGTATTCTGTCGCCAGTGGCGTGTGCTTCAGCGGTGAGTCACAGTAGGGCTGAGCGCACTTCATCCCCTGGAGATACCTCACCCACCTCTATGTATCTGCCCTAGGAAGCCAGTCCATCTTGTAGCGTTTGCCCTGAAGAAGCATGTCGATCCACCCAGGGGAAGGACATGTCATGAATGCTTTCTTTATGACATGGCGTGGAAAACGAAAGCGCACACCATCCACTCCCCTACCCCCTCCCATGCCGGCCACTTCAAAGTCTTCATTGGCTGACCCCTGTGAGCCGTGGAGGGTGGAAGGCAGCGGGGAACAGCTCCTGATCCCAGGTCAGATAGCATCAGCGATGTCACAAAGATGCCTTTGAGCTGTATTGGGACAGCAGAGCGAGAGAGTGAGACAGCAAGGGAGGAGAAAGAGGCAGACAATGTAGGTTTTTCCACGTAAAAAGGCACCCTGTTCCTGGAATTAACATCTTGCACTCACGGCCTGAGTTGGTACATTTTTTCCCAGAGACATGAGTGAAACATGAATTCCTAGCCATCGGTGCAAAGAGGAAGCGACAGTGATGACTAAGCCACTGAATTGACCTCGGTGGCCATGAAGAGACAACGAGCGCTCTGCAGATAAATATGGATGGATTTCTCCCGTGCAGAGCAACCGGCATGTGGCCAGAACTATGTGCACCGAGCAGCGAATGTGTGTCAATTGGCTGGTGGAGAAATCAAAATTCTTTTGTCAGAATCAGAATCCTTTTATCAGAATCAGAACTCTTCTATTCTCCATGTACAAAAAGGTACAAGGAATCTGTGTTGCTGCTGGCATAAGTCAAGACAGAGATACATAAAACATAAATAGCACAGAGATAAAAAGAGACCAAGAAAATGTTCCATTATAAAATATACATGTAGGGCGAGATAGCAATGGTTCATATGCCCTCCTCATACACCCAGCCTTCACTCCCCCTCCCCCTCCCGTCTCCCCGTCTTTACTCTGCGTAATTGTTCCCTTTATTTATCCTGTCTGCCCCCTCCATCCACCTCACCAACTACCTCCATCTACCCTCCAGCCTCCTTTCCTTCCTCTTCTGTTGACACCCTCTCTGCACCCACAGCAGGCCATCCTCACACATGGTCTTCATTATTCCTGCACTAGCCAAACGAAATGACACTTTATTTGCCATTTGCACAAGGACTGGTGCACTGGAATGCTGCTTTTCGCAGATTCTCTCCCGCCGTCCATTGAGACATAGACGCACATGCAGGGTCAGGTCTTGCTGGTCTTTCTGAAGGCTCCACTGACTTTTGATAAGATTTCAAAGCGCCGTCCCTTCCCTGCTCTCCCACTCCGGCTGTGTGCTTCGCTCCCACTCCTCCTCTCTTCCGGGCAGCTGTTCGTCGGTACCTCAGCTCCTGTTGCCTGTCGGCCTTCTGCGGCCAAGGGCAGCGCCCTAATGTTTGGGCAAGGCTGGGCGCTGTGCTTATTCAGCCCCGCAGGTCAGCACGCCGTACGCGTCAGAGGATTAGGGGTCGAGGGACGGCCTGTCTGCGACACGCGTCCCCGGACAACTTGTGGGGTGCTTGGGGGGTTGAGGAGCAGGAGGGAGGCCCAGGGAGGTCAGTTATTTTTGTGGCAGCCTTGTCTGGACGGCTCTATATGGAGACAGGCAGCGGTAGGGCCCAGGTGCCCTGTGTTTGTACAGGGGCCTCTGCCACAGCGTTCGGCAATGCCAGGAATTTGACTGGCAGGAGGCTCTGAGTAAGCTGAGGCCTGCTACTGTGGGTGTCAGATTTTGGGGGCGGGGAGGGGGGGGGGGGGTGTCACCATGTAACGATGGGGGAAGCGGCTCGCCACCTAGGGCTTGTCAGCTTTTACTCATGCCTTTACGGAGCCCCCCCTCCATTATGGGCGTCTTAAGCAGTGCCTTGGTGATGTGCGTGCTGGAGAAATCCAGACTCCTCTGCCATCAGCCCAGTTTTCAGAGAGATCTCAGGAATTACAGCTTTATCCCTTTTGTGAGTGAGACTTAGTGGAATGCTAAAGCACGCTAGCGGTGGCGTGGCCCATTTTTCCCCTCCCGGATTGTGGGTCTGACTCTGCCCCCGTATGTGTGAGGTTTACCTGCCCCCACACCCCATGTTCACCCACAGTCCCCCCAAAAATAAGTGCTTCTGCATCGGACAGGCATCCCGTGAGGTATCCTCTGGTGAAGGTTTTGCTAGGACAGTGTAGAAAGGCATCAGCTGGCTAGAGCGTCACCGGGAATGCAGACAGAGGTACTGTCGATGTACAACGGTTAAGATTCTAAAATATTTAGGGGCAGTGAAGCCTAGGGATGGTTTGGGTGACGGGCATGAACAGGTGGGCACCTCGATATTCACAGAGCTGAGGTTAAAGGTTTACACTTCATTATCCTAGAAAAGTGAAAGTTACCTTTCAGTGGAGTACAAGGGACAATTTTACTATGAAGCTAAGAATGCTTTAGAAAATGTTTCTTTTTTGTAATTCAATTTTTCAGACCAAAAAGTTACAGCAGTCTCATGTAATGCACATCAGCCATTGACATTTATAAAACATCACAAACAATAAGAACAATCACCTCCCAGTTACTTATCCTTCAAACACAAGGCCCCAGAAATTTTCCCACATTTTCCACAAATCTTGTTTCCCATTTAGTCTGTCGAACATTTTTTCATATGAAGCTGCCTTAATCATCTCCATTCCTGGTCCATTCTTTTATATCGGGAATTGTTGGGAATTTCCAATGCCTTAATATTACTCTCATGGCAGTTATGAGTCCCACCATCACAGCCTTAAACTGTTATTCATCCTTGGCAATTCTACTCTATCTCCTAGCAGACAAAGTCAGGGTTTGAGGGGTAAAGTGAAGCCTATAGCCATTTGCCCAGGAGATCAAGAACTCTACCCCAAAATGGATATACCTGAGGGCACACCGCACTCCCACAGCGTGTGTAAATAAGTCCCCACCTGCCTTCTGCAATTCCAGCACTGATCAGTATTAATTAGTCCAGTTCTATTTAGTCTAACTGTTAGGCCATGAGGCAGGCGAGCCGGAAAGCAAGCGAGCAAAGCCGAGAAGTCAGGTAGACTGGGGTTTAATCAGGACGAAAAGCAGACAAGAAAGCACATCCACAAACACTACGCTAACAATACAATGACAAGTCTGGGGAAGACTGACTCAGATGAGGACTAAATACAGAAGACAAGCTAATCGTAACAGGACACAGGTGATCACAATCAGGGCTGAACACGCGGTAACGCGGTGGGTGTGGCACACAGCAAGAGCGGACGGAGCAGGGCGTGACACTAACTGGTGTCCAGTAGTATCTGTGTATAATTTTATGCTGAATAAATTACAAAATGTTTCTTATATTTGTTTGGGGGTGCAACTGTGAAAATTAATATACATTTTAATATTATTAATTGTTGTACATTAATTCTTAAGATTTAGATCTATTTAAAAGTTGTGACATTAAAAAATATGTACAGTAAGTAATAATGCCCAATAATTTTTTTCGAATTTCCAATTCTCTCTAAGTAAGCTTTAATAATAAAATCAATACAAGGAAAGACTTTACAGAACTTAAAGGTGGCACTCCTCTTTCCATTTTGTCTTTCTATGACAATGACAAAGCCGACAAGGAAGTTACGCCTTAAATTAAAGGATTATGGGTAAACAAGAAACTGGTATGTGTCAACAACCTTGGCCATGATGTAACCTCAAAGCAATGCTTGGTTAGAACTGGAATATCACATCAACAGTAACATCACCTCTGGATCTTGGACATTTGGGCCCAGGTTTGATTCTTTAATGGCTACATCAGAGATCTGCCCCTCCTATAGCTGATAGATTAGTACGCCGCTACAATCAGGGCGTGTTTACGTCATGTTCTCTCGCCGACCTGCTGGTATGACAGCCAAGGAAACTTGAGGACGGTTCCTCGCTTGAGCAACTCCTAGCAGGGATAAAACTTTCAAACCTGAGTCAAACCTCAGCACTGGTCCTCACCCCACACAGTCACACTGGGAGGGGAGGGGGGGGGGGCGGTGGTATTACAGTCCCTGGCCTCGGACGAAGCCATCCTGTTTGTTTAGCATATTCACCCCCCCACCTCACAAAAGCAGCCTTGTAAGATAAAAGGCCAGCCTGCCGTCTGTTGCTCAGTGTCCTCTTATTAAAAACCTTTTACTTGTAAACAGCGCTCATAAAGGAGGGGCAGAGGCATTGTGTCTTTCATTTTCACTACAAGAGTGTTGGTTTACATTGTCCTGATCTTCGCTACAAGGTTATCTAAAGCATATGGCCCATGTTCAAGAGCCAAAATGCATATTCTCCGCCATGAAACTTTTCTGGAGCCTTTTCTGTTTTGCACATTTTAATTGTCTTTGTTTTCTCAGTGTCGCAGGTTTAATGAGTCAGAGTTGTCTCCAATCACATACCGTTTTGCAGTATGTCAAGGAAACGCATTTGAGAATAGTCTTCGTGCAGCGAGCGCAGCCTGCCTTCCTGGAGACAGCTGAGGGTGTAGATTACAGGTTGGGTGAAGTTGGTTATTGGAGTTTGATTCATTACCATGCTTTTGGCTAATTAACGTGAATTAGAAAAACAACTTTTATCCTCGCAGAATTCCTGACTTGCCATTGAATTTGTAATTAGAGTGTGTGGTTAATGAACATTTCAGGGTCATTGACACAAGAACTAAGGCACATGTCCAGCATAGTCCAGTTACAGTCCTTTATAACAGTGTTTCTCAACCCGGTCGTCGGGGAGGGGACCCCCAGACGGTCCAACATTTTTGCTCCCCCAAGCTCGTGTCCTTATGGAGCACTTCTTGCTCCCTTCCAGAAGGTGGCTGGGAGGAAGCAAAAACATGGAGGGAAGAAACACTGCTTTACATGGCCCCCCTGCCGGTCATTTTCGGGAAGCCCCCCCCCCCCCCCGCACCACCACCACTGTCTGCCCCAATAAAAAGAGGGAGTAGATCACAGCCAAGACCTATATTGCCAGTCCTTTTGTTCTGACATGGTGTAATTCATGGATTACATTAATGTTTGTTCTTTTGAAAATTCATTATTGATTAAAAACATGCTTGTGTGTAATGAACAGTTCAAGTTTGGGTCGATGCTGTTGCTTCCCATGTTTAAGAGCATTGTCAAAAATTTCTTCTAATTCCATGCAATTTCACAATTTCCTTTTCCTTAACACTGGATGCTGCTTCCTACATACGTTGGCGTTTAAAATCTGTTGAAGTCTGTTTTGTTGTCTCGATGCCTCCCCGAGCAAAAATGTGAGAAGAGAAGCAAGTTTCATTCACATTTTTTTTTCATTTTTTCCATATGTGTCATTTGATATTTGACTCCACCTGTGTTGTAAAGTAAGTCTCTAAAAAAACTGGTTTCCATTAATAGGAGATTGTCATGAGCTGTTATTGTGTGCAACTTGGGTGGATTTCAAGTTCAGCAGTTTTGCTTTTAATCTTCGAAAGGAACAATAGGTATTAAACTGTTAACAACCTCACACTTTTCCCGCTATCAGACACCAATTAGTGGATTACAGTCTTTTCTACTCCGACTCGTGTCTGAACGATCTGATCAATATTATGCTGTGTAGCAGGATTCTGACAGTATCACAACACAACCCATGCCAACATAAAATGCTAACAAATTCTTAAATTATTATGTGCCATAAAGTAGATATAGGCACGTTGCAACCAAATAGTCAGCGTCTATCTAAGTGTTCATGCTTCCCAATTGCATTGTCATTGTGGGGGTGACTGAGTCTATCCACCTGGTTGATGGTTGGCTTCTTGTGGTCATTTTTGCTTCAGCTGAAAAATTCTGGTTTGATTTGATATAAAAATACACTCGAGTGCTTCCTTTGCTATCCAGTGTATCCTTTATTGTCCATTGTTGTGTCCATAGAGAGACGCCAGGTTTGTTTTCTATATATTTCATGCCTGCTGAATGATTTGTTGTCGATGATTGTTCCTAGCAAGCTAAAGCTGTCTAAAACCTCGCTGTTTTCACCATTGCAGTTAGCTGCCGTTTCTGTGATCATAGCCTTCTTTTTAGTCACATGTAGCCATTGTTTACTGTCAACATCTCACTGTTTCGTTTAACTTCTTAAATTAAGCCTTAGATCTTCATTTTCTGCTTAAAATGATGTCTACTCAGCATATCAGACTTTTTTGATGTTGAATCCACGGCTGTCTTCCTCCAGTCCAGCTTCTTTCATTACATGTCATTACATACTGTACAGGTTGAATCGGTATGGTGTGCAACCTTGTATAAATCTGCAGTCAGTCACTCTCTCCAAATTCCGCCTGACTTTGGCATCTGGTCCAGTTTACAGATTCTTAAAGACAATACGATGTTCTGCTACGCCCTTATTCCATAGTTTGATCCACACAATTAAAAAAATGTATTTTAATCAACAAAGCACGTGATGTCCTTTCTGGTTTTGATTATAGACTGTGTGCTGGCTACAATGTCTGTAGGATCCTCAATCCAGCATGTATGTATCACAGATGTTTTTTTTATGTGGGGCAACAATGTCCACTGAATGATCCAAACCATAATCTTGCTGGCATGTGATAGCAGGGAAGCTGTATGAGAGCAGGAGAGTGGGTAGCACTTCCGGTGGTATAATGACCCACTGTTCATGTCTAACTTGTAATACAGTATGCATACAGTGACGTATGTGTCATGGACAGCTACACTAAGCAGACATGATACAGATACAGACAAGGGCGTAACTTTGACTGGAACAATGGAGGGGTCGAGGTCTCCACCCATTACAGGGGAAACATGATTATTGAGGGGGTTATATTGGCTGGATCTGATTATTGGGGGGGTCATGACCCCTCTAACCCCCCTGGAAATTACGGCCATGGATACAGATACATTACCTATTTCCTTACGTAAAAAGAAGCATAAAGTACAATAAAATAATTTGCCGCATCTTCGTTCTCAGCTGCCATCGTTTGCTACCGTGCGCATCTTTGATTTCATAGTGTTCTGATGTTATATTTACATCATTATTTGCTGTACTGTGTGTATATTACATTTCTGTACTTAATGCCTTGCCTCACTGCTATAATTATGGAATTATGCCCAAACTGCTTTGTGTTTGTGGATCCGGGTTCTAAACACGGATGCAAGTCCGCAGGTACCCGTGCAGTCCGAAAAATTATGATATTACCTAGGAAGTTAATGACATTATTAGTATGTTACCAGCAAAAATGGCATAAAAACATCACCAAAGACACTGGTGTTTAATTTCCACAGTCGGCACTGTAAATGTGTGTCTCCCTCACAATTATAAAAGAGACCCCAATTGACTCATTATCTTATCTGGTGGATCAGGCCGTTTAACCCTTTGTCCACCTGACAATGGAGTTATCAGGGCCCGGAGGAAGGTGAAATGGTTGTAAAAGTTTGTCTCCTGCTCCATTTTACGGGGAGTGACTCAGGTGAAAGGGTCCTTTTTTCCTCACTTCTGCTTTGTTGGGGTTGGGGGTACAATGGCCTCTGTTTGTGTGTCTAACCCCACCCCAACACCCACCCCCTCCAATCCCTGCCCATGCCCTCTCCAACCACCCACCTTCCTGATCACCTTTCTTAGTCAGCAGTTGCCCCCCCTCCCCCTCAAGAGACAGCTACCTAAGATGACAGCTAGTGCAATATGGGAGAATCTTCCGGAGGGAGTCCTCAGGCCTCAGGAGTGAGTAATCAGCGAGACGGTACCTGCCACAGACGGAGATGGCATCAGAATGGAAGCCAACTCTATTCTGAGCCCAGCATTAAGACTGAATGATCACAAAAGTGCCAAAGTATCCAAAAATAATACCTCAAACAAAAGCAAAAGAAAAGAGTGAATCACCAGGAACGTGTTGTATCAAGAGGGACACCGATCACTACAACGTTTAACTCGACCACATGCTATGCATACACTTTGTACGCCTGGTCTGAAACAAGTTAAGTCATACTTAGATAAAGACATATATGATGATGTGTAATAATGTGTCATAGTCAGTGTATCAATGAGCGTGCAAAATTTCTGCAAGGTGGGAAATCCCGTAATAGAAACCGTTTAATTTTTTTTCTGCACAGGTAGGCTTGGGTGACCCATTCATTCTCATGGTAAGTGGTATTCATACAGAGAAAATACCAAGCGCTTTCACAGTGACTATATGTAATATAGAGCCCTCAAGTCACTAACTCAGCAGTATCTGAGTCACTGAAAGAAAATCAGTCACATTAATGCGATTTTGACTAACGTGCTGCATTTTTGAGAGATTCTACCGATGACAATAGCACAACAATATAGCTAAGACCAAAACTGTTGGATTATCTTGAAACTAATGAACAGATTAGTGATAAGGAATTTGCATATTCCCCCCCCCGTGTCGTCGTGGGGTTTCTCCAGTTTCCCCCCACAGTCCAAAAACATGCTGAGGTTAATTGGGGTTACCGAATTACCCGTAGGTGTGCTTGTGCGATTGGTGTGTGAATGTGCCCTGCGATGGGTCGCCGGCACATCCTGGGTTGTTCCCTGCCTTGCACCCGTAGCCTCTGGGAGAGGCTCATGACCCTGACGAGGATAAGCGGTTTCAGAAAATGGATGGATGGTTGGATGGATTAGTGATTAGTGAATCCCACACTACTGTCAATCAATCTTCCATAACCTCAGCTGTAGCACAGAGTCGGGGGGGGGGGGTCTGGGGTCTACCCCACGAAGCACAGGGAACAAAACAGGGCAAAATACCTGAACCAGCGACATTGTGCTCACATATAATCTGTGTATATCTTTGCATGTGTGTGACCCGTTTCATAATGAAAGGGAAAGCTCACCTGTGTCCCCCGGCCGACATTCTCCCTGTTTTCAGTCACTCCTCTGTCAAACTGTTATGCTGCTCTGAGTCGGAGCCCAAGGCCTGGCTGAGCCTTTGAAGTGACACTGTATCTGCACGCATGTGTGTGCGTGCCTGCAGAAGGGAGAACGCGTGCGTGTGTGTGTGAGTGTGCGTTTGAAGCCGTCCCCGGGCGCTGGAATGGCGGGGCGCCCTCAGCCGTGCTGAAGCGAGCCGGGGCGTCGCACGCCAGCCCGCATTGTTCGGATCCTGACCCTGACAGGGTGTTATTGTGCTGGGGACGGTTTAGGGTGCCATTGTTAGTGGCTAATGAATATCACCAGGAGGCTGCAGCCCGTTCAAAAGGTGAGAGCCACGACAGCCCTGCTGATTGTAATCTGACTCTTTAACACTTTGACAAATATTTGTTTGCACTGTGTAAAGTGAGGCCAAAGAGTTGCCCCACCCTTTCTGCCACTCCTATTTTACCCCCCCCCCCCCCCATCCCAAATAGCCCCCCCCCCCCGATAGCTCCTGCTGCACTTAGTGTGACCAGGGCAGTTTTGTATACAGCGACTCCATTAGGCTGCCTGTTTGCCCTTTTGCTCTGGGATGATTAGTGATGTCTGTTTGACAAGGCCAGGAGGGTGGGCGGGGAGGGGGAGGGGGGGGCAGCAGGCCCGGCGATGTGGGTGTGGGTTAGGGTGCCACCTGTCCACGGCAGAATGGGATCGTTTGTCCGCATTCCAGGGCAAAGATTGGGGGATCCAGGGCGGGGGGACGGGGGGGGGGGGGGGGCTGTAGGCTCTCGGAAGCCCGTCGGATATGCGGATGTCAGAGAATATAACGGGATGGATGGAGACCCAGGAACGGGAAGTCACGACCAGCAGGAAGTGGCGACCTGTCTAAACAAGCGCAGTGATTGAGGAGGGGGCTAATGTGCAGAGATTAGTGTCCAAACAAGGCTGACGTGCGCCTGTATTCGGAGGGGACCTCAGTGCAGCGGCTGTTTGTTAGGGTTGGGGTTAAAGTGGAATCAGTAACAGGGGAAGTCCGTCACCTTCAACCCCTAACCTTAGCCTGATCTCCACTCGGCATTCAGGTTTCCAGTGCAAGAAGATCATTGAAAAACAAGAGAATAGCATGCATTGTTATATATTTAAAAATAATTATAATGGATCGATAGGCAAAGATTTAATTACTGCTATTTTTTTTCTATTTTTATAGCTGGTAAAGTGTCGTCGGCATTCTGTCTAAATCTTATTGTTATTCAGATTATTATTATTATTAAATTTTTCTCCGTTTTTTTTTTTTTGTTAAATAAAGCCAAACTGTTGCAGACATACCTGCAGCTTCGAGGAATGTCTCTGAATGCAAGAAACCCTGCGACAGACAGCGTCAGCGATAACCCCGATGGGGCTGCCCTGTCTGCATGCATGCGTGAGTGTTGTGCAAACACTGCCGACTGATCTCGCTCCCTTTCTCCATCTCCGTCCCGGTCTCCTTAATGGCTGCTCTCTTTGTCTGGAAGTGTCTTCAGCCTGGGGACGAGTTTGCTCACCCTGCAAATGCGTAGCCTGGCCAGGAGAAACGGAAAGTGAGAATGGGCCCATATCCTCCAGCACACAAACACGGTTCGCATCTTCAGCAACCTTAATTTAATCACCTCTTTTATTGCCAGAGATTGATTAGGGCTGATTCATTAGACCAGGCAATTACACATGAAACGATCAAAATGGCCCTTGGCATCAAAGGGAAGTTTAAGAATCTCTCTTTTCCTGAAATGAGTGAAAACAAGCACCGGCCTAATGAATTTAGTAGTGTCCCTTTTGATAGTGACCAGCTCAGTGCAATCCTGAACTGGATAAGCAGCTATGGAAAATGGGTGGATGGATGGATGGATGGATGGATGGAAAATTCCTTCTTAATATGCATGTAAACAGATAACACACTGGAGGTTATTTTTTTTACAACGCTTAGCCTGGAAAACCAAAAGGAACAATCTGGAAAAAAAGAATAGAAGTAAAGTGTAAAAAATGCGCAACCTCTCTGAAAAATGATCACTTTGAAAGTATAGTTTCCAGCAGTGGTGCTGGTGTAATAGATGGTAAGATTTGCCAAAAGGTGGCGGTGATAATAACGCAACGGCGTTTCAGCGGCTGCCTCAGCTGTCGGCAGGCCAGGTAGAGAGTGGCGGGAGCGAGTGTGAATGTGTGTGTGTGTTCAGCTCTTATCTTAATGGAATGTCTCCGTGGGGGCTGTTTGCCTTCCTGAAGGGAGGGTGCGGTGGCTTCCATTACAGCCCACTGTCATGCTAACAACGGCGGCCACAGGCGCCTGAGCTCCGCGGCCCCCCCATGGGGACCTGGACCCATTGTCCCCAGAGTCCTCCCAGCGGGGCTGTGTCTACAGAGCCCAGTGGGGGCCCACCAGGGCCTGGAGGTAAGAGTGACCGTGCTGGTAGGGAGGAGGGACACTCCACCAGGCCTGGGGGGGGGGGGGGGGGCATTTCTGTGTGTGTCCAGGAGGGGTGTTTGGGGAGTGACCTCGCTCACACCGCAGGGAATCCTCAGCAGACCTCTAATTAGCAGACCGTAAGACCTGCTGTTGGCACACAGTGAGCTTCTCTCTCCCTCATCAACCAACAGACTTGCCCCTATCCACCATTTAGACGAGCCCAGAGAAGCGTGTGGGATGGCGTGGAGCACGGCAGCACGTCAGGTTCTCGCTCCATGGAAGTTGTGTAAGGTGCACGACAGCGTGCAGACAGTGAGAGCCTTTCTCAGACTAAATCCTGAGGCTTAAGGGCTGGCCAGCCGGGCCCGTACACAAACACATTCTCAGGCTCAACTAATTCTGTCTACTTAAGCAAATTGACCTAATAAGACCCAGCTCAAACTGTTAATTTCTGATTAGGGGTTTGGCTGTATTTATAATATTGACTTTTCTAATCGAAACAGGTAATTCCATTTGATTCGAATATGAGTTTCACCAGCTGTGCTTTCTCACTTTTGGTTTTATTTGGCTTCACTGTGTATTGCCAAATCCATCACAAACCTCATCCAATCGTCTGTCTGCAGTGTCTGGGTGGTGGCTATGATCCACAGTGAGTCTTTGTGCCTTTGTGTGGACTCATAAACACACAAAGAGTTGAATATATACACAGAAGTCATAGTATACAAAAGCCGGGAGACAATGTCAAATATCCAATCCCGCGCAGTTAATGACATTCAAGCCGTACACAATGCTCTGACACCTACACACTCACATTTACTCTCTTGCACACCAATGCAATGACACACGCTCCCCTTTGGACTGGGTTTACCGAGTTACCGGAGGTCCACCTGGGCACCAACGTGGACAGGGAGCAGCCAAAAGCCATAAGCCCCCTATTGGGGCAGAGCTTGCAGCCTTTGATTAACGGCACCGTGCTAATCATCAACCCGCATAATGAAAGGTCTAGATTGAGCCCCCCCACCCCTACATCCCACACGCCCGCCCCTAAATCCTAAAGCAGAATTTGTTGCCCTGATTTGAAAGGGATTTCAATGGAGCAGACAGTAAAACATATGTCACCCAGAGAGCGGCTATAACGCTAATTTAGGCAGCGCAACCCAGAAACCTTGTTCCAATGACCTCCTGTGGCTTCGGCTGCCTGTGTGGGTGGACAAGAAAAGAAAAAAAAACAAAACAATAAACAAAAACAAGACGAGCGAGAATCTCCACCCAAGGAGGGTGGTTCTTGGCTCTTGCTCCCATATGTAACGCACACACATTATTGCATGCTAACTTGCTAACAAGCGCTAAAAACACAATTAAGACCTGCTCACAATTTAGGAGTGACACACACACACACACACACACACAGACACAGCAGGCACGCAAAGAATATGTCATACATCAGTCATTGTACTTTCATCTTGGATTCATCTCTTTCTGGAAATTTCATACACTTCCTGGTTAATTATCTGTCACTGATGTCAAGCACATAAGCACGATACATAAAAGCCTCTTGGCTGCCATATTGTCTCGTAAAAAATGCACTGATCCAACGGACAAAGGCGACGGTGGTGTGGACCCAAAAAAATACCCTCAGAACTAAGGATACCTTAATGTCTTGAAGTAGCCAGAGTCAAACCAAACAGTTTTATTTAAACTTTAGGTTTCTTTTTATACAAACATCGACTCACAAACCCAATACTGTAATCTCCCTACCTAAGTCTCCCCTAAAATGTCTACCCCCCTTTTAGTAGTCCAACATTTTAACCTTTTCCTCCTAGTCATTATAGATGCTTCAAAAAGGGAGGCTGTGGAGTATTTTGGAAAGACCAGACTAACAAATTTGGAGCCACTAGCCATAACCCCTACATTATCCCAGGACAAAGGTGTGAGTCTGTCCTAATATCTTCTCCCCCACCCAAGATGGCCTGTAATAACACAAGAGATCAAAGCCTGCCCCCACAGGCACGCACTGTACGTTTCACTCACTGCCAGGCTATATCATCCCCGTGTCCCTCGTAAATTCTGTCCGCCTATTAGCACTGCAGAATCATGGCTAATTGCAAACAAAGGCCGGCTGTAATTAAAGAGGACTGAGAGTGGCCGCTTCCGGGAACATTCGAGCGTTCTGCGTGCCGTCATATCGGAACCGACTGGCTCCATAATCCCTGACAGAAAGTTGCATCCAAAGTGGCTCGTTGCAGCTTTCAAGTGGAACCATGAGTGTTTGGGTCAAAGTGTCTCCACATAGTTCCTTTGAATGAATTTATCTTGGACTCAAGGGTCTCAGACTTAAGTTTATAGAGAGCGACTCCAGATAATGAGTACAAACATACACAGTCGTCGTGTTTGTCATTCCCCACAAGAATGTTGAGACAGCAAAAGGGGGGGATCACATAGGTTAGGACAGCTCGGAGACAAGCTGACGTATCCATATTTACGCGACGTGACGTCTGAGTGGGAGGGGGTCTCATCGCAGCCACTGGGGGCAATTCACAAACTCCCGTTCATCTCCTCGCCCCAAGGTCTCACCATGTCCCCTCATCACCCATCGTTTCGGTGGAGAGGTGCCCCCTCCCTGTAAGTAACAGCCCAGGGGTGTAAACACTGTTTGATTTGGCCCTGCTAAGGGACAGGCGATGGGGCATCACATTTTATTGTTTTACACCACTGCATAACCGACATCAGCTCTGCACTCAGCACTGTGGCGTGCTTCCAGGATAACAAACCTGCAACCTGCTGGTGACCAGTCTGGTAAACAAACCTGGTGACTGGCGCCAGTTGGGTATTAAATGAAAAGGGGAGGCTCCAAACTGCCCCATATTTGGGCTGTCCGGGGAGCGCTGGCGTCTTGCTTTGTGTCCCCTTTGCTCCCGGGGGGAGCCACTGTACCAGCCTTTACGGCGTCTCCGGAATTTACTGCCCGGCTCCTGCATCCTCACCCCCGCTGTCTCATTCTCTTTTCCCCCTTCACATCTCTTGCTTCATTCTGTTTCTCAGTTGTTCCCCTTCTCTGTACTTGTCTCTCTTTATTTTATCCATAATTTTTAGACTATTTGTTTCCCACTTCTTTCCTGTCTTGATTCCCATTCTTCCTGTTTCTCCCTCTCATTCCTTTATCTATCTATCTATCTATCTATCTATCTATCTATCTATCTATCTATCTATCTATCTCTGCCTTTCCATTCCTGTCCTCCGTGTAGGAGATGAATCTTTCAGTGTTCTACTTGGGATGTTACACGATCACCCTGATGAACACATCCTTCCCTCTCCTACTCATCCTGCCATATTGAGGTCCCTGATATTCCCTTTGAAATCCCAAGTGCTGGATAGGTGGATTGATATCAACATCCACCAGTGTCTCTAAGCTAAAGAAAGCATCACAATAACTTGTAACTTATTGAATAACTTATTGTGTTGTCATACGGCATCCGTGTCGTGTAGGGTTACTTATCTTACTGTACACTCTCACCAGTAAATCCCTGCTGCATTCATTTGTGTTTATTTTATACCTAATCCTTTACCCAAAAACGTATAATTATATATTTCATTACTGCACTTTTATTTTGGTGGGATAGTTTATCTTTCTAATCAAAATGCACTTAATGTGTTTTGTTTTGTCTGCCTTTCATCTTGTCATGGGAAAAAAATATCAAGAAGGGAAACAAAGAATTTGTCATGCTTGTTTTTCAGAGTTAGAACTTTTTGGAGTTTACTTTTTGTTTCCTGTGTGGCCGTTTATAGCCGATCTTGTGTGGATGTATAAAAAAGAAAAGCAGAAGTGTCCAGGACAAAATCAGGACGCTTCTGGGTCAACTGGGAGGAAGTGCCGACAATGAGGAACTGGAGGAAGTGAAAAATAGACAGAGCAGACAAACACAGTCATCACCAAGTCGAAAGATGAGTGTGGAGAAAATAAACACCCCCTTAAAAAAAACAGGAAGAAAGTCTAAACATATCACCATGGCAACTGCCAAAGCAGTCGCTTGACGTTTGACGCACGTCAGATGTGGAGTCGAGGCGACCGAAGGTAAAGACGTCCTGCTGCAGGTATTGCTCCATCGCAGAGATTTTGCCTTTGACTCACAGATCCATTAAAACTGATTTATAGTGTAGCACGGACCACCACCACCCCCCCCCCCCCCCCCCACCCCCGACAAGCACTCGGTGCCCCTACGGCTCCACTCCTGGAGTTTATTTGGGTTTTGTTTGGAGAAAAGCCCCGTTAACGTCCTGCAAAGAACAAACAAAGTGACATCTGATTTATGGAAATTTGCCATGAAGAAAATGTACTTTTATAAATCAGAATGTCTTGCTCCTGCAAGGACAGGGCACGCCTCCTCTACCCCCCCCCACCCCAACTCCCCCCCTTCCCAACAAACATGAGACTGATCCTTATCTGACTCCCAGGGCTTTTAATACACAGTCAAATCCTATTCTGTTTGCTCATTGCTTTCTCATACTTTCTAGTTATCACGAAATCTTGTTGTGAGCCTGTGTGTGTATCCTTGTGATGCCATCCAGGAAGACCAGGGTGATACTTCTTGTCAAAAATAAGTAAGAAATATTACAGGAAACCGACCAGTGTCCTTGTGACATCAAGTACGCTGTAGAGACGTGGAAAGTCTATTGAACTAAATAGTCATTTAAGCAATTGATAATATTGATCTGCTATGAGAATCATATCAAAACTATGCTTTACTCAAATAAAACCTACCAGATCATAGAGCATCATAAAATATATTACGCAAGTATATGTAATTCAGACAAAAGTTATACAGGGTTCAAAAAAGAACAATTAAGTAAAACGTTGCTGTTACCTATGGAATTATAAAGAAAACTGCCAGTTGACAGTATGTGACAGAAATGTGTGAAACAGGAGGCATTGAGGTAACGACACTCAGCTTTGCTAAGAGATTTCAAGTTACTTTATCCAATCTTGAAGATGATCTGATTGCAGGCCAGTTTGCCAGCACAAAGGATATCCATCAGTCATCCTCATGCAAATTAATCTGGCTTCCGGCTATTGTCCTTTTGCAAAGGTAAAAGAAACAGCCTGTCATTTATTCACAATCTTGTGAATGAGGAGCAACCACTGGATGTTTAGATGAAAGGATTTTACTTTAGTTTATTATTAGTATTATTTAATATTAGATGTTTGATTTTACACCTCGAAAGCTTGATTTTCAGGTTATATGAACTCATCTGATATCCTTAAACCTCACTAAGGGTTCATTTTTACGGTCTCAGAGCTGCTTACAATGTTGTTCATCATCCAGACTTTGCAACAGTTATGGTTCTCTGCATGATCTGATGTTTAACCTCTAGAACCTAACCGCACAGTTTAACCCATTTCACTGATGATCTAGGGGAAAATATTTTCTTCTCCAGTGAGGGGATACTGGAATTCCCCCCGCGTTTCTGCTTCTCAGGAACATGGTGGGTGTTCATTCACTCGCCCACGACTGGCTCAGTAATAGAGAGAGGACACAGTTAATCAGCTAAACGCTAAATTTTCCTAATAAATGGCCATATTGTTATCGGCTTATCTAAGAGGCCCCATTGTTGGAAGGTGAAGGGGCAGGGGGTGGAGGAGGTAAGTGTTTTGCAAGGGAAGATGTAGGTGGAGCTGAATCATGTCATTAAGGCACCTCTTTAGCACAGAATGTGAATGGACTTCTCTGAGATATAGATGGGACAGGAGAAAATGAGGGTGCAAGTCAAGAGAGGTAGAGAGTCTAAACAGGATGGGCTGGATCTGGCCCAGTGAATTATGTCTCGAGCATCTTTCCATTCTGACGTAAGAATCAGCGACAAATAAGCTTGTGTTCAGTTTCTTTGCTATATATAGCAAATATGCTCTGTAAGAAAAAAGCTGACAGTGCAGCTGCTCAATAGCAGCAAGGACGCAATAGATCACTGATGCATGGACAGTAAAGAAATGCACAGACGTGAATAAACGTGTGTAAGGTGTATGGACAGTGGTGCAGGAACAGCTGAAAGGGAGCAGCATCGAAAACACACACACACACACGCATGTTTGTATTCATGTCTTTGTGGGGACCGTCCATTCATTTCCATGGTAAGAACCCTAATCCCAACAATGACAACCTTAAGCCCTGCCCAACTTTAGCCTTAACCATAAGCAACCAAGTAAAATAAGTAACAAAAAATAAGTAAAACATAGCCTCTGATAAACCTACCGTAGGGAGAAAATCTCGTAAGGCAAAAATGCATTTCATGCAGTACACCTAACCTAACAAACACCATAGTCTAGCCTAGCCTACTTTAAAACACGCCTAGAAGCCTTACATTAGCTTACAGTTGGGCAAAATCATTAACACAATAAAAGGTTATATGTAATGTAATAAAATGCTGGATATCTTATGTAATATAATGAATAATGTACTGAAAGTGAAAAACATTCATCCATCGTAAAGTCAAAATATCATAAAATGGACCAACGTAACCTGTGGAGCGTCTGTACAAGACTTTAGACATTTTTCGTTTTTTGATTGCAGTCACAGATTTTTATAAAATTGATTTTCCCATTGTGGGAAGCCATAAAATGACCCCCACAGCATCAAATTAACAGGTTTTTATCACATTGTGGGGACATTTCCCACAATGTAATATATACATAACCCACACTCACACATACACAGACACACAGACACACACACAGAGCATTTCACACCCATGCCAGCCAGAGGCTGTGGTGTTGGATTGGGGGATGAAACAGCTCTGTTGAATGAGGGAAGCCTTGAGTGAGATTGCTGTCCTGCTAGGAGGATTTAATCAGGGAAGGCCTTGCAGTGGACACCTCTGTCCCACTGCTCCCTAATTCATCTTGCGCTCCCCTGACAGACGGCGGATTGTCTCCTCTGCCGTGCGGCTAATGAAAGGGGTTCGCTTGGGATGAAGGTCGGAGTTTGAAGGTCCCATCACCATTCTTACTGTATGTCTACCGGCCAGAGCCCTTTCACTCTCCTCACTCTGCCAGCCTGCTGCTCACCTGTACGGCCCTCGCCAAACGTTTCAGCTAAACACATACGGACCTCGGTGGTCACACCTGACAGAACGAACTATAGCATTAAACCTTAATAAATGTCCAGTTGGCAGAGCAAGCCATACTGGGATCCTGAGTACGCGGTGGATGTCAGTGGGTTCACGACAAAGACGAACGTGATAGAGGGTCTGAGAGGGTTTACTTTTTCAGGGGGTGTGTGTCTTTGGGGATTTATGGTATTTGGGCTGCAGTGGCAGCGAAAATGAGGCTGGAAGCAGCGGCTCATCCTCTCCCTAGCTGTCAATATGCATCTGATTACGGGCCCTTCTGTTGGCTGCTAATCAGGATCCTGGAACTGCCCTTTATTAATAAGAGTTAATTAGCAGCTGTCAGATGAGACTGATTAGCAGTAGCTGAGCAGAATGGGCAGCTGAACAGATAGATCTAGAGAGTGGGGGGGGGGGGTGATAGAGGGATTTGGTTGGAGTTGGCTATAAGACGAATGGCCTAAGAGTTGACTTGGGCCCCTCCCTGTTCCTCAGCTTTCATTATCAGTGGGCTCAGTCTCTGTGAATTACGGCGGCTCTTTCCCACCTGTCCCATGATCCCGTGGGGCACAGGAAACGGCAGCACTGTGTGTGTACGAAACAGGGCTAACATCTCGCAATGAGACCTTGATCAATAAGGGGGCTATCTGGCCAGACGGGGGGAGGGGGGGTCCACTGCAGGGGAAGGTGTCAACAGCTCAGTGGAGTAAATACTCTGGTGGAGGGGCCAGATTGAGAGGGGGGCACATGGCTAGCTATATGAAGGCACCCCTATGAGCACCCCCCCATGACACACATGCATAAACGCACACGCAGTCAGCAAGCCTGCTGTCTCGGGTAGCCACCTGGGACTCTTTTTCTGCGGGGGGGGGTGACCTCGCTTACCACCTCGTAGGGCAAAAATATCGACAGCAGCCCCACTGTGGGGCAGAAGGTGAACCCCAGGGGCCCAAATGGCGAAAGCGGGTGGGTGAGTCACTGAGGCACAACGAGTGGCTGCCACACTGGGGGGGGGGCGCCCTTAATCATGCCCCGGCCAGCTGCCCGGCAGACAGGTGTCCCGCATTCATGCTGAAAAAGAAAAGGCTGCTGCTGGAATTCCTTCACCCTGACAGTCCCCCCCCCCCCCTCACCTTGAGCTCTGGATTCTGTTTCAGCTTTACTACCCGCCTCTAAAAGCAGTGCATGTCGCTGCTGACCTCTGACACTGTTAGCGTAGGAATAGCGCCCCTGTCAAAGGTGAACGGCCCGCGGCCCCATCAGCGGGCCGCGCGATCGGCGCGGGGCGGCCGGCAGCCGTCACTGTTTGTGTAGCGCAGGCTGGATGTCGTGCTCAGCTGCCTGGATCTGGCTTAGCATGCTGACCCTGCGCAGAGACAACGGCAAGGTATATCTATGTTAGTGACATTTGTTTAAAATTGACTTCATATTCAGTTAAACCTTATTGGAGGACAGGAGAAAATAGATAGATAGATAGATAGATAGATAGACAGATAGATAGATAGATAGATAGATAGATAGATGTGACAAATAACACTTTGATTTGATTGAAATTCTTATCATTTAACAATATCATCATTCTTTCTACCATTCACAATCATTGTTTTCTCCCTTGATCCACACCACTAGGTGATAAGTTTGTCCATCATTTGTTTTACTGTTTGGTCTCTCGGCCGAACATGATGGTGGTGTGACCATCTCCACTTGGTTTCTTAAAAATGCCCAGCTGTGGACTTTTGGTGAACTCAGGCGAACTCCTTCCTTCAGTAGCAAACCTTGGCAGCTTCTGCCTGTTGCACATTGTCTAACTAAAGCAGGGCTCTTCAAATCTGGACCTCGATTCCAAATCCAGGCCTTGTTTTCAGTTCTCCCAGGTAGTTTAATAATTACTGGTTCTGATTGGTCAGAGGCTTCACACCTGACTGACAGTTAAAGGAAAGCTGTAAAACCAGCAGTGCTCGGACCTCGAGGACCGTGATTTGAATAACCCTGAACTAAAGGGTTGATATATTTGTCCTTCAACATAGTGATAAGGTATAACACTAATAAAGACGGATATTCATACATTCAGGGCTAACATAAAGTAGCTAACATAAATTTTTAGGCTAACACAAGGTGCAAATACATACTCATTTGATTACATTGTGTTGATTACATTATAATGATTACATTGTAATGATTACATCATGGGTATTTGGCATGCTTATTAATAATAGCATAATGATTATATTCTATGTTGTATAGTGCTAAAAAATATTCCATAATAGATAGATAGATAGATAGATAGATAGATAGATAGATAGATAGATAGAAGGGGCACCAGCTTTCTGTGATGAGGATTGGGCCTCATTGGCCAGAATGGAGGACAGTCTAACCACCGTTCATCACGCCACAGTTTCCTCCCCAGAGTCGTGACTCAGGATTGTGACAGAGCCGGCTTTGCTTAAATATCTCTCCTACCTACCATCTACCTTGATATTTACCCCCCCCAACAAACAGCAGTAAGACCAGCTGCAGTGGATGCTGAAGCACGCGTGGCAGTCTGTGACAAACACTAAAGGAGTTCACTGTCCTGCTCGCGTGCTCTGCGCTCTACGTGCAGGTTCCCTCTGCGTCACCATCCTGGCCCAGCCCAACACCGACGCAGACGCCCAGCGCCATCTCTACACTCTCTCCTCGGGTGCTGGCTGCGCTTGCTGGCTCCCGGCTCCACCTGAAGTCCACCTTTAGCTGCTTTGTCTTTCAGATAGGGAGCCGCAGGTGGGTCTTCTCGCACCACCCGACAAAAGCCCACGGATTTGCATACTGCTCTTCTCTCCGTGGAGTTCAGTGCACCAGAGAGGTCAAAGCGGAGAATCCTTATGGTGTCGCTATGCTTGTCCAGGTGAAGGTAATAAGAGAACATCCACCATACCTGTTGTCTAAGCTATGGTGAAGCTAGATTCAAAAGAAATACCTTTTATCTTTAATGCAAATGCGCAGTTCTTTTGTTGTTTCTTTTATGTGCATTATTGCTCAGTGGGCAGCAATGCAGCCTCACACCTTCATGGCCAGAGGTTCGAATCCTGTCCCAGTGTGACTTCCCTTCAGGTGCTCTGGTTCCCCTCCTGCACTCCAAGCACAGGCGGTTAGACAAACTGATGCAGTTAAACTGTCCACAGCGTGCGTGTGCCTCGCTGAAATTCCCTGCCTAATGAGCCCCGAGCGTTCGGCGACGGGCTCCACACTCGGTGTGACCCAGTACGAGAACGAAGGTATGCAAGGTGAATTGACGCGCATGTAATTTTGCTAAATAATCCACTTTCACGTTTATCAATTTGCAATATTTAGCTATCTGCTGAATATAATTGGTCCTATGTCACCGTCCAGCTGTAGTTCAGTAAAATCGCACTTGCTGATTGGTCAAACAAAAGCAAATGAAAAAATCACCTGATTTAATGAGAAGGTATAGTGCTACATGTCTCACATGTGTGAAAGAAGCTAGTCCCTGTGTATGAATATGTGAGTAGTGAAAGGGCTCTGTGCATCTGCGTGCGTGTTAGAGAGAGTGAACAGCAGATCCCAAAGATTGCCAGTTCAAGTTCTGGGAGGGACATTCTGCTGAACCTTTGAGCGAGGTTCTTAACCTGAATTACTCCAGTATAACATCCAGCTGAGTAAATGGGAGAAGACTGAGTCAGCTGAGCTGCTCACTGTATCCATGTGCGTGGGGGGGGCTGTCGTGCTAAGGTGCTGTGGTGCTAACAAGCTGGGGTGTAAGGTGATCCTCTCTCTGTTACTTAATGGCTGACTGCCTGGACTTTGTCCCCCAAGAGAAAGAGAAGCTTTGGAATGAGGAGGGCTTTGGGGTGGAAGGACAAGATTTGGTGGGGGGGGGGGGACTTTTGCCTCATCCAGGCCCTGATAGGGGCTGAGCTCTGGTCGGCTTTCACTGGCAGCGGACAGAGAAAACAGAACGAAAGAGGCAAAGAGTTGAATTACCAATGGAAGGGGGGGGTGAAGAAGGGTGATGTGACAGCCCCCCAGCTGCCGCGCCGCTCGCACCGCCGCCCCGTGCCTCCAACAGGTGCTCCCCTGTCCTGCGGGGGCCGCTCCGAATGGCTGGCATCTCTCCCATTTCACTCAGCCTCCCACTGACACACAAGGACGCGCTTTGTTTAGCGACATGAAACCCGGGTCCTCCGGGGCGGTGCCAGGGGTGCCGGGGGTTGGGGGGGGGGGGCATCGGGAGCACCACACACCTTTATCATGAATGGCACCCAGGACCTAAGACACACTCCTCCGTAGCCGAAGGCACGTGCCTAGCTGCGGGCTGTCTGCCAAGGAACAGCACATCCATCTGTCTATTGCGCGATTATATTCTCAAGTGCACAGTGTTTTGGCAGCATGGGCTTCGCCTGTGAACGAAAAGGAATTTTATTGTGGCACGGGGCTGTGCTGATATTCCGCTGATGCTTTCAGGCCTCTGATAAGGGACAGGGCCAGACAGAGAGCTGCTTTAGCCAGCCACTTTCACTGCACCTGTGTCTTGTTCTATATAAACTGCTAGCTGAGTGGGCGGATGTGCGTGTGTCTTTTTATATGTGTCGTACCTTGATTTGTGGCTTCTTCATACACGTTTTCTGTGTGTCTGTGTGTGTGTGTTGTCAGTACAGTCTTCTACGTGCCATTTAGTTAATGTTTTATTTCTCCTTATGTGTGTCTTTTCTGCATGGTATGTGCATATCTCCTCAAAGTGTTTTTTGTGTGTGTGTGTGTGTGTGTGTGTATATTTTATGTGTGTCTTTTGTTTGCCTGTGCACGTTTCCTCCCAAAGTGCATGTCCGCTTTGTGTGTGGGTGTTTGTGTGTGTGTCCTCTCTCTCTCTCTGTGTTTTCTGTCTGTGTGTGGCAACTGTCAATCTGAATCAATTTGCAAACTCAGCTGTTTCCAGGCGAGTCCCGTTCTGTCAGTTCCACACTCCAAAGTTGTTATTGCACATTGTCTGAGTGGCGGGTGCAGCATTTGCTGAGTGTTTCTAGGTGGGGAGGGAGGATTTGGGCAGTTTGGTGACTGTGGGTGGCTTTATGTACATGAGGTTGTAATGAAAGTATAAAAGGATTCAGGTTAACCTTGCCTTGACCGGAGTCACAGGCGGTCAGCACCTCAGCAAGCATTCTTTTTACTGTACTTTTACCAGTGCCTATTAGGACCTGGATTTCACTGTGGAGAGACCACCTAGTCAATACTGCGCAGAGATCAGATTTCAACAGTGTAGATCAAAGATGAACCTGCACACACCTTCTTGTGAGCGTGCGGGTGGATGTACAGCACTGCAGTGAAGGGAAGTCACACTGGGACAGGATTCGAACCTCTGGCCATGAAGGTGTGAGGCTGCATTGCTGCCCACAGAGCAAAAAAATCTACTGTCGTCAGTTTTTTCAGCAATCATGTAAATGGGGTGCGAAGTATAAATTTGCTTTGCGGGGGTTTATTTGCCTGGGTGGCCCAAAACACCCAAGTCCCAGACGTCACACCAAAATTTCCCTGAGAAATTTCTCTGGCACTTTGCTGCTGCAGTTCATTGGGACCAAACTGGACACATCTTAAGTGCAACATCATTTTCTTCCATTGAGCACCTCAGATCTCCTGTATACAGTCCTGTTCATACTTCTCTGAATCCATGCATGCGGATATGTCCAGGCAAGCATTCATGATGCGACTGACGTAAATGCACTTCCCTGTCCCCTATGCTTACAGCATCAAGACATTTTGTCCAGGAGATCACCAAATGCGTCGATCAACCACTGCACATGACCCAGGTGCATCCACTGTAATGTTTAACTTGTTGTCTTCATACGTCTTGCATGGTGTCTTCTGTAAATGTGTGTACTCTAAATTGTGTTCCTCTTTTTTTCCACATAGTGTTCTGTCAAGTCTCCCCCTATATATCTTACAATTTTGTCCTGCACTTTTTGTTTGCACTGAACCACAGACAGTTCTGGTATGTTTGCACATGCAGGCAATTAAGTGAGTTCTGATTCTGATATTTGCTGCATCCACAAAAAAAACGCAAACAACCATCTATCTATGTGGAAAAAGTCCAGTGTTATAGAAATTTATATGACCCAGCACGTTCAAGTTATAAAAAACTGAAATCCAGAGTGAAATTAGAAACCCATCAAGTAATTTATAAAGGAAATGTAGTCAAACTCCTTTTTGTAGTTGAGAGTACTTGTTCTTTTATGATAAACTGTTCAAATTGTATAACTGTTTGCAGATGTGATAACAGTTTAATATGTTTTTGTGTCAAACACATACTTTATAATTTGTATTCCTGTTTACCTGCTGTTTAAAGAGTTTAATGTTGTTTAAGACAAAGAGTTAGCATGTTTCAGTTTATTCCAAGCACAAGGATATTAAAAGAGTGTATAACTGACTTAAACACATCCTAATGCTGCTTTACCAAAAAGTGTAATCATTCAGAAGTCGTCTTTTGGCCATTTCTTGCAAAGTAAAATTTCCTTCACTTGACTGGAAAAAAGTCGGTAAGTTTTGTTTTGTGTGGCTCTACGTCAATGCCGCCGCCGGTAGATTTCCCCAGCCTGTAAGTTGTTGCTATGGCCTGTTGTAAAGTGGCTGATGTTAAATAGCGTAAAGTGACAGTCAGCCTTTCCAATGCCTTGAAAATATTGTCCTTTCCTTCTCCTGCACATTCTGCACCTTTGTGAATTGTGCTGGCTTGACCGCAGAAGCATGTACAGTTCTTTGTCTGGATTACACATACGGATACGCAAGCACAGTCCGCATGAGGAGAAGTATGTGCAGGCCTTAACACCGAAGCAGAGCGAGAGAGCATGACAAATGGTGTTTAGCTTGGTGTCAGGCTAACCGGTGAGCATGAGGGGTCACTCGTGGGTGGAAGGTTTAAGAAATGCCCCCGAGTGTCCCCAGATTGGCACCGGTGTCCTTTGGTTTTATCTGCCTGCATTTGTAACTCCCTGAGAAAATGTTTGGGTTGGAGATCTGCTGCTTTCATTGATCCCCTTGCACATTTTATCAGGGAATTATGGGAGTGACCCTTGACCCTGAAACTTTTATTTCCAGAGAGCAAACAGGGTTAACTGAGCATAACTTGCACAAGACCATTCAGTCGTTCTCTGCAAAGGTTCATCGGTAATGTATTAGCTGTCTGTCTATCTGTGCTGCTGACTCAGGGCAGATTATCTGCTTTTGTCGGCTTTTGTGTTTTCGCATCTTTGTGTCAAATTCATCGTTTTGGCAAGTCAATTGGCCCATCGGTGCACCGACATATTTAAGTAGCATGGGGCCACCAGCTGAACGTTCGCTAGTCCATGTCATAATGTAGTAGCTCGTTACCCTCCCGATTTTTAGGCTTATCGAGCCAGTGGCTAATTGTGAATTTAGCACATGGTGCCTGCCCTGTCACTTTGAAACCCTTCTCTAAAGCTGGGTGTTCCTGAGATGCTTTTGCTTGGGTGTGACGCGAGAAAGGCGATGGCAGCTCGGGATAGAAAAAAAAAGCTGTTTGTCATCACTTAAGCAGCCAGCAAGTCTCACTTGCTGTTTGTCTTTGGGCCGTCTGGGCCGTGTGATTAGCGCGGCGCTAAGTCCGCGCGCTGGCTACGCATTCTGGAGTGTGCATCTGTGAAGCGAGGCAACTCTCAAAGGCCAGCACGCTCCGGATCCCTCCCCTGCCCCCCAAAGTCTTTAGAGAGTTAACGCCAACAAGGTTCACGTTGGTGACAGTCACCTCTGCTAAGCTGCTCTCGCGTGACACTGGAGGCCCTTTCAGAAATTTTCCTTTCTCGTCTGGCTTTTGTAAATCTTTATATTCCTCACTTTCCATATCTAGTTTTGGCGAGTCCCTATCTCTCGTTTGCAGAGCTTGCGATGGGGCTGAAATGCCCCTTTCAAAGGGTCAAAGGGCCAGTCATTGCTTCACGTCTCTTTACACAGTCGTGTTTCCACAGACAGGTTGTGAAGCTGTAATTCGTATTTGGGGTTTATAGGTAGGTGGTTGGGGGGAGGAGGGGTGATGTCTGGGGCTCATCTGTTCCTTCCTGACCAAACTGCAAGGGCTTATGGGTAATCAGTGAGGAAGCCGGTGTCATACAGTACATCACGAGACAATCTGGCAGCCAGAGACTGTAAATCTATTCATGTGGCAGGTATATATCTGAGGGCGGCAGTGTAGGGGGGTTTGTGGGGGAAGTGTGTGGTTTATGCACACCTTCCGACAGGACGCTCCAGCGTGCCGAGTGCATACATTAAGGTTGTGTGTGTGGACGCGTGCCAGCCGGCTGACAGAGCGCACAATCCTCCCCGTGGTCCGCCGTGATGAATGAGCCAGCGTGGAAAAACAAGTTTTGGACAAGGAACACTGTGTTATTATAGTGTAGCTGTTTGCCGCTCTCCCCGTAAGCTATAATTAGCGTCCTCCTCAGTGCGCATTGTTAGGTGAATACAGCCCAGACCCAGAGGAATGCGCACCCATCAACGGCGACTCCACAAAAACAGGTTTTTCCCTTCCTTTGAGCACCAGGGCGAGGGCACTGGGCCGGCACAGTCAGGTGAGGCCTTTTAATCCCTGGTGTTGACCATCTTCTCGCACGCACAGCGAATCACAGACTACTGCCTACGAGAGGTGGATGAGGTTCCTTTTACATGCCTGGCGAGCTGGTCGCCCACTGGGCAGGGGGGGAAGTTAAGGAGCCAGGCCCCCCAGAGGTTATTCCAGAACGACGATTAGTGTTTAGATCTCGACTGTGGCACTTAACCTGAGTTATTTCAATAAAGACATAAAACTGATTTGTCATCGGCATCTGCTAAGCTCATAAATAAATAGAAGCTCACTTTGAAAAGTGTCTCGTTCATATTACTCTTACGTTCTGCCCCTGGGTTGGCTCACAGAGGCACCGAGGTAACAATACAGCTGCCCTATCCACGTCATTGAAGAGGAATGCCAGTGTTTGTCGCCTTTCTACTTTCTAGAACATTCCATATGAGAAGATGAGCCTGCGGAGCCATATGAGGTGAGGCGGGGGGGTAAGTGGGGACAGCCTGGTTTTGTCTGTGTGGACGGGGAGCTGAGGGGATTGCTGATGCAGCAACAATTTTCTTCTCATCATTGACCCCCCCCCCCCCCCACCCTACCCAATGACTGAGGGACCATCTCATGCTTCCAGTGCTTGAGTCGACCCCCTCAGCTCCTTGCCAGCTCCCCAATAAAGGGACTCTTATTTACTCAGGGGGGTCAGAGCGGGGCCCCCCGCGGCGATAATGGAGAGGTCAGCCTGTGGAAGCTCCATGTGGAGACTAGTGATGATGAAGATGTATGAGTCCCTGGAGGAAGGGGGAAAGATTACACTGGGGGGAATGACAGGGGACCTCTGGATCGCCTCAGCCAACGCCTCCCCCCCAGCACATGGGGGTGGGTGCCCCCCCCTTCCTGTCCATGACCGCTGGATGGCCATTTTGCCCAGGCAACCTGCAGGGGGTCACCACAGGGTCGACAGAGGCTGAATCAACATGCTTACCCCCCCACCCCCAAAACCAGCAGCACAGAGAGTACAGGCTGATTGATACAGGTAGCCAACCAGCACACTGACTGATCACCTCCATTCATCCTCAGTCGCAGGAAGCTCACCTTCCGCTCTCATTCAAACAGTGACGCGTGAGTCGAAACGGAGCCAGATCCCATCTGGGGGTCTCTCGCTTTGGTGAACACCCCCGAAATCACAGAAACACCTTACAGCCTGCCCGTGGCCCAGTGTCGAGCGGCGCCTCGCCCAGCGAAAGTGCTTATAGCGGGATCCCACTCGGCCAACATAAACGGGGGGAACGTGTAACTCGCTGCAAAGGAAATGGTTTTACAACAGCATGAAATGTTTAAAGTGGTGCTGTATTTCAAACAGCTGTGCGTCTCTGGCCTGGTGAGCTGGGATCCAGGGGGCAAAGGAACCGTCTCGATCTAATGCCTTTCAGTCAAACCACAATGCGAAAGGAACTCTGCGTAGTAATTAGACCTTACTTTTTTCTTTTTTTTCCATTCTTAACACTAAATTTTGAATTAAAACAAGATGTCAGTAAGACTGGAATAACACATTCCACGGACAGTGTTGTAGGCTTGGGGGGGGTGGTTCTCCTTAATGATGGGATGCAGGTTCATGCTGTTTTCCCCACTGAGCAGCCTCAGGAAGGCTTTGGCTCTTTGAACAAGGAAAATGACATTTTTCTGGCATTTCCGTCACTCTCCACAACAATGCCCCAACCAGCAAGACATATTACAAATATTTATTGTCGGGAATCTGCTTTATTTTTTTTGAATCGGTAAGATCGTGAA
The DNA here is from genome assembly GCF_048594095.1 of Paramormyrops kingsleyae. Taxonomy (NCBI): domain Eukaryota; kingdom Metazoa; phylum Chordata; class Actinopteri; order Osteoglossiformes; family Mormyridae; genus Paramormyrops; species Paramormyrops kingsleyae. The sequence continues at coordinate 27,866,645 of NC_132805.1, forward strand.
AGATGAACCAGTGATGCCGCAGAGCTTGTAGGTATAATTACGAAGCTTCTGCTAAGTCTCCTTGTTTTAAAGCCTAACGAGCGAATGTGATTAATAAGATTGCCATGGATGCCTGGGGTAACTGTGAAAGTGTCCTAGTAAAACATAAATAAAATCCATTTGCAACATTAAACATAGATACACAACTAATTTGCTGTTTTAATTTACTTATACATCTATCCATCTTCTAATCTCTTACCCGGGTCAAGGTTGTGGGGGGGTTGGCTGGAGCAGATGGCACAGCTGGGGTACACCCTGGAAGCCAGTCCATCACCGTAGTTTACTCTTAGCTACTATAGATCTTTATACAGGCAGTGCAGAGTCATAAATTAGAGTTGGTTAGAATAATGCAGCATCCAGATTCACGTTCACTTAAAAAAGACAAGAGCTGGCATCAGCGACTGAAGCATGTGGGGCAGTCAAGGAAGACGGTTGGTGCCGCAATCGCTGCTCCGTGTCACCAGGTCGACCAGGAGTAAGCGTCAGAGGAACAAGTGTCAAGTGGCCATGGGGAAGTGGGACATCAGCCTTTGTCGGGATGCACTGTTTGGGTTCCGGCACAATGCGACATTGTGAGGCACGCTTTCATTATAATCGCTAATGGAGTTAGCAGCGTTCCATGCCAATGAGCGTGATTCACAGAGACAAGTGAAAGGCCGTTGGCGTTTAAACAGAAACCAGACTCAAAGTGAATGTAACACGCCCCCCCATGACTCTAAACGACCTCATCACTTCCTGTGGGCCAGATTCGGCTCCTAGGAAAGTACCGCTGAGGGAATGAAGTGCTGGACCTAGACCAGACCTTTGTGTAGCTACGTTGGCTGGCCATCCGGTAACCAGCAGCTGAGTCATCTCTTGGCCCTGCGCGAGAAGAGCTTGGTTCCCGGGCGCTTCCTTGAGGATTTGGAAAATGCTTATTGCGAGCTAATGGAGTCGTTTGTCAGTAGCTGGGTTTGCAGTGCGGATGCCATGGTCTGCAGGAGCACCACGTGATGATAAGCATGGCTTTGGAGCTTCATCACAGCACGCTTGCATCGGCTGGATCCTGGACCATGTTTAGAATCGCATGTGTGTGTGGATTATGTTTATATTACATAGTGGGGACCAAATATTCCCCAGAGGGTAATAAAAACCTTTATTTTTCAGGTCCCCACAAAGAACTGTGAAAGCAGTCAAAAAAGTAAAAATGCCAAAAGTCTTGTATTTTGTTTGGTTACTAAAGGTTAAGGTTAGGGCTGGTTATGGGTTAAGGTTGTCATTGTTGGGATTAGAGTTATGCCCATAGAAATGAATGGAGAGTCCCCACAAAGATATAATTACAAACCTGTGTGTGTTTGTGATAAAGATATTTTTTACATATTTGCATCATATGATTTACTGATCATCAGTCAGCTAATGAATGTTTTGACAGACAGAGTGGCAGGCAGTGCTCAGCAGTGTCATGCATGTTAAGGGTGTGTATCTTGGCACGTGTGTGTGCATTTCTTGCATATATGTGTGTGTGTGTGTGTGTGCACATGTGCGTGCGTGTGTCTGTGGCCCTTTGTCCCTGCAGCATCAAGCCCCCCTCCACCCCCCCCCCCCCCACACACACACAGTTAAGGCAGACCGAGCGTGATGATTCAATGGCTGGTCATTAACGGTCAGTGACGGTGGCTCTTCCGCGGCCCCGTTAAAAGGGGGCTTTGTCTGTGTCCTGCTGATTAAGGCGTTCCCTGCGGCAGGACCTCACCTGTCATATCTGTCACAAATTTAATTCATCATGCTGCACACTCAGAAAGCTACACCCTTTACCCTGCTTACACACCAGGCCTTCTAAACCAGCTTAGCCTGACAGATTGGTGCAAATAAAAGCTTTCTTGTTCAATTGCAATTTAATTTCATCTTCTTTATCTGTGATTAATCAATCAATTGTTAATGTCTAAGATCCTCCAATAAGTCCACAGCTGGTGGGTATGTCCATATCCTCCAGCAATGTCTTTGTCTTAAGAAGGTCAGATGATTCAGCAGGACACACCATTGTTAGATTTCTCTGTTTTTGAAAGTAGGGTGTCACCATTCTGTTTTACTCCCTACTAAAGAAACTGTCAAAAGACTTCTCGGGAAAAGAGAAACTAGGCTGTCATATTCTGGAGTTTTGATAATCCACAATAATCCATTCTGGTCATTCGGAGACATGCACGCAAGATCACACAAGTGTTTCATTTTCAGTCGTACCTTTTCAACAAAACACCTGAAATTTATGTCATGTAATGAAGAGTTCCTGTAACCTGATATGCAGTGTGTCTTCTGAAACGTTTCGGAGCTCTTTTATCTGCTAAAAGCCCTGCGCAAAAGTGCTTAAAGTGCTGGCACTTTGTAACATAAACCCTGTGACCCAGTTGCATTTGAAAGTGAAATTGCTTTATTACAGGTATATTGCTTTTGTTGCCTTATCTGCTGTTTAACTGGGACACACACATACGCACACACAGCATATTACTTTTCTCTCTCTTTATACACACACACAAACACGCACACATTTACGCACGCACACACGCATAAGAAAGCCGCGGATCACCCTCCACCTTACACACATATCGAGCTTACAGTTTCAGTCAAACAAATAAGGAAAAACTCCTCTCATCCGGTCACTGACACAGCCACACACAGAAATATCTGCATGTGCACATACAGGCACACGCACAAGCATACTCTCCAGATTGTCTCAGTTCAGAAGACGCGTGCCAAGCGTAAGGACGGTAAATCCCGTTGCTCTGGCTGCTTGCCAAGCCAAATATTTCTTTTGGATGAGAGCACACCCCCACTGCAATGAGCTGTATTCCCCTGTGCAGTGGAGCAGAGGATTTCCCTGGACCTGGATGCAAGTTCATCTACGTGGGGTGGGTAGTGTGTGTGTGTGTGTGTGTGGGGGGGGGGGGGGGCTCCCACTATTGGCATGATTGTTGTTATCTTTATTATGGTCCAGGCAACAGCAGGACACAGACCCAGCTGAGGCAAAGAGCTATTAGCTACACTCTGCGTTCACAGAGAACCCATTTAAAGGGGATTTGTTCTGGGAAAAAAAACATAATTAGCTGGATGTGTACACTCTCTCCTGGAAGGAAGGACGGTCACCTTTAGCCTGCTCTTTGCATCACATCCACTCCGTACAACACCAGGTGGCGGACGCCAGTTATATTCTGTTTGCACCTGTGTTTGACGGAGGTGGCGGTGTGGCGTACAGGTGAGCGGGAAGCGGAGAGAAGGCCGAAGGAAAAAAGAAGAGAGGATGAAAGGAGGGAAGGATAGAAGCAGAGAAATAGGGAGAACTGATCAGTACCAGCTGCAGGGACGGATCAAGATGTAAACCAAAAGAGAAAGGGATCCGCTGCTCCACTCACACCCAGTGTTTTTGATTGGTGGGGGTTGAGGGGTGGTTTTGGTGGGGGGGGACTCATTACTCGCTACATATCTGCACCAAGGGAGGTTCAAACTCGTCTGCCATCCCACACTCGCTTCCATGGCTTTGATGGGGTACCGGAAGGCAAGAGTCTGTTTCATGTAAAGATCTGAAACAAAGGGCAGAGCGGAAGTGGGCTGCTTTTTTTTTGGGGGGGGGGGGGGTGGTCCAGAGGCAACATGGACGTTATTATCTACCCACACACCCACTAAGCCACACAGTCATGGCGTCCAGCCCACCAGCGGGACAGAGAAAGGCCGGTTCAGGGCCCCTTTCAGAGTAAAATCCAGTTCCGTTAAAGAACAGTAAATGGTGATTACAGCATTCCATGGAAAGAAAAAGCCAACATTCATTTAAAAATTTAAATCTATTAAACTATTTTCTGCCTTGTTCTTTTAATTTGAATTAAACATATTTTTATTTTCCAGTTTTAAAGACCAATGAAATATTCCATATTCCAGTATTCCATAGTTCATAACATATTATTAATTTTATTTGACGTTGATCGTAACAAAACAAATAATTTTTACGACGAATTATAAAAATCGTAATGATTTATAACATGTGACGAGCAGTAAGTTTAAGAGCCCTCTAAATATTTGTGAGGCAGCGGACTTCGTGGATAGCGGTGTGGATTTCGTTTCATTTTTCTTTTCCTTACTAAACCTTGAATTGCAGTTTACCAGCATATAAAACCCTGAGATGCAACTATTTTAATTCAGTCACGATTGAGCGACCAATGGTCTTAGCTGGAAGAACAAATAAGGGTAGGATACATGGTACAAGACTGAAGCATTTTCTAAAAAATGTAATTTGTCTAATACTGCGGCCCATTTGAGTTATAACGAATTATCGCCCGAGAACGAATCGTAATAAAACGGCACATTTAAAACTAATTACTGAAACTATGCAGTATGGCTAATATCCGAAAAACCCGAATGCATTCTTAATATTACTTTATATAAACTTCAATTATACGAGCTTTAAAACACATTTCGTTTATATCAAGAGGCGAAACGGTTACAACAAATGAATGACTTTCAAAGGGAAAATAAATCAGATTTGGTTACTTTTACTGCGAATATATCTGGTATGTTTTTGCTCAAAATGCACACTCACATCAATAAAGAAAACCGACGATGTAGGCAACATTTTTTTAACATCACCCTCCCAAATATAATTTATCTGTAAGATTAAATTTACAGTTATTCCCGAAATGTAGCGTAGGCTATTTGTTGACTTCGTTATAATTCAAGAAATGTAATAGATTTTTTTCAGTGCGAACTACTAAATGTTTGTGCTATGTACAGTTTTTTTTTTTTGCTACGATAAAAATAGAACAGATTGCAGCAATAACAAAATAATTCCGGAAAAGACTTGTTTTGCTTTTAAAACATGCCGGAAAAAGACAAGTTGAAATTAAATCACGACGCGGATGCGGATTTTAGTCTATTTAATTTAGGCCTACTTAAATAGGGATGTTTTACAATAAAAAACGAAAGAAATCATCTCTACGCATATTTCCCAGTCGCCAAGTTTAACAAAAAGTAAAACGACTGATAGAAACAGTTTGTTGCGTAAGCGTTCTGAAAGTTGCTCACGCCGAAACGAGCAAGTTAATTTAGTTTGCGAGCCGGTCAAAGTCGGAAGGGGATTTTGAAAACAATTAGTCCATCAGAGTTATCGAGAGTGTCAGCTCAGAGGAGTTTGTTTTGTTAATTGCTTGTGTTAAGCCTAATTACGATTTTGGGTGGAGCTGCCGGGACAGGACGCGGAGGTGGGGATAGGCGCTTTGCAAATGGAAACTGGAAAGTGGTATCTTGAGAAGTTCAGTGCATTGCGGACTAGCGAGAAGAACAGACGCGCAGGAGCTACAAAAAAAATCGGGATAGCGACGGAACTGCGCTGCTGGGGAATTTTAATGGAAACGCGGACAGGTATGTGCGGCGCGCATTGCGCTTTTGACTCTTAAACACCACCGTCGATTACTTCATTTCACTTTCGATTATTATTTTTACACTGACAAAATATATTTTTAAAATACGGCACCATCAACTAATTTCCTGTAGCCTGTGATTCATGAATTAGCCTAACAAGGAAAAAGATTACTTTCTTAATTGTATACATACAGGTGTTAAATTTGTCTTTTTAAAATGGGTTTTAAAATTGTACTTAAAAAAAAGTTTTGTAAGAATAATAGTAAGTAATATCGCTATGTAACTCTAGATGCCTTAGTTTGGAGGAAAAACAAAACAAAAACAAATGCCAAGGTATACGCAAAAAACGTAGGGACCTGTAAGCATTATTTAACGCAAGATTTAGGGCCATGATGATTTAACCTGAATTGACCAGCGGTGTATATGTCGGTCTTTTTATGCCTCTGAATGAACTTAAGTCTCTGATTTATTAAAAATCTATTAACTTTAAAAGGCAGTCGGATACGGGATTTTTTCCTCTAGTGGCATAATCCAATATTGCCAATAAGTCATACCTTGCTTACATCACCAAATGACCATGTGAGATGCTTTACTGAATTTTACGCCGATCGCGCTCGGACTCCGTCCGTGTCTGGCACATGCTTTGCGTCTCGTACCGTTTTACCGTCACGGTCTCCTGCTGGGGTAAGTTTTGCGTTTGCCGGTTGTTGCCCCTACACGCGCCGACGGCTATGATTTACAATCGCGAGTCCTTTATATCTGCGAAATGTAACGCATACCGCAACTTGACATCTACAATAACATTATTTCAGGCTACAGCTGTCAAAGGGAGCGGGTATATCCAGTTACTTCTCTGTCTCGCGTTCAGTGTCCTTTGTTACCCTTCAAAGGGTTCCCTTAATTTTGACAGATAACGTAGGCTACTGTGAATTGCACATGTGCATTTTTTATGCCAGTAGTATTTCGGCGTCCAAAGGTGTGATAATAAGCAACTACTGTTTTTCGAAGGTGGATCTTCTAGATGTGGTGTCTTGTTAGTCTACGTAACTGGCGGGTGAACACAGTCGAAAGTCTTTATGTAGGTATAAAATATAATATAATGTGTGTGTGTGTGTGTGTGTGTGCGCGCACATAAAAACTTTCGATTCTTTCCTCTGTGAGTAGGAAGTTGTTCATTGTATCGAATTGATTAGGGAAAAGAAATCACATACGCATAAAGTGAGAAGGTTTTTGCTAAATTCGTCCAATAGTGAAAACATTATTACAGTTCACATAGATAATTCGAAGGGCAGACGTTTTGAGTCAAATGACGGTTACTGCCGCACAAGTGCTTCTATATTGTATCTGCCGGCAATAACTTTGCGTTTTCGTCTTGAGTCTTCTCGGTTTCATACACCCGTTACTTGAATCTCCTGGGGGAGAAAAGTGCTTCTCGTTTTTACTTCAAAAATATCTCTAAAAAAATCACATTTCTTCTTCTTTTGATTACCCTTTCAGGACGAAAAAGAGAGGAAGTGTAGTGCTTATGAATATTTTTATATGTAGAATGGTAATTTATAATCTAACAATTTTGCTGACCGAAGAGGGTAAGGTAAGCTTCTAGTATTCTAGCCATTGATTGTCTTGCTTTGTGTTCTTAAGATTTAATGAAGAGTCCACTTAATCACCGTTGTGGCTAATTGAGTGTGATTGGCTTGTACTGGGGCTTAAGGGGTTGGCTGTCTGGGCATAGAATTGATCAGCCACTGGTGCCAGTATCCCCAACCCCAAAAAAAAATGCCTCTACCAGACCTGCACTGAAACAAAGTGCTAGTCCAGATGGCCCATACCTAGATCTCCGTGATGAAGGTTTGAGGAAGTAGGTTGGATTGGCAGGATTAGGAGTGTGGGGGGCAGTGAGGGTCCTCGTATACACTCCATGCCCCCCCCCCCCCCCTCAGCCTTATTCCACCAGGCCAAGCGGGGAGATCATGGCTGGGTCTAACCTCTCTAATTCTCCTAATGGCTGCTTCATTGTGGGATTATCTTCTTGCAGAACAACGATGACCCCCCCCCCCCTAACAATAGACAATATACACACACTCACTTCATCTGTGGAGGTAACTCCAGGCAAATCCAAACTTTTCCACGTGGCTTGTGGTTTGAGAAACAAATAGAGATTTTAGTGATTTAGCATTTCAGTAAAGCTTGGCATTGCATGTGTATTCAGAGATCCTTAATATGCTTCGGTTGTTATATATGGTTTGCTAGGCACCAGCTTCTGGAGGGTCCTTATTGCTACTTTTTGATCCACGCTAAAAACTCGTCTCTCCTTCAGTGTATCGCCTTTCACCTGAGAGCCCGTGGGCAGTAGCTTCCACTCACCATTGGCAGTTTCCCTACCTTCCTGGCGGAGAACAATGGGCCAGTCTTGGCATTATGGAGGCCCTCTGGGGCACTGCCCGTGCACTGGGGTCCCCCTCCCTGTACCCAGCCCACTCCCCAAGGCAAGCAAGCCCTCATGAGGACCCCTGCAGAAACAAAAAAGCAATTTAAATGTGCATTGAGAGCCTCACTCAGCTCAGCTTTATTGAGTGGGTGACCAAACAGGCCTGGGGGGGGGGGGAGTGCTGCATTTTTAAGGCCGGAATGAAAGTTGGGGGAAGTGATTGGGGGGCGCTGTACTTCACAGTGAATGCTTCCAGCCTCTGAGGGGTATAGATGAACCACATGTTGCTTTTAAAGGGAGTTCTTGTCTAGTTTCCATTTTCTGTTGTCGGTCCCAACCCCCCCCCTCCCCCTCCCCATGCGATCCGTTTATCGGTATGTGTCCTGAGCACACCCTAACCCCCTCCCCATGCGATCCCTTTATCGGTATGTGTCCTGAGCACACCCTAACCCTAACCCTAACCCAAAAACAGGTGGGCCATCCTTGAGTAGTCATTTCCCTTGGGCCTGTTCTCCCGCTTCCAGGAAGTTGTTGGCCAACAGGCTTGCAAGTGATGTGGTTGGTGCCTGACGACTAAATTAGCTGAGGGTGCTTTTGTATCCTGCTCTGCCCCGTCCCCCTCCAGCAGGGCTTGTTGTTCCTTGATTTCCCCTCGTTTCAGGCCTCGACACCCCCACCCTGCCGCTCGCTGAGCACAGCTGTCAGTCAGAGAGACAGATGTGTTTTAAGTGTGTAGAAAATGCATTTTGTCATGGTTTAACCCAAATACCAGAAGCTACTCTGCCTGTAATTAATTACTATAATAGTAATAGCATGTAAATCCAGGAGCGCTCTATATATATATATAATTTTTATTTTTTTTTTGTCAGTCAGTCTTGCTGTAGATGCCGGTTGTTTCTGAGTGTACAGTCCGGCAAGAAGCTACCTATGCGTGATGAATACAGTAGCGCCTCCTTAAGGAGAGGAGGAGCAGCTCATGGCAGGACTGTTAATCCCTGCCTTGCTCAGGGGAGAAATTCATTCCTATGGCAGTTGTCATCGGAGGCTGTTGGGTGTTCTTTGTGACAGAAGTGTGGGTAAATTGGGTGTGTGTAGAATGCTGGAGGCTGTGACATTCAGGCGAAAGTACTCCATACTTCCCGTGTTGACATTTTTTCGGTCGAAGCGCAAAGGTGACTAGAAGCTCAGAGAGTGAGTCGTACAAGAGCAGGGGAGAGGAGGGCCGGTAGTGGGAGGAGCCAGAGAATGGGGGCAGGATCAAACAGCCCTCAAGTTTGGAAAACATTCAGTCAGTCAGTCAGTGAAGCAGGAACTCTGACAACGCGCACACTGGAGTAACTCCTGGGGTTTGCAAAGGCGAAGAGGCACCTGTCCCTCCTACAGACAGGGACACACGTACGCACACACACACACACACACACACACACACACACATACACAGGACTTCCAGGTCTCACTCAGTCAGCTCTATGTGTGGATGTGCACAAGGCATCTTAGTAAGTACGACTTTCTCTTTTCTAGTCACTGTTTTTCTCTGTAATGTTTTTTCAGTACATTTTCACAATTTTTCAATGTGATTTTAATTTTTAAAAATTGGTTCAGCTTATTTTCTTTAGTTTGCTTAATTACTATCATACTATTCACAATTCTTTTGGCAGTAAAAACCTTTAAGCTAAACATTTAACATTTTACTGAACAGTATCTTATTGATTGACTTCGCTTAACCTTTTTAAAGGATGTGTGGCTGTTCAGAGAATGCCTGCCAGTTTCATTATTAGTCTCACATTAGACAGCTGTTGTCACATTCATTTTTGGCTGAACTTTCAAAAGAAAACTAAGAATTGAAGATGTGGCGTTTTATTTATTTATTACTATTGTTACTGCCTGACTACATCTGCGTGCCATTTCTGGGCTATTAATAGCCTTAATTGTTTAATAAAATATTTAACTAGCTTACTTAGTAGTAGTATACTATATGGCATCACTGACTAATTGCCAGGCAGCAACCTGAGTGTTGACTGGTTCTCGGCGAACCTTGTATCCATTTCACGTTGTGTCCCTGCTAAGGGGCCACAGGACGTGTGTGTGACTGGCGACTGGCTGGGCTGACCTCTCTCTCGCTCTGACGTGAATGAGAACTCTCCGGAAGTACTGAGTTAGGATGTTTTGTTTTTTTTTGGGGGGGGGGGGGGGGGTAGTTGTGCAGCTGGTGGTGTTTTTGAAGCCTGTTTTGTGTCTTGGCGGTCCGTGTGGGAAGATCCCCCCCCCCCCCCCCCACAAAGAATCCCCTGCCCTTGCTTCTGGGTCAGCCTGCCGGTTCCGCTCGCCTGCTACGCCACGGCCCATTTTAGCTCCATTCATTCAGTCCCAGACGGAACTTCCTTCCCCTGTTTGTGGCACGCTCTCTCTCTCTCTCTATCTCTCTCTCTCTCTCTGCGCTCCAGAGCAGGGCCCCTTGTCGGCCGTGACCCCCACAGAGCTTTCATGTTTGTTGGCCGGCTTGTTCTACGCAGTCCTTTTCCGCACATTGCCTTCATGACAGACAACGGGGTTTGATCATGGGTTTGCAGCATTATGAAGAGAAGTCACTTTTTAAATATTTTTTTAATCGGCGTGAGTTTCAGTGCTGTTTTTGTGGACGATGCATTTGTTTGGACTTTCTGTCATGCCTTCTGAAGTTCACTGGATTAAATTTTATTTTCCCTTCATCTGGGTTTAAATGCCACCACGTCGGCACTGGAAATTGGGGTAAGAGGTGTCCGTGTCCTAACAATCCTAACAGACCCCCTCCTCCACTCCAATTCCACTCCAGGCTGCTTCTCAGCATAACTCAGCCATGTGGACCACTGAGGGTGTTCCCAACATCGATCGCGTCAGCACGGCGGCGGACGTCCAGGATGCGGATATGACAACGTGGACCGAGGCAGAGTTTGAGGAAAAATGCACCTACATTGTGTACGACAGCCCCATGGAGGGGAGTCCGGACAGGACCGCTCTGACTCGGGCCGAGGCCTCGCTGCCACGCAACCTGCTCTTCAGACATCCTGCAAGCTCCGCAGAGGTAGGTCTCTCACTTACGGGAACAAAAAATCACTCGCTCTCCAAAATATGACCATAGATATTTTGCAGTCAGCTGGTTCAAATACGAACAGCCAAGTGTCCACTTCCAGTGTATCCTGTTCTATGCTTGTGGGAGACGTATTCAGCAAATTGTGCCCCTTAGTAACAACGGAGCTGTCAGGGTGAGCTTCTAAGATGCCCCGTTTGGCGTGAACCTGTGTGTGTGCTGGGGAGGGAGGGTAGAATTACTGGGAGCTGAGGAGCTTCCATCCTGTGATTCATCCATTCAGTCGGGCGCAATTTGCTGGATACTGAGCCTCGTGTCGTTTGCTTGGGGGGGCAGTTCCTGTGCGGTTGGCAGCCAGCCTCGGAATGCCGGGGGGGGCTCTGTGTCTAGATGGATATTTTTTCACTTTTTCTTTCTGGGGTGGGGTTGGATATCTCACCAGGAACAATGAGCCTTTCACCTGGGGTAAGAACCAGCGCCGCGAGCCGGGCATTAGTCTCCTGTACCTTTGCGGGGACAAACTTTCTAATGTCGCTGTGATGAAGGTCTAGGTGGGAAGCTGGTGGCTTGGGGGGAGGGGGGGGGGGTGACAAATTTGGATGTCTGACCATCTAGTTATTTATTTTTTTTTTATATTTCAATTAGCCTGAAAATCAAATCCTTCATTACGTTTATCAGCTGTGCGTGTGAGTCTGCTGGTAGCTGGTAACTGTGAGCCTTCACGCCCATATGGGCGTACTCAGGATGTATATCGCCCCCTTCAGGAACGTAAAACACGGCCTCCTAATATGCCTCGGTAGGAAAAGAAACAAGAGACTTCAGAGTGTGGTTAGTGCGTGATGGGAGAGCTTGGGGGGGGGGGGGGGAGCTTTGCCCCCACTGTTTTTGCCTGATTACCAACGGAGGCCCAACCAGCTCCCTGTGAATTATTCATTTCCCTACTATCTTGTGGTGGGGGGTAGTGCGAGTGGTTATTACACTGAGGTGTCACATCTATAGGGGGGGGCAGCAAGGCGACGGAGAATAGGGCAGCGTATCACACCGACTGCCTTGTGATGCATTATCTGCCTTGTGACGTACTATCTAGCTCGCCTGTGCGCCGCTTCAGACAAAAGCATCTGTTAGATAGATGCCAATGGGAGAACGGTGATGGAAGCAGCTCGACCTGTTAATGATTTATCTGAAGTAGTCGCTGATCTGAAAATGCGTGGGCTACGCCGCTTAGGTTATCTGAGGGGATATGAGGGGGACTCCCTCACGGCTTTCAAGGGAAATCCTCGTATGTGATGTCGAAGGCGGGTTGCAGGGAAGGGTCTGCAGATTAGACCACCGGGCTGTGCGTAATCCCTGCAGAGAAGCTGCCGAGGTGGCGGATAAAGGCCCCTGTGTTTTCCGTAAAACACCAGCCCCCCCTTTGAAGTCCTTTATCTCCGAGATCCAAAACGCTCTGTAATTTCAGGTGTTGATTTGCCTTCTAAAGACATTCTGTTTGTTTTTTTTTTTTCTTCCAATCCCATACTTGGGTTTTCACTGGGGCCTCTGCTCTTCTGCCTGCCAGGCTTTTCTGCCTTACGGAGCAAATGCTGGAATGACACATGGACAGAAAGGATCAGGACCAGCGAGACGGAAGAGATCTGTGTGTGTGTGTGTGTGTGTATTCTCTGATCATGAGTATTCCTGCCAGAGAGAATGGACATAGTCCTGTATTGTGTATATCTGTATTGTGATTCAGTAAAATGCTGTAAGGGACCACAGAGGCTTTCATAGATGGAAGATGAGTAGGTTTTTGGGAGGTGGAGTCTCTGACCTTGTGACCTCAGATGGCCTTCATTGATAGGGGGTGCTGAGTGTGGCTCTGAAGATCACAGGTGCCTTTACCTGGACCCAGTGGAGCATCTTGTGGAGAGGGAGCTTCAGTTGCTCCTCAAAGAGTGACCAGAGTCACTGGTCTGGAACCTGTTACCTTCCTCCCGCTGCTCTCCTCGGATGTATTTGGAATCAACGACCAGACAAGAAAGGAATCGTTCAAAGTGCCGTTGCTGTTGAACTCCTTACCTGAGGGGAGTGATGAATTGTCAGTGAACCATAGTTAAACAGCAGTATTCATCAAATGAAGACTTGGCACCCAAAGCCATAGAACTGGTTTCTGTGTTTCTCGCCATACGGGCTTTTGAATTACCGCACTTTCCTATGCATTCCCGGCCTCTCCTTACTGGATCTGAGTGCACTTCCTCTGGGGAAATCAGTTTTTTCCGCCCCCGGTTTTTTTTTCCCCGCATTGTTTTCCATTCTTTGATGAATGAGTGATGTTCACTTTTGCTGCTGGGGTGGGCAGTCTTCACTGGGTAAATGGGAGCACAGGAAGTGAGGAAGGCTTCCTTTGGGAGCGCTGGTCTGAATAGAAACTTGGCTGAGGATGAGGGCACGCTCTGGCCAGCCTTCCCAAATATGGTCAGGCAGTGTCTTGGTAAATTGCAGCCGTCCTGTGGGAAAGTTCATCAGTTCGGCTTTTGGAACCCAAGAGGGAACCATGTATCTTTTTAATATGAGTTTTCAGCTGAATGTTCGCTTTGAAACGAACAGCTGTAGGTTATCGCAGCAGTGAGATTTGCCTGTTCATGGTAGTATGCTGACGGTGATTTAATGTCCTACTGGTTTTTTTTCCTCCTCCTTCAGGTGATGGGAGTTGAAAGCAAAGAGTACATCCCCAAGGGAACTCGCTTTGGCCCCCTAGTGGGTCAGTGCTACACTGCAGAGACGGTGCCCAAGGATGCGAACAGGAAGTACTTCTGGAGGGTGAGTATTGAGGTCCTGCTCCCCAGTGATCTGACTCAGCCCCTCACTGCTGGATTTTGTCCGCTGCGCAGACAGATTAAACCTTTTGGGAAGTGAGATCTTGAGATGTTGACAGACGTCTGCGACTTGACGCTCCTTAGCGAAAAACACTCGATGGCGGTTTTGCGGCCATAAGTTTCCAGTGGGCACCGTGCAGTTGGCAGGGGCATTCTCGATGTCACTGAGGTGAAGTGGGATACGGAAACGGCTTTCACAACGAAAAACAGCGGTGTGGGAGTTTTCTTAAAAAACATGTAGAACCGCACACATGAGCACGGCTGTCGGAGCGCAGAGTGCGGACACAGATATCCGCCTGCCTTTCCTCTGCTCTGCACCCCTGGGTGACGTGGTCGGCAGGGCCTGCTCCAGGCTGCCGGTAAAGAGACGCGCTCGGCCGCCTCGAGCTGACTCAGCGAGGAAGTGGCTTGGGGCCGCGAGCGTCTGCAGACGCCGCTGGAGAGGCTGCATCGCAGCTGCGTGCTGGAGGCCCCGGTGTGACAGTTCGAGCCCAGCAGGAGGGGCATGGGCAGATCTGAGTGTGTGTGTGTGTGTGTGTGTGTGTGTGTGTGTGTGGGGTGGGGGTGGGGGTGGGGGGGGGGGGCGTACGGTTACTCTCAGGCAGTATGGGGCTGGCACAGTAACTGTAAGTGACTGTTATGAAGCAGGTCCACTCTGGGGGAAAAGATCAGAGAAATTATTTCATCTATAATGAAGCCTCCTTAATCCCAGCCCTGGTATTGTACATGCGCGCACACACACACACACACACACACACACACACACAGACTCAAACTTTCGGTCCTTTTTCTGCTGTTGAGGAAACTGTTTATTTTGGTCTTTTTTTAATTATTCCTTTATGTTATACGTAGTTTTGGTTTTGAACTGACTAAGACAGTCGTACCTACAGTAAATCGTGAAGTGGAAACGTTTCAAACAAGAAAAAAAACCTTTTTGAAATAGCTTTGTGACACCCCTTCTTACAGTGTAATACTCGGTGGTGACGTCTCTGTTCCTGCAAATGACAGAGTGAATCAACAGCCCCTAAAAAAATAAATCGGCGGGGTGGGGGGGGGAGTTGGGGCGGTTGTCACAGAACGTCCCCAACCTGCTTACCACTGAATTGTGTGATGGCGTACATCACCTGCTGCCTTCACCCCCTCATCACAGAAATACCACACAGACTTGTATCTCACCCTCATCTCTTTGATTAGACCACACTCACTTCCCCTTTTCTCCTCATAAAGGAAGTCATTTCAGCACACACAGAAAAGAAAAGTGCTTCTTTAAAAAAAAAAAAAAAAAAAAAAAAAAAAACAGAAGGGAGAACCCCCCCCCCCCCTACCCCACCCCCAAGGGCTGGAAGCCTTTCTGGCAGGCTGGTCATCGGGACTTCATTACCAAACAAGCATGGAATGAAAACAAACCTCAGATGTCCTAAGATTACTTTGCTTGTTATATTTCACATTGGCGTCGTGTACATTTTGTGTGCCATCACGCCAGTCATTTTTTAATTTCTTCCCTAATTGAGAAGGTAATTGTTCCACAACTGTACTTGAGTCCATGTTTTTTTTTCATTGATGAAAGTGGACAGTTTGTCATCCACGTGAAAAGAGTTGATTTGCCATTTCAGAAAAGCTGTTACCGTTTCTGGCACCTTTTAATGAATGTTGAAGCGAGAATGTGATTACACAGCACTCATCAAAGAGTAATCAATAATTTAGAAACTACAGCAATTTAGAAAGTTTCAGCATCAAATAAAAAAAACAACTGCTTAATTAAACCCGCGTGATATTAAAATTAATAATGCAATCTTGTAGCGTTGAGCTCATGCGTTTAACGCAAGTACACAGCAGCAGTTTGCTTTGATAGTTTCAGCTGAAAGAGAAGCAGCCGGTTCCACTGTACTGACGACGGAAGCTATGAGTCCACTATGAGAAAGATGCGCTATACAGGAATAACTGTAGTAAGGGGAGAGAGAGCGAGCATGAGAGCGATTGGGCGGGAGTCTCGGCCCTGCAGATTCACCCTGAGATTGTGGGTGACATCATGGCGACTAGGCTGACTCAGCCATCGAGGGTTTGAGTATGCTCAAAGATCCGGGTTTCAGCGTTTCCCACCCGTTTGTGAAGAGTCTGTGTCGGGTTCGGCCCCCCCCCCCCACCTCCCCCCCCCTTACTTTATGGTCTGCCTACAGAGAGAAGCTGCAGTGTAATTACAGTACATACCCCAGAGGATGGGTTCTTAAGCTGCGTCTTTCTTTTTGAATCTTCACCAGAAGCGTCCTCCATCTGTCCGTAACCTCTGACCCCCCCCCCCCGGTCTCTTTCTCTGCCTCCTTCTACAGATCTACTCCAAGGGGGAGTTCCACCACTTTGTGGACGGGCTGGACGAGGACAAGAGTAACTGGATGCGCTATGTGAACCCGGCACACACGCAGCAGGAGCAGAATCTGGCCGCCTGTCAGAGCGGCATGAACATCTACTTCTACACCATCAAGCCCATTTTGTCCCATGAGGAGCTGCTGGTGTGGTATTGCCCCGAGTTCGCCCAGCGCCTCAACTACCCACCCTCTGGAGAGCTTATGATGCAGAAGCTCAGTAAGTACCCAGCAATGTGCCGTTATGATCCACATGTCCTGTTCGCCTGGTCTGTCGACTTCCAGCTTTGAGATTCAGTTCTGAAGTTTCTCTTTGAGGCTCTAGCTATTGTTCATATATGACAGGATTCCCCTGCTGGATGTTTGCAGTATCTTCTCTACTCTCTGTCCCTTATCCTGTGGCGACGATCTGCCTGGTGCGAACTTAGGCCAAAGGGCTCTGGTGGGCCGAAGGAATGTGGGAAGCAGACTGTCAGACTGTGCATTGCATTGCCCCAGGGCAAAGTGTGATGAGTGTGTTTTAAAGTAGTGTTTTCATTAGATGCATCATGGACGGAACTCAGTAATGATGGCATTTAATTACATGGTGCTTCCTGCGTAATGCTGCAGTCATTGGTAGTTGAATGTTCTTTCAACATTAAGTTGCCTAACACACTCGTTCTGTTTGTTGTAATAAAAGCCTTTGCGCTTGACAGCCGGAGACAGAGGAAAGAGGGTAGACGTGACTTTGCCTTAAGGGACAAAGAGGTCGTGTCCATTTCTGTTTCTGAGCTGTGGTGTGTGGATGTGGGTTGCAGACCCATCCCTGCCACCTGTTCGGGGCCCATCCAAGGTTCCTTGGTTTCTGGTTGAGCTACTTCTACAAGCTCTAACGGTCGTTCAGAATGTGTGAGACACAATGAGGTCCTTACCTTGCCCTGACCCAAAGCCTCGTCATACCGAAAAGCAGCTCATGGTGTCACTCCCACGCGGGACTGCTACATGATTAAGCATGAAGTGCTCATTGAAGTTATCGGTGACATGACGCTGGAATCTGCTAGATATTCTCCACCAATACGGGTAGGCTATCTCGTAGCTTGGGTGTTTTCGATTTTGCAAAATTACCTTAAATATGCCCCCACCCCAGCTTTGTGTGTGATAGGTAGGCTAGGCTAAAGGAAACTGTCACAGTTTTCTGGCACGAGTCCTTCATTTATCTAGGGGGTTGGGAGACTCCTCCATTGACTACTTGAGCTTTCTGGCGTCGTGGATCTGCTGACAGATTGATATCTCAGTCATCACTGACTGACTGCTCTGTGGCAGCTCTCGGGTGGGCTAAGCAGAGTAACCCAGGCAATCCAGAAGGCTGAGAGGGGTTTGTGCAGTGTTTGCTCACTGGGAGACAGCATGGATTCGCCCCCTCGCCCCCTACATACATTCAGGAGCAGAGGTGCCACTTTTTACATTTAATTAATGCTCCGCATTCAAGCTTGATCCGGAATGTTGAGTTTTGTTTTGCAGCTATGGAAAGTTGTCAGTATATGTCCTATCCAGCTCTGTCTGATCACTGATTTCATTGTGTGTGTGCTGGGGGGGGGGGGGGGCTTGTGTACCTTTACAAGATGACAAAACCAGGCAGTGGGGTTTGCTCTTTCTTTTCCTCCCTCAGATGGAGGGTATCTATCACTTGTAAGGAAGAAAGGTTTCTATGGGTATTTTATGTAAATTAGCCTTTGTCGATAGCTTCCCGAGGTAAGCACACTCAGGATAGTCTGACTTTTCATCTTGACGAAGTCATTAAAGACAATTATACAGTGAGTGCAGTTGAAGGTTAACCTTTCACTAGTAACCAGAAGGACTGCATTAACTGATCCCTCCAACTCGCCCCAGTGATACTGGCTCCCAGAAGCCATTCATGATTTGGAGGGAGAGTTTAGAGACACTCAACAAGCATTCGGTGACCGCCAGCCCCGTAAAATGATATTTAACTTAACTATTTAACTTAACCACTTAACTTAACCATTAACAATCTCTGTGGGACTTCTGCTGTGTCTCTCTCCCTGGTCCCTCATGATCTGATCGAGTCGAAATGTTGCCCCTCCCTTCCTGTTTCTTGGTGTATGTAAATATTCTCGATGCTTGGAAGTATGACTCCAAGTAGACATCCTAAATCCCAGGGATAAATAAATCCCCGATTTCACTGGTGCTCAAAACTCAATGGCCGCCGTGGAGCTCCACGCCTCATCCCGCCTAACTCATGCTCTGCTTCGGTCCGTTCAGCTGGCAGGGAGACGAACTTGCTGTGGTTTGGCCTCATTTGGCAATTTCACAGCGGTTTCCCCAGCCCCCCCACCCCCACCCTGCTGGTCTCTCAGACAGAATCTCGGTATCCCGCCATTTTACGCAGACAGACGCGTCCAGCTGTGGGGATGAATAAGATGCTCCCCGAGCCAAGCTGTCGTGCATGAAGCGGTAGAGTGGAGAGGGCTGTGTCTGGCGGTCCGGGCGACGTGGGTAACCCAGTGTGTCCCCTTCCCCCACAGAGCAGACCCTGATGGAGGCCAAGCGGCAGGTGGCCGAGCCGGCCCCACCCCGGGACAAGGGCAAGAGGGAGCACAGCGTCTCGGAGATCCTGAAGGGGACCCCGCAGGAGCCCAGCCGCCCGCTGGCCACGCGGCCCCCCCACCCCGAGGGCTCGCCGCCCATCAAACGCAGCCCGGAGCGGCCGGTCTACCCGCGCGTCATCTACCCGCTGCGGCCCCACGTCCCCGGATTTAACCACAGCTACTTAGCCCACTCCCCAGGCCAGTCGTCGGCCACACCCAGCCCCACAGCCCGCAGCAGCCCCGAGAGCAGCCCCCAGAGCAGCCCGGGGCTCACGCCCCTGACCCCCCCCTCGCAGGAGCAGAGGGAGGGGCTCCTATTTACTCCTACTATATATAGCCGCGGTTTTGGACACTACCCCGCTTACCCCTCTCCCAGCCATCTTTCAGCCGCTTTCTATTCCAATCCCCACTATTCTCGATACCTTTTGCCACACTACCAAATGGGATGCAATGCAATCAATGGAACTCCAGGGGGCAGCATATTCCCTCACATGTACCCTCTTTACAGCAATATTCTCCCCGGGGGCGGGCGTACGCCCCACATGCCCCTGCCTTCTAGCATCCTGCCCCCTGACGGCGCTCGCCGTTTCGTGCTCTCTATGCCTGACCCCCCACACCGGGACATCCTACTGCCGGCGCCCACCAGCGCCTTCTCCGCGGCCACCTCCCTGAAGGACACGTCCCCCTGCGCCCCCAGCAGTGGGTCCCCTACGGCCGGCGCGGCGGCCACCACCGACTGCCTGCCCACCAAACCCACGCCAGCACTGCAGGCCGCTGCCCGCGCCAACGAGGAAGCGATCAACCTCAGCAAAATAAAGCGCAGTAGCACTGGCTACAAAGCACTGCCGTACCCTCTGAAGAAGCAGAACGGCAAGATAAAGTACGAGTGCAACGTCTGCAGCAAGACCTTTGGACAGCTCTCCAACTTGAAGGTGAATTATTTTATTTTTATTTTTTTTTAGCCTGAGTTGACCCGGTCTGGGTTGAGAAACACTGGTCTAGTGAAGAAATATTTCCATGATATACAGAGCTCAGAAAATGTGATGTTGTGGTAACAGTGTACTGGGTTTGCAGGTGCACCTGAGAGTTCACAGCGGTGAGAGACCCTTCAAATGTCAGACCTGCAGTAAAGGTTTCACCCAACTGGCCCATCTCCAGAAGCACTACCTGGTCCACACAGGTGAAAAGCCACACGAGTGCCAGGTAAGCAGATGTCATCGTTTGCCCATCTGCATCCATATTCGCCTGCAGATATCTCTCTTTACTATGTCTGTCCATCATCCCCATACCTGCATGCGCTCCGCCATCGTGGATGTTTTCTCTGATATTTTTGCCGTTTGGGCTCCAGGTGTGTCACAAGCGCTTCAGCAGCACCAGCAACCTGAAGACTCACCAGCGCCTACACTCAGGCGAGAAGCCCTACCAGTGCAAGCTGTGTCCGGCCAAGTTCACGCAGTTCGTCCACCTGAAACTGCACAAGCGGCTTCATACCCGTGACCGCCCCCACACCTGCCCGCACTGTCACCGCAGCTACATCCACCTGTGTAGCCTCAAGGTCCACCTCAAGGGCCACTGTACGGCTGCCCCTTCCCCAACGGGACGCCCCCTCGACCAGCTCAGCCGCATCAATGAGGAGATTGAGCGGTTCGATCTCAGCGACAATGCAGACCGCCTGGAGGAGATGGACACCGTGGAGAACGTGGTGGAGAAACAGATCCTTGGGATGATATGGCGGGAGATGGACCTTAAGGCCTCCTACCACAAGGGCGGTGCCAGTGAGCTGCTTTCCACTGGGTATGGCCTCTATGAACCTGGTAGCGAGGCTTCGGTTATCAAGTTGCGTTGTGGGAGCCCTCTGTCTCTCCTCCCAGTCAAAGTAAAACAGGAATCTCTGGAACCCATGAACCCTTGAAGCCCACCATGATGACCTTCACTGAAGGAACTGTGACACATAAACTGACTGTGCTTGTTGAGAGCCAGGAAACTCAGAGCAATCAGTGTACATAGTCTCCTTTTTGTTAACAAGGCCTTGGCTGCTCTTTCAGGGACTTTTCTACTCAGGGCTAAAAACAGGCATTGCCTCAGACTACTCTTGGTCTTGTATTTCTTCCAATGTTAGACAATCGTACTTCCAATATTGTTTTCATTATTTCAGTTATTTGGTTCAGTTATGTATTATTAATTTATTATGCAATTTGACATTGTCGACCAGTGAAATTTGGAAATATTGTTTACAATGACTGGGTAACTCATTGTAATTGTGTTTTTATGTTTTCTGTCCGTGGCCATTCTTTTGTAGATATTTTCTCCTTTGTTGTCTTAGGTTGCTTAGATCATTGAAAGAGATCTGGATGATTCAGTATTCAGGGTTTGTTCGTCTTTTTTTTTTTCCTCAATTAGATTGACTTGTTTTGCATTGCCAAATGTAGACATTTGAAATGCTGAACTATGGGATGATTTAATGTAAAAGTTCTGCTCTTGTCTTACGTAGTTGCCCCGTACGTAAGGTTTTCTTAGTAATTGTATTTGTTGAATTCTAGTTCTATTTAATTGAAACGAGGGCATTTTTGTATATTTTCAACAACAGTTACCTCAATGTATGTGTCCAGATGGAAGAGAGCGGCTGTAATATTTATTGCTTTGCTACTTGAAGGTGAGGAAAGGAACCAAAATGAAAAAGATAAATGTAGCATATCAGCTGAAAAGCTGGGGATTCTTTATTTATAGTCAGTCATTGATATATTTTGTCGATACCAAAATAAGAATTTGATGTAAAGACTAATTGAGTTTTTGGATTTGAAGCTAGTTACCAAAATTTAACTTGGTTTTGTTTCAAGCCCCCCCCCAAAAAAATCTTAATTTTTGGGGAGGGGCGGGGGGTAAGAGTACTCTATGTGTACATATTGTGTTCCTGGATTGTGATCTGTTCTGTAGAAACTGTTCCACGTTTGTTTTCTGTTCATCCACTTGCTGTTGTGAGTAATACAGACCAAAGCACTCCAGCCACCCTTACTGGTTTTTCTGCCGGTGCTTTTCTCATACACAATTTGGGATTTTTTAAAAATATATACAGTATATATATAAAATTATATCATTTTAAAGACTTGTCTCCAACACATTGTGCCTGTTGGTGAGAGCAGGAGTCATGTGTTAAACATGGCAGGTTCTGCTTATTTCTGAACTTCGACCAAAGTTTCACTCTTACTGCTTTAATAATTGGAGTACAACCGTTTCTTATGTTTACATACCAGTTTACATAATTATTTATGTGCGACATGTCAAAATGTTAATTATGATATAAATGTTCATCGCTATACACGTGTTATTGTCTGTCTTCATTTACTGTTCATTAGCGTGGAAACACTCGTCACTATAAGAGTTATGAAGTGTAGCTGTTAAGAGTGAAAACTTGCTACGTGGGGTAACAGTTGCAGAAACAGATGGGCGAGGTGCGGTTTTCTTCAGGGTCTTTTAAGTTATAAAAACGACACGAGTAATATTCAATATCAAATGAAAAATTAGCGTATGCACCTATAGTGTATATATACCATAGAACCAGGGGGGAAAAACGCTATTTAATCACACACACTGCCTATTTTGTTACCTCATTTAAATAGTAGTGTCATTTAGCACTTGTAACCCTCTAAACGCAAAGGCTGGTGTAAACACCCGAAAACATACAATTATAGATTCTTATATCTTTATGAAACTATTTTTGTGTCTTACAAAATATTGCCCGATTTGACGGTCTCGCGCTTGGTCTATGATATTTAGACTTGATCTTCTACCCTCGCAAGAATTTTGTCTTTCCACACCGTAAAATGACAGCAAACGAGAATAAATCTTTATTTTTCTTTTTGGGGTGCACGGTGTAATTCTTGGAGAGGCAATGGAACGAGTATCGTGTGGTGAAATAAGCGCAACCCAGAGCAAAACTCTGCCCTCAGCTTCCGGCCAGAGACATAAATGGTGCAATGGGAAGATGCAGATACCATGGCCGCGATGGGGACGGAGGCACGATGACTGTGTATTTTTTCAGATGCAGAAATAGACCTGTCCTGATGTTGAGTCATCCGCTTTTCATGATTTATTTTGGAAGGTCAAGTGGTGCATACATCTCGTCGTTCATGAGCGGTTGTGTCAAAACGAAAGTCCTGTTAGTGCCCTCGCGTTATGACAGCCTCATCTCATTATGCGTGCTATCGGAGACTTCTCCTTTTTCCGAGTATTGATCTTACTACTGGTGAAGTGAAACTTGGTGTGGTTCAAGCTTGACACAGCAAGTTCCACTGTTTAAAAAGACGTCATAAGTAAGAAACTGCTTTGTAATTTTAAATATAGTGGGCGACTCGAAGAAAAATAAACGGGGTTCCCTCAGTTTTTCCTGCGACTGCAGCGCGAATTGGCTGCGCGTTTATACGGAATTAAAAGTAAAATGGGCTCCTGGTAGTAATTTCATTATTTTAACCATGTTAAGCGGTTCCAATCCGCGGTGGAAACAAATAGAAATAATTGAAATCGCATGTACTGGCTGTCTTACGCTGTATAAAAAACTATTTTAAGTAGGCATATTTTAAGTAGGCCTAGGTTGTTTCAGATGACTATGGTGTAAAAACGTCCGTTGTTAAGGTATATCTTTTGCATTCCCAGGATGCCAAACATAATGCTTGACATCAGTAGCCTATTACTCCTATATGTACATAATGAACATCAATCTTTTAAATATCCATATAAATTAATTTGGTAAATATAGGAGAAAACAGTACAATGTAGTATAGCCTATAGCCTACTTTAGTTCTTAATTTTACAGTTTCAAATTTTTTTTTAATAATCAGCTCTCTCTCTCTCTCGCTATATAAACATATGTCATATTTTTACTTCATCCCTACTGGAGGGTCTGCTGTGGTGGTCATACCACTGACTGGTTATTTTGAAGTATAGGCCTACTTTATATTGGACATTAAAAAAGCTTACATAGTGCAGTGGGTGGAGGACTAGGGCTATTCAGTGTATATTATAGGGCAAACCCCCCACCCCTTTTAGCCAATCTCTGGGGATTTTACAGATAATTTGGGGTACCTGCGGATTGGGCAAAAGGAGACAATGGCGGGCTCCACACAACCTTTTATATATACATATATATATATATATATATATACATACATATATATATATATATATACATACATATATATATATATATATATGTGTGTGTGTGTGCGTGCGTGTGTGTGTGTGTGTGTGGCCAGAGCCCATGCCAAACTTAAACAGGAACCCAATACAACTGAAATCAAGCGAGACAATGTTCCCATACATCTCAGTTGCCATACAGGGTCCATTGAAGTTCTCATTTTCTGTGACACCCCTGTTGCATGTTCATTGCAATATTTTTTCCCCTTGTAATAAGGAAACAAGATCATGCCTGATCATCTTTCTGTTTTGTGGCCCTTTGATAAACTGGTGTTAATCACACCCCATGTTTACTTATAAATAGTAAACTGCTGAGTTCATTGAGTTTCTTCAGGAAATTCCCCGACATTTGTGATACTGCACTGGTATGTTAAAGGCAATCATTTTAATTAGATGGAATGTGTATTATTCAGTTTGTTTCTCCAGATATGAGTATTTTCAAAAGGGATCCTGCTGTATCTTTATCGAAGGTTCATGATATTTTAAAGTGACATTAGTAAAAGGTAATTCATAACCACACGAGCAGACCTACCACACTACAGTGATCTACGATTACTGAGTAGTGATTCAAATTTGCATTCGTTTATCAGTTAGAGTCATTATAGGTATAAATACACTGCATTTTGTGCTGATATGCCATCTCTGACATCATATCTAAAAAAAAAAATAATAAAACAGTTCTGGTAAGTTATCTACGGTCCTCAGCTGCCAAATACTATCATGCTCATATGTAAATGCCTGGGAAACTTCATTTATAAGTGCTTGGAAAAAAAAATATATTATTATTATTAATAATAATAGACCACAATAGTTAGCTGATACAAAACATTTATTATTTATTGAATGTGTATTTTCATATTCGTTGCCAAATATCTATAGCAGGAATTCAGTTTGAATTGAATTGAATGAATGTGCAACTTCAAACCTATCAGACAAAAACTGAAGTATGTAGGTGTCCGGCCCTGTAACATGGACGATGATCCTGACAGACTAAGATCCCATTGGATTCTTAAAGGATATTTTCTGAGGTTAAGGCTTTTCCATAGACAGCTGCAAAATATTTGTTCTAATGAAATATAAAACATTTAAAAGCAGTTTGGTTACATTCACCCACCCTTCTAACCAACTCTGTAGTATATGGCGGGGGGGAGGAGGGGTGCTGAATGAGATGCCTGTTAGTTCTACCAACCCGTAACATAATGCATTCTGTCTGAGATAGCAAGTTAATCAATCAAAATATTCCATCTATTCATCTTCTATACCCACTGGCCCTATGCAGAGTTGTGGGGTCTGGAACCTATCCCGGAAGCTACGAGTGTAAGGTATGGAATAAGCCCAGACTGGGTGCCAACCAACATAGTTATGCCATAGCGGATCTCCTGTGCGTGGTCACAATGAGCCTATTCCAGGAAGTACAACAGCCCAGGGATTTCAGGTCACCAATGCACTGAAACCGCATATTCTTAGATTGTATAATAAAATAGAAGCTTCTGGAAAAAAAAACTGACTTTGGGAGAATGTGCAAACTTTAAATACATAGAACAGGGTATGGGATCTGGGCTACCATTGCTACAACAGCGAAACATAATTAGTCAATAGTTTCACTATTTGAGCAGCTCAGGATAACTGGTTGGAAGGTGGATGGATGCTCAAATTAATGCATTTTACTTCAATTTAAATATCCTTACATTCACCCATTCTGGTTATGGACAATTTTGCTTGGACGGATTCTGTTTCCAAGTTGTTTTTGTATGCTTAGAACTTGCATAAAAATGAGACTATTTCTCCGAAACAAATAAAAAAAAGAATGTTTATAAACCACAGGGGTTACTCCATTTTAAGTGCTGTTTCTGGATGTACATTTCTGTTGTTTTTCTGACCCTAAGAATATAGAACATAATTGAAGTGAGCATTTGGGGGAGGTGTCCCACGCACTAAGATGCCTCCTCCAGGCATTAAATATTAGGCAATTCGTCATGTTACCTCGTAAGACCAAATAGGCCTGAAAAACGAAGGCCTACCTACATTATGAAGCGAGGCTATGAGAATCTAATGGGGCAAGTTATATATTTAAAATGAGTGAGAAAACTGCTGACAATAATAATGAAAATTGATAAGCTGAGAAATATAAAGGTTATTGCGAAGAATAGTACAAAAACCTTTCAGTGGTTTCGAACAAACCAGAGACTTTACTGAAATACGCCCACTCTCAGAAATCAGACCCGAACTTTTTTTTTGTGAGGTCTTTAAAGAGGAGGGTGGTGATCAGTAATGTGTGGTCTACAAGGGCAGCGTGGACAAAAAACCTGAAACGTTTTTCACCTTGTGGTTACCTGTTTAGCAGAGGTCCCACCACACAGTATTTCAAGGGTCCCACCACACAGTATTTCAAGGAATCAGGAAAGGTGGTTTCCAGCTGTTATTTATAGATATTTTTAAGCTTGTTTCAAGTTTTTGTAAATACTGTCATACTGAAATTCCCTGTAAATCCTGTAAGACCGGTAACCCTGCTGGTCAATTGGTTCCTGACCGATGGTTGCATTTCAGGAAACTATCTGGATTTTTTTTTTCCAGTTGCATTAAACGGCAACTATCATCCCGGTAGCGAGAGCCCCAAAAGTAATGTGAAACCGTGAAAAGTTACGACTGCTGATGCACCATTCTGCACATTGGACAGCTTCCTGTCAGATTAACCCCATAAACTGTGTGCTTGCCACCAGTGCTATGTAACATGCTAACCGAAGAACAAATTTCCAAAACTCAGTCCACAGGAAACATTTCTGTGGACTTAGTGATTTCACATAATTTAATGAAAGTTCTTGGTTTGATTCCATGAGTGGGTTTTGGTTCCCAGTACCGTAACATATGATGAAGAAGCGCAACTTTAGGTCACTGATGTTTTCATTTCAAAAACAAACAAAAAAAAAAAACGCCTAAGTGAGTTTTGGAATCTTGCGCCTCCATTTTGAGACTTTTTTTTAATTATTCATGTCCAGGACAATAGAACTGTCATATCAGACATCAGACAACCTCCTTGAACCTCCTTTGAGCCTTCTGGAGGACGCTGCAAGATCAGTCCAACAACAACAATGAATCCCAGGCCTGTATCACAAAGCAGGATTTCTTGCATTTAACATAATCTGGGCTATATATGTGAATGAAAGTAAAGTCCATTTAAACTAGGATACCTTAAATCCGACACGTTATTCAGCTAAGCAAGAAATCCAGCTTTGTGATACAGGCCCTCCAACAGCAGCAACAAAGCAGACAACTGAAAGTGTCTGCATTTCATTGTTGCATTTGCTTGTCCAATATGTTCTCCAGTCTGCCAAAGGCTTTAGGCTATGCATCCAAATTCTCTTTCTTGGCTATCAGATGGTCTAAGCAGCATTCTATAGCCAATGAAAAATGTTTGGGATATTCAGTGACTGAGACAGTACATTTACCTTCACTTCATGCCCTATCTAATCACCACCACTGCTCAAACAGAAGCCAGACCACAATGACAGTCTCTGTTACTCCTAAATAGGCACGTGTCCCCCCACTCAATAAAATTATTAAAGTTTATTAAATATTATACTACATCAACACATAAAGAGCAGCCTCTAAGTCTCACACCTGTATCAAATTAATTTTAACCACTGACAACACATCGTTAGTCATCCTACACAGCGTAACAATTAACAGCTGAAAGCATTATGAATGAATCTTTACAGGCCAACCACAAGATATCACACTAGTAAAATATGAACACGTCCATGTGTACGTGAAGACTAATTCTGCACAATATTTCTTAAAGATTATGGGGGTGCCTCTTCTGTGATCACAGCACTACACAGGCTCAAGCACCTGGCAATTAGCAGTCTGTTCTAATGAGAGGTTTGTTGTCCTCTGGCAAAAGGAAGTTTTGTGTGTGCATCTGTATAAGGGAGGGGAGGGGGCTCAAGTGAAATGAAAGAGAAGGGAGAGTTTTATTCTTCCAACGACACCATTCTTCAGTTCCAGGTGTGTGCCACATAGGCGGGCTGTGGGAAGGGCGTCACGGTCGGGGGAAAAGGTCGTTTTTCCTTCATAAACCAGCCAGAGTTCTAGCTACAGGCTTCCATGTTCCAATCAAGCAACGCTGCTGGGAACAGTATACAAACAGCGACATAAAAACACAAGGACAGATCTACAGAGAAGCGGCAGGGAATTTAGTCTTTTTCTAATCATGGGATCTAATCATCTATTTTCTAATCGTTCGGCTATAATATTTGTGGCACAGCAGACTGAACGGACGCCCTGATAGTCCGCACATGTCGGGGTCTTACGTCAGGATTGACCGAGCGCCCACGGCTCCGCGTTCTAAATGACTTACCTGCAAAGCCTGGTCTCTCATCATCCTGGTCACAGAGGGTTATACACAGGACAAAAAAAAAAATTTGAAATTAAATTCCCAGCAGATAACAAGTGAGGGGACATAAAAGGGATAGGGGCTTGATCTTTCATGTGACAGATTTACTGGTGAGCCTGGGATGAGGCCTCTGTAAGTGGGGGTCTTTACTTAATTAAGTTGTAGAGAGTACCGCCTTGGCTTTGATGTCCACTCTCCCAGACTGGGGCAGATGCTGCTTCTGCGGCTGCCTCGTCTCTGTAGCCGCCTCGCCTCCGTTTCCTCATGTCGTGAGGCTGAGAGTCTCCTGAAGCCACAGAAACTATCTCAAGGTGGAGGCCACCAGTTACGGGACAGGGGTTGAATTTCAGGATCCGTCGCTCATTCGTCTAACAAAAGCACAGCATATGTGAATTAAATAAATGTTTGTTTTTTTTTTAAAAAAAAAAAAAAAAAGCACAAAGGCAAAACTACAAAACATTTTCATTTTATTTTAATGTCAATGCAAAAGACTGTCAAGCACCAGTAAAGAACAGCCACTGCAGAAAGATATCTGAAGACACCGATAAAATGCACATTTAAGGTTGTTACAAATATGCACAGAACAAAAGGGCCAGAGAACAGGGCTGGTGGTTGCCCATTTGCCCTTTTGTGGCATTAATGCAGTATTAAATTCAGGTGACAGTCTCCACTGGTGTCACTGTCACACAGGTCATGTGACTTCTGGAACAGAACATTCCAAGGCTGAAATAGGGAACAGATGATTCCAAACCATCTGGGGGGGGGGGGATGCTGGGAAAACGACTGCTAAACCATGTTTTCTATTTGTTCCCCCTTCAATAGGGCTTGTCAACTACGGGCCTTCTCCCAGCAGGAAGTGCAAGATTAAATCTGTTTGTCAACAAGCACTGGAGCAAAGTCATCTGGTGAACGTGATGAGAGCAGCCAAAAGCAGACCTGCGGAAGGAGCCGGGACTCGCCCCACTCCTGTCGCGTTTTACAGACATGGTGGCGGGAAGTCACAGTCACACTCTCCAAGAAATAAGTAACGATTCTCAGCTGCGGCGTGAAGCTGCGTGGCATCTGCCTGTGTTGGTCTCCTGCGGTCCCTCATCCACAAACACAAACACCACGAGCTAATGGCCACAAAACCTCCCAAGCTCATCCAACAGCTGGAAGATGGAGAGGTTTGGCTATGATCTTGAAGGGTCTGAACTTGCGTCAATGGTCTGACTCCTAGAACACAGTTTGTGACCAGGATATCGCTTACATTAAACTTTTAGACATTTTTGACGGACGCAAATGAGTGAATGCGTTGTGACAATCTTATGAAATTTACAATCATTTTACCTCAAACGCAGACAGAATGACTGAAAAATCGTGAAACACAGGCCGATAATCTCTATTCATAATGTTTTCATTTAGCGTTGCAGTTGTTCTGCCGTGAGTAATTAACCAGATTTTTGACTATTTAAATGATTATCTTCTGTAAAAGATTAAGAGTGTAGCCAGGCCATAATGTGGGATCAACAGAGAGATGTGGGGGGGGGGGGGGGGACACTCCAAAGAATGACGAAAAGTTTGTCAGAGCCCCAGTGTGGCCAATGCTGTTTTCATCTGTCCTTGTTCGTCACCGCAAAATGTCCTCATCGTCTCGGAGACGGCCCAACGAGCCTCCATGGGAGAGAGGGCCTCCCCTCCGTCACAATAAAGAAGAAATATGCTGTCGACGTCTGCTTGCATATAAAACTGACACTTTCTTTTCAGATCGTGGCACGAGAAGCTCTGTAACCGTCCAGCCTGCCTTTTGTGCCTTCAAAAACCTGAATCCAACGTAATTGTGGGGTTTGAAATGAGAGTTGCTAAGCCAGACAGAGCCAGATGAATTCCGTTGTTGCTTTTCACACCTACACAATGCTCCCCCCCCCCCCCTCCAACTTTCACAACCTGCCCATAAATAATGTCAAAACTGTGGACCATTAAAATAATTATACCCCCCCACACATGCATTACACAGAGCCAAAAAAAGAGGAAGGAGTAGTTTAGCGGTCTAATTAACCAAGCTCAGAATGCCTTCCGATAATTAGCTGAGAAAAGATCTAAGATGATCGGCAGTAAATTATGTACAAAAAAAGGGAAACAAAAACATCCCTTACGTGAATTTTCAGTGACATTAAAAGGGCGAAAAAAGTGAAATATATAAAATAAAAAAAAAATGAAACCATTCCGCAAACTGTCTAACTCTGGAGACTAAGGCGTTTGAAGGAGTCACACCAGCAAGACTTTACTCTGCAAAAAGAAAATCCCCCATGCATGTATCTGACTGTCAGCCCCAGAGGATTCCAAACTCATTCACGTGGGTGGTGGTGGTGGGGGGGGGGGGGTTCCTAAGAAAGCTGGAAAACGGAGAGGATGAGGAAGCCTGTGGGAACCACGGCAGGAGGCGGTAGCTAGACAGGAGACACCCCCTCTTATCTCTGTCAGCTTACGGGATCCCGTACTTCCTGTTTGGCCTTCAGGCTGTTCTTTTCAGGTTACTCCAGAACAATTCCATGGGTGGGGGGGGAACAGAAAAGGGGGGAGTAGTGACAAAGGAAAGCAGAGAAATGGACTTATTAAGAACTAAACACAAAAGAGGGAGCTACAGGTTTACGATGGATGGGGAGAGACAGGGGAAGCTGGAAGATCTCCTTCTGGATCTGGAAACATACTTGGCCATACTGGTTACATTTAGCCCGTTTCTAGTTTCCAGTTTCAGACACCAATGAAAGAAAAATGTCTCTCGTGTCTCAGCAAACGGGGCTCTCAGTCGCACTGCGCTGGGATGATGCTGATGTGGAGAAAGTTGTCTGGGTGACTCAGGTGTTCACTAAGCCACTGGATAGGCGTCTCCAGCATCGGTTCAATCCCGTGAATCACGACCTGGTACTTTTTCTTCTCATCTGTAAGGGAAGATGACAGAATGGGTTCAAAACACAAGTCCATGC
The DNA here is from genome assembly GCF_048594095.1 of Paramormyrops kingsleyae. Taxonomy (NCBI): domain Eukaryota; kingdom Metazoa; phylum Chordata; class Actinopteri; order Osteoglossiformes; family Mormyridae; genus Paramormyrops; species Paramormyrops kingsleyae. The sequence continues at coordinate 27,897,904 of NC_132805.1, forward strand.
ACAAGCCACAAGAAACATGATGGGGATCTTTCCTAATGAAGGATTCCTGCAATGCATCCCCTTGGTGACAGATCAGCATTCGCACTGACTCTCTTTCCTAGTTATACAGAACCCATATAGAGAAGGTGCGTACAATCAAAATGTGCTTCCACTTCGAGATTTCTTAGTTACTTTAAAACATTTTAATCCTTGTTTTTAGGTCACGTACTGCATTCCTGAAAGTTCTCCCTTCTTGAGCTCCACCATCCGCACCGTTACGGTTGTATCTGACTCGCGTCAGCAGTCACGTGGCTCAGTGTGGTGTGTCGCTCACCACATGGGCTTTGTGGCACCGCCTGAGGATGTGTGTCACGATGGCCGCCGGTGTGTGTGTGTGTGCTGTGCCGTGACATCAGTTCCCGTTGATACCAGGTGAGTGCTGATACGGGAAGCCGCGCTGAGTCATCCCACACCGTAAGACAGACAGATAACTGCAGCTTTCACAAAACCACATCCACCCCCTTGTGTCCCCCCTGCCCCCACCACATATATGAGCACTGCCCTCATTCTCACTTTCAGACCCTTAGAGACCTACACCCACCCTCAGACTAAGCAAACATGCCAAGACATATTCACTTATGCATAGCTCAGTGTCACATGGCAAACCCTATATACTAAAGTCATTTAAATAAATCAGTACTTCTACACTCACCCACACACTAGTCCTAATTCTATACTACACCCCCATGGGCTAGTGTGTACTCTATATTACACCTTCCACCCACATTAGTGATCGCTATACTACACTCACCCACATACCAGTCTACATTTATATTACACTAAACCCCTACATAATGAGTTTTCTATACTATACCTCCCTCACACAATTAATGTATTCTATACTAGACTACACTCACCCACATACTAGTCTGCATTTATACTATGCTACACCTCCACATATTATATATTATACTACATCCTCACAAGCTAGTGAGTATACTATACACCTTCCACCCACATTAGTGATCGCTATACTACACTCACCCACATACCAGTCTACATTTATATTACACTAACCCCCTACATAATGAGTTTTCTATACTATACCTCCCTCACACAATTAATGTATTCCATACTAGACTACACTCACCCACATACTAGTCTGCATTTATACTATGCTACACCTCCACATATTATATATTATACTACATCCTCACAAGCTAGTGAGTATACTATACACCTTCCACCCACATTAGTGATCGCTATACTACACTCACCCACATACCAGTCTACATTTATATTACACTAAACCCCTACATAATGAGTTTTCTATACTATACCTCCCTCACACAATTAATGTATTCTATACTAGACTACACTCAGCCACATACTAGTGTGATTCTGCATTCTACACTACACTATACTGGAGACAGCATGGTTTTCAGCACTAGACTACTCAACCAAAGCACAAGTTTTTACCCTATTATCCATCATAATAAACAAAATCAAGTAACACAGTGTGCACATATATAATGTATTCTCCCATTCACACATTGTTTATTTCCACAAAACATTTTGGGTGACCAATTTCCAACTTCATAACTGTGTTAGTTTTCATATAATAGGCAAACAATTACCATTCGTTAGTTGTTAGCTCAGCAAATTTACACACCAAACAGTGGAAGATTGTGTCTCATCTGATTTAAATCTAAACAAACCCAAACAAATCTGTGTTCATATTTACATTAACGGATTGTTTAAACATATTTTTATTCACCTGGGAAACATTCAGACCTACATTTTGAAAAAAAAAACCTTTTATTAAATTACCATACCACGACAAATGTTTCTTAACCAGATGTTTTGTTTAACACAAATAAACAATAAATAATAATAATACATTACATTCTTTAAACTATTTAAAACAAATTTTAAAAAGGGCAGCCAAGGATATTGAAGGAAAGCAGTATTCCCTCAACTATCTATGGAGTGCAGAAATATACATTTACATTTCTCAAACCAACAGCACCATATGTAAGAAGACCCGCAAAACACAGTATTAGACTATGCCCTGTCGCAGCCTGACCGGCCACTGAAATAAATACTCCCTTACAGTTCCGGAACCACCCTGAACTCAAGCCTTTTGGGGTAATTAACATAGTCAAGAACATATTGCAGCTACAATGACCTGGAATCAACACAAACGTTTCCAGGGTGACAGTCCTCAAAAAGCCGGCAGCAATGGCACGGTATGGGCAGACCGCAGATATGAGGGTGTGGAGATGGTACGGGCATCTGCTGGGAGACACCACCAGCAGCACTTTCATGCATTACACCAAAGTGGTGAGGAGAAGGGTTACAGACCGCACCATCTGCTAGCCAAACCCACGTAGAAGAAGCTGATGAAAATTATATCGGTGCGGATAGACACACAGGTATAGTTGCTGGCTTTGAATGCTCCCCTGGATGGATGCAACTCTGTAGAATGAGCAAGAGGATGAGAGAGACGTACAGGCAGGAGAAAGAGAAAGTAGGGGCTGGAGAAGACCACAGAGGTTGCTGCTGGACCAGACTTAACTATTCCAATCAGGACTTGGCAGCCAAACGTGCTGACATTCCAGCGGGATGATGACAGGGTTTTTATACTTTACAGTCCATCAAACATACTTTAACCCGAGCATCCCTACTGCTGCAGCCCTATCGACTGCACCCGGCAGCTGGGCTCTTCCAGAGACCCCTGGCTGGCAGGCCCAAGAGCCTGTAGAGTCATGTTTTAGTAAAGCCTGTGGCAGACAGCAGTGCATAATAAAAAGCAGAACAAGCTCTTCATCGGAACCACTTGACTACTGCACTTTCTATACTGTAGCAGTTGCAACAGAAGCAGCTCACATCCATCCATCCATCCATCCATCCATCCATCCGCATATACTGGTCCAGTTGCTCCAACTGCATGTCCCAGACAGAGAGACAGGGCATGATTCAGTGCCGCAACCACCACTCGTCCCTGCAGGATGTCAATGTCCATTCCAAATCTGAGTATTACAACTGGACACTATTTTAATTCAATAATGTAACACCTGGGAAAAACACAGACATATACAGTAAAGCAGAAATAACTGTAGCTATAACATCCCTACAATCATCTACAGTATTCTTAAACCTTGTAACAGTGTTTCCCAATCTAGTTCTCACGGACCCACAGACAGTCCATGTTTTCGCTCCCTCACAGCTCCTTGCCTGACAGTCCATATATTTGCTCCACCAGGAGCTGGGAGGGAGCGATAACGTGGACCGTCTGCGGGTCGCCGAGGACCGGATTCAGAAACACTGCTACAGCAAAAGAAAGCTGCCGAGTCAATATGGTTGGCATCTGTTAACCTGCAGTGAAGCGAGGTGTGAAGGCAGAAACGGAGATGGTTCCCTGGCCTTTCAGGTCCTGGGAAGCTCTCCGAAGGCGTAGCCTAGGCGTCTCCAAAAACAGCCGAAGCTGGGACAAGCAGTGGCCTCTGGGAACGCCTGTTTGTCAGGCCACTGCATCCCCAGAGGGGTGAAAACAAGTCCAAAGAGACAAGACCAGGACTGGGAGGACAGAGAGGCGACGATGGGTGCATGATAACAAGGACGGGTAGGAGATGGAGAGGGTGGAGGTAAGGGAGCAGAAGCAAGGAAGGGCATCCTCTGGGGAAGAGGATATCTTAATCTTGATGCTACTGCATGGGCACGTATACACAGGAAGAAGCAGTGAGCGGGTGAGAGAGCCGCGTTTTTCCCACTGTCACTCTTAGGACCGGGCTAAGAAGGCCCATCCCTCACCCGAGTCATACCAAAACTCCCTGGCAGGTTACAGGGTGGGGGAACACGGGTTCTCCACAGATCCACCTTGACACAATATCGGAAAAATAGCTGTTGTGGCATGATTCATGTTTTAAAAAAAAAAAACAGCTGACTTATAGGAAATCGCTGTGTGATAATCAGGCGTGCCTGCCCATGCGGGAACTGCAGAGCGAATCCGAAAAAGGGTCCAGGACACCATGTTTATTTATCCGATGTCTGACCTGGTACATGTTTCCCCACATACAGCCTAGACTGGAACTCACACAAGAGACGACGAACAGCAGACAACCAGTAAGAAGAGAATGAAATAATGAAAAACAAACTGGTGTTACCTATGATTTCAGACATTCCATTGTAGGAGAATACTGCGTGGTTTATCACAGCATAAAAATAAAACAAAATTAAAAATCAGAAGATGGATACATCTGCCATACTGCTGCAGGCCGGAATGTCAAAATGACACCAAACAGGACACACTCTGATTTAGCCATTACAAAACGTATCGAACAGTGTTTACAGGCAGAACAGGTGGAACACATTCACACACAGACGTTTGTATTCATATCTTTGTGGGGACTGTCCATTCATTTCTATGGGAAATACCCACATGAATGACAACCTTGACCCCTACATAACTCTAACCTTAGCCATAAGACTTTTGATTTATACTTTTTGATATAATTGTAGTCACAGATTTTTATAAAATTGAGTTTCCCCTTGTGGGCAAAAAAAAAATGCTCCCCACAAGGTCAAAATAACAGGTTTTTAATCACATTCCTGGGACATTTGGTCCACACAATGAAATATATGTATAGCACACACACACACACACACACACACACACACACACATATATACATACATACATACATACATAGTGACCAATACATAAAACAATCACTACACATACCATACAAACATTTCTCCTGTTTCACCCTGATGACACCCCAAGCAGCTCCTTCCTCAGCACCTGCAGTGCTGAGCCATCCCCACCCTCGCTCTCGCTATGATGTGCTGGGGAATTTGCTCACCATGGCAACAGGGGTCAGCTTCCTCCAACAATAATAATTTTCAGAAGAATCGTGCTACCCGATTACCAATGATCATGGTGTTTATTGCATCAGCCTCTCTGTAGGGGGAGGTCACACGGAAGTGTGACAGTAAATCAATCAGATATAAAGGAAGTTTAACAGGCCAAGGTCTGTCAGACCAACATCTACGACAACAGAGTGAGCCAGAAGAAAAGCAGTCTTAGGCAGTCAAAGAAGGTGATTCTTAAATGATCTTCATGTTGGCGTAAAACTGACATAACACCTGTCAAAGTGGGTCAGCTTAGCCATTTCAAAACCTCTTCTAAAGTCACCCCAGTATTTGCAGTAATCATCCAATATATGGTATCCCATGGATTTTTGACTGACATACTGTTTAGGCAATGAATACCTTGTTGGGTCATTTTACTAATAAGAGTTGGTGGTGAAATTTAACGATACATGGAACGGCTGAGGTGCCCCTGAGGAGAGGCTTGGGAACTGAAGCGGCGTTCATCTAGCCATCCAACAAGTAATCAGTAACTTTTTGGAGAACAGAAGAAATTCATGTTAGTTTTTATTGTGCTATTGTTAATTGGCATATGTTATAATGTTAAATTGTGCTTTTTTTCTGAGCAAATATACACGCAACTCCCAGATAAATAGCTTTAACCATTTTCATTGACTGGCTGAGACTTTTGCACAGCACTGTATATATAGACACACTATTATTGTGAAGAGTTGTTCTTGAGGACTGGTGCTGTGTGGAGCCCCAGGATCTTGCAGACCCCCTAGTCCTGCGTCATCCCAGTCCCACAAAACACGCACAGCTGGACAGCTTGAAACAGACTGGCTTGATTCATACTGGGCCAAACGGCTCTACCGTGGGAGGTCGGGGCGACTGGCCAAAGCGAAGCCAAGTAATCAGCCCCATCACACAAAGAGACAATCTAGAGAGGGGCCACGTCTGGCACCCCATTCTGGGTGATTAACGATGAACCGGACGATGGCATCTCCTCTGGGTCAAATACGTCACACCTTCACCAATCACACGCAACCTGCCTGGCAGTCAGGGGCGGGGCCGGCCAAACTGTGAAGCAAAGTGTGAAATCAACATGCTGCAAACAGGAGGTTGGTCCTATGGGAAGTAAGAAATATTAATTATGGTGCTGCTACAGGAGCAGACAAACTCTCGTGCGCAAGTCATAAAGCACGACAACCACCCATGAACCACAGAAGCCATAAGCATCTAGTCCCAACACACACGTACAGGTATTTTCTACATTTGTGATTCAACTACATACAGCTCTGGGGGGGAAAAAAATGAGAGACCATTCTATATTTTTTTGCAATATCTGCATTTTTTAAATCCTAGTTTAATCCTGGTTCTGCAGAAGAATCAGTGCAGAAGGTTACACTGCAAGGCAGGCTGCTTCCAGGCTTAAAGTTTCCAAGACAGCAGTACACAAGAATAAGGTGAAGCACTGCGAATGACAAAAAAAACAGCCAGCCAGAGGGCAGAAACGACCTTCTAATGGCAGTGATAACCGTTACCTAATCCGACAGATTCTCATGAATCGTAGGATGACATCGAGTGACCTTCAAAAGGAATGGGAAACATTAAATACAGGTGTGAAGTGCACTGCTAAAAGACGCTGCATATCGGGCTCCTAGAAGCTGGACTGAAACCCCACAAACCAAGGAAGCAGCCCTTCATTAATGAGAAACAGAACAATAAAATAATTTATTCACAGACGCACATCCGTAAATTGAGAAATGAGTGAAACAAAAAAAAATTGTGCCGTGATCTGTATTTTACCAAGAAAAAAAAAAACACTGGATACAGAATGGAGCAGAATGGAGTAGTAGGCTGGTGTGAGGCATGACCCCCCTCCCCCCGACTCTCAGCCCAAGGTCAAATCAATCAAATCATAAAACAAACTTTCCTACTGTGGGGACCATCACACCCAGCTAGAGAGAGAATGTCAAACTCACTTCAAACCTCCAACCATATATAATAAATGCATATCCATCACGGGTTAGACACATGTATATGTTATTTGCCTTGTTATAATGACACAGGTTGGTACCAATGGAAAACTTAGGGAGTCAGATAAAAGCTGACTGTGTATGGTGACTATAGGCACTTGGGTGCTCCTTGCTGGACCCTGTGAGTGATCTTCACTAGGACTCTGCTGCTCTTAAGTAAGCATCTCAGATGCTTGGGAATAAAGAACTACACAAACAGGAGTCATGACAACGACACTGCTCTAACACGCAAATAGGGGGTGGTGTGGGGCTGCGACCTGCCACTCACCTGTGTGTGTGTGTGTGTGTGTGTGTGTGTGTGTGTGTGTGTGTGTGTGTCTTGATCTCTCTCTCTCCGAGAGCAGGATGGGTGGGTGAAAAGAGAATTTCCCCATGGCGATTAATGAACTATTTATCAATTCACCCTTCGCTAGAACCCTCTGTAATCAGTCCGCTACATCCTTGATGATGAAATGAGTGCAGAATCGCCATTGGTCAGCAGGACTAATTATACAGTTACTGGCATCCTTCGCATTGCACCACCAGTATCTGTAAACAGTGAAAATGACGTACGCATCCCGTTACCGTGTAATCGTAAGTGTGGCGTGAATTGTTGGCTTCCCTGTCCGTGCTGCCTCTAGTATTAAACCAATAGTGACTGTTAGTAAAAAAAAAAAAAAAGAAGTTATTTTAATAGGTGTCATCTCCCTTATTAAAATGACACGCATACTCATGCCAAAATGCTTATCTGCACTCTGTGTGTGGGTCTGCTGCACTGAAAACATTCCGCGCCCTCTTGGGCTGAGGTGTGACAAACAAGGTGGCTTTATCGGTCTAAGTATGCAACAAATTGTTCTTGCCAAGGTGTTCGGTTTTGTCCGGGCGTCGTTTGAAGTGTGTGGCCACCTTAAGTGTTTTTTTTTTTTTTTTTTAAATCTATCATCAATCAGCTAAATGTGCAAGTCAGGGGCTTCTGTGGAAATCCCCGCGATCCTAGGGAACCGGCTACTGTCCCACCCCTGTCACATCCCCACTCCATTTTCAGTAATTAGGACCCCAGTAAGGGGACCGTTACCGTTCCTAAATGCCCTCATGTACAAAACATCCCCAAGCATTACAAATACATCTATCACAAGGCTATGAAAGACTTCTGCCTGTTAAAAAAATACTCGGCTAAAGAGCAATTATGTAACTGTTTTACTTCTCTTCAAATGGTGGCTGTCAACATCTTTAAAAAATAATTAGAAAAATTAGTACTCCAATATGCACTCCAGTAGATGTGACATCTACTCTCAAACTTAGGAGTATAAATGGTGAACCGGAAGGGATTCTCACTAGTTGGAAGAACTTGGTCACAACTATAAACACTGGCAACAATATTACTGGCTAACAGCCAGCTGAGCAATATCACGATCAATAAGACTGACAGCAAAGCAATGGTAACAACAAACGGTGCCTAACACCCACTGCACACCCAAGGAGACATGCCAGCATCAGGCCTCTGTTCCTGCCTGCTGACAGTAATAACTGCAGTATCTTTAAGCAGTAATCAGTGCAGCTATTCTTAGAAATTCTGTCTATCCGTTTGCACGCTATGCGGTACCACAGTTTTATATTTATTGCATTTTACGGCGTGTATCGTGGCTGCCAAGCTGAAGAAGAGTTTCCATTTTCTATGTACAATAAAGCGGAGCTTTATCTTTATCTTAAAGCACTGCAGTAGCAGAGTGACAACCGACCAGATATAACCTTAGACTGGGGATCGCAACAAACCTTATGCTGGGTTTTGGAGAGGGACCGAAGAAATCAAAGTAAATAGCTTAAAAAAAATAATGAAATATTCCGAAAAATGAATAACGGATGAACACTTTTTAAAATAAAGAAGCCAAAAGCTGGGTCTAAGGATTTCAGATGCCCAGGGACTCAGTCCTGCATATCACATATAAGAAGAGCAATTAAATACAAACGGGGCAAAAATCACCCACGTTTCTTCATTTGCCAAATGTTTTCAACTCAGCGACGTAGACAAGAGCATTCAAGGGCTGCATGAGCATGGAAGGGGCCATAAATGTACAAACAGGATAACTAAGTTCAAGGCATTAAGTGCATATTTCCTTCATATGCTAGAGATGTAACAAGCTCTACAAACAGGATACCTCTCACTTACAAAAACCCTAACAAATCAAAGTCCCACAAGCATAATGAAGCCAAAAGGGGCAAATTCTTATGTTAACCGTTGAGAAAGGTACTTAACCTAAAGAGGTACTTTCCTCGACGTTTCCCTGTAAACAGCATTTACACGTCAAGCGATTGCGTAAAGAACATAAGGGGCCAACAAAAGACAATAAATGGACGGAATGGTGACACAAACCAAAACGAGGAAGAATAGCCCTAAATATGACAGCACAGGTTTTCTGCGATTTGAAAGGCAATGAGCGGTCATGGGTTTGCGACCAGGGTAACCCTTTCACAAAAACTGATGCACGACGTTGCCTCGGGGCCGTCCGAAGGCTCTGCTTCATGGTAACCAGCGATACTAAGGGGTGTGACAATGAGTGGGCGGGTCTCATGAAGGACTGAGACTTGTTACGTGGGCAGGTCCCATAAGCTAGGTCAACGTGGGGTGGGGGGGGGGGGAGCAGTTTCACACGTGGGCTGTTCCAAGGTTTACTTAGGGGCGGGGGGTTTTCTGTAGTCTCCATTTATTAGAAACAGTCCCACAGAGTGCCTTTTATAACCGGATATAGAAATTCTAAAAACGCCAAAAATATAAATGGGGAATCCTAATCAAGCCAATTAAAAAGAAGACGCCACAAATGTAACATGATTTCTAAAAAATCTGCCACTCACGCTACGGGTTCTGTGACAAACACCCTCGAGATGCCTCCCCGAGACAACGACCAGCTTTTTCGCTCACACACATAGTTCAAACGTGGGACAAACAACATGCGTAGACATTTCTTGTGGCCGGCCACTAATTAGAACATGCCGCCAGCAGTAAGAATGCCGTAACGGAATTGCCTTCTTTGTGTTTGTTCCGCTACCTCTTGGTATCATCAGCTCATCAGACTCTGGAATACCCTGACCCCCAACCGGAACATGTGGTCGTCCAGTGTCTAAAGGCCGCATGCTAGAGTGATGAAAAATACAATTATTAACAATGAACACTTATTATGATTCTTTTTAGATTATCAGTGTCAACATCCAGAAAGCCCAAGAGATCACAGACGTATCAGACTTTCCATGGTGCACATGGCACTTTGAGTGCACCAAGCACGTTACTCATTAGCAGAAGGGAAATATGGCAGTTTCTATACCCTTGAAGAGGACATTTACAAAATACCGAGCCCATAACCTTCCGGCGTCAGGTAGGGTACCCTGAAAACGTGGCCAACGAGCTAAAGGTTGAAAACGGATCACGATCAGGGTGCTTTGTGATTAATGCAGAAGGGCCGGAAAAGGAAGAATAAAGGGAGAAAAAAAAAAGTAATTCAGTGCCAGATCACAAAGCAGCAATCACGATGCAGGTAGCCACAGCAAAACCCCTGATATGAGATATATCAACACTTAGCACACCTGTCCAAACAGCGGGAATCCATAATTGCCAAGACCAAAGCGTTTTCCGCGCTGCCAAAACAAACTACGGCAGGAAGAAAAGGAGGGGAAAAAATCCAAACAATGCAGTAGCTTTCCAATCTGCAGATATTTCACAAACATGGCAAGAGGAGAAACGCCAACCGCGTAAGAGGTACAAAGGGGCGACTTTCACCTTTATCCTGCTAGCCCAACCCGTCTGCTAACGGGACAGCGCTGCCTGCAGGTTCACTGTCTGCTTATCTGCTCCATGTAAGAGGGGGGGATTTCCAGATGAGCCTGTTTTGGCTTCACCCCCCCACTCCCCCCCCCCAAACTTCCCTTTCACTGCCGCCCTCCTCCCATCCTTCTTAATCCCACACTTGGTTGCACGTCTAACAGCAAATCTGAAAAACTCCCACACAGAAAAAAAACAAAAACAAAACAAACCCCCAGAGAGTGATCTTTCTCCTTAGCGGCCTTCACTGTGAAAGACTGAGAGTGAATATAAGCTTCAGTGTGTTTTCATCACTGGGCCCTACACCTCTGCTGCAACCAGGGAGATTCACCACCCCTCCCTGTAAGAACCAGCATCGACACGGAATTCTTACAGTTAGACAGACGTTGTCAGGCTTTTTTGATTCCCCCCCCCCCCCCCTTTTCCGGAAAACTCTGATGATTGTGCTGAGTGTTGTGTCTGCGGCAGTCAGGGAGCAGCCCCTGACCATTTGAGAGGATGTTTTCTGGTCTGCAGAAACGGTCTGGTGGTTGAGATGGTAAATATGGCAGGGATGCAGCTTCTCAGGGGGGGGGTGGCGTTTGTACGTACTGTCCTTGGGTATGGCGGCGGGCAGCATCTCCTTCAACAAGTCGCCCAGCGTATGGACGTGGCCGTCTGGAGAGACGGGTCGGAACAGCTTTTGAATAAACGGTCGGTCACTCGTTGGCTGTGGAAAGACAGATAAGGGTGGTGGGGGAGGGAGGACATAAACAGTAAGAAAAGCAGACGACACACTTTGCCATGAGCTAGATCAAATGCCACCCTTACACTCAAACGCATAGCCAAGATGCCCACCAAAGTCTAAGATATATACTCCAAAAAAATAATAAAAAAAATAATCCCATAACAAAACGTGATTTCTCTCACTCTGCGCGTCGCTAAAACAGGATGTCTGTTTATCTAATACTTAACAGACTATCCCAATGACTACAGTCTATAAACAAATACATTATCCGCTTCAAATTCTACACATCCGCTTCGATAGAGTCATCAAGGGCCACTGTAACCAAACACAATGTCAGAAAAACATCTCCGCTGATTCACTCCACACAAATGTGGCGTCTATCATGGCCAGGAAGCCCCCCCAAATGTGGCCCATCGCTCTTCGGCGTCAGCAGCCCATTAAAGGTGGCCATAAAGGCCCAGGGGCGAACCTGGACCTGCTCGCATTGTCAAGGATAAGAAGTTAATGGGCACAAAGTACCCTCCCATTGGCTCCTCTGACTGACCCCACCCCATCGGCGGACCGTAAGCACCGTCAGCACCCCCAGCTATCCTAAAATGCAGCCGCCCCCCCCCAATGACTCATGTGTTTGTTCTGCTGCAGAGCCCACAGGCCCAGGGCTGAGGAGGGAGCAGACTGGGCTCGACACCGGGCCTCGCAGCAGGCACAGAAACACGGCCAAGGGCCCCATCAGCTCACCGGGCGCTCAGGTCAAATGAGGGTGCAGGTTTGGCCAGATGACTCTTAACTCTTAGACATAGCTGGACTTTGTAATTCTCTGCCGGTTAACTCAACATACTTAATAAAGCGCCACGCTGGCTGAACGGGGGCTGATGTCAAGCTCTAGCTGCATTCTTGGTGTTGGGGGGCGGGGGGGGGGGGGGGGGGTGGAGGGTTTGTCTGTCTAGAAATACATCAAGGTACCTTTCACAAAACCACAAGCACGGGTGACTGAATATGAAATGACTTCAGTGCGTTTCCCACTGCACTACGCTACACCTACGGCGCAGTATGAAACTTTAGCGACGATCTGACTAAAAACTGAGGACCTCCGCCTGCTCGGTCACTGGCCGCCTTAGCACTGCGCGATGCTACTGCATGTTTCCTGCTTGAAGACGAGACGAGCGATACGTGTGCAGCCGTACTATGAGAGGAGCCTCGGATTACTGGATAAATTAAAAAATGAAACGCTTAACAGCACGTTTCAATAAATGGTAGGAGGCCAGCAGTCACTATATGACATCATCACTGTGGCATAGGTTATATCATTGTCTGTGCGATCAGTCTACAGGTACAAGGCCCAGCCTGGCTCGAGCAAACAGCTTTTAGCAGTCAAGCAGGCCTGCATTTCACCGCGTTACATCTCCAGCACGAGCAGCACTTGGAACAATGAGGCATGTTTTAGATTTCTGTCCATGAGAAAACCAGCCTTGTTTATCCTTCCTTGCCTAGTTTTACGGCCCCTTCAGGGAGCTGTCATTTGTCTTGCACAGTGCATAAGATGACGATATGAATATAAATTAAAATTTTACTTAAATTAAGCAAAACCATGCAGGCTTTAAGTCAATCCACTGTTCTTAATAAACTGAGAACAAATGTTAGGGCTGGAAAAAAAAAAAAAACACAACACACACCTATAGTCAAAAAAACCCTCCTCGAACAATCACTGTAGTGGAAGCAATGTGTGCAAATGTAGACCTAAAGATAGGAAATGAGACCAACATCAGTTGGTGGTTTGAATCAGGAACTGAACTTCCGAACAGCAGTCAACGTCTGACCTATATTAAAAACCTAGATTAGCCTGCAATATATGGTGAATAATATGCACAATTTAAGATCATTTGCTATTGTAAGCATTACTCAGTGGCAGCATTTAGCAGGAACTCTGAAATCATCCTGGACACGGCCATGTATTAGCACAGCAAATGACGCAAAGAGAGTGATTCCTGTTCCTACAACGCATGTCTGATTTTGTTTAGATTGTGGTCTTTGGATGAAAGTGCACAGTATCATGGACTCGCTAGAGATCAGGGAATACGTTTCTCATAACAAACTTTAAAAAAAAAAAAAGTTAGTACAAGAGTAAATAAGCAAAGGATGTGTTCCTCTGAATCTGAAAGTTTCTAAGGACATGGTAGCAAAGGATGTCAATTCCCATAAGGTACATTTTTAGCATTTCACATTTTCAGATTTCATCCTTAGGGTGAGTAGTGTTAACATGAGACACCTGGCAAAATGGGACAGTTAAACGTTACAGTTAACAAGGGTTAATACTTTATTTTCTCTTCTATACGGGGTTCAAAGGACATAATTTTTTTTAGAATAGTATCAGGTTGGGATTCAAGACATTGGGATGATGATGATAACTTTTTCCGGAAAGCAAATTTTCATAAAGCGTCCCATTTTGAGAATACTCACCCTACTTGACATAGCAATGTCAGTCAAGCTGGAATTACCATAAACCTTGGAGTAATTTTATTTAGTTAGCGGTCATTACCGTTACAGCCCAAAATCACTTGGACAGTGCGGACTACCGGTGCAGCGGTGACATTTTCAAGGCACCAAGTCTGGTAAGGGAGCAGTGCGAGGTGGGAAGGAGACGCGAGCGTCATACGGAGCCAAGGCTCGGCTGAAATGCTCTCCAGGAGGCGCCGGGCGCTGGACAGCATCCAAACGTCATTGTGGGCTGTCACACGGGCCGCCGACAAAAGGTGTCAAGCCGAGAGACGCGAAACTGCAGTCCGCGGTGACAAACGCCAGCTCGACACACAATAGGAACTAATCATAGGGCCGTGAAAAGGAAACCGGCGACACGGGGTCTCGGGTGTCGCGCCGGTAACAGACACCGTGCAGCCGACGGGAAGAGAAGGTGGCTGGAAGCGCCGGCGCTCGCTATAGGGTTACCAGAAATACTGACTCACCGGCAGGAAGCGCGCTTTGCGCGGGATTAGCTGGGGGGACAGAGCAGGGAGAGTGCCGCTGCAGCAATGCATTTTTAAATACAGACATTAATTATTGACTGGGGCCCTATACAAAAAGGTCCATTAATCTCGATGAGGTGCAAGATACGCCGGACACCGACACTTTCTTTTCAGGAGGCGTGACACGCAAGCTGGCGGCGCGCTGCAAAGCAGCGGCACCGGGGGGGGTAAGAGAAAAAAAATCTTTGTTCCACCCTCTTTTCTAACGCGACCCCCACCGTTGTCTCCGCAAATAAAAGATGCCTATTAAAACAACAGGTGATGGACGCCACCGGAATAATAAATAATAATTATTAAGGTTAAACGCGCCTTGCTGTCCGCAAACACGACAGCGGACTGAATGTGGAGCTGAGACCAAAGTAAAGAGCACTTTGTTTTTATTATCCATACACGCGATAAAAGGACAAAACACATTTTCAAGTTTGTCACCTCGTCACAAATTGGCTCACAACTCCTTTACCCCACTTAGTGGATTAATTTTCAGTACTGCATGTTCAAAAACAAATTTAAAGTTAAAAAACTACGTGTTTATATGACACCGTTTCATGTTTTACGCCTGTGGACAACATTTGTTCGCAAATATCCGCTCTCTCCCCAGAACAGAGTAAACCGACTGCAGTCGAATATTATCTTTAGATGGCACAACGATAAAGTGAACAGCTATTTCCTCCGTCACTAATTTCAGGGAGAAAATGACTTTGAAATTGGATATAATTGCAATTTCAATGGCACTGCGAAGTCAGACATTTTAAAAACGACAAACATTTGATCTCGCTGATTTCTAATATGCGTGTATATTCACGTCATTGTATGAGAGACATTTTAAGAAACCATCGCAAACAGCTTAATGCTTTTATTTCCCCACGCGATTTTTCCCCACGTTAAAAGAAACATATATGGACCTGACACGCATTGTAATCAGAAACGCGTAAACCCTTAGTCAGCATATGATGCTGCCATCAGGCGTTATTTATCGGCACAGAATGATGCTTTTACAGCAAACGCATGATGAGACCCAAGAGCTCTGCAGCTGCCTTTCATTATGGTGCGTCCGGGGCCCTGACTCAGACACCGCCGAGATGCACCGCCGGTTTCTCCGACACTCAACGCCGCGACCCAAGTCGGCGTTTCTCACGTCGAGCCGATCGCCAGCTGTCCTTCAGCGGCCTCCCAAATCACCCACATTAAATCATTATTAAAAAGCGCACGACTGTCGCTGAACCGTCCCCACCGTCAGATGGGAGTCTATCATTAAAGGAAATGTTATCATTCATTCTGGCTGCATCAGAGATATGCGGTTATTTACGCGAAAGACCGCAATCTGTTTACAGATGGAGGCTCTATGCCTGGAAGACAGTCAATTAGGCTTAATGGTGATTTATATATCCGGACCGGAGGAACTTTCTGTCTTGCTTTTAACGCTGCAGTAGGCCTATATGGTACTCGGACAGTCTGGACCGCTGAATCACTGTTAGTTTGATAAGTCTGTGGCTATAAAAAACGTTCCCGATTGTTTGTATCTACTGACAACAGTTATAGGAAATGACATGCTGTGAAGTTAAACGGGAATGAACGGACAGAGTTACCTGAATTATATACACAACACAGAAAATGAGAAATTACTTTTTAAAGAATGATTTATGTAATAACAGGCAAAAATGAAAAACTACGGCCACAATGTGACAATATGTCTCATATGCCGTACGTCTGCCGTAAGATACTTATTTTTACGAAAAAGCAAAGTTTTTCTAAGTATTATGACTTCTGATTCGCCAGCACAAAATCTCAGTAAAATTAAGATCAAGTTTGATGAAATAATTACATTTCAATTTCAATTACAGAAAAACAAACATGCTGATATAATAAAATCAAAATTGAATAAAATACTATTATTAGCGTAAAAAGTTTATTTACACTTCAAACGCCATATAGACTTATTCCTTCAGTGTTTAATATATATTTCTACGAAGATTTACAGGAGGTGTGTTGGGGGAAAAAAAAAATATTCTCTGTGCAAAATACTTTTTCTTGTCCTTAAAAACACCAGTATAACACATATTTACATGAATTACCTTTTTTTCCTCATTTACTGTTAATGATTAAGACATAGACATTTACTTCTAGACACACTTTCTTGATTAATTGTGCCTTTTGATTGTACTCTCTTACTAATATTTATTATCAGGTTACAGTAAACTGTGTTTCCAGAAATCCAGCCTCGCAATCCCTTGCAACCAGACACACAGCCGGGTAAAGTTTTCCACACCTCTGGTGCGTGGATGCCCAGACACTATTAATCATATCTGGGGAATTTCGACTGAGTCACGGCAGCAGTTGAATCTACCTAAACCCTGACAGCAACTACATAGTATAGCCCCCCCCCCCCCCCCTCAATATCAGACTATAGCCAAAACACGTCCAAACTGATCTAACGCGTCATAGAATGGGAAAGAGCCCCAATCATTTTTTGCCGTTTTCAGTAGAAGGCATGGAGAACACAAAAAAAGGAGTGAGTGGGAAATGGGCATCTGTATTTTCGGGAAAGGGGCGGCCTGCTGGTGTAGGGAGCAGAGCAGTGAATAAGGACGAAAATGGGAGTGAAATGTTCATAATTCTGAACTAAAGAAACCTCAAAAATTAATTTCAATGAAAAATGCTCAGAATACAAAACAGCAAGAGAAATAAATCTTTTAAAAGAATCTTAAAGTGGAGATTTCAGGTTTAAGCAATGAATACAAGTCAATTGAAGGCTGTGTTTCGAATGCGGCAGTCCAGTTTCAGAATTCAACACCCAAGTCCCAAGTCCCAGTGAATTAAAATAATCAGCTCGATTGGTTGGGTTTATGCCGCCCTGGCAACACTGCAAGTAACCGAGTGAGGTGCAGTGATAAACTGTAATCCTAGATAGCTTGGAGGGTGTCAGATCAGTGGCCTCATTGTTCAGAAAGTTTACACCCGAAACCTCAAAACAAGGGTCTTTCCCATCCAGACAATTACACTCTGGGAGAGACTGGCAGTTCTGGGATGCTGGATGGCTTCCGTTGTCGCTTCACCCACTATAACCACGGCGCTGAATGGTTTCCACCTACTCACATGAGTTGCAGATGAAGAAAGAGCCGATTTATTGTGGAAAACATTCTGCGCTCTCTGACTGGGACAGCCATGTCCTACAGCTTGGCCTGTGGCCTCCCCAACTGCAGGTGTATGACCTCACAAACACTGACACCAACAAAGGCAGAAGCTGTCAATCATGTCGGGAGAGACCTGGACAACATGCACAGTTCCCAGTGCCTCTCCGATCCTCCTCAGCCGGCACCATTGAATGGGGTCCCAGCTGAGCACCACATGAGAGAGCAGAGCGGGTACCCATAACGTCCAAAGCGGGGTGCATCGCGACGCAGCACGGGGTACGACAGCAGACTGCAGCTGTGGCTGGTGGGGGGGGGTGGGGGGACAGTGCCTGCAGCTCTCACAAGTTCTTCACTGTATCCCTACAGGGTTTTTCCATACTTGGCTGCCAGATTTAAGGGCAAGACAACAACAAGGAGCATGAGGCAACGAGCTCGGTTGGGGGGGGGGGGGGAGCAATGACGTACAGTGCCATCAGCTGGATCAGCTTGGATGTCGCTCCTTAATCCCGGGGCCTGCGGTGTTCCCATTCCCCCTCAACCCGGAGGAGGGGGTGTAAAGACAAGAGAGAGAGGAGGTGTGACCACAAGCCCCTCCAGGCCCAGCAAGAGGAGGTGAAAGAGCCTTACTGGAAATGAGGTATAAAAGTGACGAGTGACCGCCTGCTGGTCTGAGGTTCTCAGCCTTGGCTGGGGAACAGCCAGCTCTCTGTAGCCAGCGGGCAAACCCAACAGCGGTGGCTTTGCTGAGGGACTCTTTCCCAGTCTCTGCTGGGCCCTCTGTCTACCCATAACTGACCTGAAGCTTCAGATCCGAACCAAAAAAGGGGGTTGATAAAAAAAAAATCCAGAATCATGCAAGACATAATAATGTTCTTCACAGCACCATCTGCTGGAAGTAATCAGTGTTACAAAATGTTGGCATAGTCCTGGTTTGAGTCTGAGGTGTGCGACTGCAGCAGTGAAAAGTCAACTTACAGGAAATAGTATAAAAATGCAAACAACCAGCATCATTTGTAAATTCCATTGCCATGTGATTACTAAGGTGTTTATTGTATCATATAATTTACATTAGGTTAGAATACATGCATGTCTACTCCAGTACTGAACGACAGCAATGGCTGCAGGCATATGATGACGGTTACACATTAGGACAGGATCCATCTATCCCTACTCTGTTTCTCCATAATCACTTGTAAGTTCATGGTGGGTCTGGAGCCTATCCCAAACAGACTGGGGTACGGGGCAAGGGTCACCCCGGCTATGACCAAACATAACACTACGGAGACCTACTAAGGACAATTTACAGGCACAAATTCACCCATATGTGTGAATAACATCCAGACAGCAGAAACACAGAGTCAGCACCATCGCTGAAACGCCGCTGGGCTCCAGTTACCCATGACCTGAGAAATTACTTAAAAATGAACCAAATGCCCATACTGGAGACCCCCCCCCCCCACCAGTGCTGAGTGGCTCAACAGAAAAGCAGCTTTACAAGATTTGTGGGTGACAAACAAAGACATCAATCTGAGGTGACGTAACCAAGCTGACTATAACTATTTATAGAGTGGCAAGTCGTTTTGTATAAAAATGATGATGATCTTAATTGTCATCACCATCAAACATCTATGGATGAAAGGGCCTTACTTAAAAAGCGGGGGACATAGTACTTTTGATGGCCTGTGGTTAAGGAACATTCCGGCTAAAGGCCTCCTTGGGGAGAAGTAATCCAAAACAGGTAAACAAATTAAACAAAGTCTACAAGTTCTTAAAGACAATAGTTTTCTTACTATGTAAGCACCCTTACGAACACCTCACCCCTTCTCGGGCAGGGTTTTTGACTGTAGGAATAAAAACAAGCATGACTAGTGGGGAAAAAAGCTTTTCCAGACCACTAAAAACCCCGGTTCCACCTCATTGCAGCACGGCATGCTGGGAGAAAAGTGGCAAATGTCTTTGCCAAGTTCATGTATTAGGGACCACCTGCACTCTGTGTGCAGAGAACACATTTGCCGGCTCACAAAACAACTGCGTTTCCCTGCATGGATTGAGAAACAGTCCCCAAGTGCCCGGGTCATAAGTTCAAGACAGAGTTGTCTGCACCTGCGTCTGATGGCAATGCTCACGATGTCGCACCTGGTATATCCTGAAGGGAATGTAGCGGAAGCCTCTCTCTTCGATAGGGTACTCCATCAGCTTCCTGTTCATGGCCCAGAACTGGTCAAATTTATCTGAGGAGCAAGAGAAGGAAAAACAAGCATCAGGAGAAGACCTTTTCTCCAGCAGTATCTCTATTAAAATGGGAAACTACGGCAACAAATAATATAATTAAAGTCGGTCTGTAAGACTCGTATCATACCAAAAAGTCAATTTTCTTCCTGGACACATTTAAATTCGGATGTTCCTGCACGTGTCACAAATATTAAAACAGCAGATGAAAGTGTGGAAGAAACCTGACACCTGTTATTACGTTTTCATTAAAAATAAAAGAACTTCTATTTTGGTGAGTACAGTTGCGTGTTTTAAAGATGATTAAAACTGCATGCATTTTTTAGTTGACAATGTTTTGCTGAAAACACAAACAAGGATTTCTGCTACCTAGATGTTTCATTCGTCCAGTTTTGAATGAATTAGAATGTATTTAAAGCAAGAAATATATATCAATCATACTGAACACTTAAGAATTGCAGCATGCAGTCAGACTACCAGAGAAAGCACAGGTGTTCCCCACATGAGCTGTTAGAAGTAACTTCACTTCAGCTCTCTTTCAGATCCGAGGTTCTGCACCCGCATCACCAGCGTGGGTCCGACCAACGTGGCGTTACTGTGGATTCTGCACAGCGAAAGCTGACAGGCGAGATACCTGGCAAGGGTGACGGAGCGGCCGACCGTCACCTGACACGTGCAGCTGGGCTCGGCATGGACCAGCTGGCAAGAAAGCAGTTACCATATACTAGCCTGCTCATGTGCGCTGACCCACCTAATCACATGAATGATCGAGTAGGAAATACTTTATATGGCCACAGGAGGAGCTGAAATTACGAAAAAGAAAAACCGATTCTCATTATTTAAACTACACCAAATGTTAACGCAGCGTAAACATGTGACGCGGCTGACTGAACGCATTTAAAAACAAAACCTGCAAAACCAGCCGAGATGATTAAAAAGTAAAGAACAAAACAAAACAAAATAGTAGCCTGTGCATGGCCGCACATCCATCCATCACGCTCAACAGAAATGGATAATTCAGAAAGTCAAAATCCAGACCAAGATTTTGTTTCCACCAGCCAATTGAATACTCTGTGACTCAACTGGTTGGTTGAAACAAAATCTTGATCTGGATTTTTACTTTAAGGACCTGAACTTTTCACCTCTCTGATGCCTCACACCCAGGTTCCACTTATACTGTCAAAGAGAAAGGTTACCGTGTGATAACTTTCGCCTGATTTTACTTTCCTCTTGCATAAAAACAATCTCTTTGGCAGGGAAAATGAGGGGACAGTAAAGGAGCCAGAACTGTGGAGAGCGGATCCATGAGGATGACTGACAGCTGAGGGTCCCCGGCGCAGGCCGTGCCGATCGCGGCCACATGGGCTATGAGCCAGTGGAACACACTAGTTTATCTGCTGACCTCGTGGTAAAACAAAAGGCTCTGAGGAAGACTTTGTGTCTTCTTTTGGAAGAGGTCCTCTTCTACACTGAAAGGTTATGACGTCCTACATATTTCTGAATGTTACATCGATCAACATGACAGGGGAACCTGGAGCTTAACCCGGTCTATATCTCATGTCTTTGGACGGAGAGAGGACACTGGAGTTCCTGAAAGTTTAACGTTACAGTGTCACACCAGCCCACTAACTTCAAACTAATATTGAAATTAAGGTCAGAGAACCTAAACCAGCAGAGCCAGCAGCCGTAGGGGAGGGGGGGGCTGGTGGGTGTCAGTCGCTCAGCACATCTCCAGCAGCTGGTTCACATTCACAGATGCCAGCACTTCGTTTCACAACTGCAGGTGTCCCTGGATGGGAACTCGGGCCAGTTGACAAGCTGCTTCAGAGACTAAATTTAGTATTTGAAAGTTTTCAGTATGAATTCCGCTTCGTTCCACAAAGACCCCTTCTCTGTTCTCTGATTCTGTAAGACGAGCGGTGGGGTGTGAAATAGCCGCTGTAGAGAGCCTCGTCGATAGCTGCCCTGCTATGATCTCTGAAACACCAGCCAGCTTATTGCAGCCTAGCACAAGGGCAGCTGACGTGTCAAACCTTTAACTTACAGGCTTTACAACTATGAGGGGAAAAGTCTGAATCTTTTCCCAGGTTAGCAATTGGGTTTGGATACATTGAAAATGGCCCCAAAATCTTATTTCTATAATAACTATTACATATTATTATATTATGTGGACAAATAAAAAGCATGACGATTTAGTAAACATAAAAAAACCAAGTGGCACTCCATGCAACAGGAGTTTAGGATCAGGTACAGCGAAATCTTATTTACATTTAAGCATTAAAAAATCAGACCATCTGCTGGATTCAAAAAATTAGTTTTTTAAGTAATTTAATAACAGCAGATGGCGAGGGGAGTGCAGCCAACACAAGCCAAGAGGGACTGTTTACTGCTTGTCCAGTAAAAACAGACCTGTTGATGATCTGGCTTTAATTATGCCGGAATGGAAAAGCTGCGTCACCTAAGTGTATTTCTTATGCCCGCAATCGACATTCACATCATAGCCCGGCTGTTCCTGCAAGCTTCATCAGAGTCGCGGAATGTTGTAAAACAAAGATCATCCCGTATGCAAGACCCCAGACAAAGCCCTTCTGGCACATGAAAGGACAAAACAAGGCCAAAGACCCCCCACCTACATCAAAATGTGGCAGTCGTGCAATCCTGAACCCCACCTCTAACTGGTCCTCTCTATTAGGATAACTAATTAATTCCTATACCTGCCCAGAGAGATACAACCAAGTCCATGATAACTGAAAATGAACCAATACGACAGCGTAAATTAAATCTTTGAATATGACGGAATAGAAAATAATTCTGCACCTGATATAAACGGTAGAAATTAAATAAAGTGTTATATTCTAAAGACATCATAATTATTTTCAAGCCATAAAAGCCCTGGATTAGAGCACCTGCTATATAATTCTGAAAGGCAGCAGGGAGAACCATATAGTGCCACCTCTAACCCCCCGGTACTGAGAATGGTATCACCCATCACACACCATTCTGCAGACCCATCCACAGCTGTTTGTGGTCCTTCTTCTGCATCTCATTGACCACTGCACCCTTGTGCTTCAGCGCGTCGGCCTCTTTGATGCAGGACATGAAGTGCGCCTCAATCACAGAGTTGGAGGGACAGTGCAGCAGGTCTTGCAGGGGGAAGTTCTGCAATCACAACAAATTCTGCCTCTTAAGCAAGGCCAGGTTACACTTGGCTCCCCCACGTCTGGCTATGTGCTGTTGAGTCAGACCAAATTCAATGATGGTAAATGAACCATTTCAAGGAAAAATATTTGCCTGTTACCCACAAAAGCACGCAATCTGGTGCTGTTCTACATTGCAAATAAGATGTTACACACAAATAACACATTGTAACACTAAAATAGATCAATAGGGCAAAAAATCCAGATAATTTGAAAATTGCATTGCAACATATGCGGATTTAGTTAGCTATTGACAGCTATTTCCCACCAAAAGAACCTTCTGCAGATGTCATCATTCCTCAAATTCCAGCATCCCTGTGGAATTATATCCTGTTTAAGTTTGCGTAAGAAAACGGCCGATTCACCGGCAAATGTTTGGGCAATAAATTATTGCACATAAGCAACAAAAAGAAACCCTTTGCTGTTTTATACTGAGCAAAAACTAGTTATTTCTTTTAGCAGTAGATCTGCCACCTATCTCCAGTCATCATCCATTATTTGCATTTTCCCTGGGTATCTATGCAACAAATACATAGCATAGTCCCCCCCGGCACAGGCTACTGTAATATTATTAGCTATTTATTCAGTCCACTGTATTTATTCCCACCCTTTCTGCTGTTGTATTTATTGTTCACAAACACACTGCACTTGTGTCCAGCCTCTCTGTTTGGCACAGCCCTGTGTCTTGGACTTTTAAGTTTTGTGAAAACCTTCCCCATGTCGCTTACGGTTTGGATGTTGCACTGTGATCTTGGGAGCATGTTATTTTGAGCCACTGTATACCTGTATATGGATGGTATGACGATAAAGCCCATTTGACTTGCTTTGCTTTTTTAGGCAGAAAAAACTTTCTTTTTACTGAAAAAGAAAGTGAACACTGACATCTAGTGGTGACCATCTGCTTTCCAACACCTTTACAAGTTAGTCAAATTTTTAAATTTGAAAAGAGCCCAACTATTTAAAACATAACAGGCTTATGCAAAATTGACAGAGAAGCAAATGATGTAAATAACATTAAATACGCTGATAAAAGCCACTGAGTAAGGATATCCAAATAACAGGAGGACATAAAAAAAAAAGAGGACTGGAAGAGAAGAATCTCCAGCAATAGCTTAGCATTTTGCTAAGGCGCCGAGTGAAAGTAGGGATGCTTAGGGAGTTAACGTACCTTGAAATGCACAAAGATACTCCAGGGGAGTGCAGTGTTAGACGCGTGAAGGTCATACAGCAGTCCTATCGGGTAGTGCCTGAAAATCAATGACAAGAAAATCACAAGGTTATCCTTTCATAATATTTGTGTGGCTTTTAATTATTAAAAGTGAGGTGTACACTTCCTGGGATTCATAATGTTTTGCATCATATTGTATATATTACAGCAACTACTGTTCGTAAGACGATTACTGCAACTCTCACACCACCATGTGGAATACATGTGTAATTGCATACAGCGGATTATTTTTCAGACACCATACACCTTACATCTATCACACAGGCTTGTAACCGTATGGATGTAATCACTCAACACTACCAGCAGGATCGGTGGAGAAACTAATAATTCAGCTGCAAGTAATAATTAATATACCTGATTTGCCAAACACATTTAAAAGCACTTTTTGGTTTTTACAATCAGTAACATTCAAGGGTTACCAGTCCACGACGTTTACTCTCCACAGCACCCACCATTTCAACGCCGTTCCTTCATACTCAAACCACATCTCCTCCACGTCATCTGGCTTCATCACCTTCTGGAAGTGTTTTTTCACCTTGTCTGTGACTAGTGTCAGGTAGCTGACTCTTGGCAGGAGTAGCTGCATAGATGTGGCAAGTTTTAGCAAGTAAGTGAACGTAAAAATGCTCATTTCAAAATCTAACCGGTATACTACAACCACAATTTTCATCAACCCAAGAACACTTCATAGAGGAAATTAACAAAAAGTAATAATTACAAATAAAAGATTACAAAAAGGAAAGGTTCCTGAACTCTGTTTCAGTTGCCAGGCCAAATTTCTTTTCTGTTTCACCACCAAAACACCTGATTTCACTTGCCAGCTAATTATAAAGTCCTACATTACCTGCCTCAGACATGCTGTTACTGCACTAGAATAAAAATATGAACGGGGGGGAGCTGAGGACTCAACTGAAAGCCACAGACCTCAGATATCCATTTCTGTATAAGCTGTGACGAAGACAGCAGCCATAATATATAGGATAATTTTGAATAGCATGCTTTAAACACCAGCTAGAGCTCATAATGAAACGTCGTCATAATCCACCAGACACGCACTACGAGCACCAGTTTAGGTTCATGTGTGGTATGGTGGCCTACCCGGGACACACTTTAAACAGGATTAAATAAATTTGCCTGTACTTACGTAGAAGGGTTCAGCCTCCCGCTCGGTCACCTCGTCCTGGTGGAGTGTGAAGCAGGTGGGAATCCGACCGAACCACACATCCCGCAGCACGTCTTTGTCATCTGCCATGGTCCAGCGGCTGCGGGGGGCACATACACGGTGTCTGGTAGCTACAACCTAAACGAAACCAACAGCACAGGATTTCCAGTTCCTCATTATCTATAAGCTATGCATCAAGACAATGACAATCATATCACTATGCATTTAACTTGGTCACATTAAGTTACCAGTTTATCTAGCTCGCAATACTTCAAAGATCA
Source organism: Paramormyrops kingsleyae (assembly GCF_048594095.1). Classification (NCBI taxonomy): domain Eukaryota; kingdom Metazoa; phylum Chordata; class Actinopteri; order Osteoglossiformes; family Mormyridae; genus Paramormyrops; species Paramormyrops kingsleyae. Next base: position 27,923,559 of record NC_132805.1, read on the forward strand.
AGTTAGCTACATTATTTATGGTCAGGCAATCGCTATTAGATTCAAGTATCCCAGGTCACTGACTGCTGAGACCCTACATGCGTGTTTTAAGCTACTACAGTGACACTTGCTAGATGACCTGAAGTTATTACCAACCCTGTCTTGATAGCGTTCATCTAGATTTGTTATTATAATAAGTGACTCGCAACTAAAAACAACAAATTTAAGCTAGTTAATATTCTGGCAGGGCTGACAATGTCAACCCATCACAGTGAAGTTCAGTCTACGGCTGGCTTCCTGATTAAATACCTGCTGTATATCACATAGCTTTAGATAGCGTTAGCCATCTTTGGCAACTGCAGATTCACAGAATGGGTGCGAAAACGCTGTAAAACGGCCCAGCAATGCAACACTTATTGCTACTGATAAATTTGCACCGGAAAACACGTACGACGTGCCTTTCATTTGCTACACCAATAACCATCTTACTTTTTAAAGAGTTATCAGCAATCTGTTAACACATCCACTTGCGACGAGAAGGCCCCACTGTTGTCATTTAGCTCCCTGGACTTCACGCAGTCAAAGAAAATAAGAAAAGAAGGTGCCCTGCTTCATCGAAGTGTTCCTTTTGTAAACACTGACACCTCGTGGTCAAGTGGCTTGCCAATGTGAAATTTCGGTTTTATTTTTTTAACCATACGGATGTTTAAGAGATTACGCATATTGATAATTGTATTTTAGAAGTCCGTACTATTATGTAATGTACAATGCATATATTTAAAATGCACAAAATAATAAAACCAAGTTTCCCTGACCGGGAATCGAACCCGGGCCGCGGCGGTGAGAGCGCCGAATCCTAACCACTAGACCACCAGGGATGACGTATGAATTTGTTTGTTCAAGACGTATATAACAAATTTAGTATTGTCACAGCTGTTTTGTCTTTTCTGTTGTATAGTTTGCTGTTATGGGTATTTAATAAGTGGTCCTATAAAAATGGAGGAATCAGTCAACATACAACCCTCTGGTCTATATTTATGCCAGATAATATCAGTTTGACATTGTATAGAGCAAATTATTGTTTTCACATTAGAACTATAGCCTACATCTTTTGTGTATCTCTTTTGAGATACAGCACTACATTTATGTTCAGAAAACTGTATGTGTAACTTAAATTTGTAAATATTCTATTGGTATCGGCAAGTTAGTATTTACTGTGAAGCCCTGTTAGACCCTGAGCAGATTACAGCTGTAAAGGCAAAAGTTAAGTTTGTTGTATTTCTTTCCTATTTTTTAAAGCAGCAATCTTGTATTGAAATGTTTGATTTCAGTCTGAGCTTTATTACTATCTTTGCCTGTGCCTTGTAGTTGCACTATATCAACATTCAATGTACATTTGGTCACTAAGGTTTGAATGGAAGTACAGAAAAGACATTTCATTTGAGTTTCAAGGCAAACTGGGAAGCAGCTGCAGTGCAGCCTAACTTACTGAGATTCTCAAAACATGCTGCCACCCTCCTCCCTTACAAAGGTTTAAGGTTAGAATTTCAGGATCCAGGTCTAGGATCCATTTCTGCTCCAAAATGTTATGATGAAGTGGCTTCTGCAGCGACAAATTGCAAAGGTAAGGTACACAAAAAAATGCGGTGACTTTCGATCTTTCAGTTAAAACCCAATCCTTCATTAGCACACATAATGGGCATCGTTCCCTGAGAATAGCAAATGGAAAATAAGCAAGTTAAGAAGATAGACTTCTAAAGATGAAGTGGCTCTAGTCGCCAGACAGAATGCTATATTCTGAGGTGACTTGACCGTCTGCTACTTTTCGGTTGTTTTGTAACTGTGAACCATTTCCTCTTCTAGAAAAAGATCTGTACTTGCATAATTAGTAATTGTTCTGAAACTCTTCTGTTCAGTTTTGTTTATGAGATAATGTGAAAGGGTTTGCTCATTTCAGACCAGATGACGTATTTCCAAAGCAGTCACCGTGCCTGTACTCACCCAAACTAAGCAGTTCATCAGGTAATATGGCTACTTTATTAAAACTCTTCTGGTTTACTTCAATGCCATATGTTTTTACCAAGTTGGGGTTTTTACATTAAATCGCGCAATATTGTAATAAAGTAACTAGGAGCTACTCCAATTACACCAATAATTTGTAGGCATGTTGATAAATTCAGCAGAACTGCTAAAGGTACTGCTTTGGGTCAAAGCAGAGACCCCAAACATATACAATTGACAATTGTTACTAATCTGCTTAAAATCATAATACAGCAAGCCCAGAAATATTAACTCCTTTTGACCTTCACCCTAACCCATGCATATTCAAATATGGCAACCCAAATTTAAGGAATGTTAAATAAATGCTAAATAAATACAGCATTAATTTAAGCAAATACATTCCCTACTGATTCCAGTACTCCCCAATGAAAGGGACTCACTCCGTACTCACTCAGTACAGAAATTTCAGATAAATAAAGACAGCAACATATAATTACTGAGTACATATGTGTCAAGTCTCATGGTTTACCTTTGAGACTGCCTTTGGTTTTTTTTTAATTTTCTGACGTGCTGTCCAGTTCTCAGAGCAAACAGAGACAAAATGACGACGTGCTCTTTACTACTAGTGCTGTGCTGGTGCTGACAGGGTGATGGATACCGTTTACCGTCCCCCTGCCCCCTTTATAAACTGAATTCTGCTACAACATCAATACATCCAGTTCACCACCTGATGGGGTAATTTAGACAAAATTAATGCCACCCTTCCAGAATCACAGTATGAGCTACACTTGAGGTTACCCTTATGTGAGGTCATCTTTCCCTATAGTGACACGCACGTTTGCACAAACATTTATTGACAAATCTTTATTAGATTATTGTCTATATTATCAATTTAAGACTCTCAAGCTCATGCAAGAATTCTTATGGCATATCCATATTACTTTATTATAAACCCAAAATTAGCCATATGAAAAGTGTTGGGGGCAGTTTGCAAGCCCTATAGACGATATACCGTGTAATAAAATTTTTACATAGGTCTGCATAGGTAAATGCATGTAAATGTCTCGAACTGAAAATCTCCCTCCAGCCAGCGGACCGAAGCAAACCCTGAATATGGGACACTCTTCCATGACAAACCAAAAAATGTAAGTTTCATGGTGCTTTCATTTAATAGTCAGGTGTAGGTTTGAATTAAACACTGATACAACCACGTGGCCTCATGCAAATGCACAATGAGACCCCTATCAAACTCCATCAAGTCCTGGTAATGCTGTCTAATGTGGCTATGAGGCATCCTCTGTGTCTGGAGGCTAGACATGCCAGCTCCTTGCAATCCAATCGTTGACATGCGGATTACTGCATGGTCTGCACGTTACATCCAAATCGGACCATTACTTCTGGGTGCTTAACTTTTTTTGTCACTGAGTGTATTTTTATAATTGTAACAGTGATTACATCAGTTACAGAGACCACCATCAATGAAATAGTGGTATGAATTTAAAATATTCGTTTCATGGTAGAACTGATCATATGGTGTATAAGAATTTGGCAGCAGTAGATATGATTTGTTTTTTAATTTTATTATTTATACTTTACTAATGCTATTCCCAGAATCAGTTGTACTGTATAACATTTTAAGCGCAGGACCTCCTCAGTGATTAAACATTTTTGTTTTTACACTCGAAGAATCTGCCGCACTTCTTTAGACACACAGTTTTTTTTTTCTTCTAATAAACTCTGCTTCAGCTTTAGAGAAAACAATTAGGACAATGTGCTGAAATAACCCGTCTGCAAAAGGAATGTCAGAACTAGATAAATTTTAACCAAGCATGTTGACTGTATAATCCATCCGACGTCATTACTATTAACTTTTCTTAATATACAGTCCACAATCCAGACAAAATGACACAGCTAACTTCATTCAGAGCTGGTATTGAGAGATACTACATTTTTATGCATCCCCCAGAAAACACAGCTATAAGTTTTACATTAGGTTTTTTAACTGAATTTGCAATAAAAATTCAACAGACCAGTGGCGGAACAACTGTACATTGGGCCCTGGGGCAAAAATGAACCATGCCCCCCCCTTCCAAATGCACACCAGTTACAGCAGTTGCAGATTATGAAATTTTAGCAGCCTCCAAATATCATACCCATCATGCACTGCAGTAGTTAGCAAATTCCAGAAACATGCTTTTTTTCATTAAATACAGGCCTCCACAACAGTTTGACTACACAACATTACAAACTATTACATTTCAAAATGGTATTAAGTATTGTACAATTTTTTTGTTTGTGTTAATTCCCACTATGATGAGACTGTACATAAAAATGAGAGATAAAAACGTAGCATGCTAAAAAGGTCCTACAATATGCCTGACATCAGTGCCTTAATCTGCATGTGAAATTTGCAGGTGGAAGGGGACCCTTAACATTGCTGGAGGGCCTGGGGGGGCCGGGGCCTGGGGTGGCTGCCCCTGCAACAGACTGTGTAAATTGTTTGTGAAATTTAATTTATTTGGCATTGAGCTAAATGACTTTAACTAATTTACTGGAGCTCTGGTATAGCAAAACCCAGCCTTTGAAAAGGCTGCAGCAGGACTAGGTCTGGTCTAACCACAGGCAAAATGCTCCTTATCCTGCTATACAGTACTGCCAGTTAACAGTTACGTGATAATGTGTGAAAGTTTATGATCAATGAGTTGTCTCCAAAGTGTTACACATAAAGCCACCTTTCGCCACTTGTGGTCGTTTAGCCTAGTTTGAAGCAATGCGAAGCAATGAAAAAAATGAAAAGACAGGCGGTTACAGTTCTAACTGGTTTAATCTGCTAGCCATGGGTCGCTTTGTTGGTTTTCATTGGGTTGGACAGATCAGTGGTAGATCACTCATCGTAATCCTATAAATTCTAAAATTAGAAGCCTATTTTCTAGCATCATTAGGTCATAAGGTTCCCATGTTACCTAGTCTATGTAGTGAATGTAGATGACCGTATCTGTGTAGTGTGTGTGGATGGCTGTATCTGTGTAGTGCGAGTAGATGGCTGTATCTGTGTAGTGCGAGTAGATGGCTGTATCTGTGTAGTGCGTGTAGATGGATGTATCTGTGTAGTGCGTGTACATGGCTGTATCTGTGTAGTGCATGTGGATGGATGTATCTGTGTAGTGCATGTAGATGGCTGTATCTCTGTAGTATGTGTGGGTGGTTGTATCTGTGTAGTACGAGTAGATGGCTGTATCTGTGTAGTGTGTCTGGATGGATGTATCTGTGTAGTGCATGTAGATGGCTGTATCTCTGTAGTATGTGTGGGTGGTTGTATCTGTGTAGTGCGTGTAGATGGCTGTATCTGTGTAGTGCGTGTAGATGGCTGTATCTGTGTAGTGCGTGTGGATGGATGTATCTGTGTAGTGCGTGTGGATGGCTGTATCTGTGTAGTGCGTGTAGATGGCTGTATCTGTGTAGTGCGTGTAGAAGGCTGTATCTGTGTAGTGCGTGTAGATGGCTGTATCTGTGTAGTGCGTGTAGATGGCTGTATCTGTGTAGTGTGTGTAGATGGCTGTATCTGTGTAGTGCGTGTAGATGGATGTATCTGTGTAGTGCGTGTAGATGGATGTATCTGTGTAGTGCATGTGGATGGATGTATCTGTGTAGTGCATGTAGATGGCTGTATCTCTGTAGTATGTGTGGGTGGTTGTATCTGTGTAGTGCGTGTAGAAGGCTGTATCTGTGTAGTGCGTGTAGATGGCTGTATCTGTGTAGTGCGTGTAGATGGCTGTATCTGTGTAGTGTGTGTAGATGGCTGTATCTGTGTAGTGCGTGTAGATGGCTGTATCTGTGTAGTGCGTGTAGAAGGCTGTATCTGTGTAGTGCGTGTAGATGGCTGTATCTGTGTAGTGCGTGTAGATGGCTGTATCTGTGTAGTGCGTGTAGATGGCTGTATCTGTGTAGTGCGTGTAGATGGCTGTATCTGTGTAGTGCGTGTAGATGGCTGTATCTGTGTAGTGTGTGTAGATGGCTGTATCTGTGTAGTGCGTGTAGATGGCTGTATCTGTGTAGTGCGTGTAGATGGCTGTATCTGTGTAGTGCGTGTAGATGGCTGTATCTGTGTAGTGTGTGTAGATGGCTGTATCTGTGTAGTGCGTGTAGATGGATGTATCTGTGTAGTGCGTGTGGATGGATGTATCTGTGTAGTGCGTGTGGATGGATGTATCTGTGTAGTGCATGTAGATGGCTGTATCTCTGTAGTATGTGTGGGTGGTTGTATCTGTGTAGTGCGTGTAGAAGGCTGTATCTGTGTAGTGCGTGTAGATGGCTGTATCTGTGTAGTGTGTGTAGATGGCTGTATCTGTGTAGTGCGTGTAGATGGCTGTATCTGTGTAGTGCGTGTAGATGGCTGTATCTGTGTAGTTCGTGTAGATGGCTGTATCTGTGCAGTGCGTGTAGATGGCTGTATCTGTGTAGTACGTGTAGATGGCTGTATCTGTGTAGTGCGTGTGGATGGATGTATCTGTGTAGTGCATGTGGATGGCTGTATCTCTGTAGTATGTGTGGGTGGTTGTATCTGTGTAGTGCGTGTAGATGGTTGAATTTCTGTAGTGCATGTGGATGGTTGTATCTGTGACTTACCACTTAGGAAGGAAGTTGTATGTGTCACAATTTTTTTGAAAACTGTTAGGCTTTAAGTTTACGCAGAAGGGAAAATACCCTTGCACAAGGAAACGTTAACACATGCTAATCTGAATAGGGAAACTTTGTTTGTTTGTGAGTTATGGTTTTAAAAGGGATGGGATTTATACACCTGATAGAAGCGGACCACGGTTTGATGTTAGGCAGTATGTGGCTCTACAGATTAGGAAGGTTGCCAGTTTAAATCCCGTGGTCAGCAGAGTGGATACATCACTGAACTCTTGAGCAAGACTCTTAACCTCAAAAGGAGGCCTGGATATATGGCTTAGCTTGCACTCTGATCCCAAGCTTTGTTCTCACTTGAATATGTGTGTGTGTCTCATAGGAAAGTAAGCTGGGATATTTCTGTGTCCTCCTACAAATGGTAAAGTTTCATTTTTTTTTTTTTTAATGATGAGGAAACTGGTCCAAGTGCACAGGGCATCTTCAATGGCACAATCCACAATGGTACTCAAAATCCTGAAAACAGGTCAAAAAGAGATGGACGAAACTAAATCCAAAATCAAAAGCGGTAAATGGGAACAGTCAATCAAAACAGAAATGTGTGGTGACTTAATAAGAAGAGATGATGATGATATTCAGGTGAAACAGGGTGCCGGAGGGCTGAGCTAAGCACAGCGGAAGTGATGCGCTGAAAGTCAGATCTGTATTCCAGTAACATAACCACCCACACATACTACAGAGATACAGCCATCTACATGCACTACACAGATACAGCCATCTACATGCACTACACAGATACATCCATCCACACGCACTACACAGATACATCCATCTACACGCACTACACAGATACAGCCATCTACACGCACTACACAGATACATCCATCTACACGCACTACACAGATACAACCACCCACACATACTACAGAGATACAGCCATCTACATGCACTACACAGATACATCCATCTACACGCACTACACAGATACAGCCATCTACACGCACTACACAGATACATCCATCTACACGCACTACACAGATACAACCACCCACACATACTACAGAGATACAGCCATCTACACACACTACACAGATACAACCACCCACACATACTACAGAGATACAGCCATCTACACACACTACACAGATACAACCACCCACACATACTACAGAGATACAGCCATCTACACACACTACACAGATACAACCACCCACACATACTACAGAGATACAGCCATCTACACACACTACACAGATACATCCATCTACATGCACTACACAGATACATCCATCTACACGCACTACACAGATACAACCACCCACACATACTACAGAGATACAGCCATAACATAACAGATGTCAACAGCTGCTCTGAAACTCCTTGGCCTGATCACATTCTGCTTTCTTCTTTCAACCGATTGTATAAAAACCAGTGATTTGTCTTCCTTGAGGAAATGGTATTTCATACAGTTTTTGCTTGTGTTTCGTCTTAGGATTTGACATAATAAAGCTTTTCATTCGTTTTTAGAATTGGATTTTTTTTATTCTAAAATAGTCTCTTTATGCCACCATCTTATAAGCAATTTACACATCTTAATATTGATTATTGTTTATTGACTGATTTATGGTCCAGAACGAAGTCTAATTTATGTTTTTAGTTCGGCATTTTATTTCCATTACTTCCTACATCGCAATTTATTTAATTCATACCAGCTTTTGGGGGCAGTGTGTGCCTATTTACCTGCGATCGGAAGGTCCCCGGTTCAAGCCCAGCCTCGGCACGTCTGCAAGTCCTTGAGCAAGGCCTTTGACCCCCAGCTCTCTGGGTGCTGCTACGGGTAGTTGCCATTTGCGGCCAGCTTGCTCACACCAACAGAAAGCATGTTGGCAGTGGTGTAAAGAGAATTTCCCCACAGGGATCAATTTATATAATTATTTGTCAAACATTTTCCTCACTTTGCAAAACAATCTCATGATGAATAAAAGACAAATGATTCAGGTTCACTTTAATTCATAAAGATTATAAGTACAATCAGCAAAATTCATAACTAAGACTGAGAAAGAAATTCTGCATGAAGAAGAAACACTGATTAACAACAGCATCTGAACAGATTTACGTGAGAGTCTATTTGGAATAAGGTCACTTGAGGGATTCATTCACTGAGGAGATACTTTTTGTTCTTGCAAATGTGTCTAATTTTTAGATTCAGTTTAATAATTTTACTTATGGGACATTAAACCTTGTTTTTTCATAGACATGAGAGTGATTTTATAGTGGCTTTTCAGGATGTGGTCGGAACACCAGTTCTGTACAAGCTGCTTTTTCAATTTCTAAAGCTATAACGTCACATCAGCCCATAAATGGTTAGAGGAGGTGGAGTTAGAGTTTCCAGCATCAAGCATGATCAAAGGCACCTTTACGGAAAGTGGGCAAATTGTTGAAAAAAAAAAAAGCACAACTCAAAAACTCCCCACAAATGAAAAACACATTTGTGGGCTCAGAGCAAGTGATTACTCACCGAGGAAATGGAGAAAGTCAATCTACTCATGTCCACTGATGTGGCGTCGCTGAGCCTTCAGGCAGTTTGCAGTTATGTCAGCTTGCTTGTTTTCCTCTCCAGTTTATTGATTATTTATAGTTAATTATCCCTAAGTTGTATAGAGGGGAAAAATAGCTAAACTATCAAAATGAAGTAACACTTTAGATAAAGGGGTCTTCACAAACAACACTTAAACACTGAATCATTAACATTCAATAAGAATGGGCAAGCATAAAATTTCATAACAACTATAGGCCTATAATCAATGATTCAGTCATTTGTGAATTATCCATCAATGGGGTATAACTGAGTACCTGTTGTGGAGATGTTACCAGACCAGAATATTGATTTAGAATTAAAAATAATAGCAGACTCACCATCTTAAATGCAAAAGCAGATGTTGAAAAGGAATGAGTGTAACGCTTCTCGCGAATACATTGTTTAGTGTGTTGCATTCAGTTCTTATCTCACTGTTGTTTACTTTTTAGTGCTGGTATCTACACTCGGCTTGATGGAGCTGCAAGTTGATTCGGATAAGCTTTGGATTTTCCAGAGGAGCACACCAATAAAAAACCTTCCTGACGTATTTAATCGTGGACAGTTTAAGCTGTGTTGTTTTGTATAGGCAGCAGCATTAATTTTATATTGTTTATTCACAGTAAATTGAATTATATTGATATCAATATTATTGATAACCCCTCCTTTTAAGAAAGGGGGGCAGTTCTCATTCCAGTATAGCATCCAAAGCTTTAACTAATGTGTTTTTTTTCCTCAAATCAATGTCTTTTATCTTAGGTGAAACAATAAAAATGGCAAACAAGGGCAATTCTGTTATCTCAGCCCCCTGTAGGGGTGTGTTAGCATTTTTTTGCAGTTACTAATTTAAAATCACTGGATGATTCCAGTTAGCAGTCTCAGAGTATGTTTCTTTATTTCTATGGGTGAGTTGGAGCGGGAACTCAAAGTAGCATGATTTGTAAGAGTATCACTTTTACTGGTGAATATGTTTCCTGCAATATACCTGTTTATTTACCTGACAGTTCTGTCCAAAACAACACACAAACAAACATCTGTAAGGGGGGCAGTTTCCAAGGGCTGCTAGGTCTGGGACCAGTGAATGCGAGATACTTAATGGGAAACAAAGCTATGCAAAACATCATAGAAGCCAGTTCAGAAAAACTATTCAAATAAGTAGCACCAAGATAGTCTAGGTGGAACTAAGTCTAAGTAGAAAATACAGCAGAGTATTATGTAGCACCAAGGGAAACCATGACCAGTGCAGAAAAAAAGTTGGTTGGTGGTAGGAAATTTCTGGAAGAGACCGATCTTAAGAGATTTCTTTATAGTTGTGAGCGATTCATGTAAGTATGTGGTTTGTTGACGAGTTAACCAGTCCTAAAAGGGGTTGCGCAGTGACCTGATGCTGCTTAATGTCACAACCTTGAGCTGGAATCTTTGAGAAGACACTATTTCAAAGACGCTTCTAGAAACAACCTGGGCGTCCCATTCCGTTATCTTGGCACCAGCTACAACGCTTTTTACCATTGATGCATTGATGCACTTCGATCAACCAATAAACAGCACTGTCATTAGCTGTGGTGGTTTCCCTGTTTACTTGCACACTAGTTTCAGTGGTACTGTAGGATTCCCCAGTTTACTGTCATGCATGTTTCATAACATCCCTTTTGTAAAACCTACAAATATATTGTAATAATAGATATAGCTATTTTTATGACTTAATTTATATGTCAGCACTGGAAAAATGTTAGTAAAGTGAACGTATTAATTATTATGGATGGAGACAATATTGTAGGGTATAGGCCATGATTTATTTCATGGATGACTGGCTACAATGGCAGTGTGAGAATGTTTGAACCTCTCAAAAGTAGTTTCTGGAGGAAAACTATACAATGCTCTGTGACGTTGTCTTCCACTGGTACACCACAAAGCAGAGGTGGGGGCAGTTTCGGGTTACATACACAGAAACATCTAGAATCCGTGTGAAAAGGTTACAATGCACCTCCAGTTAAGAGACAGTCAGTAGTTTGAAAATCAGAAGTTGTGATTTAAATAGTTTGTTGAATGCTGAGCCTTGGCTGCTGTTATACATCTGTATCGTACAGCTGTTTACCTGATTCAGTATTTTTTCATAACAAGCCATACACATAACTAGTGGTAAAGAAATTTTTGAACTCCAAATACCATCCATCCATCCATCCATCCATCCATTGTCTACCACTGGGATTGGGTCAGAGCAGTCTAAGCAGGGATGCCCAGACCCCCCCTCTCCCCAGCAACCTCCTCCACTTCCTCCATGGGATTATCAAGGCATTCCCAGGCCAGTCAAGAGATACTTCTCCAGCGTGTCCTGGGTCTGGCCCGGGTTCTCCTCCCGGCTGAATATACCCTGAGGGAGGCATCCAGGACGCGTCCTAGATAGATGCCCGAACCACCTTAGCTATGTCCAGTAGGCCCACCAGCTGATGGACTGGGCGTGGGGGTTGGGTGCAGTATAGATGGGGCAGCAGTTGAAGGCAGGGGCCTCAGCAAACCGATCGTCGGGGACCAAACCTGGCCCCAAATGCCAGCTAATGCAAAATAAAAAATATCTTGATCTTATACCACTTTAGCGATTTCTAGGCTTTTACGTTACACTTTGTCGTTCTCTGTGGGCTTCGCCAAATGTACTATAGTGTTATTTCGCATTCTTGGACACACTTGGAATGGAGGTACCGCCAGTATTAGCTTGGGTCTCCTCTACAGTCGCAAGTTTGCATTACCTAGAATTTACATTTACCTTAAAAACGGAAATCTTTTAACGCAATATAATATTTTACCTGAAAATACATAGTCAGCTGAACATTTCTCTGAAAAGCGTTGTCATATGCAGTTCATATACATCTGGCCCAGAATGCACCATGACTTAATTATGATCTTTTAAATTAGAAGTTCCCACCCTTTTGATGTTTGCAGACCCATCTATGACGTAGCAAAATTTCCCTGACTGGAGGAGTGAGGGGCTGTGCCGGCTGATCGATTTCCCAAGTCGAATAATTCATAAATTCCTTTTTTTTAGACCTGAACATACAATTGTGAGCGGTCCTAAAAAAAATTGAAATGCCATTTTATTTATTTGTTTGTTTATGTGTGTGTGTGTGTATTTATGCATTTATTATTTGTTTGTTTGAAAATTAGCCTAACAAAATCCCCAGTGTTCTGCACCCCAGCCAGCACAATTTAAATGATGTAAATTAGGAATTTAAGAAGAATTTGATGTGTTCTCCAGTTTAATCAGTTTCAAGAGTACGTGACCGGTTTCACTGAACACTGCATGAGATTAGCCTTTAACACCTCCTTGGTACTTATCTAGGACACACTGGCTAGATGGAGTCACTCAGAGCTGCAAGCCACTGAGACAGTAAATGTATAATGAAACACACACACAAGTACCTTTTGTGGTAAACTTTTTTTTTTTTTTTTTACAGTTAAGGCTTTGCTCATTATAATATATGGAAACGGCAGCATTTCTGTGCAAGTGTGTGTTTAATTTGTTAATATTTTTGGGAATGAGTGATGTGACATTGGCTTACTTTGCTATTTGTAAAGTGCAGATTCTTCATATTCTTCCCCTGTGTCTTTTGGCTGACACTGTTCCATTTGCCTTTCTTACAGTAAGTAGGCCACTGTTGGCACAAAAAGAAAAAAAAAAGGAAATGGTTTGCTGCAATAACAGGTGTGCAGAACAGTTAAACCTGGTTCAAAGTTTAAAAGGTTAATAAAACTCATACAAAGGGGATGTTAGCTTGCCCAAGTTTCTGAAACGGATTTTTTTCTTTTGCCTACCAGTCGGCCTTCATTTGGGAAAGAATAACTAACTGGAGAAGGAGTGATTTCCTCCACCTGAAATGTGCATTTCTGTGGTTGGAAACCTCCTCTCTTTTTGGCCAAACAGGGCCTACACCAGCCCAGGTTCGCTAACTAGGTCAATGGCTTGGAATGTTACTGGTAAATCACCCTTTAAAAAAGCATACAAAGAAAGCCATTAAACTGCCTTCATGTATAAAGTCAACGATGGATTTAGTTATTCATTATAATCTGATGATTTAATGGCTACTCTAAATATTGATGACACCGTATTTAGGTTGTTTCAACACCGAAAATGTCCCAGTGGTGTTTTGCTCTTTGCAATGCCATTTGGTACGTTTTCCAGCCCCACCAGTTCTGATCAAAGTTCTGACTCCTCTCTCTACTGTTTGCCCTAGATGACGATGGGACCATCATGAAGAGTACAGAAAAAGACCCCCCCCCCCCCCAGCACAGTGGAATGCATTAAGAGTTTTCACACCGAAATTAAGGAACCTGGTCCCAGTTTACAAGTTCCTGGGCTCGACTTGGAACTTTTGTAGCTCCTGGACACTTTTGTGTGTCGCATCTCATGCCACACAACAGGAACTGGGACCTTTATGCTAAAAAAGTTCTTAGGGTAAACTTCACACATGACTTCATATGAAGCTACGCCGTCACACCATTACTATAGAGGAAAAATAAGCCATTTTGTTAGATATTTCTTATTGGGGGGAATCAACCCACAACATGTTCATGATTCTGATTAACTTTGGCCAGCAGATCAATCTTTCATTTTCCACAGAATAAAAAACAATGTGAAGTTATCACACTCATTAGTTTCACAGCCAATATTAGGCAAAAGTATTGGTTAGTGATCAAAGATTCCAATGCAGATATATGGAGACACAAGCAAAAAAATGTATTAGTTGATGCAATAAATATAATTGGAGTACAAAAAATGATTCCATCTGCTCAGTTTTTCCTCCACTACATCTCTTTTTCTGCATATCATATAACTGCCAAGTTAGCGCTTGTGCTAATGGTAAGCTAATCAGCAAGCTATCATTGTAAGTGCATCCCCAGTGGCTCTTGTTCAAACGAAAAGTACCTAGTCTGGAGTAGGCACTAAAAAAAGAGTTCTGGAACTTCCTCTGAGGAACTACAATCGGGCCGAATTCCTATGGTGTGAACACAACAAAAGTCCCTGGTTCCGGAAAAAGGTTCTGATTTCAGCAATATGGAAGCGCCTGTTAAATACCATGAGTTCCTCCCCATAATCAGTCACACCAGACTTGGATAGTCACTTGGATAGGATATGAATCACCCCATTAGGGTCCTTAGAGAAAATCGCCCATTTTTTGAGAAACTTTAACCTTCCTCTAAGGAATATTAACATCACTAAAACAGGTTACCTCAGGTATTCTCTATTTTCTATTTATTCTACTGAGAAAAAACGCTTCTACTAACTTGTTATCTTCCAAACCAGAGTCTGTCAGGCGGTTGGTAGGTTGACTGACAGGACTATACATGTGGTATACGGAACAACATTCTGACAGCACGTACTTGCCTTTAGTGATGCAAACCCCTCACATCTGCAGAGGGCACGTCAATATCCAGATAAACTCAATCAATCAACCTCACTGTCAAGTCAGACACTATTTGTCTAAACGCTATGTATTATCATTGCTTTCGAAACCTATTTGTCTTTTAGTGGCAGCTGGTATGAATAAAGTCATAGAATGGATGTTTAGTTTCACCTTTAGCTGGGAAAGAGGCTCAGGAGACAGTGGCAGGAAAAACTAACATTTGAGGGCAAGTTTTATTAAGGGAACCCAAGGGAAAATGTAGCAAAAAGGGGTGGAGGTCAGTCTGGAAGCAGCAGGCTCTTCGAGTCAGGCGTTCCCTGGTGGTTACTGGCTGAGAGAGGGAGCTTGCCCAGTTTGCTTGTCCAGTTCACTGGCTCGAGTTGCTTGCTTGGTTTGACCGCCTACTAGACACATCACACGTCAAATTTTTCTTTATAAAAATTTCCGCTTCCTCCCTTCCTTTTGCTGACCAATGAGTATGCCTACATATGTGACTGTCATCCTTACAGTCCCAAAAGGTAATTCTGGTATTGACATACTTAATTGTCCCAAGTATAGAGGTGAAATTTGCCAAAGTTGCAGTGACCTGTCACAGGATGCAGACTATATCCAGAGGATGTTGTCAGACCTCAGGGTATTATCATGTATCCACTTCCTGCATTTAAGCTCCTGATGTGTTATAGACAACATGGTGCATGACAGTCATCTGCTGATGCTGATCAGTGTGAGAATAGGGTTGGAGGGGAAGACACTTCAGCCAACGAAGGTAGTGCTGGTGGAGGGTCTTACATCAACGAAGGGCACTGAGGGAAAATTTATGGAAGAACGCGACTAATGCATTAGCTGCAAGGTCTTGGAAATCACAGGCTAAGAGGTGACAAAGCTGTTGCTATTCATTTTAAGGTCTCCATTCTGAACCCTGACAATTCAGCCAAGTGACACATAGAGTCTATATCAAACCAACAATTTTATTTATGGTTGCCCACCCAAGTGATTGACCACTTCCCGACTATGATGCAGTTCAGCCATGGCACCCTTCACTGCCTTCACAGCAAGCAAATTAATTAATACATTAATGGGGGGGGGGGGGGGGGCTCTTGTGCATGGAGTTATATATACTCACCTAAAGGATTATTAGGAACACCTGTTCAGTTTCTCATTAATGCAATTATCTAATCAACCAATCACATGGCAGTTGCTTCAATGCATTTAGGGGTGTGGTCCTGGTCAAGACAATCTCCTGAACTCCAAACTGAATGTCAGAATGGGAAAGAAAGGTGATTTAAGCAATTTTGAGCGTGGCATGGTTGTTGGTGCCAGACGGGCCGGTCTGAGTATTTCACAATCTGCTCAGTTACTGGGATTTTCACACACAACCATTTCTAGGGTTTACAAAGAATAGTGTGCAAAGGGAAAAACATCCAGTATGCGGCAGTCCTGTGGGCGAAAATGCCTTGTTGATGCTAGAGGTCAGAGGAGAATGGGCCGACTAATTCAAGCTGATAGAAGAGCAACTTTGACTGAAATAACCACTCGTTACAACCGAGGTATGCAGCAAAGCATTTGTGAAGCCACAACACACGCAACCTTGAGGCGGATGGGCTACAACAGCAGAAGGCCCCACCGGGTACCACTCATCTCCACTACAAATAGGAAAAAGAGGCTACAATTTGCACGAAGACTGGAAAAATGTTGCCTGGTCTGATGAGTCTCGATTTCTGTTGAGACATTCAAATGGTAGAGTCAGAATTTGGCGTAAACAGAATGAGAACATGGATCCATCATGCCTTGTTACCACTGTGCAGGCTGGTGGTGGTGGTGTAATGGTGTGGGGGATGTTTTCTTGGCACACTTTAGGCCCCTTAGTGCCAATTGGGCATCGTTTAAATGCCACGGCCTACCTGAGCATTGTTTCTGACCATGTCCATCCCTTTATGACCACCATGTACCCATCCTCTGATGGCTACTTCCAGCAGGATAATGCAACATGTCACAAAGCTCGAATCATTTCAAATTGGTTTCTTGAACATGACAATGAGTTCACTGTACTAAAATGGCTCCCACAGTCACCAGATCTCAACCAAATAGAGCATCTTTGGGATGTGGTGGAACGGGAGCTTCGTGCCCTGAATGTGCATCCCACAAATCTCCATCAACTGCAAGATGCTATCCTGTCAATATGGGCCAACATTTCTAAAGAATGCTTTCAGCACCTTGTTGAATCAATGCCACATAGAATTAAGGCAGTTCTGAAGGCAAAAGGGGGTCAAACACCATATTAGTATGGTGTTCCTAATAATCCTTTAGGTGAGTGTATGTTTGCTATTCTGCTGGACAAATGCCCCCCCAAACAGGGACTGAGAAATTTTCATTTCATTATAGACACTTTTATTAATCCCTGTGGGGAAATTCTTTTTACGCCTCCCTCAACTTGCTCTTTGTAGAGCAAGCTGTCTGCGAAGGGCAGCCACCTATAGCGGCGCCCAGGGAGCTGGGGCTTGAGGGTCTTGCTCAAGGACCTGCAGACGTGCTGAGGCTGGGCTTGAACCAGCAACCTTGTGATTACAGGCACATGGCTTAGCCCACTGAACCACATGCTGCCCACATCATCCACATTGGGTGGAATTGTCATGCCCTCCCAGTTTCTGGCAGGTTTAACTCATTTTCCAAGTGTCATGGAACAGCCCCAAGAAGCTGCATGCACATTCTGTTCATGATAACCACTCCACCCCAAGGGACTCCCACTTGTTCTGTGTAGAGTCACCGGCAATTCTCGGTAGTTGTCACGCTCTTTCCCAGCCGGGAAAGAGCCTCTCCATTTTGATTTACCTGAGATACCCGACAGATGCAAGATCTCCATTTCCAGAGAGTTCTGCCTTTCCTTTCTGGTTGAACATTCATCGCCTGACCTACGTCTGATCTACATCAATTCTGCCTGCCATCTCAGATATTGTTTGCTCCTCATCCATCCATCGCCTGCCTACCAACCTTACCGGTACCTCCAGCTATCGATTGGGTTACATTTAGAGTGCGTGTCTGGTTTGTCGACTACAAATTTGTCTTTAGTAATAAAACCTGCATTCAGCAACAATCCGGCCCAGTGTCCTCTGTCTTGGATCATTACACCAACATTTAATTTCTAAGTCCCCACTATTTCTTAAAGCATGCAGTGATTGACAGGACAAAGTAATCCCACCCACTGTTCCCCAATCTCCAACTTTCTCAATATTTCATTCTTTTCATCTTCCAAAAGTATATTCCCATAGTTAATAATGATATTCAGAGTCATAACCCTTTATAATCATCATTATTAATAAAATAATAAGCCGGAGAAATCTCCCCATCACCCTCAACATGGCATCTGAATGCATAAAAATTCAAGTCAGTGGGTGTATCTATAATTCCGGAGAGTTAGTCAAGCTGTACTCTAGTGCTTGAGTAGGAGTAGAGAACATGGTACCCATATTTTCTCCAGTCAGATCTGTGTAGAAGTCTTGCAGAAGCTATGTCCTCAACAAACAGACCAGTCTAAAAGAGGATCCAGATGGGCAGGGACATGCCCAAGACCTCTTAAATAAATTTAAAAAGGCCAAGAAATCATCAAGCATCCATACGATCAAAGAAACTTCATGGTCTTATCAGGGGCTAAAAATGTGCCGAAAGATGTCAGGCTAGAAGGATGAACATATAAGTCTTTGTTATCTTGCTTTGTGTGTAGCCTAACCCAACTTCTCTGCTGGTTAGTCATGGTCAGATACCAGCACCAGGCTACTAGTCTGATACCGTTGCTTACCGATAATATCATCATATCGCTCAGGTCTAGTGCTAGCCCGACATTGCAACTGGTACTGCAGTGACCTTCAATCAGTTACCTACAATCAGCCTATTTTGTGAATAAAAAGAAAATATCCGCTTATCCATTTGCGACTCAGTTTTCCTTACTATGACGCTCTGTAGCTTACACTGCTGTATTCATACCTGTATTGAGTGACTTTAAAGGGATAGGTTGCTTTTTGTAAGATCAATCAAGATTTGAATGTTATAGCACTTTGTACTTGTACGTTCTAAAGTAGTTTTAGAACCAGGTCCTTTTTACTTTTATTTCAGTAGTATTTCACTGATGACTTTTACTTGAGTAACATGGTGTACTTTTAAGTATGAAACTGAAACCTTTCACTGAGCACAGCTGCCAAGCTGCTGAATCATGACAGAGATTTTGCCTCCACAAAAAGAGGCAGCATCCAATCTATTCATCATGCAGAGGAGAAGAGAAGGAAAATACCCCCTAAAGGTGAACATTTCGCCAATTTCATCATGTCCTTCAGCTTGACTGAACAGGATGAGTCATTAGAAAATGAATAAATGACATTGCTTTATGGAATTTCCTAACAATTACTGAATCAGTTCACTGAATAGATCAGTTTCATTCTTAGTATTTGAATCTTCACACTTTTTTTTTTTTTTTTACAAAGTCACTAATATCTTTTTTTTTTTTGCAATATCTTAACTTTCCCTATGTTTTCTTTGTAGAAATACCATATGGAATAGTTCCGTAAGTGCTCAGGAATGTCATTTTATTGTCATGTCCATTATTACTGCTGCATACTTGCATTTCTGTCAGTGTAAAGTTTAACCCTAAATGATAGATGCTGGACGTATGGAAATTAGACAAAGTAGCGCAAAACTGATTTCTGAGACTGATGTCTGATTATTATATTGCCGCATTCTAGACCTCCCAGTATCCAAAGAAGCAAAGAATAAAACCAAACCCATGATCCTGTGTTTAAAGCTCAGGAGGCCGGTGATAGGGGCCTTGCCTATTGTTTGGACATCTGTTCTCAGCCAGCCATACAGAGAGCAGCCAGACTATTACCTTTTGTTCCCCTTGAATGGCGAGCAGTGCTGCTCAGTGATTATTAGCTTTTATTTGAAACTATACTTTATAGTGCACAATTAACATGAAGTATTTATTTAATTATGTCATCCAAATGTGCTCTTGCAGTAGACGAGTGCCAGATACTTGCTAGGGAGGACTCTTGCAGCTGCTTAGAAACAGTATGGACATAAGTTGGGGACTGAATCTACATGTTAAGGACTGCATGGGATAACAGATCACAGAACCTCACCAGCTATTCGGCTCCAGTGCCTGGTTTGAGTGTTGCAGCTTGGATGTGAGGGAGATGATGGTGTCTCCAGCTCATGGAACTGCTCAGAAGTCTTTAAACAGGTTTAGGCTGGCAAAGCCATTGGTCCTGACAGCATCTGCTCACATGTCCTGAATGCATGTACCATGCAGCTGTCTGAGATGTATCTTCAACCTGTCCTTGACTTTGTGCACCTTGCTGTTGTGCCTCAAGAAGACCTCAGCTGTGCCTGTACAAAAGAGCGTAAGTGATTCTTGCCTTAACGACAAGCATCCCGTCGTTTTAGCCTCCATAGTCATATAGTGTCTGGAAAAACTGGTCGTGTTGCACCTTACCCGCAGCATTCCCCCAACCCTGGACCCATTCCAGTTTGCATTCCCGCATAACAGATCTGTGGATGACGCCATCTCTTTTAACTTGCACGCTGCTCTGAGGCTTCTAGATAAGAAATACTCCTACGTCAAGGTGCTGTTTATTGACTACAACTCAGCTTTTAACGCCATTGTGCCATCCAACCCAGTGTTAAAGTTACGAAACCTCGTGCTGAGCAGCTATAGAATATCCAGTAGGGCTTTTCAAATTGGGCCTTTGATTCCAAACCCAGGCCTTGTTTTCAGTTCTCGCAGCCAGTTAGTTTAATAATTACTGATTCTGATTGGTCAGAGGCTTCTCACCTGGTTCCCAGGTAAAGGAAGTCTGGAAAATCAGCAGTGCTCAGACCTTGAGGAGAGTGATTTGAATAACCCTGATATACAGGGTCGATACAATCAGGAGTACAGAAGAGGGAGATTAAAATTCAAAAAGACACTGAGTATCCATTCAACTTTGGTCACATTGATGATTAAGATGATTACGGGTAGATGTATAGGTATGAAATTAAATGAGGTAAAGCTGCTTCCGCATGTGAAATAGCTAAAGCTAACATTTTGGTGGCACAATGACCCAAAATGCTAGGCCAACGCTACACTGGTGTAGCTTAACAAGAAGAAAGTGAAGGTAATTGAGCAGCCTAGTCAAAGTCCTGACTTGGATCAGATAGAAAGTCCATCAACCATCTTTGACAGAGGTTGAGTAATTTTGCCAAGAAGAATGAACAAAATTGCACCACCCATGTGCAAAGCTAGTAGATATTTACCCAAACACACTTCCAGCTGGGATTGCTGCCAGAGGTGCTTCCACTAACTATTGATTGGTATGGGGTGGGGTCTTATACAGTCAAAATGTTTTTATGATGTTTTAATGTTTTTTCTGACATTTATCTTTCTATACCTGAAAGAAAAAATATTCTTGCTAAACCGTTATATTTCGAATGCGTCCATTGTCATAGCCCTTTGTATAACTGTCCCTTGGTATCTATGGGGATCAGTTACAGGACCCCCCTCCCCCAGGGATACCAAAATCTGCAGATGCTCCAGTCCCTTTTATAAAATGATGTAGTATTTGTGCATGACCTACGCAGATCCTCCCAGATACCTTACAACTAGATTACTCATAATATCTAATACAATGTAAATGCTACATATATATTTGTCATACTGTATTTTTAGGAGACAATGACAAAAAAATATATTCTGTACATGTCCAATACAGATATAACCATTGTATCACATATAGATTATATAATTATAAGACAAATTTATTTACGCTCTGTGTTTATTCTCACTTCACTCGCATGGATTCAGTGTAGTGCACAGCGTAGCAAATTCAAGTTTTGCTTTTTGACACTAGAATTTATTTTTTCAAACAGCTTTGACCCACAGTTGGTCCAATTTGCGGACATGAAACCCGCAAAGAGAGAGGGGCCTCCTGTACACCAGGGGGACTCTGTTAACTGCACTGAGGTGCTCAATAGCAGCACAGCATATTTACATAATGTGCACGAAATGTACCGACCACCAGAAAGTCCGGGGAAACATCTTGAACAACTTAAATTGACAGACTGCTGGAGGATATTGAGCCCTATTGCAAATCTTTGTTTGCAGCATATCAGTACACACCCTGTTTTTCTGCGAATAATAGGTGAACCCGGAATGAACCCCTTACTCGACATTGGTTGTCTTATCTTCTTTTAGCTCCTGGAAAAGTATCCCTTCAGCTGATAGAAAGACTCTAAAATGCATTTGTTACAGACAGGTCACCATGGTGGGCTGACTTAGTGCGAGGTCTTCATAATCACACTACAGACAAATAATATATAGCACAATATCCATTACACCCTGGTTGCTTGAACTACCAATTGATCCACAGACAGCCAGTTAGACTTGCAAATTAACTGCAGTTGGCAATGCAGGACTTCTGGCATAATCAGTAACCAGAGTATTAGTGTGATCTAGGTAATAGATCACCCATGGGTTATTTTTATGCTGAAAGAAAGCAAGCTAGATATATTAATCTGGTGCTTAAGTAAATATCACTACACTGTAACACTGTGGAGCCAGTGGTCAGACTGAAGAAGTGCTTAGTGTATAATACTGGGGATTCAGTGGTCAGACTGAAGAAGTGCTCAGTGTGTAACCTTGTGGAGCCAGTGGTCAGACTGAAGAAGTGCTCAGTGTATAATACTGGGGATTCAGTGGTCAGACTGAAGAAGTGCTCAGTGTGTAACCTTGTGGAGCCAGTGGTCAGACTGAAGAAGTGCTCAGTGTATAATACTGGGGATTCAGTGGTCAGACTAAAGAAGTGTTCAGTGTATAATACTGGGGATTCAGTGGTCAGACTGAAGAAGTGCTCAGTGTATAATACTGGGGATTCAGTGGTCAGACTGAAGAAGTGCTCAGTGTGTAACCTTATGGAGCCAGTGGTCAGACTGAAGAAGTGCTCAGTGTATAATACTGGGGATTCAGTGGTCAGACTGAAGAAGTGTTCAGTGTGTAACCTTGTGGAGCCAGTGTGCAAGGCAGGAGAGTGGAAAAATCTGCCACATTATACAGTTAGCAGTTTTGAGTATAATTTGAGATATTATAAGATTATAAGGTTAACTTTTAGCAGGAACATTCCCATAATGTGGAATTATTGCGGTATTGGTAACACCCTGGGATTCAGAGCATTTTATACATAAGATGTTTCTGTCCAACAGGACCGATGAAACCAGACAGAGCATTGTCTATGAAGTGTATCGTCTACGTGTTGATGTGCATGTTTTTGCGAGAATGAACACAACCGAGAATTAGGCAACCGATTACAAAGAGCACAAACAAGTTGACAGATTAAAAAAAAAAAAAAGCATTATTGTTTGCTCATTAAACCTGAACTTGGAAAGGTTGGGCTTTTGGAACTGCTACAAAGGACTGAGTGATCAAATGAAAGCAGTCCTTGCTTTGTCATATGTAATTTGTCCACGTTTGATAATTACAGCACCTCCTTGAGATGAATTCTTAGGAATTATTGAGAAATTTCATCTAATGTGGGTTGAATTTGTCAGGTTGCTGGCAAGACACTCAAAACCAACTGTAACTAGTAAAACTATTGATTCTGCAGCTTATTTATCTTTCATTGGAGCTGCAATTGACTTTTCTTCTCATATTGTGTAACTTCAAGACCCTAAAGATGACCCCCTCATGCGTGAAGGAGCCTCACCAGAAAGCCTGTCATACGAGAGAGACGTGGGCTTTAATCAGAACTTTATCTGCTTGTTGGTTATCCTGCTCTGACACTGTCCCATTTGGTCTGCTTCCAGAACACCCCCCCCCCCACCTCTGCTACCACTGCAGCCAGCAGATTGGGTTAATGTACCACCAGAAGGTTCTGTAACCCTGCTGTGAAAGGCTACCATTGGCTGGATTTTGGGGGAGGGGGGTCACCCAGGAGGGTTGGCCTAGGGAGTTGCGTCTGTGTTGCTCCGGGGATTTATAAACTGCCCCCTGGGCTGGAAGTTAAGAATTGCATGGTCCTCCAGCACTGACCTTTCAGCAGCAGACTAAGCAGCTATGGGCGTCGCATACAGCATTCGAGAGTAAGTGCTCACCTGGGACTGCTACGAAAAAACTGTGGAGATATAAAACTTTTTCTCTTGCAATGGGACACAATGGAAGTTCTGCGCATATGTATTTCATAGATTGCTTCCAGCAGACTTTAAGACATGATTCGAAACAGTCATCATTTGCAAAAAACATTTGCCATTGTATTCTGGGGTATGAGTTGGCCATAGCTGGCTAGAAAACATCACTCAAGAACATGTACAGGTAAATTCCTAGAGGAGTGTGTGGTTTTTTGGAATTGAATTGTCCAGGGATACTGTTTTTGTGGAAATGTGCTTGCTTCAGAATTGCTGGGTAATTCACATGTACCTTATATTGAAAGACTTACTTTACAGGAAATAATGTTTTTTTTTTAAGCTCCACTGTAATGTATCTGAGCCCAGAAAATTTGCCGCTATTGTTATACATAAGCCCACTTGGAAAGATTAGATAAGCGTGTCACTGCAGTCAACGTGAGATACTCCCGATGAGGGAAATGTGCGTGTCTGTGCTTATCGTTCCTCTGACTCCCCGTTTAGAGTGGACCACCTGTACACTGTCTTTGTCCCGTGGTCACTGAACGTGAATGGAAAAGAGACTAGACGAAGAAAGCTCATCTCAGTGGAGGAAGATCCATTAAACCTGATGGACAGCCTCTTCAGCGAGCCCATCAACAAGAGCTGGGAGGTAAGTTCAAATACTGTAGATGCACAACTATCAGTGACAGTATCGGAGAACCAGCTCCAAATGCTTGCTTCCTCATGTTTCCTAAATGAATTGCTTTTAGATCAGATTCTCAGAAGACAGACCTCCTTCTCTTATACACATTTTAAATGGAATTATTGATTATTTACCTGTCCGTCCTCCTAACCAGTTTCTTCAATAATGCCAGTCGACCTTGGACTCCCAGAGGTTTTTTTTCTCCCTACTTGGGAGTTTTTGGTTCCTCTCCTCCGCTGTATATCTTAATGATGTACGACATAATCATATCACAACACATCCATGTAAAGCACCTTGGAGCAATTCAGTTGTGAAAGGCGCTATTTAAGAATAAATGCAATTAAACTGAATTGAATTATCCTGCTTAGGGCTGGGGGGGGGCTGAAACCTACCCCAGGGAGGGCACAGAGCTGCAGTACACACTGCATCCATGGATAGGATGCAAGTACAATGCAGGGCACGTGCAGACAAAATCACACACAGAACTGTATACTTCTGAGTTTTGGGAGGAAACTTTTGCTGAGAATATGCAAATTTTAAAATGTAATTTTACAGTAAACACTGACATTTACAAGAAAATAAAACCTGTATAGCCAGTTTATTCTAATGTTACTGCTATTGTAAAACATTCCCTCTCTAGTTCTAGCACAGCTGAAGGCAGCTTTATTTTCGAGGAAATGAAACTTAAACAGTGATTCAGACAGCCAATAGTGTTTGTGTAGGCAGTCGTTAGATTGGCCAATGAGGTTAATTTGGGGGGAACTTAAATGTAGTAGCGTTGGTGTCACACTGCACAGAGCAGTGTTTCAGGTGAAGAATAGAAGCACAACCAGTCATGAGACCGTTGCCAAGGAACACCAAAATTCTATTTTTTGCCAAACATTGCACGGAGCCCTACGTACAGGTGGGTAGTTAATCAGCCGTCAATCTTGTTGTATATGAAAGAGGGAACAAAATGTGAACTTAATATTTTAGAAACAGTTGCTTGAATGGATTTCCACCTAAAAATCATGCTGCTGTGTTTGAGAAGGAGCTAGAAAGTCAGATTACTGTCTAGCGGTGAAAGGTATTTGGCAGCTGCCAAGCTTCATTGTTCAGCTTCATTGTGAGTCATGAAGTAATAAAGGGAGAGATCAATGTTCATGGTTCCTGATTTGGGAAAATGAAAGGATTCTGCTCCTTTTAAAATCTGCATTTAATTCATTCCCTCAAAACACAAATTTTTATTATTATTAGTATAGGTAGTAGTAGTACTAGTTGTGGTAGCATTATACATATTTTCTGTGTTGCAAAAGGAGTTGGATTAATTAAGTCTTAAGCTTAAAATATGACTGACTCTCCATACTCATACCTTTTAGTTTTAAATAAATATTGTATATCCATTAAACTTTATGTTGGGATGCAAGTGTTAGCTTTGAATTTTCATACCAACTAAAGGTGCAGGACAGGTTTTTAAAGTCTTCAAGTAAAACCATATCGATGTCTGATAATATACATTGAATTTGAAATTCTTCCATTCTTCACTGTGAATCTGAAGGCAGAGAGGCGGAGAAGGGAGAGTTTTGAACCTACATTTGGAATGAGCTCTCATTTAACTGATTGCGACCTGGTTGTTTCTTCTCAGATCATCACGGTCCATGAGACAAAGCAGTGGCAGAGTGTATGCAGCTCTGAAGAGGAGGAACCTCACGGGGACGACTTGGAGGACTTGCTTCTTCCAGAGCTGATTGACCGCAGCGACCTGCTGGGTGAAATACAGTGTCAGAAGGTGAGTTTGAAGGGCCTGTTGGTTGGCTACCAACATCCGAATTCATCTCAGGGCTGCCAACTCTCATGCATCTTGTGTGACACTCCCGCTTTCCGACTCTCACACTCACGCAAGAAATCTTAGGGCAAATCTATATTATTTCATTATAAACCTAAAATTTGCTAATTGAAAGCGCTGTGGTTGTTTGCAAACCGTACAGACTATTTACAAGGTAACAAAACTGTCACATACATGTAAATGAGTGTGCAGACTTGTCTCAAATTCAAAACCTCAATGCAGCCAGGTGATCAAGGTTGGCAACCTTGCATATTCATAGCAAAAAGATAAAAAGGGGATGTTCTGACCTTCTGACCCTGGTGTACCCTAACAAATGAATCTTTCTGCCTTATTTATGAAGTTGCTTAAACCACCAGAATGTTAGGAGAACTTCTGATGAGATGTGGTGACTCATCAGGTGTCAATCTCTGCATCTTCACAGCTAGCCAATCACCTGCCAGCACGGACTCAGGGGAACCCATGGCGACTGGCCTACAGCACAGCTGTACATGGTACAAGTCTGAGAACACTCTACAGATATCTGTCTTCACTGGACAGCCCTGTACTGCTCGTTATCAAGGACATGGGCAATCAGGTACCTTCCACACCTATGCTAATAGCAGTGTTTCCCAATCCGGTCCTTATAGACCCACAGACAGTCCACGATTTTCTTACCTCCCAGCTTTGGTAGGGAGCTCGGAGGGAACAAAAATATGGACCGGCTGTGGGTCCCCAAGGACCGATTTGGGAAATACTGCCAAGAGTATAAATCCTGAACCAGCCCAGCATGTACATGACTGGCTTTGGGCTATTCTTTTTCAGAATGGTGGGTTGGGTTTGGCAGCAGAATTTGACACTCCCCTCTTTTTTGCTTCCCTAAGGTGTTCGGCGCCTTCTCCTCTCACCCCTTCAGAGTCAGCAGCTGCTGCTACGGCACAGGAGAAACGTTCCTGTTCAGCTTCAGCCCTGATTTGAAGGTAGCTCCGTCCCTCCTCTCCCTCTACATGTTCTCCGTACGTTTCTCCTCAGTAGAAAGGGAAGCTTTTTCCCCCCCTCCCAAAAATCCTGCATGCAAAAGACTCGACTGACGGCAAAACTCTCTGGCAGGTGTTCCGCTGGAGTGGGGAGAACTCTTACTTTGTGAGGGGCCACTGGGACTCTCTGCAAATAGGAGCGGGAGGGTAAGTTTTAGTATGCCTAAACACCCGTCCTAGGTATGCTGTCAAGTGGGGACCGGGCACATAAGATCGACATCTTACGGAGGACTCTTTTGCATCCCTGAACAAGAAGTTCTAAGCTATAAAGATGTGTTCAGCTGGATTGATAAAGAAATATACTGTTTTTGTATGAATAGTTACTGTACACATAAATACACAACTGGACATTATATTATGTTATGTTAGCATTTTTATTAGTGTCTTGATTGATGCAGTATGTTCCTCTGTTCTCCTCTAGGGGGTGCTTTGGCTTGTGGCTGGATGCTGATCTATGCCGCGGTTCCAGCTTCCCTTGCCAAACCTTCAACAACCAGCCTCTCTCCTCCAAAAAAGACTTCACAGTCCAGGACCTGGAAGTGTGGACCTTCAGTTCGAGAGAGATTTGACTGTACAGGGGGAAGAGTCTCACCTACCTTAAGAGTTTCTGGAACTGAACCAGAGGACAGAATGCGGATGTGGACAAACTACGCTAGAACTACTAGCTGCTGAACCACATCCTGGCATGCATCGGAATCTGTGCCTCGACAGACCATATTCTGCTTGGGCATGGAGAAAGAGGGCAGACTAAGCGAGTTACATCCGGAATGCTCTACCTCAGAGCATCATATACTGTAATGACTTTGCATTCCTGGAGCATTTGGGGTCCAGAAAATTGCAGCCACAGGTGTATCTTGTGTATTTGAAAAGTGTCTCTGAGAGGAGTAGTTTACAGACACAGCAGCCAGGCAGGGGTCCCCTGGTTCATATCAATTCCAAGGACATCACGTTTTTTAGAAGCATTCACCTTTAAATATACAGCCTTTTCACAAGCATTCAAAATATAATAATTATGAAAAAGCAGATTTTTTAATTTTGTATTCTTTTCATGTTTGGTCAGTTTTTAAAGATATTTTAAATTATTCCGAATTTGAGAAGAGTTTATGGGTGTTTGATGTGTGTGTTTGATGAGTGATTGGTCCCTGTTTTTCATGTTGCTATGACGGTGCTGGCACTGTTTTTGTAACCTTGTTTCTAAAATGATAGTAAACCACATGTTTGTCTCTACAATATACTAAATGTACCTATTAAACCCCGGTGAGGGTTCTATTCAAGGTCTGTAAGCTGTTTTTTCTTTGTATAACTATAAAACCATTCTAACTTACGTCCAATCATTTCACATGACTACTCATCCAGTATAGAGTCCCAGTGCATGAGGAGCCTATCGCACAAGTGAAGGGCACAAGGCCTTTGAACAGGCTGGATGCCTCTCCGTTGAAGACACTTACACACTATTTCCCAGAGCTGGAAAGTTCAGGTTCAAAAAGTACAAATCCAGACCTAAGATTTTGTGTTAACCATCCAACCGAGCATAAAGAGTAACATTCACAGAGTAATCAATTGGTTGATTGAAACAAAATTTTGGTCTGGATTTATGCTTTCTGAATAGGAAATTTGTAAACAACATTTCACCTAAGTACATCTTTTTAAAATGCCGGGGAACACCGGAGTGCAAAGAGGAAACCCACGTAATCACCAGGAATGTTAGGGTTACGGTTAGAGTCCGAGCTTCACAAACATACTGAAGTATGTAAAAGTCACCAAAGCGCTGTTTACTCAATAACTGCAGAGTTCCAAACTTTCACTAGCATTAACCCCAGCACAAAACTATGAGCTGAGAGCTTCGTGGAATGGGCTTCCAAGGCTGAGTAGCTGCATGCAAGCCTCACATCACAAAGTGCAATGCGAAGCACTGGATGCAGTGGTGTAAAGCACAACGCCACTGGACTCTGGAGCAGTGGAAATGTGTTCTGTGGAGTGATGAATCACGATGATCTGTTTGGCAGCCTGATGGATGAATCTGGGTTTGGCAGATGCCAGGAGAACGTTACCTATAATTCTACCACCTGTAAAGTTTGGTGGAGGAGGGATAATGGTATGGGGTTGTTTTTCAGGGGTTGGGCTAGGCTCCTTAGTTCCAGTGAAGGGAACTCTTAATGTTTCAGCAAACTAAGATATTTTGGACAATTCCATGCTTCCAACTTTGTGGGGACAGAAAGAAGGCCCTTTTCTGTGCCAGCATGACTGTGTCCCAGTGCACAAAGCAAAGTCCTTAAAGACGTGGTTAGGTGAGTTTGCTGTAGAAGAACTTGACTGGAGCCCAGACCTCAACCACATTAAATACATTTGGGGTGAATTAGAACAGAGATTGTGGGCCAGGCCATCACATCTAACATCAGTATCTGATCACAAATGCTCTTTTGGATGAATGGGCAAAAATGAATGAATGAATGAATGAATGAATGAATGAATGAATGAATGAATGAATGAAATTTATTGCCATTAAACATTCAGTACAATGAAACACTGTTTTGCTACTCTCTGATCATTAAAATGTACCAACAAAGACAAAAAAATCTCACAGACACCCTCCAAAATCTTATGGAAAGCCTTCCCAGAAGAGTGTCAGCTGAAAAAAGTTTTGTTCACATATTCAGCAGTATTTGCAATATTATTATAAGCTTTTATAAAATGTTCATTGTACACATTGAGGATAATGTAAAAATACCAGTAAAACAATGTTCATTTTCAATGGTTTGCCATTTTACTTAGAGGATCGTAAACTGTAATTCCTTTGCTCTCTTCCTGTGGGTGCAGGTGTCTGATTTGGACGTTGCTTGTTTGTCAGCACTTCCCACTTTCTGTTACTGGCAGTTAATCTCATTGTACCGATAAACTGCCAGGCTTGGACATGACTGGAACTTTGGAATGCACCTGTGTAGGAGGTAAAAACATGCCTACATCTGTCCCCTCGACAGCTCAATGCTTGTCAACATGAACACACTGAAAGCAGCACAATGTCATTTATTATTTTACTAGCTTATATAAATACATACATAAAGAATAGTGTAGCGCAGTGACAACGATGTCACATATGAGCTATGGGGTCACGAGAACCCAACCACTGCTGTTTGCATATACAGTTGCACACCCCCTCTCACCACTTCCTAAATTCTTCACAGGTATGAACTAATTAAGTGAAATTGTTAAAAATCTGGCAATGCAAACTCACTGAAGGAGAACCACAAGGCAGGTTGTAACCGAGGTGTGTAACCAGAAGCAGTGAGAGTGTGAGGTCTATACAGTCCTACATCAAATAACTAACATCTTCTCTCACAATCAGATTTCAGCAAGTTAATAAACACTGGATTTCACAATTCCCCAACGGCTGCATCTGGTGCTTCCTTCCCATGAATCCTACTGGCTTGCCGGTAAATAGAGCACATGCCACTGAGCATTTCTTTAGCTCACATTGCACGTGGTATGATCTATATTCAAAGCACAATATTTCACCATTAGTGCCATTGAGGGTTTCTTTTTTTAAAATCAGCTGCCAACTATCGCCAAGAAGAATCTGTTCATAACCACCCTCCCTACACAGTTGCCCCAGAAACACAAGATTTGGGAAAAAACAGTATAATATGGCAGATAAAGTAAGTGTACACACCCCTGTTAAAATGCCAGGTTATTGTGGTGTAAAAAAGTGAGACCACGACATATCATTTCAAAACATTTCCCACCTTTAATGTGACCTATAACCTGTACAATTCAATTGAAAAACAAGTAAATCTGTTAGGGGGAAAAAAATGTAACGATAACAAAAAACATACAATAAGCAGGTTGCGTAAGTGTTCACACCCGTAGACTAACACTTTGTTGAATCACCTACTGATTTAAATACAGTATTCTGTGAGTGTCTATCAGCATGCAGCATCTCGACTTGCCAGTATCTGCCCACTCTTCCTTACAAAAGCGCTCCAAACCTGTCAGACTGTGAGGACATCTCCTGTGCACTGCCCTCCTCAGGTCACTTTTCAATTTTCAATTGGATTTATCTCTGGGCTCTGGCTGGGTCATTCCAAAGCTTTAATTTTCTTCTGGTGAAGCCAAATAAATAAAACCTCATAGAGGAGTGAGGGACAAAACAGGTTAAGTATACTGGGGTAAATTAACTGAAGCAAGTGAGTGTTATGAGCCGTAACCATGGGGGGAATTTATACTTGAGAGAGGAGGACCTCTGGTGGCAGAGAAGGGAAGTGCATATATGACAGAACTCCACTTCTTGCAGGCAGAAGGTAAAGCCTGAACCCTTTAATGCGCTGATCTGCCTCTGAGTTGAAGAGAAATGAAAGTTACACGTTTGGTCGAGAATAGGGCTTCCCGGCTTTTTAATTACCATGAGCCTCTTTATGTTACGCAAGAATTTCACGGACTGGTAAAACTTGTTGAACCGGGGGGATCAGGGACGAGGCAGTCCTGATTGGAAGACATCTCAAGTGAAGGGGCGGACATTTCTGCCAGCAAAACATGTTAACCCGGGTGGGGAGTGGGGGGTTGACAAGGTGTGTCTAATAATTTTTTTTGAAGCACAGCTGCTGGTCCAAGGATCTGGGGTTGGAAACCCCTACTGTACAATATCCCCATCTGGCATCCCTCAATACCCCCCAAGTCCATATCCTAGATCCTTTCTAGTTCACCGGGTATAGTACAGTAACCAACCCCATAGCATGAAGTCCAGGAGGATACAGACGTGTGATTGGGGCAAAAAATATTTCCCCTGCCAAATTCAGAGGTGGCAGAGAATGACAGACTGGACTGAAATTCAAGACAATAGACAATAATAGACAACAATGATGACTCAATAAAATGCAACAGTGTTCCAAATAATGATGAAATGGGTTGGCACCTTTTCAAGTGACATTTCTTGCAACATCAATCTCTGGATATGTTTGGAACATTGACTGGTGAACATTTGGTGACTTAATAAATCTGATCTCATCTGCATATGTAAAGTCAAGTAGAGAGATACTGGTCTCAAGATAGCTTCCTGCTGACAGGGGAGTAAAAGTTACTGAGGGATATTGAGGGGGTATTTACACATACTAAAGATTTATATAAATCCTACACTGTTCCTGTTGAAAGAAATACGATGAATAATTAATTAAATCAAATATTTGGAGATTTTCAGTAGTAGAAGAAATATTTGACTATTTAATGCATCTGATCCTTTGACATTTTAGCATCATTTATATAAAATCATTTCATGATTAAATATGTATACATGACATTTTATATAGATTCAATTTTACACTTAATTTGAAGTAGATATCATTCAATTTGAATGCTGCATTACTCTTTATCCACTGCAGGTTAGATGCCATCCAAGGCATGAACAAATCAATTTTGTGGGTAACTAGCTTCAGTTTTCCTTTCTCTTTAATGTATAGCTCTGCAAAAAAGATATTTAATATTTAAAGTAAAAACTAAAAGATACTTAATATTTAAAGTAAAAGTAAACCACATGGATCACTCTTTACTTCAAAGGCTGCATGGTGAATGAGTGTACAACACTAGTGCCTCACAGCTTTAAAGTCCAGGTTCAAATTGTGTGTGTGGGTGTGTGGAGTTTTCATATTGTCTCTGTGTCACATGGGTTTCTTACCATGGTGCCTTGTTTTTCTCATCCCTTATCGGACGTGGCAGCCCTAATGACAATGTGAGCCCACTCACAGGCTTCGCCTTTACGAAACCAAAGCGATGGTTATTAATTTATTGTGCTCGGGTTCTTGCACATCTCCTTTTCTGAAGGCACACCCAAAGTGAGTTTTCTGGCTATACCACTGGCCTGCATGATGTCCTACGCTATTTTGGACAGACTCCAGGACATGCAGCAGAAAGACGGATTGTTGAATGACAGAAATATGGCAAAACAAATAGAAACATTTAAAACACATGACTGCTATCGTGCATCATTTTTATGTCTGCTAAACCCTGTATTGAATATGAAGCTGGATGGATGGATGGATGGATGGATGGATGGATGGATGTCTGTTAAACTGAGAATATGGTGTTATGTTAATATTAAGTATTGTATTATATTCATGATGAGTATTTAGATCCAGAAAAATGGCTGCAACATCTGCAAAAATGGGTAAATCTGACCAGCTGCATAGGAAGAGCAGAAATGTGAAGTGACTGAACTGCCCTCCATTGATTAGATATAAAAGAATATTACAGGACCCAAACCATCCTGATCACAAGTTGTTTTCACAACTGGAGTCTGGTATGATGCAATGAAACATTAGAACAGTACCAGATTAAAGAACAGTTTCTTCCCCCAAGCCATTCAAATGATGAATAGCTGTCTAGTATCTATTTATTCTTTATTTATTTGTATATTATTGTTCTTTGTACTGGGTGAGACTTGAAGAGTAAGCATTCCATTGCACGAATTGTACATGACAGGAAAAAAATCTCGAATTGCTACTGATGCAAACTACTAGAGGTAATGATTTGACTAACTTTTGAAAAGAATAAATGGTAAATTTCCCTGTAGGTCAAAATTTAATATTCAGTACTGCTATATTGATTAAGCTATTTATTAGCCATTTATTTAGTATATAATAGTATATATAGTAGCGGTGAGGCACCGCCAGGCTGGACATTCCGAATCCGAACGATTCCCAAATGATTTGTTTAGCGGAGACGTTTTAGCAACCATGCCCCCTTGCCCTGGTCGAGCACCCGCCCTACGAACAGTCTTTACACTGCACTGCTCCGAAAGTATTAATAATCTATCAACCGTCCTGCGTACAGGCACGTACGTATTTAATCTTCGTGGGCGTTCAAATATCTCCCGTGCAGCGAATCGATAATTGTTTGCTTTTCCCTTTAACTCGATGTTTACCGAAATCATCTACATCTCCTGGTCTGCAGACACTCGTTAAGATGGCTACGAGTGAAGGTACGGAGGTCGCAGAAAGAAGCGGAGAAAACAACAGCCACGGTCAAAACGATGGATACGATAATAAATGCATATTTTGCAAGATTATCAATAAAGAAGTTAAATCTGATCTGCTGTATTCTGTAAGTATGAAAAGTCAAACACCAGGTTTTGTGCTAGCTCTGACAATGACAGTGATTAGATGTTCTAGTTATCGACGGTCAGTAAAAACCAGGAGTGAAGCAAATTTTTAGAACTTCATGAAATATTACTTATGTAGCTGCTCATGTGAGGGTATTGGCTAGTATAGTGCTTGAATGCAGAACAGGTGTTGTGCTCTAAACTGTCCCCATTCCCCCTCCTCTTTTTAAAGGCAACATCGCATCGCGTCTCCTGCGCGGCAGAAGCGAGCGCTCGCTGTAACTTTATTTTAATTGCCTTATGCAGACTAAAAAAACCCCGAACATTACTGGTTTATTATGATATTTTACAATCAAACCTTAAGTCAAGTTTAACAACCTCCTGTAAAACGTTGTAAATGTGACACTTGCTACTTCTGCATTCAAACGCGAGGTATAATCAATAATGCTTTTCTTTTCGCACCGTCACACCTGGAAATGATATGACATCGAACCAAACACCAAAAGTAATGAGAAATCGGCAATTTTTCACCGCAGCGATTAAGACAGGGGGGCAGTTTAGAGGACAACACCTGTCCCTCTTCTAGAGTACCGGTACTCTAATCTGCCCGCACTGAAGAACAAGGGGCCTACTGACACCGGTTTTCCCCCACTTAAAGCCATGTTTGCTACGATACACTATTTAAATCATTAAAGGCTGAGACAGATGGAGTCCAGTGATTTGACTTGGCTTCTTTAATGAACTAAAATTGACGTTACACGCAATACACTAATCATTACACTGTATACCAACCCCAAAATAGACGATAATTGAACATAGGCACAGAATGATGTACAACATTTTTGTCTGTGTCGCCACAGGATGAAGAGCTTTCCTGTTTCAGAGACATACACCCTGGCGCGCCACATCATTATCTGGTGGTTCCTACAAAACATGTTGGGAACTGTAAATCCCTGCAGAAAGATCATATTCCCTTAGGTTAATAATAATTATACACAAGTATCTTATTTTCTAAAGGTGCAATGTCTTAGAATATTGTGCTTTACCTGGGTTGGCCTCATTTATTGCCTGTCAACAGTGGAGAAGATGGTAGAGTTGGGGAAGACCATCCTGCAGAACAATAATGTAACAGATCTTGAAGATATCAGGTATGATGATGCTCACCTTTCCCTGCAGTATACAGAGAGATTGTCATTTTGCTTCATTTGAAAGGCTTATTGTTTACTTTGGATTTTCGCAGTGGGTAGCACTCCAGCTTCACAATGCCAGGCTTGTAGGATCAATTCCCATCCCCGGCTTTTAATATTTTACAAACTTTACTGTATTTATTGACCTGGAAAGATTTCTGGACTATCCGCCCATCTTCTGATGACTTTTCCCCGTCAGGGTCACAGGGTTTGTCTGTACTAACGGAGGTTAAATACTACAAACAATCTTCACAGGCTGGGCTTCCATTGGCCTCCTTTCTGCTCTGTAACTCACCTGCACCTCCACGTACTGGCACCAGTCAGTCAGATGGGCTTTACGTCACGCCTCATATACAGACCCAACTCCATGTGGTTTATCACGGTAAGCACTTCTGCCAGATTCTTGGGTCACATTACTCAGAATGCACTCTTCAGTTATCAATTTAAAATGAAGTTGATCCATTAAGTACAGTTTGGTCACCACTGGTGTCCAACGATCACTGCATTGTTCTTCATGCATTTTGTACATAGAGCTCATCTCGATGCATGCTTTCTCATATATCCTTGTGTAGACCACAATGATGCACTGCCAAATACCAGCAGGAAACCAGACCCAAAATTGATTCTTCTGTGCCTGTCTATCTGTGTTCAGGTTGACCAGCTGATCCAGAGGCTGAACCTCATGAGCAGTGACCCGGTCCAGTGAAACACATTCTGCTCTGTCAGCCAGGGCATTCATACCTTAGTGCTCTTTCTGTCTCTGCATGGGCCGCATCGGGAAGATCACTGACTCAATGTTTGGAATAAGTTCAGAATATGCTGCTAATCTCCAGCATTGAATCACATTTATTATGTTAAATCACAGCGTGATGCGAGTACAATGTGATATGCAGCACTGACGGTTGTAACTCATAAGCAGATGAGTATGTAACTTGATATAAACCATCAAAAACTGTAACTCAGTAAAATTTTGTCCTTTTTTTTTTTCCTATTTGCAAATATGCTTCATAGAAGCATGGATACCCTTCTGAGACGAGTCCTAAGTCATTTTCTCTAACTGGAAGGTTTTATGCCCCCATGAACTTCATGCAGCTTAAGACTAATTTCTCAAATTGTTCCTGTCCAATTACATAAAAGGTTAAGTGCCACATTTCACCATAGCTGACATAAGTCATTTACCCATAATGCACCTGCTGGATATACAGCTGTCACTGTCCTCCAACTTCTGTGGATCATTAACATAGTGTTGCTTGATTGAATGTATTGCCAGGAACAAAACAGTTAACAGTATAAAGAGTGATGCATAATGACATAAAGAACTAACCTTTAAATAATGTATTAAGGCAGGAAAGGCTCTCAAGCTGAGGGCTTGGTTTGGATATGGTTGTAAATTTAATGTTCATGTCTGTATATTGAAAAATAATTATTGTAATAAATGCTTTGTCTGATGGCTTGATGGAGATTTGTGTCCAGATGAACAATTAAACAAATAGGATTCTTGCATCTCAGTAATTTACCCCTATATTATTTTCCCTGAAATTCATTAAAAGCATAAGCATAGGAAACAGAGCAGTCGACCCATTAGGATCCAGTGCTTATCACAGAATAACTATAGTTTTAACCACAGTAAATCACAAAACTGGTGAATATCTATTCAAATGTCTATGTCTCTCAGTAGCTTCTACATTGGCAATGCAGTAACTTAGCGGAATGGTGGATATCGATTCTGTAACCAAAGTACATGAAAGCTGGTGAGTTACTGTATAACTAAGATTTTGTAATATGTTAGTGGAAAATATGTATACACATCATTTAAAGACACACAACCTCAAGACCAGTAGTCAACACCTACAGTGTACAATGGCACTTTATTCCTATCTTGTATTAATGTCTTAATTTTCCTTTTTAGATAGTATATGGATACATTGTTTCCACTTTATAATTTGACATTTTTAAAGAAGGTTTACTTGTATAAGTGAACTATGCTGAGGTCAGGCCCCCCAGTGGACTGGCATTCCAGGTGGGGGTCTTGTCCGGGGGTCACCATTTCACGCCGTAGTTTAATTGGATATGACCAGCACTGATCACCGCAGCAGAGTAATGAGGACCCCGTCGTCCCGTCCCTGCCACAGCATCTCGCCTTCAAAGTGGACCAGTCCTTGGCGCCGAGCCCGCAGCAGTACTCCCACCACCTTGTTGGAGATGCTGACGTAGCACTCGAACAGTCTCCCGAACTCAACCGTGACTGTCCCATCCTTACTTCGCTCGCCTATATCTTGGATGACGTCACACAGCTCCTTCACTTCTCTCCCGATGTGTGAGTGTGCATCGAAACCTCGCTGCTCCGTTTTGGATCCCTCCTGGGGTCTTCCATACCCCGCCTGTCCCTTTCTGATGCGTGTTGCCACGTCTCTGCCATCGCTAAACGGGTTGTGTTTCTGGTACTCCCGGTGATCGCTGGACCATTTCTGCCAGCTGTCCTTTAACCCTTTCACAGAGCTTGCACATGATCCCGTTATAGTGTTACCCGTATCATCCGCATTATCCGTATTCATGATAGGGCTACTATATAGGAACACACAGTGGATCAGCTTACAACCAGGCATGTCATTTTCTGCAAGGGGGAAAAGGTCGTATTGGATTCGCAAGCAAGTTCTGCTTATAGTTGATGAACTAGAAATCATCATATCAAATATACCCTTCTTTAAAATGTCTTTGGTCAAAATTTTATATATGTTTTGTACATTTTAATAATACATCTCATTAAAATTTTCCTTTCAAACATTAAAATATTTGTTCCACCTTGATTAACCATTTGCACATTACCATATAAGGTAACGTGTATTCATCGGCCAGCAAATACCCAGGTCAGATTGCGCACATTGCAGGTAAATAGCGTTAATGTTGACAACAGCCTGTTTTACAAGTAAACTATAGCGACTCTCGAAACGACGATGCATGAAGTACGCGCACAAACGTTAGCATAAACAGATACAGTTATCGAAAAGTCTCATATACACAATCCATTAGTATCATTGTTATTTCCCAGATGTGCTGCAACTTTCATGTAGGTTTAAAATTATTTTTTGCTTAACTACAGACATTTTCAACATACAAGTGGCGACGTACGTTATTGGTCTTGTCTCTGAGATTTTTCATCCTATTTACATATAATCACAGATTTGCATTTACAGTAACTTTTTACAAACCTTCCTTACTTGTCACGATGTTTATTTGTCTTCAGCCTCGCGGGGACACCCCGACGGTAACATTCCTGTTATCTTTACTTTGCACTCTGCACAGCTTAAGTGCGGATGATGCGGATACTTTCTGACCTCATAACACTGATTGACGTGTTCGGAAGCCAATCAAAACTTCGGGCCGCTTTACATGTCAATTGTTATCCAATCATCTGTCGTTGTTATACCGATGGGCTGAGTTTAGAAAAAGAATCTTATGAGGTTGGTTTTAGGTAGATGCGTTTGCGAATGCTTACTTCGACCGCACAGGGAATACATACAAACTGATTTAAAGACAATTTTCAGTTGGGTGACATTATTGATATGAAAACAGACTGCAACCACTGAAGCACTATCTAGCTCAAAGACGGTCCTTTCCTATGTATATACACTCTACAAACAAACAGATGTATCTATTTGCCTGCCAGTTCATTAATCGGAAATGACAATTACTGGTTTGCAGAAATACTTCACAATACATAGAAAAATATAAGCTCAATCACAGAACACATGTCACACAGCACAAAATGATGAACATGGCACTTACTGTATCTCTATTTTGTCATATATTCTCTCATACACTCTTAAATCCCTGATTACGATTGACAAAATATTACTTCTTGTGCAATGCAGCCTCATAGCATCATGATGTCTATGTTTACAAGGAAAGATATCATAAATAGTACTGTTTAGAAAGTTCTGCTAAATATTCCATGCTTCTAAACTGTAAAGCAGTGAATATCTTTCAGTTATATCATGTTAAATCTACTGAAAAAAACACATATTATTGGAGTGTTGTATTTAAAAAACCTTCTTGCCACTAGCTCTTTTTTGTTGTGTCATCAGCATCTTTTTTGTAATTCTGTCAGTATTTTATGTATACCTTTAATTTATATAAACAAATTAAAAGTTGTGACTAGCAGCAATTGTGAAACATGATGTGGAACCCCATGTAATAGGGACGTATTTCCGTAAGGTCTGTTTTAGACGTAACACGCAACATGGCGCTTCACTGTAGTCGAGCGTGTAAGCAATATTTGCTACATCTAGCACAAGATAATATTGAATTTAGACTACCGGTACGTCTTCATCCATTTCAATGAATTTTCTGTTTATTTAGCATATTTCAAAGGTTTGGTCGCAAAAAGTGAATTTTCGCTGACCGCAAAAAGACAATTTTCCCCATTCAGTTTTTTTCAATTATCTTTCTTGTGCAAAAATAAATCGCTAGCTGTTTTGTTAGCCACAGTGTAATTTTTATTTTTCATATTTGCCACCTAGACGACCGGTCCGATACCTTTAATATATAAAGTACTATATACTGAATTTGAGCTAAGTGCGATTTCATATATCATGCAAAGTGATTGTAGTACCTATTTGTGCAGTCACTGTTTAACCCTGTCTAATCTTTTACAGGAGATCAAGGCACTGCTATCGCTAAGAGGCAAACAATTCTGTCCCACAGAAAACTTTAAAGAAAGGGTAAACCGTATTTACTCAACAATAACTTGTCTAGTAAATCTGGGTTTTGTAACGGAATACAAAAAAAAAACTAATATCAACCTTTCTGGTTTCACCCACCCACAATCTAAATAGTCTCCATTCTGGGTTCTGAATAATGTGTCTGAAGATGACGTGCTCAGTATCATGGGAAGAACTGTGTGTGCCAAGTAAGTGTTCGAAGAACAATTGAACAATAATTATCCCAGTTTAAATAATTTGAGGGGCTACAATAGTTTTAATTCTTCTAAAGGAACCATGTGGTAAAGTTGTTGAAGGGTTACCATTCTAAGATGAAGTAGGAATTATTTCAGACACTGATTCTGTTAGCAGGAAAGTAAACATTCGACTGTTCATGATATGATTTAATAAGATCGAAGGAATTTAAAGGGATGTAGTTCTGTTGGAAAATATTTTTCATGTCTTGTGCCTCAGATCAGTGTTTGAATTATGGGGTCATGGACGAACACCCAGTGAACTGCAGGCATCCCTTCAGAAATATCCTGCAGATGACATGGTGAGTGAAAAACTAAACGACTGTAATAAAACAAAACCAGTTAGCCACTGGTACTTACATTCGTTTCTCCTCTTCATTGACAGGCCCCTTTTATACAGAAAGAGTCAACATATAAAATAAATGTGTATACGTTCAACAAGACCCTGGTCTTCAAGGACAGAATTAAGAAGATCGATGTGAGTATCATACTGGACAGTCTTTTAGAAGGAGCGGTAGTGGAACTGAACAGAAGGGGACCTTCCTTTTCTAGAAGCCATTACCCTCGTCACGTGTTCAGTCTTTCTCCATCCAGTCTGTCATTTGTGTTCCATCCATTCATCCATGCCACTTTATCCAGTATAGGCTTATCCTGGACTGCTTAGGGCACAAGGCTGGGGAACAACCTGGATGGGTTTCCAGCAGGGCTCATTTATTTTAGTTAAAAGAATAAAGCAGTGGTGGACACATAGAAATTGGTCATGTCTACTGCTTTGTGTGGGTGGAGTGAATGCCGGTGTAGGTCAAAAGCTGGGCATGGATGTTGGTGTTGGGAAGTTATGTGTTCAGTACCTAGTTTTATCAGTTAGTTCTTTGTCTGTGTATGTATTTTGTAGATCAGGGTGAAGAGTGTAATGATCCGTCTTTTATCTCCAGGCCTTGGAGTTCCTCCCATTTCAAGGAAAGGTGAACTTGAAGAATCCAGAACATATCTTTTGTTTGCTGGAGGATTATGGCTCTGATCCCAATAATATTCCGGATGAGCCTTTCTGTGTATACTTTGGCCGATGGGTGAGCATGTCAGATCTTCCTTGATGGGAGCTTAAGCAAGGAGTGTATGTGGTCATCCAGCTTTGTGGCTTATTGTAGTAATATTTTCATCTGCCCAAACTACCAACCCACCCTCTGCAGATTGCTGATGGCCAGCGAGTCCTGATTCGCTCCCATAGCGTGAAGACAAGGCATTTTATCGGGAACACCAGCATGGATGCGGGCCTGTCCTTCATCATGGCCAATCATGCTCGTGTCAAAGCCCACGACCTGGTGTTTGACCCATTTGTTGGGACAGGTGAGGTGCCCGACGTGAAGGTCAAATTGTCACAACTGGCTTGTCACATTCTTTTTATGATTACAAGCATTGTAGGTTCACAGTGGAACAAGGAGGACAAAACATGATCCAAACAGACAAAAATAATAATTTTGTTTGTTTCTTTGGTATTTTTAAATATATTTTTTTTAAGTTTGAATACAAACAAAGGTGATATAATTTCTGTGTGTGAGGGAGATGCAGTGGAAAAGGTGGTACATTGTCTGCATATTGGGTCCTGAACACATCGACTCAATTGGACACAGTCTCTGTAAGCGTCCACACTGCAATCTGTCCTGGCATTCACCTGTCTTTTCTTCCACTCAGGCAGCCTGCTAGTTGCATGCTCACACTTTGGAGCATACGTGTGTGGAACAGACATTGATTACAACACAATCCATGGAATAGGTATGCAAATATACCATATGTATTAGGTTGTACATCTTCAGCTTTCAGGGAGGTGAGCTCAGCTTTTGAGCAAGATTTCTGACGTCAGTGAGAGAGATGGAACCTACACTGTCTTTTGTTACATTTCACCATTGCACTACATTATTGGGGGGGAGTGTGTGGCTCAGTGGGCTAAACCTCGGTGATCCGAAGGTCCTCCAGCTCCATGGGCACAACAACAGGTGGCTGCCCTTCATAGCCAGCCCACTGTCACCTATAGAGAGGAAGCTGGGGGAGGCGTAAAAGAGAATTTCCCCAAGAGGACCAATAAAGTACCACTAATTATAATAATTTGTTTGGTCAGAACTTTTCTCCTAAGGGATTTGATTACAGCTTTACACTAAGCGGTTTGAGTAAAGTCCCGTACCTCAGGCCAAAACATGCTTCCTTCCTTGAATTTTCAACCACAGTTGTCCTGTGTGTGGGAGCATGATTGGCAGCACTTGGACGCTCCAGGGTCTGACCGTCAGTGTTGTTATTGCAGGAAAAGCATCCAGGAAGAACCAGAAGTGGCGTGGCCCAGACGAAAACATTCGGGCCAACCTCCGCCAGTATGAGACTGAGCAGTTCTATGTGGATGTCCTGGTGTCAGACTCGTCCAAAGCCATCTGGAGACAGGGGCCACTGTTTGACGCCATCATCACTGACCGTACGCTCATAATCTATCACTGTGAAAGGTGGCATGCTACCAATATTTCTGCTTTTATCCTGTCCAGCAATTAAATGTCAGAAGGGGCCCTACTGCCCATTATCAGCTGACTTGCGTGTTTGTTTCCTCTCTTTCTTAGCTCCATATGGTATCCGTGAATCTACTAGGAGAACAGGCTCCCAGAAAGAGTCCAGCAAGCCAGCAGAAGACTTGTGGGTGTGCCCCCCCCCCCACCCTACTCCCTCATCCCTTTCAGTAGAGATTGTCCCTTCCCTGTATCTTCTCAGTATTGCCCTTCTTATCCAGTACAGCAGTGTTTCCCAACCCTGTCCTCGGGGACCACCAGACAATCCACATTTTTGCTGTCTCCCAGCTCCCAACACCAGGTATTCGGTGTTCTTGATTGGCTGGGA
Organism: Paramormyrops kingsleyae; assembly: GCF_048594095.1. Classification (NCBI taxonomy): domain Eukaryota; kingdom Metazoa; phylum Chordata; class Actinopteri; order Osteoglossiformes; family Mormyridae; genus Paramormyrops; species Paramormyrops kingsleyae. The sequence continues at coordinate 27,966,896 of NC_132805.1, forward strand.
GCTGGGAGGGAGCAAAAATGTGGACTGTCTGGGGATCCGCGTGGACTGGGTTTGGAAACACAATAGTAGAGACCTTTTAATCTTCTCACAGTGACAGTTGTTATATATGGTATAGTTGTTATAATCTTAAGGTCTTTTCATCTTAAATATGATTTTGACTCATGATCTGTTGTTTGATCAACACTGTTGTTAAACAGTGTTTATATTTCCATGTTGTGTGTACCCTCCGTTCATTTTTGAAGATGTCCTCTTTGTTGTGCCCTAGCGGCGGAGAGAGTCACGTTCCTGTTTCCATGGCGTATCACCTGAGTGACATCTTTAGTGACCTGTTAAGCTTTGCGGCCCACTGCCTGGTGATTGGAGGGAGACTGGTTTACTGGCTGCCAGTCTACAGACCAGAGTGAGTACCAAATATGTCCTGAATGCGCTCTGTAAGATTGTATTTGGGAGGCACAGTGGCTCAGTGGGTAGCGCTGTGGCCTCACACCTCCAGGTTCTGAGATCTTGAGTTTACACCTGTCTTGTGCCTTGCGGTATCTGAGATAGGCCTGAGTCCTTCCTGCGAGTAGCTGGAAGATGAATGTATACAGCTGTGCTGTATAATACCTAAGCGATATTTTTAATCCTTGGTGGCCCTTCTGCAAAATTAACTGTGAAATCCTTATGCGCTGTATTTATGTTTGAATGCTAACAGGTATGAACTCTACCTCTTGCTACATTATTGTTTAATTTATGGCTTGAGTACACGGTAATTATGCAGCTGTCCACCAGGTGGCAGTGTAAGCCAGTAAGTGATGGTCTCGCACACTTTATTCTAGCAGTACCTTTCTCACATAAGCCATGAGTGGAGCACACAGCTGTGTTAAAGCAGGTATGAGAAAGAAAAAAAAACGGGCACTCTGGTGTGCTCAAAATACCACCCGTCAACTCCACATTAAAGGGCCGGAGAACTGACAGAATGGGCATCCTCAAGCATGAAAACATAATTATACTTCACTCTGTCCTCTGTCAGTTCTCCTTTTTGTGACACACCAACCTCAGCAGCTGAATGTCTCCTCAAAATTCATTAAAACTGCATATTTTTCCTTATTCACCTCATGGGTAGGAAGAGGCATGGATGCCGTCTGGAGGGAGTGTTTGGGTTCCTTTGTGGCTGCTTCCATCACCCTGGTGTTGCCATATTGGACCGGTGAGGTTAGCCTACACAGGGAGACTCAGGCAGCATGACATCTGTCAGGGTCCCTAGATGCAGAGGTTCAGCCTCCGGACTAGAGAAGTATTGGGTTTCCTTGGACATTCTTGGGGGTGTCATTGATGGCAGCCAGCAGATGTGCCAGACCAGGTCCAGAGGAGACCAGGTCAGGCACATGACAGGTCTGTGGCTCTGGGTTGTGGAGTTGAGGTGACAGACAGGAGAACAGGGGTTGTCAGTGAAATGAAATTGTATCGAATCACACTGAATTGCAATAGTGGTAAATCATATCGTAGCGCATTAGTAGCTGCTTTGTTGGCAATGCATGGAGATGTGTATCTCACTGACCTCAGTGATGGAGATGTGTATCTCACTGACCCCGGTGATGGAGATGTGTATCTCACTGACCCCGGTGATGGAGATGTGTATCTCACTGACCCCGGTGATGGAGATGTGTATCTCACTGACCCCGGTGATGGAGATGTGTATCTCACTGACCCCGGTGATGGAGATGTGTATCTCACTGACCCCGGTGATGGAGATGTGTATCTCACTGACCCCGGTGATGGAGATGTGTATCTCACTGACCCCGGTGATGGAGATGTGTATCTCACTGACCCCGGTGATGGAGATGCACATCCCTACCTAGATGGCTTGACAGAGATCTTCTGGGATGGATGTTTAGACCTGGTAGTGTGACCTGACTAACCACAACTGTGGCTATTTTTCACAATGGCTAGGCTGCTAATTACTGCTATCGGCATGGTAGAATATAACAATATATTTATGATTCCTCTTATTTATCATCTCTTATTGAAGTGTCGTCTCCTTTGTAAGCTTCTGTTTTTTGTTGTTAAAATGCACCCTGATGGGGGAAAAAAAAATACAGTTGTTCGACTTTAGGAATCACACTTGACTTGGGAATCTCCGACGGAATTTTGGAATAGTCGACTTTCAGGGAAAGGTTCCACTACTGAGCATGCTCAGAAGCTGCGTGATGTCTCCTAGGTACCGGGAGGAGATTGTCCCCCTGCACCCCTGCCTCAGGCTAGTCAGCAACTGTGAGCAGACCCTGTCCAGTCACACGTCCCGGCGCCTCATCACCATGGAGAAGATGAAGGAGGTGGAGGTGAGGGAGGCGGCTGGGGTTTGGGCCTGTGGGAGGGACATTATAGATGTTCAGGTGTCCTTATACCAGTGTCCTTCTGAGTGTCACATTTACGTCTCACTAATGACTAGTCTTTGTGGGGTTCTGTTTCCTAAAGGAGTGTAGTGTTTTACAGTGCTATTACATATTTTATAAAGGTTTCTTGAGAGTATTAAAGCAGGACCTATCCTAGGATTTGAACCAGCAGTGTTTGAGTTACAAATCCTTAGTCCCTTCACTACCTGCTGCCGTGACTAATCTCTGTGCTTTACATGCCTAAACTACATGTAAACCATAGCAATGGCTAGTGGACCAGCTGTCTGTGGGATCTCCCCTGCAGGATTCAGACAAGCAGGCACTGGTGCTGGAGTCCCGCTTCAGCCCCTATCAGGGTCACAACGCCTTCCGGGAAAAGTACTTCAGCGGAATCACCAAGCGCAGCGGGAAGAGTGACGGAAGCACGCTGGTGAATGGCAGCGACTGACCGGCATGGCAAAAGCGTGCAGGCGGTGATTCTGTCTGACTGGTGGATCCATGTGGGTCTGTAGGAAAATACTTATTTTCTGCTTTTTTAAGCTTTCTTTTTCATTTTATGAATGTTTTTCTTCTACTGCAACACTGTACGGAGTGTTTTTTTTAATTATAAATTATTTTTTAAGGCAAGTCCATCTGTTTGTCAGTGATTAACACCAAATAAATTTGAACTGACAGCATCTTTTCCAGCCTTTTTCTGTTCTTTTTTTCTTACAGTTCATTCAGGGTGTTTTTTCCCTTTTTAGTGCTGTGTGTGATGTAGCGGCAGGCAATCTTGCCTTGGGTACCGAGGAGGTTTTAAATTGTTTTGATTCTTTTTGCACTAATATCTTGGATTCTGTTGCTCCCCTTAGATCCAAGCACACTAAAGCGCTTTCTGAGCCATGGCAAAATGAATCTGCCCGTGCCCTCCGCCGTGCTTGCCGGTGTGCCGAGAGAAAACTAATTTTACATAAACGCCTTTCGGAGTACCAGAGAGCTGTTAAGGCTGCAAAAATGGAATATATGTCTTCTCTCGTTTCTAATAATGCTCAAAAGCCTCAAACTCTGTTTAACCTTTTTATCCACCATCATCCACCATTTGCAATTCATTTTTAAACTTTTTTATTGACAAAATCTGTTCTCTTCGGCTGAAAACTATCATTTCTGTTTCCACTGTTTTTATCCATTCTACTCATTATCTGAGCTCTGCTGTTTTTAACCGGTTTGAGCCAGTATCCTTCTCGTCACTTTCAGGCTTAGTAAAACAGCTGCAGCCTACGTGCCTCTCTGATAGTAATCTTTCTCACCTCCTTAAAGATATTTTTGATACTGTTGGGACAATTGTACTTGCTCTGATAAATGCCAGTCTCAGCTCGGGGACTGCTCCATCTGCCTTTAATAATAATAATAATACCACTGCACAACTCAGTTTTTGCTTCTTGAACACTGTTGGGTGTTCCTTATAGATGTTTGGCTGCTGATCACGAAAATCAACCAAATTTGCCCATCACGTACCGTTTCATCGAAATCTTCAGTTTTGTCATGTATTTTTCTCATATCTGTGTCCAAAAATTTTCATTTCTGCAAGAGACCTATCAACAGTGTTTTGTACAGTCTGAGAATGGAATCAGGCCAGGTTGGAAACTGTTTTGTGGAAGTTTGCAGCCTGGGGAGGCAGAAGCCAGCTTTACACTGTCTCAGGAGGCTATAAAAGTGGCTTGCATACACAGATGCTGCTCATTGGGTTAATATAGAACTGATAGTGTGTATGTATTGTTTCAGAATTGCTCAGTAGCAATGTAACAAGTAAGGTAGATGCTATAGACATTTGCAGGACGATTAGTGTCGGTCGATATGTCTCATCCATGTCTTAACAGCCGTAATACATTCTGCTATATTTGTTACAAATATGCGCTTGCACCTCACAGATGCTCAATGACTGCTCTTGTGAAGAAGACATAGCATCTGTACAGCTGTAAAATCAGTGATCAAGACAAGTAATGAGCGCCTCACATTTGTTGTGCGACATGTGCTGTCTGTCTGAGACCCTGCCTCAGAGGCACTCGAAAGACAATGTCGTTTGCTGTCCCGATGATATGGCAAGAACAGAAAGACCATATGACAGACTGTTCATCTGTTTGACTAATGTGTTCCCCATAGGGAAATTGTCTTCACACCTCCCTCAACTTGCTCTGTGTCTGTGAAGGGCAGCCACCTGTTGGGGGGCCCAGGGAGCTGGGGGTTAAGGGCCTTGCTCAAGGACCCACAGACCTGCTGAGGCTGGGTTTGAACCGGCGACATCGTGATTGCAGAGCACGGTATAGTACAACCTCTTCTCAAGAAGAGAAATTTGAATCCTCCAGATTTGCCAAACTTTAGTCCAATTTCTAAGCTGCCTTTCCTATCCAAAGTCTTAGAGAAAGTGTTTTTTAATCAGTTACAATCATTCCGGACTACGAATGAAATCTATGAAAAGTTTCAGTCTGGTTTTAAATTGCATTACAGTACTGAAACTGCCCTCCTGCAAGTTACCAACGATCTCATGCACACAATTGATTCGGGTAGCTCCGCCGTTTTGGTCCTTCTCGACCTTACTGCTGCCTTTGACACTGTGGATCGTAGAATTTTGCTGTGTAGGCATCAAAGGCATGCCCCTCTCATGGTCACAGTCCTACCTATCTGGTCGAAGCATTTTAGTCCATTTGGGTGAATTTTCTTCAGCTACGGCTCGTCTTCTGGAGTCCTCCAAAGCTCTGTCCTGGACCCTATACTGTTCCTTTTACTGTATTTATTGCCACTATATTCAGAAAATGTAATTTTCCACTGTTTTGCAGATGACGTACAAATTCATCTGCCACTAAGTCTAAGCAGGAATGAATGAATTCCGCCATTGTTCAATTGCTTGAATGAGGTTAAATCTTGGATAGGCAGTAATTTTTTAAACCTCGTGATAGTAATCTATTACTAGTTATTCTGTTTGGCCAAGAGCAGATTGATTGCCTTTCTGGTCTTTTGGGCCTTCTTTCTCCTTATCTTCGCTCATCTGTTAAGAACCTAGGTGTGACCTTTGACAGCGCTTTTAAATTTGATAATTAGGTGAGCTCTGTTTTTACCAACTGAGACTTATAGCTAAGGTTAAAGGTCATCTCCCCCTTAAAGATCTCGAGAGGGTTATCCATAGTTTTATAACCTCCCGGCTAGATTATTGCAGTTCATTATATTTTGTAATTGATCATTTGCAGATTCATCGTCTGCAGTGCAAAACGCAGCAGCTCGTCTCCTCATTGGGAAGCATAAGTGTGGCCATATTTCTCAGATATTGGCCTCATTTCACTGGCTACCTGTTAGGTTTAGAATTGAGTTTAAATTGAGTTGTTTTTAAAGTGCTGAACGGGCTGGCACCCCAATATCTCACTGAACTGCTATACTTTTATAATCCGGAAAAAGCATCTAGGTCGTCTCGACAGCTTCTGCTCAAAGTTCCTAAGACCAGGCTGAAGACCAGAGGCGATCGAGCCTTTGGGGTGGCTGCCCCTAGACTTTGGAATAGCCGACCTTGGCATCTTAGATCTGCCTCGACTCTTCTCTTAAGACACATATTTTCTCGATGCCATTTAATTTAGGATGAGTTGGAATAAAATGCTCTGAGTCTGTTGTTCTTTGTTTTTTGTTTCTTATTTGATGTTTTTATTGATTTTTTTATGATGTAAATCTGTACAGCACTTTGCTCAACTTTGGTTGTTTAAAAGTGCTTTATAAATAAACTTTGATTTGATTTGGTGCTGCCATCTCCGTCAATTGCACATAGTTCTTTCATCTAAAGCCTAGAATTAATTAATTATAGCAGCTATCGTCTGTATAGTTGAACAAATGTCACTGATATTTCTAAGCAACCAGTACAGGCACCAAACACCAAATACCTTCTGAATACCATTAAATTATTTAACATGGCTATTAAATACTATAGTGTACTACCTTAACAGATTCAGATCCTAAGCCAAATAAAATCACTCATGTTGTTTCACAAATGTTCACCCATCCATTTTCTGTATCTGCTTGTCCTATTCAGGGTCGTAGGAGGTCCAGAGCCTGTTCTGAAAGGTACGGGTGTAGGGCAGGGAATGACCCAGGATGGGGCACCAACCCATCACAGGGCACAGTCACACCTATGGGCAGTTGGGCAATTCCAATTTACCTCAGTGGGGGGGACACAAACACCCAGTTCCATTAATTATTAATTATTAAATGCAGTATTTATGCAAATATGTTTAGTAACGTGACTGAATCCAGTTTTTACCTAATAAAAATTTCGTCTGATATTAGAGACGATGTGAAAATTTCATAATGATAAAATCAACATGTGACACTTTTTGGTATTATTAATAAATGTTAACATACATTTTTATGATTATTTGTTTATGTTCTCATCAGAAGAAAAGGATGTATGGGTTCCAAAAATGAAATAGACTGTAAAAAAAATCAGCGGAAAATTCCTGATCTTCAGCAGTGTAGCTGCAGCAGGAATCTGTATTGCGGATTCAACAAGTAACAGAACCAAGATGAAAACAAAGCACTCTGGTAATGCACCTCTAATATCTGCCTGCAAAGCCAAACCATGACTCCTTGTTCCTCAATCAATTACACACAGAAAATTAATTCACCAAAATTATACACAAAGTCCAAAAATCCAATACCTTAAACACAAAAGGTAGAGTTACAAAAGAATATCCTCATATTTTAAAAAGTAAGTTGTATTTGCACAGTAAAATTACACAAACTATATATAATACTCATACATTTCAAGTATAAAATAAATGAGAATGTCACATTAAAAACCCCCGATTTCCCTGCGTGGGCTTTAAACCTCCCAAAAGCCTCGTTTCCATATGCTGCTGCTGGGCTGGTTCTCACTTGGTGCCTTTTGAGAACCAGCCTGCGTTTCCACTGGTTTAAAAAAAGAATGGAACAGAAATGTTACGTAGGCGGAAGTGAAAGTAAAGTAAATGTTAATATGTATTTCATTTTTTGGATTTACTTTGCCTAACTGAAAAAACAACGTTTCCCAGAGTATGACTCGTTGTGTCTCCTTCAAGGCTCCCTGTCTGTGTGTGTTTATTCTTTATTCTCGCTCTTTGATTTACTGCTGTCCTTTTAAAGATCGCGCAGTAAAAGAGTCTAATAACTGAACTTTGCAGTCTGCCTCATGATCTCGAACGCCACAATATTTTATTTGTTCGACCTGCGACATGTTTATACTTTATTTATTATTAAATTTGGCCAGCAGATCGATCATTTTTCTCAGAATAAAAAAAATGTAACCTTATTCCACTAAAAAGCTGGCTAGCTGTTCACTGCCAGCACCGCCGTTATTAGACTATTTCAGTTATGGACTGAATTTTCTGGGTATACGGAAGGTTTGGACTTTCGCTGACGTTATACGGAAGCCACATTCAGAGCCCAGCATTTCTGTGGTGCTGTGCTGGAGCCAGTTTTTCTAGACCATTTTTAATCTACCATAGCATTTTTTGTGATGGAAACGCGTGGAACCAGTGCCCGAATGGGAAAAAGTCTGGCACTGCCTTGGTGGAAATGAGGCTAAAGTGAACTGTTCCTCCCCCTGGCTGGGGCAATCACGAGTCACTAGCCATGCCTATTTATCACCTCTAAGGCCTGCAATGAGGAAAACATGGTTATGTTTCCGGTCCCCATATGGATATGTATACCCTACATGCGCGTGTGTGTGTGTGTGTGTGTGTGTGCGTGCCTGTGTGCGTGCATGCGTGTGTGTGTGTGGTCTGATCACCCCTAGTGGTATGTGGCAGGGTTGCAGCCGGAGTGCTGCTTGCTCTGTTCTCTTGTAGTTACCGAGAATACAATCAATCCAGAGAACAGCAAATACAATGAAAATTGGCATGCTGGGTTCTTGTGGGTATGGCTAGCATTTGAACTGGTGGGAGGTAGATGTAGAGGCACAGAGGGAAGATCTGGAAAGGAGTAGGTGGACTGGACTGTAGTGACTGGAACGGTGAATAGCTGGAGTGGATGAATGGAGCTGTGATACAGAGACACTGCTGCAAGTAACAAGCAGCAGTCAGTTCATCTGATTTCAAGGGAAAATGAGAAGATGATGGCTCATAAAAGGAATTGAACAGGATTATTTTGTTGTATGGTGTGCTGTGTTACAGTGGGTCCGCAAGAACGTGTGGGGCCTCTGCTGCTCAGTTAGAGGATTTCATTGCATAGTTGAGTGTTAGCACAAACACTTCTTGCCTTTTTGCAGCTGTGTAATATAAAGCTAAACAAATATGTTTAATATGCTTAGCTTTCATGATTGTGGCAAATTCATGTGCACTGAACTGTGGTCCATTATCACTAATAAGGATCTTTGAAATGCCACATCAACTGATGAGATTGCACAGCACCTCTGTGGTCGTGGAATCCATTACCTGAACTTCTGTTGACTATGAATGCAATTTAACCGTGACCATGTGTTTTCCTCGGCATGGTTTGATAGGCCAGACCCATGGGTGCAGAGGTGCATGGCATCACATTTTGTGTAAGGATTAACAATTAACAAGGAGAATACGTGTATCTTCGTATCTGACTTGCATGGTATATGAGACTTGTCTTGCACATCAGGAAAGTGCCATATCATCATCCCTCGAAATACACTCATGGGTCAATTCTTGTGAAATCGGTGCTGCAGAAAGCGGTAGACGTCATGTCTGTTGTAGTGATCTGACGAACGCGGGTGGCTTCGTAATAATTTTTATAAGAAGCTCTTCCTTTTCCTCTCTCTGCATTGTGGTGAAATTGCTGTCTTTTTAGAAAAGGTTATGTGCTCTTGGGGATTTTTTGAGTTTAATCTACCTTCACCAGCTAACCACTGTCAAAACGGAAACAGAAGGTGAACAGGCAGAGTTGGTTAAGCATGGAAATAATTTAGAGCTCTCGTTGGTATTTGTTGTAGGGAAGCACTTTGAGTTTAACATATTAATGAAATGTGTGTGTTTTACTGTTGTCTTTACAGACGCTAAGCTATAATCGCCATGGTTACCCTAAAATCTTTCCCCGATGGTGCACATGGATGTGTAAATGTCCTGATGTGTTTTTCCTTTTTGAAATTTACACTCCATGGGCCAGTTCCCCCCTGGACCAGCACATCGGCATCCTGGTGCAGGTCATCATCTTCAGCAAGCCCCACAACAATAAAACAGCATTGAGGTTTACAAGATCGTCCGTTTTCACTCGTTTTTCGTTCTCGATTTCAAAGCCCAATCTTAAACTTGCCAGGTGTCTGTCACTAATGTAGTTACAGAATTTGGTTGCATGAAAAATGGCAGAAAAACTCCCCACACACATCATTTTTCTACGTTCTTTTTTCCTTAATGGTAAAGTGCTTTACAAAACTGCTTTACTGAAGCAGTAGCCTAAAATATCAAATTTTGTTTATTGCTTTGCCAGATAATGTCTATGGACGAAAGCACTCACGGCTCGATGTGTTTATGGTCCAGGTGGTGTTCTGGTCCTGCTGTGACTGACCAGGTTGAATCTGCAAAGCCACAAAAAAAAAAGAAAACAAACACAAAAACATCTTAAAAAGCAGATTTCAGCATGATCTGTGATGGCTACATTAGTAGTACCAAATGATGGCCATGTTAATAGTAAAAAAAATATGTCAGTTGTTTTTGTGTTGTGGTGGCAAAATGACCACCAGGGGGCATTTTTGTACTTTTGATTTGAAAACTTTGATAGGAGATGAATCCCATGACAAAACAAGCTTACAAACAAGTAATTTGCTGACATGTTATATTTTTATGTTATGTCTAATACTGAATCAAAAACTTAAAAAGCATGGAAAATGTCTGTCTCTCTTTGTAACACTATTGTCCCACCCCTCCATTGCATTTTTCAACTACTCAAACCTCAAACCAAGAGATATCAGGCTATAGTTCTAACTCCAGTACCACTGAACAGTAACATCAGTTATTTATAAATATTTGCGAATTTCTCCTTGACAACGACATATTAGTAACTCCTTCCTTCTGCATTTCCTTACCGCAGATATTAAATCATAAGGAAATGTCACCGCCTGACACCTCCTTCCATTGAAGCCAGTTTATTTAGAGGACAGGAAAGCTGCCCTCAGACTGGTTCTCCTATCACTATCTTTACATGCTGTGTGATGCTTATAAGGACTTTGGGGGAATTTGCGACATTGTCATTCCTCATCTCTCTCCCCAGAGCATGTCTGTCCCCCTACTGTGGCTAAATGATAATGATAACAGGTAGTGGGTGGCAGCTGTTTCAGGAAGAGACCCAGAGGGCCAAACTACTGCATAGCACTTAAATCTCTGTTGCAATATCAAGGGAAAATAAACATTTTTAAATGGCACTTGTGTTACTGCTGCAGTGCAGTCATGCATGAAGGTGTAAGGTGCTGCTTTTGGGTGGAAGAAAGTGACACGAGTTTTGGTCATAGCATGCACACATCGCATTTGGTGTGTCATGCAATACTGTGAGATTCATTCTGGGTGAGGCAGGTACTAGCTGGGTCTCCGGCTACGTGTTGGGCCAGGCATCCACCATCATCCCTGACCTCCACAAGGGAACCCTCAAGCAAGGGCTGCTTATCCAGCTCCAGGTGGACTTTGAATCTGTCATCGCAAGCATCTCTCCATCTTGCCAGGACACAGAGGGTTACACGGCCTGTCCATCACAGGGCATACGCTCACACTTGCAGACAGCAGAGCATGTCTTTGAGGGATGTGTGGGAGACCATGTGAAGAACACAGGAAGAACATGCACTCAGAAAGAGGCTGGGAACCAGGCCTTCAGCTCTGGGGGTGTGAAAGGACAGCACCTGACAATGAGCACCTGTGCCAATCGTGCCAGCAGGAGCTTGCTGGTTTAAATCACAGAGTTATTTCACTGTCGGGCCCTGGAACAAAACCATTCACCCCCAGTTGCTCCAGGGACCCGCAGATCCTGCTTCCAACTGTATGTTGCTTTGGATAAAAGCGCCTGCTAAATAAGGAAGCGTAAATACTTTCCATAGCAAAGCCTCTGAAATTTATTATTACTATTACTATAAATTAGTGCTGTCAAACGATTAAAATTTTTAATCAGATTAATCACAGGGTTGCAGTGCAATAATTTCGATTAATCACAATTAAATATTCATTTTTTATCTATATTAATCGCATTTCATTTTGCATGAGCAAACAGATTCAAGAAAAAAGGGAATATATATGCACCCAACATGTTTACTGAACATCTTGAACACGAGTCAGATGCAATCCATCTGCCACAGAAATGCAATACACGTCCACAGATAAGTTGGACGGTATAGTGTGTGCGACCGATTTAATGAGCCACAAATGAGAAGTAGTGCTTAAACAGTATAAAACTACGACTTTCCCTTCTATTGATAAAGGGTGCAGCCATCTTTGATTCTGAACTCGGGATCCTCTGTGCTGGTCTGAGATATTTCTCAGATCTCCAAGAAACGGGAGCGCGCATGTCGTCACTTCCGGCTTCAAAACTCGGAATCTGACTCGGAATATGAGTTCTGAGGGCAAATGGAACGCACCAAAACTGCCCGAAATGGGTTGACAGAGACATTTCAGGGATTTTGAGTCATTCCGCACTGCAGATAGGTTAATTGTGTTAAAAATTTTAATCAGATTAATCATGATGATGGATTAATCCGCGTTAACCCATTAATTTTGACAGCCCTACTATAAATATTTATTAAGGGGACGGTGTTTGGCTCAGTGGGCTAAGCCCCCATACCTGTGATCAGAAGGTTGCCAATTTGAACCCAGCCTTGGCAGGACAGTTACATGTCCATGTGCCCTAAGCAAGGCCCTCAACCCTGAGCTGCACAGGTGGCTGCCCTTCACTGTGATTGCCAAGCTTGGTCCTGTCTGTGTGTGTCTCATGGAGAGTAGGATGGGGTAGGCAAAAAGGGCAATAAAGGATCATTGTATTATTAGTACCAGTCATCGGAATTTATTTCAGCAGATATCCATTGTGCTCAGGGACTGGATGCCTGAATTTCATGAGAAGCCACTAGCTTCCTTACCCTTAAGGTCTGGGCTTCTGCATCACGATGACTGCAGTGGACGTGTCTCCCATCTCCCTGTGCTTCTTCTGGAGTAGGAAGTCATCATCCTGACACATGGCACTCCACCTCAGGAAGAGGATAGAAAAGTTGCAGACAAGGAGGAAAAGAGAGAGAAGCTGGAGCCCAACTTCAAGAGATCCCGGGATGGTTCAGCCAATTGTCTGTGAAGGTAATGAGGACCCAAACCTCATATATTTCATTAAACAACTTAACTGCTCTAGTAGCCTTCTGGGGGTGTTTTTTTCCATAATGGAGGAGGAGAGATTTTGTCGGCTCATTCACCACTTAGCCCCTCGTTACCGTCTCCAATTCCAAGCTATTTTGCCGATGTCTCCCTGCTGGCATTATACAGTTGTAACATTTACGTAACTCATGCATTTAGTCTGTCTGCAAGTCATTGCCAAGCCAACTCCCTGGCTGTGTTTATGGCCACAGTATTGCCTTTTTAAACGATTACATCTTTGTATTTTTCATACAGCTCCATCAGCAGCGTTTATTCTGCGGCGGTGAGAAACACCGCTCTCGTTTTGCAGGCTTTCCGACTCATTTGGTCGATCTATCGTTCATCCATTTATTTGGGCTTCTTAAATATCGCAGGTGTGCGCACTAAGTGAGACTATGCAAGTCTGTCTTGAATGAACCTTGATTAATTTAAACTGAACTGCGTTCGTGGAACGACGTGAGGCTAAGTTTAGAGATGGAGGTAGGTTCAGTCTGACTTTTTCGGGAAAGTCTGCCTTTTTTTTTTAGCTATTTTCATGGAATACCCCCCAGGACTGACTTCAAAGTTCTCCCACTTACATATAAGGCACTTAAAAATCCAGCACCTACCTACTAACAGACCTACTTCAAGTTCTAAAAGCCACATCGTCCAGTCAGATCCCAGAATGCAGGCTTCCTGGTCATTCCACATATAAAATAAAGTGACAGATGGAAGTGAAGCATTCTGCTACAGGGCCCATATATTTTGGAATTCACTCCCATAGAAGGATGACATTGTGGATGCAAACTTAAATCTGCACCCTACCAGGCTGCATGGAGAACTGACTCATTGATGGGCTTAGGCTTGAACTTGATCACAGTTTACACCTTGCTTTTAGCGAGCAAGCTCGCTCTTTCTTCTATAATGCTAGCATGCCTAGGGGGGCTGGGATGCCAAGTAACCTCAGAACCCAAGAGTTTGTTTTTCTCTCTACTTCGTAGTTTTTGGTTCATCTCCTCCATTGTCACCTGGCTTTCTTTTTAAAATTTCTTTGTATTACATTTTCCCTGTTTTTTTTAATTATTCTGTATATATTACAGCACACCCATGTAAGAACCATGGGCTAACTCTGTTGTGCGCTATACTAAATTTTAAAAAAAGGAACAACTATGGTTTCGAAAAGGGCAAATTGAAATTAGCATGGCAGAGAAATGCTGTTTCTCTCGAAACGGAAACACATATAAAATCTTCTAAAGCTATTTATGGAGAAGAAAATATGAACCTTTTTTCAACCAAACTCTAAGATCACCATGTACAAACCCCTCTCAGCTTTTTTAATAGCCTGGCCTGTTTGTTGAATCACTGCAATTAGGGAAAAAAACAACAGATATAGGTTTCAACTTCTGCAAATACGGTGTTAGTTCTGAGCAACATATTTTTATTCTAGTAAAAGCAAATACATTTTCTTCAAGTACAAAGACGTATCAACCTTATTTTGTACAAAGATTGCATCTGACCGGTTTCATTTGAAAATTATTTATAGATGCAGAAGAACAGGTGTTGTGCTCTGAACTGCCCCCTGCTACAGATTGCCTCCCCTGACGTAATCACTGTAGTGAATTGTGAACATTTGCTAACTTCTGATTACTTTTGATGTTTGGTTCGATGTCATATCATTTCCAGGTGTGACAGTGCTGAGTATGAAGCTAATCACCCATTATAGGTATGAGAAGAAGACAGAATAGGAAAAATATTGAAGGAATTCAACAAAGTGTCAAACATATTTGATAGATAGATAGATCTATAGATTCAATAAATGAATCACTTCTTGTGACTTGTTTGTGCCTGTATTTGCACAGACGAGCATTGTCGAAAAGAGAAGCATTACTGTCGAGTAAATTAGCAAGTGTCACATTTGCAACGTTTTACAGGAGGTTGTTCATTTTAACTTAAGGTTTGATTGTAAAACCAGTAATAAACCAGTTAAGTGTGTTTTCTTGTCTGCTTGAGGTAAGAAAAATGAACTTGGAGCAAACAGTTGCTTCTGCCGCGTAGGACAATCAAAGGGACATGGCCTTCAAAAAGAGCGATTACGTCAGGGGAGGCAATCCGGGGCAGGGGGACAGTTTAGCGCAGAACACTCAACGGGGCAGGTTTCTGTGGCTGTGGAGAATAGAGCGAAACTTGACTTAGCCCCTGATCTTTTCAATAGCTAGAAACTCCCCTGGCTCAGCTTCTGAGCACAAAGGTCATAATCATATACAGTTCATGCCCTCGTTGTGTTTTCGTGGTGAGCTGGACTCCACTGTTCCCAGGTTTGGCCCAAATGCTATTGCTCCTCACCCTGAGGCCGTCCCATGCTCTGCAGTCACGGTCAGATCATCTGAGCCCTGGTCCAAACTAGAAGTTAAGTCCAAGGCATCGGCTAGCTCCACGCCATGGACGGTGCTGGTACTGTAAATGTGATAACGCTGCACCACCATCAGAAATTCAACTGGAAAACAGATTCGATGTCCTGTGTGAACAAGAATATCCTCCACACATTGTTTTTAAATGTGCTATATAAACAAATAACTTAACTTCATTCATATTGTACATAACGCCGCAACAACTTTTTTGCTTTACGTAAGACTTCTGTTGAACCTGTAATATATGTATAAAAATACAGCATAATTTGTAGAACACTCTTTTCTGCTGTGTTTGAAGTGTAACCTTGTTTCATACAGCATACACAGCCTGACATTTGGGGAGGTGCGTAGATTCTGCACAGAGGTACAATACCTTATATGTGGAATTTAGAATAAGGTGATCAGTGATGACACACAGTGCACAACAAAGAAATGTGTCCTCTGCATTTAACCCATATGGGACATCGTGACCATTAGGCCACCACTGCCCATGTACTGTATGTATATAATATTAATTATTTGTTTGCTATTACTATCTGCACAAGAATTCCTATTGGAATCAATAAAGTTAATCTAATATTGTAAGATCTCTATGTTGATTTCTGGGACGTTAAATGTAATTTTTGTACGCCACTTAGGGTTTGACGTTTCGTTTTGATAGTCAAATAGTCTATCAAATCCGCGTGCGCGTCTTCTACGGGTACACCTTGTTCGCGTGCGCTGATGCTGATTGCGGGAGATCGCGTGACGGGGCTCGGAGTCGTAAGTGTCGGATTTCAATACGTACTATCTAGGTTCTATGTTAAACAAAGAAGCCCTCTTAATGTAAAAATACATTACATACAGTATCCCAATTTGTCTTATGCCCGGCTATATGCTTTTTTCTTTTACTTGAAATATGCTGTTCTTCGAAGCCGTAGACACTAACCTGTGCCTCCTACAACGCTTAATGTTTTATGGTGACTATCGGCCACCGTATCATCTGTTTGGAAGCAGCTTTGGTCAGGTGATCGTGATCACGTGTCACCTGTCATGTGGTCTGGTCAGGTGATTGTTTGGTCTTGACGCCAGTTTAAGATGGCTTTTGTGTTTTGGGTGTTGATCCTGTGCTCTGTCGTCGGCACTGCTAAAATAACAGTAAGTTTCTACCATTTGTTCTGTGTAACTTAAACGTTTACTTTTACTGTTCTATTTTAATTCTCCTGTGTTTATTATATGGAAAGCAAGTTGATGACCAGATCTCCCGATCTGTAAACTGCTGCAGGCTAGTGTTTTGAGAAGTGTGCTACTGACTTCCTGCATTAATTTAATAAACCGTTTGTCGGTAAACCAGTTAACCTTGAACCAGCTTTGGGGAACACTTACAGTGCATATACTTCTGAACTTATAAGAAACTAGTTTTAGCAGAGTTTGCAGTGTGTATGCTGTCTCCCATCACCAGTCTCTATCTGCTTTTCACTCCTGTATTCCTTCAGCTTGCGTCGACCCGCACGTTTGACATAGATTACAAGAAGGACTGTTTTCGTAAGGATGGCCAACCATTCCGCTTCATCTCTGGTAGTATCCACTACAACCGGATTCCCAGGGTTTACTGGAAGGATCGGCTTCTTAAGATGTACATGGCCGGGCTGAACACGATTCAGACGTACGTACAATAGCATATCACATCCCTCCATCCATTTATTTTCTGTACCCACTTGTGATGCTGAAATCCGACTCAGACCATCATTTTTTATGATGGTTATTCATAAGCACGTCTGTCTTTTTCCCAGAATGGATGATAGGGTTTTATTTTAAGCTTGTGTTTAATGTTCTTCCCTAGCACTACTTATACTAAAATTTGCTATTGATGTCATGGTTTCTCAGAATTGTTTTATTGTTGCTTTTCAGGTATGTGCCCTGGAACTATCATGAGCCTTTTCCTAATAAGTACATCTTTGAAGGGGATCGTGACCTAGAGCAGTTCCTCCAGCTGGCTAATGATACAGGATTGTTAGTAATTCTGAGACCAGGGCCCTATATATGTGCGGAATGGGACATGGTGAGTGAAATAAATGATGACCCTTTTTTTTTTTAAGGCTCGCTTCCACTTAAGTTAATTGATAATGTACTTGGGCAGTTCCATGCGCTGCTGTTCAACGAGAGAGAAATTTCATCTCAGTATATCACCCTTGGATCATATAGATGACAATAAAGATACTCCAACCTGACTTGATCCATAGTTGGAAAGGTCTTGTTTAGTTGGTCTGATTGATCTTAAAGCCTAAGCCTAACCCCCCCCCCCCCCCGCCCCACACAAGTGTTCAAGTTCAAGAAGTTTATTGTCATATACACAGTAAAAAACATTATGTTACTTCGTGTCATATGATGTTTTCTCTGCAAATGAAGGAGGATAGCACTTGTGATGCCCGATGGCAAAATTATGTGTGATATATTACCTCATAATAGTTCCAAGGGTCATTGGATGGATAAGGAAATGTGAGTGGTTCCATTTTAATTCAACAGATTTTTTTTAACCTAAAACTTTTCGATCAGCATTTTTCATTGAGACTAAATTTGGCATGTGAATTACACAAACCATTGAGAGCATAGAATTATTATATATTTTTTTTTAATCTTTACAAAAATTTCCTTTGCGATATAGTGCCTTTTCTACATCATGGGTAGTAAACAATATGATAATCCAGGGTGTTTTCATATGACTGTTACAACTGTGTGCCTCATCTATAGCTCAGTGATTTTATTTTTTTTCCCAGAACCTTGTCCTACATCCCTTTGAATAACGACACAAATTTGTTTGTTTGAATACAGATAAAGAGTACTTACTTTTTTTCTTGAGGCTCAAAAATATATTTTTAAAAAGCATACTTTTGAGGCATTTCTCACAAACAGGTACAAGTAATAGGCCCATGTTCTACATACATGTAGTCCACATAGATATGAATTTCATTTAAATTTATTGACTCGTTACTCCAAGACTCCATTGTTTAATAACCGAAAATGCAAAAGCCATTTGTTGCATTAAAATCGAATGACCTACATATTATAGCGAAGAATAATGTTACCTTTCTGTACTGAAATGTGTGAGAGTTGTTTTTTTTTTTTAAATCCAGTGAAACGGCAGTCTTTTATACATCAAGGCTTTCAGTGTGACTAAAGTAAAGCTTTCTCTCGGCGAGTTTCCATAAGGTCATGGGTTCAGATCCAATGGCCATCATACTAATAACATTGTGTGGCCCTTGAGTAATGCCCTTAAGCCCATCTGCTCCAGGGCACTGGATCCTGGCTGAGACTGTACTCTGACCCTAATGCCAGGTCTCACATGTCTGTACATGCCTGTCTGTGTCTAACAGGTAGTGTGGTAATCTCTAAATATTACATAGTAAAAATATTCTGTAATTTTTCTTTAATATTTGGTCCCTTCTAGGGGGGTTTACCTGCTTGGCTGCTTAGGAAGAAGGATATCATTCTTCGCTCTTCCGATCCAGGCAAGTTATGCCAAAGTGACTCACTTGTGTTGTGGTCAATGCAAATATTTCTTGGTCTATTCAGGTGTGATTTTTCTTTTTCATCATCTAATTGGAATTCAAATTGTCCATTGTGTGTCAACATTATTTTCCAAACATGCTTTTCCTGTTTTTTCCTCTCTTTGTTTACCATATTTTTTTCCTTCCTCTTGCTCTAGATTATATTAAAGAAGTGGATAGGTGGATGGAGAAATTACTTCCGATGATCAGACCTTTTCTCTATCAAAATGGAGGCCCAGTTATTACTGTACAGGTGTGTGTGTGTGTGTGCGTGCGTGCTTACTTTTATCTTTTCCTAGTTCTTCTGCTTCTTGATCTCAGGTACTATCTAATATGGCTGACATTCAGTGGTCATGAGCTGAATGTTTATGAGAAGACGTTAGACATCTTTCTTGATAAGTAGCTAAAACATTTTTGCGTAGTACTCTTATTTGCCATAGGTGGCGCCAAAATGTAAAAAACGAAAAATGAGTTCTTTGCTGGATGAAATGTTGTTTATGGGGAAACGGTTTGAACAGGTGTGAATTTTTTTTTTCTTTCAGATCTCAGTTCCAAGTCTTGGCAACATGTGAAATGTGCTTTAGATGTTTATCTTATAAGGGGCTTGCTCTGCTGTTGTCTGGATTGCTCTCTCCTTCTGACACTAACTGAGACATGGGGGGGTGTGTGGGTAGAGAACCTAGTCATAAACTAAAATGTTTCATGAAGATCTTCTAGGAAATTGACTTTCGGGATGGTATATTTGGCATTCTGGTCTTTTTTTTTTTTTTTATGCGACCACCAACTCTCCCCCCCCGCCAATATAAAAATGCACAATCTGTTTTGGCAGTCTTCATTGCAGTGCCTCACTAGGGCTGCATTTTCACCCTGCGTTACTCTCAGGTAATGGACATGCGGCGCCATCTCTTTCGTCGCAGGTGGAGAATGAGTACGGCAGCTACTTTGCATGCGACTTCAACTACCTCCGGCACCTTGCCCAGCTCTTCCGGTACCACCTGGGAAACGAGGTGGTGCTGTTCACCACAGACGGAGCAGCTGTTTCTTATTTGAAATGCGGTTCCCTGCAGGACCTCTATGCAACAGTGGATTTCGGCGCAGGTCTGTAGGAAGCAGCAGAGCGTGACTGAGAAACCTGTCTCTCCCTCCCCCTCTCTCTCGATCTATCTCTAACTTCCTTTGTTTGTTGTAACCTTTATATTAGAGCTGATTACTGAATGGAAACTTTTACCAAAATATTTCCACACTCACGCCTACTTTGTTAAATGGAAATAGCAATTAATTTAAATAATTTTATTTTGCCGCATGATAAATAGCTTATTTTCATTATGCCCCTTGCTTTCCTTCAGAGCTGCTCCCTCGTGTTTACAAGAGGCTTGTTACAGTCATTTCTTTGGTTGCTGTTGTGGTGTATTAAATATGTTTTGACAAGGTGCATAAGGTCACAGGAACTTCCTGGACCTCCACATGCATCTTCTCTAGAAAGCTTCATAAATGTAACACATTTGTGTCCTGTGCTGTGATTCATGCTTTAAGTTTAAAATTACATGCGTTCTGAAGTTGTCTCTGACAGCTGATGTGGGAAGTCGGATGATAACTCGGGTTTCTGTGTGAACAGGTGGGAATGTAACCGCTGCTTTTGAGGCACAACGACACGCAGAACCTCATGGACCACTGGTACGAAAGCACCGTTTGCTCTTTCCAGAATATTCTTCTGCACGCTAGCCCTGCACATTGTCAGTCTCCATGTACCAGTTCCATGGGCTGATATTTGTGCCACTAGAAACTGAATATCAATAGTGTATATTTGAATCTGCAGTTGTTGCATTAAAAAACTGAATCTGAATTTATTAGTTTGAATCTGGATTCCAATAACTTGAAACTGCATTTATCCTACCTGGAAAATGTGGCGCTGTATACTTACAAATTCACTTCTCCCAATTCAATTACAATTCTCACAATTCAGTTTCAATTTATTGAGATGCACAATCCGGGTCCTTGAGGAAAAGTAATCGACCACAGTACCGACAGTTTTGTTGAGGCGCTTCTGTTGTTCCCAACACCCCCCACCGCACCCCCACTGCAGTTCTCATGGTCAATACAGTAGCGACACTTTTATTTCTTCACTTCGAGCACTGCTTATACAGATCACCATATTAAACGCCAGTTCAACTGTATGATGCTCCCGGTTATTAGCACAGTACACAGAGAGCGCTGTCGACATGCAGCAGACCAGAAACATAGCACCTCAAACCTGCTTTATAGCTTTACATTTAGATCGATTCAGGAGTACGTGCATCGATGCCTTGTTTTGTGTTTTTTTCTTCCCCACCAATCAGGAGTCAGGAGCCACTTGTGTTGATATTCAGATTCAGCCTTTATTGCAACAGTGAGGTTACAGCCAAGGCTGGACACCCTGCAGGAGTGTGTCCAATACTGTTTTACACTAAGGGGCTTGACCATCACTAGTTGTTTTTTTTTTTTTATAAATACCCAGCCGTGAACTTTTGATGAACTCTGGCAAATCCCTTCCTTCAGTAGCAAACCTTGGCAGCTTCTGCTTGTTGCACATTGTCTGGCTAGATGGTTAATATATTTGTCCTTCAACATAGTGATAAGCTGCAGCACTAATAAAGTACATATTCATATATCAAAGGCTAACAAAATAGCTAACAGATACAGAAACTTCTAAGCCAACACAAGGTGCTAATTCATACTTGTTTTCCATCACATTGTGCACAGCAGTAATTGGTCTGCATACTCTGAAGGTTACGAACTCTCTGCACAGGTTACATTAGCTTCTTAATAGAGTCCTAATGATTACATTCTCTATGCATTATGAAGTGCTAAATAATATTCCATAGTCGTATATTAGAAATTAATACTGACTTCCGCCTCATATTGGCGACATGAATATTTTAAAAGATATTTAGCATAAACACTGAAAGCCACATGAGATGAACAGGCGAGCCATAACTTAAACTAAACTAGAAGTAAAATTCATATCCCTAGCTAGTTTTGCGTTAGTCTACCATATTAACATAAACTAGCAGTGCCAGAAATCGTTCATTTAACCACATATACTACCATACTAACCAGACCTACGGTTAATGTTTATGCTATTGCTTGTGTATATAAAGCTTATTCTCATATATATCATAAGATAATGCGCTTGCGACATCCCGGCACACGCTTCCACTTTACCCCGACCTGCAGAACTGTCGTAAACGTGGAAATGAGTTGCGTTGTGAACCTGCGGTCGATTACTTTTCCTCAAGGACCCGGCTTGTGCGTTGTGAAATTGAATTGTGAGAACTGATATCGAATTGGGAGAAGTGAATTTGGAAGTATAGAGTTTCACATTTTCCGGGTAGGATAAATGTAGTTTCAAGTGTATTGAAATTCATATTCAAACTAATAAATTCTCGATTGTTTTTTAATGCAACAACTGCAGATTCAAATATACACAATTCATATTCAGTTTCTAGTGGCACAAATATCAGCCCATTCAGTTCAGTTTTCCGAACCCCTCTGCTGTTTTAAGTAACTACACTGCATATATTTTTTAACTGCAAATTAGAGAATGATTAATAGGATTGAACTTTTTTGTCTCATTTCATTCATGTGGTGTTATGGGGTTGAGAGAAATGAAGTTATGATCCTGTACTGTGTTTAAGCTTGCAGACAGTGCAGGGTCAGTCCATTGTTACTCAACAAACAGCCTTTGCATCATCATTTTAGATTTTGAGGAAATATTCTTGTGAATTACACACACATCTGATCTCAGAATAAACAGTATTATTACTATTAGTATTGTTTGAGATATAGTGCCTTTCATACAGCTTAGGTAGCAATAAAAGCATAATTCTGGGGACGATTTTCTTAGCTGCCAGTATTATAGCTACATGACATGGCAGTTCATTCAAAGTTCAGAAAGAGAACTTTTTCTTGGTATTTATCACATAAGACTCTTTCTAGGTAAACGTTTTTTTTTCTTTTCTTGTTTTTTTTACTTTGTATACCATCCTTTTTTTTTATTCTGAAATGCATGTCTATCTGCACTACACGCTAGTACAGCGGGAGCCTGTTCCCTGGGCCCCTTCATCCCGTCATGAGAGAAACACCTCACTTTTTTTTAATCTATTTCTAAGTCTTAAAAAGGTTTGCGGGGGAGGGTATATTTTTTCCACTTAATTAGGAAGAAAGTTGTCTACTTGCTTTCAAATGGAGTAAAATTATGCTGTTTTTCAAAGGGCTTATAGGAATTACGAGGCTCTGAGCTTAGGGGGAAAAAAATCATTGAAACTGCACATTAGTCTTTTAATCAGTGTAATAAAAAATGTCCAAAGTGCAAATTCACACCAAAAGTTACATTTGATGCCATGGAAAAAGTAGCCTTTTTGAGCTTTTCAATGAGCTATAGCTTAGCCATGTAGCCTTAATAGTAAAAAGTTACAGCTTATATGGTAAAATATATATATATATATATATATATATATATATATTTAAAAAAAAAAAAAACATTTCTGAGCTCTGGAAAATATGTGTAGTTTGTTGAATTAACATGGAATGACCCTGTATTTTTCTGTATTATTTCTGCTTCATGAAATACCGTGATTGATCAAAATAAAGCAGTGAAAACAGCTGAGTAACTCCAAAAGCGTATAATTAGCACGGGGAAAAATCTTTTATTTTTGAATTTCCCTGTTTCTGAGCTTGCAACGTCTACCAATGATTCAGGTGAACTCCGAGTTCTACACTGGTTGGCTTGACCACTGGGGGGAGCCACACTCACTTGTGCCCAAAGGGATCGTGGCGAAGTCTCTTAGTGAGATACTCCAGACGGGAGCCAGCGTGAACCTGTAAGTACTCAGCTGTGATGCGGTCTTTATGGGCTGTTCTGGTGACGTCTGTCACCCTGGTAACCAAACTCAATGTCTTATCGGTGAGAGAAGTGTAAAAATTGACAGAACTGAAGTGATAAGTGACAGTGGTATATCAAATGTATACCGTTTTAATGACTTGTACTAAACGTATATTTACTTCAAGCATAAAATGAAACAAGAGTACCTGAGAGTATGAAATCAGCTTTAACCTTAATAGCACAATACTGTTTTGGTTCTTGTAGATACATGTTTATTGGAGGAACAAATTTTGGATACTGGAATGGTAGGTAATGACTGTATGCGTGCCCATGTGTGTAATAAAGGCCCTCATAGATCCATGTGTTTCCTCCTTTTTTACTCTATGCTGTATAGATCTGTACTCTGGTACAGCTATGAAGTAAGCTGTCTTGTTTGTGCTGGAGATCACGCCGTCCACATCAAAGTAGCCTAGTGATGTTTTTAATTACAAATATGAAACGCTGTCTGGTGTCTGCCTCCGCCCCCCCTGGCTGCCTGCAGGATGTGGGTTTTGGGCTCCCAGTTACCGGTTGTCAAATATGATCCCTCCCCTCTCTCTCTTCCCCCAGGCGCTAACACTCCTTACGCCCCCCAGCCCACCAGCTACGACTACGATGCTCCCCTCACTGAGGCCGGAGATCTCACAGAAAAGTACTTCGCCATACGGGATGTCATCGGAATGGTATGGCTGCTCGGAGTCCCCAGCCGTGCCGCGGTCTACAGCAGGCTGCCAAATTCATACCCCTCTGCTTTGTGTGAGAAACTCCATGTTGAGGCTTAACCTCGATGGACGTCATCTTTATTTCCTGTTTTTTTTTTTTTTTTTGTACTTATCTTCTGTGACATAGTGGTTTGGTGGTTTGCACTGCAACCTCACACTTCCCGCTTTTAGGGTTCAGGCCCTGTTCCAGGTTTTGAACGTATCTGTGTGTTACCATCTGTAGTGTTGCCTCCCCATGTTTGAAAAACATGCTGAGATGGACCGAGATCCGGTCCAGAGTCTCCCCCACCCTACAACCTTTGTAGCGTTGGACAAGCGCATGTAGAGACACCCATTGTATCTCTGTCTTAGGGTGTCACTTGAACAGCTCACGTTGTCGCTAATTGGTGTTCTGTGACTTTTACAGTACAGTAAAGTTCCGGAAGGTCCCATACCTCCATCCACGCCAAAGTATGCATACGGACCTGTCAAGATGGAAAGGGTGAGTACTATACCTTTCATTAGAAATGTTTTTAAATGTCATGAGCCATTCAAGGCCTTTTGTAATTTCCGCTTGTCACTTCAATAGAGTATGGCCCTACATTAGGGGTGTTTTTTTTTTTTTTGCCAGCGAGAATTTTAGAAGATCATTTTTGCTGACAATCCTAGAGCTGCTAAATGGTCTTTCTATGCTGACAATAAATATCTGTTCTATTATTGTATTCATTAACATTCTCAGGGAAACTGTGAAATCCACTGTGGTTTGTGTACAGAACGGGCTGCACTTTGACCTTCTTGTCAGCCTTGATGCTCCCTCATCTAATTGGCACATCTCACACCTGCTTACAGCTGTAGTACTTCTGAGTGCATATAGTTCAGAGTATCTTTTTAATTTAGTTAGTGCTCTTAATAATGGGCCTGGTCACAAAGTAGGTTTAAAGTCACTCAGAGTGAGAGGTCTTGTGCTTTAACCATTAGCGTTAGTACAGTATGTCTGTTGTATGTTTTTATGAATAAATTTAAGAAGAAGATATGACTTTGCTCTTCATTCTCTTCAGTTACTGTCACATGTCCCTTTTTCCACCATCGGTACTTTATCTTAGCATCTTCTGATTAGCATCCAAGGACATCGATGACATATTAACAATTGTCAACATAAACACTCAACCATCCCCCACAAGATGGGAGAAGTATTACGCGTCTGGAAGATCCTTGCTAGCTGTTAGCGCAAGCTCGTCCAGAAGATGCTCTCTCTAGTATTCGATTTGACAAAACTTTTCTGTTTATTAGCTCTATACACTCTACAGGAAGTTGTCGTTCGTGTATATGGCAGGAAGGATGTGTGGTTGAATAGCCTTCATCGGAGCGCTAGAAGAGGGCCATTGTGGTTAGGCTTTGGAAAGACTGTTCGGTGCTTGTGTTTGCTTTGCTTCAGGTGCTGTGCGTTCTTGTGGACCGTCATCGCGATGTCGGTGCCGTATTAAGCGTGTCCTCCTCTTTCCAGAAAGCTCTCCCTCATTGTTTGTGTTCATCCACACAGCTGAGGAGCGTATCTGACGCCGTGAGCCTTCTGTCCTTTTCCGGGCCTGTGAATAGCACCTACCCTGTGACCTTCACTGACCTGCAGCAGGTGACAGTGCAGAACCTCTTTAATTCACACCCTCCCAATCGGCATTAAAATCCAGCACTTACTGATTCTGCTCGTTTGTTTTTGAAATTTTGTTCTAAAAGAGCTCGGGCTTTGTCCTGTACCGGACCAACCTGCCAGTAGACTGCAGTATGCCGACCGCTCTGTCCTCACCTCTGAATGGAGTCCATGACCGCGCCTACGTTTCAGTGGATGGGGTAGGTAATGGTTACCGTAGCCCAGCAGAAACCGGAATAGTGTTTTCTGTGCTGTGCTGTGCTGTGCTGTGCTGTTCTGGTGAATATTCCAGCTGATTTAAGAATAGTGAAACTGTAAGCAGTGTCCTCCCCTCCCCTCTTAGATTGGTCACTTGCTGATCCAGCAATTTAAAAGGCTTTAGGAGCCTCTCTCAGCTACATTCAACATAAGGTCCCATTTAAGCAGGTCAGGGCACTTTACATAGCATGCAGTTACCTTTCTATTGAAACATTTGTCAGATGTGTTGTGCGATTGCTCCTGTCCATGTTCATGTATCAGTTTTCATGCAATGTTTTTTTCCATATAATGTATTTGGTTGAAAATTATATATTTATATCATACTAAGTTTAAAATATGTGTTGCCTTTTAAAACTGTCATACCACCAAACTCTAGGCAATTACGCAGCGCACACCTACTTCCTGGCCTGGTAAACACTGCTCCGCAAAGGCCTTCTTAAATTATCACCATCTGTGTTTTGTTCAAGATCCTCTATCTGTACAGTTTTCTCTCTGTCTTTATCCCCTGCAGTGATTAAGCAAGCGTAATTGAACAATTAAGCGATAATTGGGTTGACATGTCAACCGACACGTGCACACAAACTGTAGCTTGATCCGCCACCTTGCCCAGTATCACAATAAGAGTCACATACTGATTTTGGATTGGTTCTGAAATGGTGAATGTGACAAAATGGCTCTTAGCTTTTATGTGTCCATAAAAGCTAAACCCATAATGCTAGCATGCTAGGCTAGGCTAAAGCAGTCTGGATCTGAATCCTGCCACCACTATTTTACCTTCATGCTAATTGCTATTTTGCAAACTCTCTCATCAAGGCTTCTGGGTAGTGCCATTATTTATAGCTCAATATCATAGCCACATTAGGATGTTTGTTGCTGCTCGAGGTGCATAGATGTAACAGCTTTGCTTGGCATTTCACTCTTTGCTAGGTTATGCTTGGCCAACATTACATCGAAGTACTTCCTGGAATGCCAGTTCTTCACATGGCACACACTCGCAATGATACATGCTGCATGTGTATACTGAGTGGCTAGGACTCTGCCTGTAATTGGAAGGCTACCAGTTTAAATGCCAGTGTCATCATAGTGACTTTACTGTTGGACCCTTGAGCGATTCTGCTTTGGATAAAAATGTCTGCTGAATAAATAAATGTCAGTTTCCTCACCACCTTTTTCTAGGTTGCGTCAGGCATATTGGAAAGGGATAAGTGTCAGACCATCAATGTTACTGGGAAGACTGGAAGCCAGCTGGACATTCTGGTGGAGAATATGGGACGAGTCAATTTTGGGAAGAACATCAATGATTTTAAGGTCAGATTAAGGTCTTGCCATGTTTTTTGTGAAATATGACACTGAATTATGTAAAATAGGGCTGTCACTATTAAGTTTATTAATTCATTTGATGGATAATTGAAAAATCATTTATATTATATTATTTATGCATTATATATTGCAGTTGGCACGGGGCAGAAGCCAACTCTGGTTGGGGCACCAGCCCATTGCAGGGTGCACACTCACTCAGACACACACACGCATGTTTGTATTCATATTTTTTTGGGGACTGTCCCTTCATTTCTATGGGGAAAACCCCCTGTTCCAATAGTGACAGCCTTTACCCTCTCCCAGCCCTTATCTTAACCATAAATAACCTTGGTCCTCACAATTTCAAAATAACAGGTTTTTCATCATATTGTGGGTAGATTGGGTCCCCCCGATGTAACGTACACATGACACATGCACACACAATTTACACGTGTTCTTAGATTGTGGGAAGAAAGCAGCATAAACCCATGCATGCAAGAGGAGAGTATGCAAGCTCCATACACACAAAGCGGCCAGAACTAAGCCACCGTGTCACGCTAGGTACATGACCTGCACAATGTGTGGTGTTACTATCGATATCACATGTCACGCACATGCAGTTGTCACATTGCAAGATCTGTAATAATCAGCTGGGTTGGGACCATAAATAGGTTTTGCTAAAATGTTTTTACTCTGTCATAGGAAACCAAACTTAGCAAGTTTTGGCATTTTACTGATAATTCCTTTTCAACATAGATTTTTGTTTAAGAAAATAGGTCTAAAATGCTAACTGGTCACCAAAAGACATTCGTCTTCTGCTGTATGGAAGTATTCTGGATTCCCTGGAGACCATATTGAGTAAAAGCAAGTGAATTGTCAGCACTGCTTTGTGTCTGTGCGACATCAGCACCAACGTATTTGACAGGTTGTATTGGTAGATAACTTCTGTTTTGTGCTGCAGTTAATTTTGAGTACATTTTCTCCTCTTTTTTTTTGGTTAATATCGCAACATTTATTGCAAAATTTTGAAATATCACAATGTGAACTTTTTCTCCTCTGTTAGGTGGCCTTTGGCATAATTTATCACCCACTTACAATGCTGTTCTTTCAACTCTACCCTGATGGTTTCGTTCAGACCCTGGCCCAGGTGGTCACAGTGACATACATGAGCCAGGGGAAACGACAACCATCAAGTGACCATCGAGTATTTACGACTTGAGGTCTCCGCAAGGTTTTATAAACCTGCTACTCTAACCAACCAGTCAGAATTGAGAAAGTCCTCTGGATTGAAGGGCGCAACGTTTTCAAAGAACTAAATAAGTCCAGTTGCCCTGAATAACCTTTCTTGGGATAACCATGAGCTGGATGATTGAGAATCTTCACAGACATTATTAGGTTAATTCCTCAGACCTGAAAGTTTTCCAAATATCTTGTAATGTGAAGCGCTTCCACACGACTGAGGCTTTCTCTTTTGATTTGGTTGCTTATTAATTTTGCGTCATATTCCTTCCGCCATATTCCCCCGGTAATCAAGAAAGCAAATTTTAATCAATGCTCATTTTTTTTTAATCCAGTAATGGAACGATGACAGCTGTAATGCAAAGTGTTGCCACTTTGAACACATGGTCAGCCATGGCTTCATTGGAGCTTCTTACTGCCTTTGTTTGTCTAATATAAATGTGGTCGTGTCTGCCAGCTCCTGTCATCACCACAGCCAGGAAACTGCACCAACAGTTTCACATGAAAATGGCTCAATGCTAAACTAAAGCAGAAACTGTGGTAACTTATCAAGCTGTGCGTACGGAAAAAAATAAAAATAAATCCTTCCCACGAGGTTATAGTTGCCAGATTTTCCAGAACGTCATTGTAACCATACCATCCTGCTCTAAGATCCCTGTGGGTCTCTTCTGTTGTGAATTTCCCTTGTATATGTTCAGCTTTTCAACTTTAAAAATAAATTTGTTGAAAATGGCAGCCAGAAAAGGGGGGCAAAGGTGACTTTTTGTCAGGGGGGCCTTCCAACTTTTAGCTACACCTCTGATATGGAGACAAAACAACAATAATCATAAATATGTGCAATTAGCGCTAAAATGTCAAATGGTACTGCAAGTGTCAAAGGTGAAAATGAGTATTCGTATGGAAATGCACAGTGGGAGCGCATATTGGGCTGGATATATATATATAAGTTGCAGTGGAACATTTTTGAGTGTAAGCCTAGGATATTGACAACAGTAATTCTGATTGATTACTGCTTATCCAGAAGCCGGTTGCAGTGAGCCTGGGGCCCCTCCCAGGAAGCAGAGGGCACAGGGCAGGGGATATCACTGGGCATACTCTCACACTGTGCAGTTTAATACCCCAAAGAAACACAGTCGAACCCCAACCGCAGAAGTGTGAGGCTACAGTGCTAAACACTGAACCTCTTAATCATCAGTGACAAACTGACTTTACGAGTAAGGGAGCTTTCCTGTTAGCCATGTGGGTGAAACGCAGCTGGGTGCGCACAGTTGTTTTTAGTAAAGGGATTGGTAACTGTGAAGCATCAAATGCTGTCTTCCTTTCACAGCCTTAATCTTTTTTTTCCTTCCCTTGAGTGCTGCCACAGAGTGTCACCACCTCTAACTTTTAGATTCCCCTTCATTGAAATCAAAAATTAAATGGGGTGTTTAATTTCATGCCATTGTCATTATTATTCCTCTGACATGATTTAGGAACTGGTTAACTGGTGACAACAACACTTTTTTAGCTTAATTCAAACCTCACAGGGACGTTGTATAGGTGATTATCTGAAAGCTGTTTTTAGATGAATCACACTTACATAGAAGCAATACGGATTAAAGGGGAAGAATCGGTGCTGGGAAGCATGTAGGAGGCCTTAGTGAAGAGGTTGCGGTGTGGGAGGAATTGGGATAAGATTTGTGGGGTAATATAAAAGGCCAACAAAATACAGTTACAACATGGTCCTGTTATTGAAGCTGAGTGAGGAGTCTGCTCTGCAGTTCGCTGTATTGCTGCTGCTTGTATTGATGTTATCATATGTGCAGGGTCTGATCTCCAACCTCACCCTGGGCTCTGAGGTGGTCACGGCCTGGCTGGTGTACAGCCTGAGCATCGACGAGGCTGTCAAAGAGGGAGTGCTGACGAGAGGCGGCCGGGCGGAGGGCCCGCGAGCATCGGGGTCACCCCTCTCCGTACCTGCGTTTTACGGAGGCAGTTTCAGCATCCCCAGCGGCATTCCCGACCTGCCGCAGGACACGTACATCCAGTTCCCCGGCTGGACCAAGGTAGGCCTACGCTGGAAGCATGACCTTAGTTAAGCCAAGGAGTCCTGCTTTTCAGCTCTTGCTTGGTTTTCCATTTATACTTTATTCAGCTGCCCAGGTTTCAACAAGTCAAGTTTCTGGTGCGTAAAGCATGTTAAGCATTCCTGTAGATGTGTTTGCACTGACATTGTAAGTAAAATGGTATTATGTTAAATTATTATTTTAATTGAATCTGCATGATTATCTCGCCCAAATGTTGTTGTTTTTTTTTATTC
Source organism: Paramormyrops kingsleyae (assembly GCF_048594095.1). Lineage (NCBI taxonomy): Eukaryota > Metazoa > Chordata > Actinopteri > Osteoglossiformes > Mormyridae > Paramormyrops > Paramormyrops kingsleyae. Next base: position 27,997,857 of record NC_132805.1, read on the forward strand.
CCTTTTTTTCTGATGCTGAAATCGGAAATTTCGTGGGAAGTACTTATATTAGTAATGACTGTGAAAGGGGATCTGTAGGGGTGTCTTTGAAAGGTCATTTTCACCTCAGTTAACGTTAAAAAATCCCTTGTCAACTTTGTCATGATGTTCTCTGAAATGAACATAACTTCGACGTCAAATGAGCCACCAAAAAGTCACCGCAGTACCGACTCGCTGGTTAGAGGAAAGACCTGTTCCAGACTTGGACAGGCTGCATCAGACAAGAAGATAAGAATCTTATTGTCACTGCAGATAAGAAGGAGCTGGGAAATGTTATTTTACAGCTCGTCAGCCAGCAGAACAGCATGTACGATATGTCAGTGAGGTGTGAACAGCAAAATGAATTATGATTCGATCCATGGGTCCTATTGAGCTTTGGTGTGTGAAAGGTATATAAAACAAGAAGAGGGGTATGGGGGAGGAGATGAGACAGGCTGACAATAGCTGTGGGAAAATGTAATGTTTTTTTTTTCTTCTTCTCTATATCTAAGCTATGTATATAGCTAAATGGAATTGACATCTAGTAATTTTTTCGTTTAGTATTTAGTAGCTATTAGCTAGCGGCGCTAAAAGGCTTTGCTACAAAATATTTAAAACACAGTTAAATGTTTCCCAAAAGAACTGTAGTACAGATTTGTTGCTTTAAAAGGATGGACGCTTTGATAACTTTACAATTGTAGTGTGTGTGGTTTAAATCACTGTTAGCAGCAAGGATGAAAAGTACGTAATTTGTGTTCTTGGGTGAGTTAAAAAGCCATTTCCAGTGTTAGGCTGGGTCGTATATAGGAAGTCTGCATAGGATTTTCATCTCCATTCAAACTGTCCTCAGCTGCAGAAAGAATTCTAAGGCAAAAGGAACAGCAAAGTTCACGGGAACAGCCTCGGTGATCGCTTCTGTTTAAACACTTCTGTCTCAGGGGCAAGTCTGGATCAATGGCTTCAATCTGGGTCGGTACTGGCCCAAACGAGGGCCGCAGGTCACCCTCTACGTTCCCGCTCACATCCTCAGCACGAAAGCCCCCAACAACGTGACACTGCTGGAACTGGAGGGGGGTCCCAATACACCCACATGCACCGTCGAGTTCACCGCCAGCCCTGCCCTAAACGGCACCATGCGTCACACCCTAGGGCATAACTTTAGACTCTTTAATAAAGCTGACTTGTCCTGATGGACTGAAAAGTGCACACATCCACTTTCTCTTAAGACTAGCTTTAATCATTTCACTTTACTAGTAATACTGATTTATCAGAAACTTTGAAGATTATTTTATTTGATGCTGTCAGGAATTTGGTTACCTTGATCATCAGACTGTAGTAGCCATGCAATGCAATGTTTGTCATTAATTTATTTTGAAAAATTGGGAATATCTGATTATAAAGGGGTTTTTGGTCTACAAATCAGCTGTAATTTGCCGGATGTTTAATCTCAGAGAAATATTGTTAGAAATGTCATTTCAAAAAGATATGATTGAAGAACATCAGATGTGTTGATTATGAAGAACTGCTTCTGTAGTACTTAATTATGATCCTCTGTGTCTCTTGAACCTTGTTGTCCATTACTCGATGTATATGTTCCTCAAAAGGAAATTAGGAGTCGGCTGATTAGCAAGCTGATTTAAACGTGATTTAAACGTTTGCTGAACGAGTGAACAATTAAACGTTCAAGGCTAGTGCCAAGCAGAGTTTACATGTTTGTTTACTGTGGGGTTACTTGAGGACATGAGGACAGAAGCTCCTTATTTTGTAAGTCTGTGTTAAATCAATGGATTTAAATGGTATTTTGTATTTATATAAATGAGATTTTAAAAATCACATTTTCACTTCCATCTTGTTTATTTTTCTATTTGTAACCTGTACCATCAGTAACTATATAAATGCTGTCGGAACAAGAACAATGTATTCCCTGGACTCGCCCAACCCCTCCCCGCCCCATCATCTAATTCCTACTTTTCCCACACCCCCAACTCTATCTGTAGCCCACCTACACTATGTCAGGGTAGTGCATCATTTTCATACCACCCATGTGTTATACTGTGATAAATTTCGCTGACTGAAAACATCAGTCTACCGTATTGCCCAAACCTCCCCTTGTTTTAGTGTAATGAGGTTCACCACATCTGCATCTGTGGGTGGTCTTTCGTGATACATTACTGACTATGACTAGGTCTAAGCTGCCTTAATTAAATTCCCCCACAATAAATTTCACTGAGCATTCAGAGGGCAGTTCCCCCACAATTTTGTTGACAGTCAACCAGACTGCTACAGAATGCTAATGAGTAATGATTGTTACACACTTTGTCTCCAAATGTGATCAGGTCCAGATTTTCACCCATACTATGTCTACAAAGTTTGAAAAAGTTCCGTTAAATACTTTTAAGTTAACGCGAAAGCTTCTGTGTCAGCAGCTGCAGACCGGTCCGAAAATAGTATATAGACTATTTCATTGAACTCTACATTATTGATTTATTCATCAGAAAGACTCACTTTTTATTTTTTTTCCCCTTTTCATCATAGTGTGAAGTATTTCTTACCATAAAGCTAAAGGACCTCCATTAATTCAAATAGTATGGGACCATGTAAAAAGAGAGAAAATGAGTGATGTCATGATTACTGAAACATACTTTATTGATTTGGCTGCCATTGTATTGCGCTTTGTTCCACACAGAGGACTAAATTTGATAAAGCAGCACCAGCTAATGCAAAGAAAAACGTAAGGAATTAACGGAATGGGCCATGGATGGATGGACGGTATGGATGGATGCATGAGTCCCTTCTTGAAATCACAGATAGCAGTGAGATACAGCTTGAAGGAAGGTGCAGATTGACAAACCCAGTCGATTACTTAGTCATCACAGCACTAAAAAGACCTGTCTGAAAGCAACAGGAGATGATGCACACAATCTATCTGAAAGTGCATTTTTTTGCTTTTAAAAAAATGGATTAATACTCTATTTAATGAGCGTTTGGATACAAATGAAATATACAAAAATAGAAAATGAAGAGCTTATTTTTGGAAGATTATAAGCACAAAAATTCAAATGACTATTCATTTTGCAATCGGCAGTTCGATGTACAAAGTGCTTATACAATCCTTAATTCATTTCAAAATATCTTAAATAAAAAATAGAATAACAATTCACTGAATTGCATTTCGTATTGCCATGGGTTTTTTGCCTCTTTATTCAAATGCAATGGCATTCAACAGAAGAGCTTGTAGCAAATATTTCTGCCTTACTCGATTGTTTTCCATGTCATCTGCTATCAGCATTTGATGCATTTGATTGGTTGTTTTTTCTCTCACAGTGGGTATAGGAACTTTTTATGTATGGGCTGATATTTGTGCCACTAGAAACTGAATATGAATTGTGTATGTTTGAATCTGCAGTTTTCACATAAAAAAAACTGAAACATTTACGTGTTAAGCCGTTCAGACGTCTTAACACGTCTTAAAACTACGTGTTAACATGGCCAATTTGAATGTCTTAAGACGTTTGTACCTTTAATGCATCTATGCTATTGGTTGGCATAAACGTACACACCCCTTTTAACGTAGGGGCTATATGTATGCAGCATGTGCCATGTGCGTTTTAGTCACGTGGTCTCTATGTTGTAGTAACATGGACTCTACGTTCAGTTATGTGAGTCCTACATTGTGATTACGTATAGACAACGTATGTATTACGTGTCAAACGTGTCTGTGATGATGTATTCGGCACAGTCCATTTGTTGGAGGGGTGAATCGCGGGCTTATTTAAACTGGCATAACAGTATGGCAAGCCTTTTAACATTTAATCAAGTCACACTCCTATCCGTAATTAGATTTTAGATATTCTAAAATCTCCTAGTCAAAATTGTATTCTTACTAGTTAGAATGGCAATTACAGGCATAGTAGAAAATGTATTTCAAGATATCTAAAACTTTATTTCTCCTAGTCACAATTCCATTTAAGATATCTTTAAATCTTTACAAAGTATAAGTGGCGGTTTTAACATTTACGTAATCGCTAGACTGGATATGTATTGCAGATATTCATAATTTAATTCTTCCTAGTCAAAAAGGAACATTTCAGATATCCACATCGCCATTCTTCCTAGGAGAAAATACGTCACTTTTACCATTCATGTCTATTAGGCTTTCAATTTCAGATTTCCAGAATTATATTTCAGATATCCAGAATGTTCATTTCTTGATATCTGGATTTGACCGCTCATTTATTTTGATGCCAGGCTAAAGTTTAAGCTAAAATTAAAATGAGATTTTTTTCGTTTTTTGGAGACGGCGGTGAGCGATTTCCTTGGAGCGGGTTTAAAATTGACCCGAGAGGGGGGCGATAATGCAATGACTGTCTGCAGGGCTTCCCCTCAAAAACCTATAAAGTGGTAGCACCCAATTTTAAACATCTTAAGACTTTGAAATTGGCCGCGTTAACACGTAGTTTTAAGACGTAGTTTTAAACACGTAAATAATGTACGTCTTAAGACGTTATTTGTTTGCGTGTTGACACGTCAAAATATGATGTGTTAACGTCTACTTTGATGTCCGTGTTAAGTCCCGAATGGCCTTCCATACAGTACCAAGAGTGTTGTTGAGGCGCTTCTGTTGTTCCCAACACCCCCCACTGCACCCCCACTGCAGTTCTCACTGTCAATACAGTAGCAGCACTTTTATTTCTCCACTTCGAGCACTGCTTATACAGATCACCATATTAAACGCCAGTTCAACTGATGCTCCCGGTTATTAGCACAGTACACAGAGAGCGCTGTCGACATGCAGCAGACCAGAAACATAGCACCTCAAACCTGCTTTATAGCTTTACATTTAGATCGATACAGGGGGGTATGTGTATCGATGCACTCGTTTTGTGTTCTTTTTTCTTCCTCATCAATCAGGAGTCAGGAGCTGCTTGTGTTGATCTTCAGATTCAGCCTTTATTGCCACAGTGAGGTTACAGCCAAGGCTGGACACCCTGCAGGACTGTGTCCAATACTGTTTTACACTAATTTTTATACATTTTCTTATCGTGTAACAATATCTCGTCACTTAAGCATCATCATTTCTTCAACCATTCACCATCTAAGCCAACACAAGGTGCTAATTCATACTTGTTTTTCATGACATGAAAGTAATTCATGTCATAGCACAGCAGTAATTGGTCTGCATACTCTGAAGGTTACGAACTCTCTGCACAGGTTACATTAGCTTCTTAATAGAGTCCTAATGATTACATTTTCTATATGCATTATGAAGTGCTAAATAATATTCCATAGTTGTATATTAGAAATTAATACTGACTTCCGCCTCATATCATCGACATGAATGTTTTAAAAGATATGTAGCATAAACACAGCTGGAAAGCCACATGAGATGAACAGGCGAGCCGTAACTTAAACTAAACTAGAAGTAAAATTCATATCCATAGCTAGTTTTGCGTTCGTCTACCATATTAACATAAACTAGCAGTGCCAGAAATCATTCATTTAACCACATATACTACCATACTAACCAGACCTACGGTTAATGTTTATGCTATCGCTTGTGTATATAAAGCTTATTCTCATATATATCATACGGTAATGCGCTTGCGACATCCCGGCACACGCTTCCACTTTACCCCGACCTGCAGAACTGTTGTAAACGTGGAAATGAGTTGCGTTGTGAACCTGCTGTCGATTACTTTTCCTCAAGGACCTGGCTTGTGCGTCTCAATAAGTTGAAATTGAATTTGCGAACTGAATTCAGATTCAACTGATAAATTTAGATTTAAACTAATAAATTCATTTTCAGTTTTTTAATGTGACAACTGCAGATTCAAAAATTCATATTCAGTTTCTAGTGGCACAAATATCAGCCCATAGAAAGTTCCTCTACCCTCTGTGAGAGCATAAACAACCTATCAAACGCATCTATTGCTGATACCCAATTGTTTTCCATGTCATCTGCTAAGGCAGAAATATTTGCTACCAGCTCTTCTGTTGCCATTATTCTAAACCAGGGGTGGCAAATCTTATCCGCAAAGGGCCAGTGTATATGCGGGTTTTCGCTGCAGCTCCCTAATTATATTACTAATTCGAGGACTGATTGGCTGAGTCCTCACACCTGGGTTTGAACAGCTGACCTAAAGGTTATCCCAAAAACCTGCATACACACCGGCCCTTTGCGGATAAGATTGGCCACCACTGCTCTAAACGAACAAATCCGTTAAATGCTGGTGAGGCCCTAAACAAGGAAGTGACATTGTTAATGATGGTCCGCCTTGATGAGTGGTCTGACAGTTGAGAATTGCCAATTGAGTTTCCCCCCCAACACGCAATGCAATTGACGGGGAAACCATTGCATTTGAATGAGGAGGCAAAAAACCCATGGCAATATGAAATGCAATTCAGTGCCTTGTTATTCTATTTATTATTCAAAATATTTTGAAATGAATTATGGATTGCATAAGCACTTTGCACATTGAATTGCCGATTGCAAAATGTATTTTCGAATTACATGCTCAGATTAGATATTGAAATGACAAATGCAAGCTCTGATTGAATATTGAATTGCCAATTGCAAAATGAATAGCCATTTGAATTTTTGTGCTTATAATCTTCCATACTTGTTAAGCTCAGGAAATATCATGCATCCACATACATGACATGCTTTAAGCAGCATTTCAACATGAACATTATGGTCTGTTCAGCTTTGTTTGACTGGGGGTGGAAATAATTCAAAGCGAAATATGAGTCCACGTTTTAGGACAAATTTGAACTTTAAGCAACAGAAGTGGCATTCATAGTTGTATTGGACCGATGAGATTTGCTTGACTCTGACGCAACACTGGAAATCATAAGCTGCTTATACATACATGGCATCCTGTTCATGAGTTTAAACAGGTGCCTCTTGAACTTCTCCCCCACAAAGACATAAACGATGGGATTCAAGCAGGTGTGGGAGTAGGCTACAGCCTCCGTCACCTGCAGGCTCAACCGAATGACTCTGCTGGATTCACATGGTATGTAGATAGAGACCAGTTCTAGTGCCTGGAAGAATGATGCAACATTGTAGGGGGTCCAACAGCAGAAGAACACCATGACCACCAGTAGCACGAGGCGTATGGTCTTCTTCTTTGTTGACTTGAGGTGAAGTATTCTCCTCAGGATCATCGAGTAGCAAAACACCATGATGAAAAATGGAATCAGGAGGCTGGTCACATTCATTTTAAACAAGCCAAATGCTCTCAATTTTGCCTTAGTATTATAGCCAAATTCACACAACCTTGTGTCATTTTTTGAATGAAAATCAACAAGTGCTATTTCAGGAAATGAAGCCAAAAGTCCTACGATCCAGGTTACAGCAATCATGAAGGCTTGATATCTACGTGTTCTGGTTTTGAGGGAACTCACGGCATGAACTACAGCCAGATAGCGGTCGATGCTCATGATTACGATGAAGAAGATGCTGCTGTTGAAGCCAATGTAGTAGCTGCTCATGACGACTTTGCACATGGCAGGACCGAAGACCCAGTCCACTCTCGAGTAGTGGGCCAGGAAGGGCAGGGTGATGAGTAGCAGAAGATCCGCCACAGTCAGGTTCAGGAGACAGATGTCAGTGATGCTCTGCAGCTTCACAGGTATCAGCATGACCCACAAGACGAGGCCATTGCTGATTACCCCGAACACGAAGACCAGGGAATAAAACACAGGCAGGAAAACAGCGCTGTGTCTCTCATACTCACACAATCCAAAATCTGGAGGTATACTGTAATCAGTATAGTCACTGTAAAAAATGATAGCAAAGACTTAGCAGGTTCATATATCCATTTAGTTCAAACAATGTAGTTAGTATAAAAGAAATTGCCTCATTCAGTAATGATTTGAAATGTTAGGGACTGCACAGTATTTATGATGAACAACAAGGAAAATTTAAAAGTATAAATGCAAAGGATTTTTTCCTGTTTTTCCTACTGCTGTCAAGACGTAAAGATATTATTATTAAAGATTGATTGCCTTGTGTGTCCTGAATTATGGCAAGTTTCAGATCTACAGTATATTACATTGCATGCAAAGAATAATATAAATGACGTAAGTGGAAGATATAACTCAAAGGTATTAAGTGTCTTAGATACTAAAACATTTTTAAGAAATGAAGACCCGCCTGCTGAGTACTAATCGCAAAATGCATCATACAGTAGGCGGTCAATATTTATATAAAGAATTCTGCCAAGCTTTCAGAACAAGTAATACCTGCTGACTGTCGGGCTGTAATGTTTCTGACTGTGGAAATGTACTGTACAGTATAATAAGACAAACTCTAACTCCAGCATATATAACATGCATTCAGTCAAACATCTCAGACAATGCTGTTTTTTCTTTTTAAATTTGAGTGATTCTTAATCTGTAAACAAGTACAAGGGACCAGTGGATGTTTGTTTATATTCTTGCAATATGTACCACCTTATTCAGTATTATGCATTACTTAAACTATAAAAAAGCAAACCAGATTTAAACACCATGAAGTTCCTGCATGCATTAAGTTAGGGGTATGGAACAATGACCTCTGAGTTGAGCGTGACTAACAATTGTTCATACCTTCTCATAAAGTCAGTGGTGAAGCTGTTGTCATCCATAGTCTTGACTCCCTGTAGAAATTACCATAGTTACGTCAGGACGGGCAAAACAAATTGTATTTCCCAGAAATTCATGTAGCACAAATGTGGCTGACCATGTTTATTAGAGTGCAGTACTTACTTCGGCGTACGCTGTGCAGGTCTCTAAGAGCTACTTGGTGTACGGAAGGATTGCTGAAGGTAAGCGCTGTGAAGTTCTACCGAAACTGATCACCTGTTTATACTGTTTAACACCCTGTAGTTTCCTGCGGGGGCAATAACCACATGAAAGACTGTCTAATCATCATATCAAAATATAATGTGGATGTGCCCTTTATAATCTATGGAGTGAAAAAGAGCCTCGGTCGTTGGAACAATTCATATTAAACATCACTCTTAGAAATAACTATTATATTACAAAAAAGAAAAACATAAGTTTGGTAACTTCAGTACTGGTACAAAAGGTAGCCAAGAAAAGAACTATTTTTTTTGTTTATTGTTTTGCCCAGGATTCCATGCATTGGGTAGCTTACGATCCAGAGCTGTAACAGGCTATTAAATCTGCAACTCTGCCCCCCCCCACCGACCTCCTCAGGGACATATAGCTGCTCATCCAGAACTGCATCCAGGCATTTTGGTATTTCTCCTATGTAACAGCATGATTGTTATTATTTGTATGGATGCTTTGAAATGCTTTCTGAGCTCAAATAGCAATACTGGTAATTAACTTTAAAGAAGAAAAATCTAGACGAAAAGTCATCCTGCGTCCTTAGCCGCAACGGCGGAGGTGTCGTGCTGAAATTCATCTCAAGAGTCTTTGTCATTCTTTCAGCTCCTACCCAAAGCTTGTGATCATATATGAGGGTAGGGATATAGATTATATATATGTACGTGCATATATTTTATTTATTACTATATAACATCTATAAGAAATTGAAGTAGAAAAGTGGGCAGCATGGTGGTGCAGAGGTTAGCACTGCAAGAAGGTCCTGGGTTCGATCCTCGAGTCGGGCATAGGCCCTTTCTCTGGGGAATCTCGCATGCTCTCCCTGTGTTCATGTGGGCTTCCGCTGGGGGCTCTGGTTTCCTGATGATAGCACATGGGTTATTGCGGAAGCGAAAATGTGCTTAGTTTTCCGGGGTGCGTTCTGCTACCAGGATGGAATCCACATTATTCCTCCTGGATCCGAGGTTGGACCAATGGATAAGACCCTCCTCTCCAGTCCTCCAGCGAAGACCTTTGCAAGAAGGCTGAGGAATTGGAACATATTCTTCGGTGCCCTTTCTTAAATATTGGGACCACTACCCCAATCTGCCAAGCCAAAGGTGTCATGTTTGCGGGCGTCTCGGGCACCGGAACGAGGCATGGTGCACAAAAAGGGTGGATGACCCACTAGCGGCTCCAGGAACAGAAGGGGTTTATTAAAGAAAACTACAAACACAAAACCAAAAACACCACGAGGGATCAAAAACTAAAAAGGGATTAATTAACAAAAACTAAATAACAAAGACTAGGAAGGTAAACAGAATACAGATCTAACCAAGCTTAGACAAGTAGCAGCAGCAACACATCATACACACAACTACAAGCACCTTACACAGTCAACAACAATGAACCACTGGGGAACTGAACAGAGGCAGGAACTAAAATACTAAGGGGTAACGAGACTAACACAGGACAGGTGAGACTAATTAACAAAACCAGGGAAACAGGGCACAGGTGAAACTAATAACTCAAAGGAACTAAAAACAGGGAAACTAAGAACTAACCAAGGAAACAGAAACCAACACTAGGGAATTACAGAACAGGTAAAGACACAAGCAGGGGCACAAGGAACAAAACCAAAAACCAAATACAACATCACCAGATACAGGAACTAGAAAAACTCAAATGAAACACTAGGGAGCAAAGTACAAAGACAGAGAAGGTGGGACTTGAACACAGGACAGAAGGGTACTCAGGACAGAAGGGTACACAGGACAGAAGGGTACACAGACAACCCCATGCTCAACACATTGAGCCACATGACCAGACAGGTAACAGGGGAGAACAAAGACTAACATGAAGGACGGGATGACCAGCGACACCTGCTGGTCAAACGGGGAAGGGACAGAGTGGGACAACAGGGGCTGACCCTGACAAAAGGCACTGTTCCCAACCTCCACACAGTGTTGAAGAGGCGTGTCAGACAAGACAGCCCAACAACATCAAGAGCTTTCCGGAACTCAAGGTGAATCTCGTCCCGAAGTCTTACCACCACAGCATTTTTTGACTACTTCAGTGACCTCAGACCTAGAGATGGGAAAGTCCTCCTCTGAGTGTTCCAGCTGTATGACCTCCAGGAAAAGCATATTATTGGGATTCAGGAGGTCATCAAAACAGTCCTACCACCACCTAACTATATCCCCATTTGAAGTCAACATTTCTCCATCTCTGCTGTAAACAGCATAGGTAAAGCCCTGGAGTTTAAACAGGTGACTCCTGAACTTCTGGCCCAAAAAGACATAAATGATGGGATTCAAGCAGATGTAGGAGTAGGCTACAGCCTCCGTCACCTTCAGGCTCAAGTGCAGTGCCGGCGTCAAGGGGGGGCATTCGAAGGCATTGCCCCCCCTAGCGAGTCGCCACGCCCCCCCTACACACGCTCCAGCACCCACCACCACAGGCTCCGAAATATTCATTTTTATATCTAATTATTTTTCAGATATTAAATGTGTAAACATTCACGAAATTAATACAGAGCGGTTTCAAATATTTTTTGTCATATTATAAATTCACCTGAAAGAATTTAGGCTAGTTGGTGCTGATTGGTTGTTGCTTTGGTGCAGCATTTGACTTTCGCGCGGAAAATATGATAAAAATACAATTTTCAACCACCAGCGGTCACATTAGGGTAGCGATTCATTCAACTGAGCAGTCTCTTTTCATAAGGGTGTGTAATTCAAGAGAACGATTCATTCAACGGTAAGCTGCTCCTGCGTTCAATCTGAACAAAACATTGCGCTACGTTTGCGTTTTATGCATCACATTTTATGCTTGTTTACTTGATCTTAGGGTTTGCATGACAGTGTAGGGGGCTGTTATGATGACTGACCGCTTGTCTGGGTCTTTTCTTGTTGTTAATGGCAGCTAACGTTAACATCGCTGGGAATCCCGTGACCCACCGGAGTCACGAAAAATTTTCAACCTCTAGTGTCGCTCATATGAATATAGTTCACGATCGATAGTGCCCCCCCATAGTCAGTTAGATGCCAGCCTGGTAGATCCGGTCTGACGCCGGCCCTGCTCAAGTGAATTGCTAATATGCATGTAATACTTTTGTGAATGAATGATAAAATGGCTATTTTTGTAACATCCAGTACAAAGTTCTAAGGAGGTGGCGAGAGTGGCTCAGTGGTGAAGAGCAACAACCTCTCTCTAAATGTAGACAAAACCAAAGAAATGATCGTCGATTTCAGGAGATCCAGCACTGTTCACCCACCTCTCACCGTCGACGGCGCTGTTGTTGAGAGGGTGAAGTGTCCACTTCACTGAGGACCTCTCCTGGTCCCTCAACTCCTCCTCCATAGCCAGGGGGGCTCGACAGCATCTGCACTTCTTGCGGAGGCTGAAGAGAGTGAGCCCCCCCCCACCTGATCCTCATCACATTCTACACCGGCACCATCGAAAACCTGCTCCGGAGCTGCATCACTGTCTGGTACGGGAACCGTAACATCTCGTACCATAACACGCTTCAGCAGATAGTGAGAGCAGCTGAGAAGATCATCGGTGTGCCCTTACCCCCCCTAAAAGACATCTTCCAGACCTGCTGCTACAACAGAGCCATAAACATTGTAAAGGATCCTTCCCACACGCTACACAGACTCTATTCTCTCTTACCGTATGGAAAACGGTATCGAAGCTTCCGCTCCGCCTCTACCAGGCCGTGCAACAGCTTCATACCACAAGCCATCAGAACTCTGAACACACACTAATATCTGCACTGTCTCTCTTTAACTGCCTCTAAACTGCATATACAAAAACAACCTCTAAATTGCAACTGCACTTTACTTACTGTCCACTGTTACTGCCGCATTATGCATCCATTTCAGCATGTTAATTTTACAACTATAAATTTCAACTTTGTGTCACTGTGAATTTAGTGCTACAACTGACCTGTGCAATATAATAATGTGCAATACCAGCCATTATGGTTCATGTCCCTCCACTACAAATTGGAACTGTGTGCTGTCTATTGATCATCCTGTCTATTATTTGTTTGTATTGTATTGTTTTTTGATTCTGTTACTGCACTTTGTAGTGTCTTATGTTGGGGTAAATCCTGCCAACTGCCTTGTGCAACTGCACAAATCATACGAAGTTTACATCTCTGCACTATTATCTCTGCTCTATTTATCTACTGCCTGTTTGCACCATGCACGCCCTGTTACTATGATGTTAAGTGTACTGTATGTTACTATATGTTGCACCGGGGTCATGGAGAAACATTGTTTCTTCACTATTTGTACATGTATGAAGCTGCTGATGACTGTAAAGTAACCTTGAACCTTGAAGTGAGTCAAAACCACTCTGACTGAAACTTGCATGAAACCTTAGAAAGACTCACTTTTTTTTCTCCTTTTTATCAAGGTGTGAAGTATTTCTTATCATAAAGCTAAAGGACCTCCATTAATTCAAATAGTATGGGACCATGTAAAGAGAGAAAAAATGAGTGATGTCATGATTATTGAAACATATTTTATTGATTTGGCTTCCATTGTATTGCACTTTGGTCCACACAGAGGACTAAATCTGATAAAGCAACACTAGCTAATGCAAAGAAAGACGTAAGGACAGGGTGATGAGCAGCAGAAGATCCGCCACAGTCAGGTTCAGGAGACAGATGTCAGTGATGCTCTGCAGCTTCACACGTATCAGCATGACCCACAAGACGAGGTCATTGCTGATTACCCCGAACACGAAGAGCAGGGAATAAAACACAGGCAGGAAAACAGCGCTGTGTCTGTCATACTTGCATGGTGCAAAATCCTCATAGTCATACTCATAGGAGTATTCGGGGGTGGTATAGTCCGATGTGAAATCATCCTCACTTGTAAATATAATGCAAATGAATTAAGGGATTCAGTACAACACAAAATATAAAAAGCAAGACAAAGTTGATTAGAATTAAAGCAATAAAAAATAAATGATCAACTTAATAAAAACGTAATAGTAGATAAACATTGGGTTTACAACATAACAGAAACACCACTCAGTATAATACCCTATAAAGAACAGGGCCACTCTTTGCCTTCAGAACAGCTTCATTCCTTCCTCTAATGCTGTCATGCAAGAGCTTAACTGTGTGCAGTGGGATTTTGTACCAAAGAAAAGCCTCCCAGACTTGAGGGATGCAGGTAGATATCTACTTCAGACTCTGCACTCCACTACTTCCCATGAAGGTTAGCTGCTGGTGAGATATAGCCATGGAGGCCATTTGACTTCATTCCATGCTTGAATTCCTTTTCACTTCAGCAGTATGGAGGTATTCTCATCTTGGAATATGAGAAAATCATGAAGAAACAGTGTTTTTGCAATAGTTTACACCTAGTCCTATGAAATGGTCTCATATTCATAGGCTGTTATATTCAGAGCCTGGTGGGGGAAGTAATAGTTACATTGAGAAAGTGATTTACAATTTGTGAAATAGACTTTTCATGGCTATAATTGGCTATTTGTGTGCATGATTTGTTTCTCCGAAAGGTGTAGGCAACACCAGTCCCGTCTTCAGAGACTCGGGACAGCTCCTTCATGGTAGATGGTAACTCTTGGAATTCTCTGAAAATCGCATGACGCGTAACTCACAAAAACACCCCAACAGTCAGACCTCTGCATAGTTAGTATATACTGCTGAATGGCATTCAGCCTATTAAGAATCACCACTGTAAAAAGAAATTGCCTTATTCTGTAATGTTTTGAAATGTTAGGGAATACACAGTATTTATGATGAACAACAAGGACATTTTAAAAGTATAAATGCAAAGGATTTTTTCCTGTTTTTCATTGTGTTTTTCCTACTGCTGTCAAGACATAAAGATATATATTAAAGATGGACTCCTTTGTGTGTCCTGAATTAGGCTATGGCAAGTTTGAGATCTACAGTACTGTGCAAAAGTCTTACTTTATACTAAAGTATATACTGCTGAATGGCATTCAGCCTATTAAGAATCACCACTGTAAAAAGAAATTGCCTTATTCTGTAATGTTTTGAAATGTTAGGGAATACACAGTATTTATGATGAACAACAAGGACATTTTAAAAGTATAAATGCAAAGGATTTTTTCCTGTTTTTCATTGTGTTTTTCCTACTGCTGTCAAGACATAAAGATATATATTAAAGATGGACTCCTTTGTGTGTCCTGAATTAGGCTATGGCAAGTTTGAGATCTACAGTACTGTGCAAAAGTCTTAGGCAGTCCAAAGAAATGTTTAAAGCTGTTTATCTGGGTAGCAAGTGTACTTTGGCTTAGAACAAAAAACACAATTTAACATTAGAACATGTGCAAATTAAGAGTAACAATAAAAACTAGTAATAATTTCTTCTGTTTTCAAAAAGTTACTGATATGTAGTTGGATGGCTAGATGAACACCGCTTCAGTTCCCAAACTTCTCCTCAGGGGCACCTGAGCCGTTCCATGATTTTGTTAGATTTCACCAACAGCTCAATTTAATTATTAAATAAATTGGTTTAAAAAGTCAGTGACAGATTGACTAGCTGTATGGGGTGTGCTAGTGGCCAAGTCAAAACATACATGGCTGCACTGGACGGTCGCTGCAAATACTGGGATGATTTTAGCAGAGGTTCTGAAATGGCTAAGCTGACAGACTTTGACAGGCATAATATCATACTGTAGTTTTACACCAACACGACGGTAATTTAAACATCATTTTCTTTGCCTGCCTAAGACTTTTGCACAGTACTGTATATTAGATCGCATGCAAAGAATAATATAAATGATGGTAGTGGGAGTTATAACTCAAAGGTATTAAGTGTCTTAGATGTTAAAACATTTTTGAGAAATGAAGACCCGTCTGCTGAGTACTAATCGCAAAATGCATCATACAGTAGGCCGGTCATTATTTATATATAGAATTCTGCCCAACTTTCAGAACAAGTAATACCTGCTGACTGCCTGGCTGTAATGTTTCTGACTGTGGAAATGTACTGTACAGTATAGTGACACAAACTCTAATGAAATGGCAGGAAGTATCTGGGAGCAAAACTAATGCCAGCATATATAACATCCATACAGTCAAACATCTCGGACTGTTTTTTCTTTTTAAGTTTGAGTGATTCTTAATCTGTAAACAAGTACAAGGAACCAGTGGATATTTATTTGTATTCTTGCAATATGTACCACCTTATTCAGTATTATGCCTTAATTACACTATAAAACAGCAAACCAGATTTAAACACCATGAAGTTCCTGCATGCATTAAGTTAGGGGTATGGAACAATGACCTCTGAGTTGAGCGTGACTAACAATTGTTCATACCTTCTCATCAACTCAGTGGAGAAGCCGTTGTCGTCCATAGTCTTGACTCCCTGTTGAAATGACCATAGTTACATCAGGACGGGCAAAACAAATTGTATTTCCCAGAAATTAATGTAGCACTAATGTGGCTGACCATGTTTATTAGAGTGCAGTACTTACTTCGGCATACGCTCTGCAGGT
Organism: Paramormyrops kingsleyae; assembly: GCF_048594095.1. Lineage (NCBI taxonomy): Eukaryota > Metazoa > Chordata > Actinopteri > Osteoglossiformes > Mormyridae > Paramormyrops > Paramormyrops kingsleyae. Next base: position 28,014,201 of record NC_132805.1, read on the forward strand.
CTCTAAGAGCTACTTGGTGTATGGAAGGATTGCTGAAGGTAAGCGCTGTGAAGTTCTACCGAAACTGATCACCTGTTTATACTGTTTAACACCCTGTAGTTTCCTGTGGGGGCAATAGCCACATGAAAGACTGTCTAATCATCATATCAAAATATAATGTGGATGTGCCCTTTATAATCTATGGAGTGAAAAAGAGCCTCGGTCGTTGGAACAATTGATATTAAGCATCACTCTTAGAAATAACACTATTGGATTGCAAAAAGGAAAAACATAAGTTTGGTAACTTCAGTACTGGTACAAAAGGTAGCCAAGAAAAGAACTATTGTTTTTGCTATTTTTTTTTGCCCAGGATTCCATGCATTGGGTAGCTTACTGTAGTAAATTGTGAGAGGGGGATATATAGGACTCTCGAAGGAACAAACAGGCATGCTTAGGTTCACTCAGATATTTTTTATTAAAAGCGATACAAAGTTATGAAATATCAGGAAAAACAATGCATAAGTAGTCCCTTTGATGATTAAAATGCATAAGCAGCTGCAGAGCTATTTACACTCGGACGTGCCCTCATTACCCACTTTCACACACGGACGTGCCATCATCACCCACCTTCACACACGGACGTGCCATCATCACCCACCTTCTCACACGGACGTGCCATCATCACCCACCTTCTCACACGGACGTGCCATCATCACCCACTTTCACACACGGACGTGCCATCATCACCCACCTTCTCACACGGACGTGCCATCATCACCCACCTTCACACACGGACGTGCCATCATCACCCACTTTCACACACGGACGTGCCATCATCACCCACCTTCACACATGGACCGGGGAGCCCGTTTCAGTCCTGGCAGGAGACCAACACGTAAGTCCCGAGAAATGCCGGGTGATGCGCGCTCTATCCCACGGCTGAGCTCTGGTCAGTACTGAGTTTTCCCCCTTTCTTATACTAAATTGGGCGCTGCATGCGGGCAGAGGACGAGCTGGCCAGGTTCACCCCTCCCATCAGGCAATGCGCTCTTAATTTTCCAATTTTGTCCGGGTAATGCTGATTGCGGTTTCAATCAAGGATAACAAGACAAGTGTCCTTGAGGAACGCTTTCCCTTATTCCCGAAGACGAGATAAATGTCCCGGAAACCGATCAGAGCAAGGGTTTTTTTTAGGACGTTACAAGATAAGAATCTTGACTCCTTTCATGAGAAACAAGTTATATAAGTGATTAATGAAAGACATGTTTGTGCAGTTCGACCTTGGCACAATAATATTATGGGTGAATCATGAACGACGTATTCGAATCTCAGGACGATTAGTCCAAACACTCAATCATCTCATATGTATGACAGTAACAGGAGGGCAATGATTAATTCTAGGGGACGTAATCATCTGCAAGTTCATCCTAATACACTTACGATCCAGAGCTGTAACAGGCTATTGAATCTGCAACTTTGCCCCCCCCCCCCCCCCGGGACATATATAGCTGCTCATCTAGAACTGTGTCCAGGCATTTTGGTGTTTCCCCTATGTAACAGCATGATTAGTATGATTTATATGGATGCATTGAAATGCTTATGAGCTCATTTGCTTTGAATAAAGAGCGGTACTTAATATACATAATACTTCACGGGCAATTAACTTTAAACAAAATAAATCTCGACGAAAAGTCATCCTGCGTCCTTAGCCACAACGGCAGAGGTGTCATGCTGAAATTCATCTCAAGAGTCTTTCCTGACACATCTGCTGCACCTGTTGATTCGACCAAACGCCGATCAAAAATACTTATACTATCCATTCATCCCTCATTTATCTACCTCGTATTCAGGGATGGGTTGCGGGTGCAGCAGCCTAAGCAGGGATGCCCAGACCTCCCTCTCACCAGCCACCTCCTCCAGCTCCTCCGGGGGAATACCAAGGTGTTCCCAGGCCAGCCGAGAGAGATAATCTCTCCAGCATGTCCTGGGTCTGCCCCAGGGTCTCCTCCTGGTTGGACATGTCTGAAACATCTCCCCAGGGAGGCATCCTAGATAGACGCCTAAACCACCTCAACTGGCTCCTTTTGATAGGGAGGAGTAGTGGCACTACGTCAAGCTGCTCCCAAATGTCCGAGCTCCTCACCCTGTCTCGAAGGCCAAGTCCAGAAACTCTGCAAAGGAAATTCATTTCTGACACTTGTATCCATGATCTCATTCTTTCGGTTACTACCCAAAGCTTGTGATCATATATGAGGGTAGGAATGTAGATCGCCCAAAAAAAAAAGCTGTATAAATAGTTCTCTCTTTACCATGACAGAAAGGTGCAACATCCGCAATGACCCATTGAACCCTTTCCATTTTTGAGCGTTTTTCTATCCCTTTGATTATAGACTTATTACATGGTTTATACATGAGTTACCCACATGTGCTTTATGGTTTTGTTTTCAGGACATTCTGGGCTACACAGATATGTCATAATTTGATGTGTAAATGCTGACACAGTCTTGATATCATCCTTCTTATGAGGAAAAACTACTTGCACCTGCTGAAATTTCTCAATTTTCAGTCTCATCAATTAAAAATTTGCAGGCACTACAAATATGATCTTACAAATGTTGATATTAGAGTTTCTATGATGTGGGAATGCAGGGGTTTCATTGGGAACCTTTCTATGGCTTAGTATTGTGAAGTATTACATGCTTAGTGCCAGGCGGAAATGAATATATTTGCTTTTACATTCATTCTGTAAGTTGTTGAGATGATCTGATAGACTGCAATGCATGCTTGTTTATATATATATATATAGCAACAGCAACAACATTGAATTCTTTTAAACATAAGTGACATTCATAGTTGTACTGGACCGTTCAGTCTTGCTTGTCTGGGATAGCTGTGGTGTGACTGTGGAAATCATAAACTTTTCATACATGCATGGCATCCTGTTCAGGAGTTTAAACAGGTGCCTTCTGAACTTCTGGCCCACAAAGACATAAATGATGGGATTCAAGCAGGTGTGGGAGTAGGCTACAGCCTCCGTCACCTGCAGGCTCAACCGAATGACTCTGCTGGATTCACATGGTATGTAGATAGAGAAAAGTTCTAGTGCCTGCAAGAATGATGCAACATTGTAGGGGGTCCAACAGCAGAAGAACACCATGACCACCAGCAGTACGAGACGTATGGTCTTCTTCTCTTTTGACTTGAGGTGAAGTATTCTTCTCAGGATCATCGAGTAGCAAAACACCATGATGAAAAATGGAATCAGAAGACTGGTCACATTCCTTTTAAACAGGCCAAATGCTCTCAAGGATGCCTTAGTATCAGTATCACAGACCCTTGTGTGATTTTGTAAATGAACATCAATGAGCGTTATTTCAGGAAATGAAGCCAAAAGTGCTACGATCCAGGTTATGGTAATCATGATGGCTTGATATCTACGTGTTCTGGTTTTGAGGGAACTCACTGCATGAACTACAGCCAGATAGCGGTCGATGCTCATGATTACGATGAAGAAGATGCTGCTGTTGAAGCCAATGTAGTAGCTGCTCATGACGACTTTGCACATGGCAGGACCGAAGACCCAGTCCGCTCTCGAGTAGTGGACCAGGAAGGGCAGGGTGATGAGCAGCAGAAGATCCGCCACAGTCAGGTTCAGGAGACAGATGTCAGTGATGCTCTGCAGCTTCACAGGTATCAGCATGACCCACAAGACGAGGCCATTGCTGATTACCCCGAACACGAAGAGCAGGGAATAAAACACAGGCAGGAAAACAGCGCCGTGTCTCTCATACTCACACAATCCAAAATCTGGAGGTATACTGTAATCAGTATAGTCACTGTAAAAAATGATAGCAAAGACTTAGCAGGTTCATATATCCATTTAGTTCAAACAATGTAGTTAGTATAAAAGAAATTGCCTCATTCAGTAATGATTTGAAATGTTAGGGACTGCACAGTATTTATGATGAACAACAAGGAAGATTTAAATGTATAAATGCAAAGGATTTTTTCCTGTTTTTCTTTGTGTTTTTCCTACTGCTATCAAGACATGTAAGATGGACTCCCTTGTGTGTCCTGAATTATGGCAAGTTTCATCTATATTAGATCGCATGCAAAGAATAATATAAATGACGGTAGTGGAAGTTATAACTCAAAGGTATTAAGTGTCTTAGATACTAAAACATTTTTAAGAAATGAAGACCCGCCTGCTGATTACTAATCGCAAAATGCATCATACAGTAGTCGGTCAATATTTATATAAAGAATTCTGCCCAATTTTCAGAACAAGTAATACCTGTTGACTGTCGGGCTGTAATGTTTCTGACTGTGGAAATGTACTGTACAGTATAATAAGACAAACTCTAACTCCAGCATATATAACATGCATTCAGCCAAACATCTCAGACAATGCTGTTTTTTCTTTTTAAATTTGAGTGATTCTTAATCTTTAAACAAGTACAAGGGACCAGTGGATGTTTGTTTATATTCTTGCAATATGTACCACCTTATTCAGTATTATGCCTTAATTACACTATAAAAAAGCAAACCAGATTTAAACACCATGAAGTTCCTGCATGCATTAAGTTAGGGGTATGGAACAATGACCTCTGAGTTGAGCGTGACTAACAATTGTTCATACCTTCTCATCAAGTCAGTGGTGAAGCTGTTGTTGTCCATAGTCTTGACTCCCTGTAGAAATTACCATAGTTACGTCAGGACGGGCAAAACAAATTGTATTTTCCAGAAATTAATGTAGCACTAATGTGGCTGACCATGTTTATTAGAGTGCAGTACTTACTTCAGCATACGCTCTGCAGGTCTGCAGTTGACAGTCTCTAAGAGCTAGTTGGTGTACGGAAGGATTGCTGAAGGTAAGCGCTGTGACGTTACACCGAAACTGAACACTTTTTTATAATCTTTAGCACTCTGCAAGTCCTGCGGGTGAAAAACCACATGCAAGATTGTCTTACCATTATATGGAAATGCAACGTGGATGTGCCCTTTATAACCTATGGAGTGAAAGATAGCCTCGATCGTTGAAACAATTAATATTAAACATCACTCTTAGAAATACCACTATTGGATTGCAAAGGAAAAACTTCAGTTTGGTAACCTCAGTACTGGTACAAAAGGTGTGCATGAAAAGAACTGTTGTTTTTGCTTATATTTTTGCCCAGGATTCCACGCTTTAGGTAGTTTACAATACAGAGCTGTAACAAGCTATTAAATCTGCAACTGTGCCTTCCCACACCCCCTCAGGGACATATATAGCAGAACTGCATATAGCTGCCTCAGCAATGCGGCCGCAGATTGGATGAAATCATTACAAAATCAATCATCAACCTTCAGCCTAGGGTGCTCTGGTGTCTGGTGCTCTTACGAACAGCCTTATGTTCAGTCATGGTTGTTATGAACAAACTGTGGGTAGCACAGAAGTCCAATAACAGATCACCGCTTGGGATCAGATCAAGGAGACCATTCCTCCCAGTCGCAGATTTCCAGATTTCACTGTCATTACCCACATTAGTGTTAATGTCCCCCAGCAGAACAATGGATCCTGAAGAGGCTTCCAGCCGTCCATCCAAGGTCTCTAATAAAGCAGGATACTCTGAGTTGGGGTTTGGTGCATATGTACAAACAACAATCAGTGCCCCTCTCCCGACTCAAAGTCAAAGGGAGTCAACCCTATTGTTCACTAACACCAACTCTGACATACAGGCACCAAACAGTAGGGCTATAAATAGACCCAAACCTGCCTGGCACGTCTCACCTTGGGCAACCACAGAGTGGAATAGAGACAAGTCCATCTCCAGGAGTTTAGTTCCAGAGTCCAAGTCGTGCGTTGAGGTGAGCCAGACTATTCGGTATCTATCTCCCTCCTGCACCAGCTCAGGCTCCTTTCCCACCAGAGAGGTTATGTTCTGTGGTCCTAGAGTCAGATAGTTTCAGAACATGCTCCTCCTCCCCTCAGGCCTGGCTCTAGGGTGGGGCCCTGGTCTCCCAGGCCAGGTCGGATCACACTGTCCTTTATGGTCTTCCTCATGAAGGTCTATATGAGTTGCACTTATGGTGCTTTTCCACTGTTATGCAGGAACCAGGCTGTACCCAACCCCTACTGTGAAAAGGCACTTTCATGGTAGTTTCTGAGATATTTAATAGCTAGTTAGTTAATTAATTAATGCAACACGTTTGAAAAGCATTCAGAATCGCAAAAATATTTTTATTTTAGTTACAACTAGTAAGTAAACAGTCTAACATCATGCAAAAAAGAAATTAAAAATATCTAACAGTGACAGGAAAAAGTTATGTATGATTTGATTAATTAATACAATATTAATTAGTTATTAATTGTTATTAATGTCATTGCTTCAAAAAACGCTGTTTATGTGATTTCCTTTTACGTGTCTCATCAGGACAATCACGTTGGAGACTCCAACACTAGTCTGCTATCATGTGTATGTCCCATCTGCCTTGATATCTCTCCTCCATCACCTTCATATCCTGGTGGAACCTCTCGCCTTGTTCCTCACTGAAGTCTCCAAGGTTATCTGGAAATCTGTTCAAATGGCTATGGAGCAGCTTTATGCTCATATTAACTCCCAAATTTCTGAAGTTAGCAAGCATATCTTGCACCAATTATTATAATTATTATAATTGTCTGCTCTGTGATCACCCAAGTGGTTCTTCACAACAGAGACAAAACTCTTCCAGGCCGAAGCCTCAGTGTCATTCACGCATTTGGTAAAATTGGAATCGTTCATGAGTTTATGAATCTGAGGACCATCAAGGATTCCAGCTTTTAGTTTTTCCATGCTCAGTCCAGGGAGTGATCTACAAATGTACTTGAAGCAATTACAGATTTTGTCCAAAGCCCTATCAAACTGCTTCATCAATCCTAGCTTAATATGAGAGAATGATTTTGTTCTTGTCCACCAGCGGCTTCTTCATGATATTCGCAGCGCAAACAATCATTTCTTCCCTTGTAGGCCATGACACTTTTGTCCAATGATCTTGCTTTGCCCTGCTATCCCAGAGGCACATGTGTGATCCTACATTTAGTACATTTTTAAGTAGGAGGTTCAAAATTTTTAAGTTCTAAGTTATTAGTAATGCTATGTGTGATACTACTAATATTGAATAATGTAATATTATGCCCTTTTTTCCTTCAGATAATCCATGCATATCGATGCAGATCATTGGTATCTCTGTGCATTTAGTTCAATCAGACGGTGGTGATGCAACCAGCTCGATTTAGTCAGACTTTTGGCCCTGCTAATAAGCATGCATGGCCATGTCAGCGCAGATACAGACTGGGTGTGACTCTGCAGTATGGCTCAGGTACAGCTCGTTTCTTGGTTGTAGTGGAAAAGCGACATTAGTCCGGCCACCCAGCCAGGATCAATTTGCCTCGGCAGACCCTACCATGTAGACCCTACACCAGGAGTAGCCAATCTTATCCGCAAAGGGCCGGTGTATATGCAGGATTTCGCTGCAACTCCCTAATTAGATTACTAATTAGAGGACTGATCGACTGAAGAGTCCTCACACCTGGGTTTGAACAGCTGACCTACAGGTTATCTCAAAAACCTGCATACTGTACACGCCGGCCCTTTGCGGGTAAGATTGGCTACCCCTGCCCTACACAATTGACTTTCAGGAAGGAAATAAATAATAAATAGTGCATTGACCTGTTTAAGCAGTCTGTCTTTTTCAGCCTTGCCGGGTCTTTTTCTAACATCCATCGTTTGAGAAACTTCCAATGATTAGGAATAGCAAGCACCTCAGTGACTGTGCACTGCACTCAATTCTAAATGACAAGGGATCACACAGTTCCATATGCCACATATTTGCGTGTTTCTGTATGCAGAGCAGTCGTGGTGTGTGTGTGTGTGTGTGAGAGAGAGAGAGAGAGAGAGGGGGGGGGGGGGACAGGAAGAGAGAAATTTCACTGGTTAACATTTTGAAGCATTATTGTAGAATTTTAAAGTTGAAAAAATTATTTTGTGTTCAACAGACTCAATTTGAACCTGTCAAATTATTTTGTTTCTGACCAGCACAACAGCTGTGCAGCCCACAGGGAATCCTCCTGAGCCTCCTGATTGGCTGCCCCGTGTCCAAGCTTTCTGACATTTCTCATATGTATGAGTACAATTATGATTTGTATGGATGCCTTTAAAATGCTTACTGCACTCTTCAGCTTTGGATAAAGAGCAGTACATAAAACTTCAGAGGCTGCAATTAATTTCAAACAAAAAAAAAATCCCCAAACAATTCATCACGGCAGAGATGTCATGCTGAAATTTCTCGCGAGAGTCTTCGCCAGTACCCCTGCTGTCGGATTTGGCGACGCCAGACTCTTTATCATCATGGTCATGTGACCTACATGACTGTTCCGGTTGCTGCAGCAGCAGCTTATTGGTGACGTGCTGCATGTTTCATAAACAATCTCTACAGCTATGCTGATGACTTTGGGTTCCTAGACCACTTACCACATGCTCTTTCATTCATATTGAAGAAGGACCAGGATTCTAGCATTTAAACCTTAAATCGTGATTTATACTTCTGCATAGAATCGACACCTTGAGTACAGCGTAGCTGTGGACTCCATGCTGCAGCCTGACGTGTATCTCCCCAGAAATGTAAGTACATGTTGCAGCAACACTGACCACAAGAAATGTGATTGGTTCACTTGGTTGCATTCGTGTTTTATGAGAGTGAAGAAAGTGTACATCCTTGGTGTGCTTACACCGCTGATTGAAACCGAAGTGATATTTATATCTAGCATTAGAAACCTCATCCTAGGCGTCGTAGCAACAGATCTACAAATCTTCATTTACCTCCTTAATTTTATTTATACATTGCACAACTAAAAAAATAGCACAGACATTAACTTTAGAAGGGGAAATTTAAAAAACTGATTGTACATTTTTCCAAAATTTTCTGCAGGAAGTTTGGAGCAGCACAAATGTAAGCAGGACTCAGAAAATGGATACTTAGTTAAATGTTAGTTTTTTTCTCTTTCAATTGCATGATTCGACAATGGAATATATGTTAGGGTGGGAAGACAATATATGCAACATCTAAAAATACGTATCATCTAGCATTTTGTCGGTGAAATTGCTGAGCAACACAGACACACCAGCGCACGAATATAAATGCTTGCAACGGCGTAGGCTAGACAAAGCATTAACCAGCCTTTCAGGGGGCTCAGCCCCCTGAAGAAATGCGAGACGACAAATAATCTGCCAAAATAACGTGAATATAAAATGTCACACTCAATTTTCTGTGCCTGCATATCTGGCATTTCACCCTTAACTCTCAATGGTTCCTTGGGGTGCGTTCTGCACCCCCTGCCCATTTCTATGGCTACTACCATGTTGTTATTAAAATTACAGCAGTTATCCTCTAGGACATTGTAAGTGCACCAGTTTTACATACGGTCATGCAGAAAATGATAGAAAAAGTGTTGACGTCAATTATCGCTGGCATACTTTCTTCGGGGGTGCAAAATGCACCCCAAAAAAAACTTAATTTATGACAGATGTCTGTGGAGATTCTCAGTTATCCAGGTCATGGTTATCCTAAAAAAGGGTTATGCAATAGCAACTGGACTTTGTTTTTCATAGAAGAAGTGTTGCACTCCATCCAGAGTGCTTTCTCAATTCTGACTGACTGGTTGGCATAGCAGGTTGATGAACCCTGTAGAATCCTCAAGTCGTTAGCACTAGATGGTCACCTGTGGGTTGTTGTTGTTCCCCCTGGCTTTCATGTGTTTCAATGATACCACCTGAGGCTGAGCGTGAACGACTGTGGAAGCGTCTGGGCAAAGTTGAAAGAACTGCATTGTAGGTAGGTGATAGACGTCTTAGGCCACCTCCTCTGTTCAACGACGGTCGTTCATTTGAAGCAGTTGTCCTCCCGGTCCACCTACAATGCAGTTCTTTCAACTTTGCCAAGACGCTTCCAAAGTCGTTCATGCTTAATTACAAAATAACGTGAATATAAAATGTCACACTCAATTTTCTGTGCCTGCATATCTGGCATTTGACCCTTAAGGCTGATTCTTACTTCTGTGTGCTCTAGTGATTATTCTCATATGTGTCTAACAAAAGCTGCAGGTTCCCCAAATGGCTTTTAGTTTGGTGTTTACATTTCAACCCCTCCCTCCCCATAATAAGCATTACTTCCCTTTCTGATCGCTTTGTCACATGCCTCTATTCTTATACAACCCTGTCTAGGGTTGAATCGTAATATCAAGGAGCAACGACCAGCTGATAAGGCACTGGTTAGCTTTGCACATGCAGTGCAAGAAGATCGTTATCGGTAAATATGCATCAGTACAGTCAATGCAAACATCCGGTCTGTGGAGGGCAAATGAGTTGCACTGACTTGCAGCATTAACTTTCCTATACTGTAGGTGATACAGAAGCATAGGGCTTTGAAACGAATACCAGGGGCTACAACTAGGAACCGTTAGACTCTTTTCTTCCGTCCAATCAGTTCTTTCTCTAAAACATCTGCTTTGGGGGATGCTGCCGCATCAGGACGTTGACATCAGTGTCTAATTTCAGACTGATCAGGAGGAAACTGCGTGAGTTTCTAGAGCATCCAAGTTTGCAGCTGAGCATATGATTCTTCCGAATGTCACTCTTAGGGGACACTAATTACTGTCTGGTGGGCAGAGGACCTGAACCTTTATTCGCAGAAGCAGCATGGGACCACGCAGCGTCATTCCACAGTATAAACGTAACACCCATAGCTGGCAACAGGGAATGGACAGTGACTTTCACAATACCAGATAAATCGTAAGTCCCTCAATGAGGGCAGTGTGTGGCTCAGTGGGTTTGGATACTTTGCCTTTGACTGGAAGGTTTAAGTCCCTCAATGAGGGCAGTTTGTGGCTCATTGGGTTTGGATACTTTGCCTTTGACTGGAAGGTTGCCAGCTCAAATCTCATTGTTGGCAGAATGATTTCTTTAACCTCTTAACTGCCAACTATCTGCTGACTGCTTTCTCAAAAAGTGTTTAAAGCTTTGTTTAAAAGGACCGCTAGATATGTAAAGTGTAGATAAAGAATATGTAATATTACTCCTTGTAAAAAGACATCACTTCTGCAAGAGCTTGTATCTGAAAAAGCCATATATGCTTTCTAATATAAAAGATTGTGTAATGCAAAATATCTACAGATCGCTTTATCTAAATATTTCCATTTAAGGAAATGAATCCAGAAATGGATTAGAAACATAAGAACATAAGAAATATACAAACGAGAGGAGGCCATTCGGCCCATCGAGCTCGCTTGGGGAGAACTTAACTAATAGCTCAGAGTTGTTAAAATCTTATCTAGCTCTGATTTAAAGGAACCCAAGGATTCAGCTTGCACTACGTTATCAGGAAGACTATTCCATACTCTGACTACACGCTGTCTAAATAAGTGCTTCCTTAAATCCAGTTTGAAATGTTCTCCCGTTAATTTCCACCTATGGCCACGAATTCTTGTATTTGAACTAATGCTGAAGTAACTATTCGGTTGAACAGCATCTAAACCTGTTAGAATCTTATAGACCTGGATCATGTCCCCTGATTAAAAGAATCATTAAAATTAGTAATGAAGTGTAATGTACATAGCATACATTCTTGCTTGCTTATGTTTCAGAGCAGAACAAATCACAAGATAGTCATGACAGTAGTTATATGTCACTTCAGATAAGTGTCTGCTAAATGAAAGGAAATGTAAAGACAAAAGGCTTTACTCAAGCAAATTCATAGTGTTTGGGTGGCAGATTTTCTAATTTTGTCAAGTTCTGTGGGTAGAGCTGAGATCTATTCAAATATTCAGGCATCTGCTGACATAATGCAGACCTAGAACTTGCAAACAGAGTAGAAATCTGTTTTTTTATTTAATGAAGAAGAATCACATGGATGTTCTTAATGAACAAAGTGAAATCTAGTTTTCCATTATGCAGAAAACTGAAATTATTTCTTACCATTCGAGTAAAGAACAGGGTTATACTGTAATGAAAATATATGAATAGTAAATATACAGTATGACATGAATATGTTACAACTGTCATAATAATTGATAATAACAATAATAATAATAATGTTATGATCGTGTGTCGGGCGAGCAAGCAGGGAGCGGGGGAATCAGGATCGGGCAGAAGGGAATCCAGGAAACAGGGTTTATTACGGCAGAATCAACAAGGCAGGGTACAGACGGTATACAACATCAATGGCCGGACTGGGGAAACAGACTTGAACGTGGACTAAATACACAGGACTGCTCAGAAATAATAGGAAACAGCTGCATAAAATCAGGAATTGACACAAGGTAATGAGGGGGCGTGGCATACGGAAGGATCGTAGGAGAAGGTTATGACAAATAATAGTAAGAAGAACAATAATACTGAATTCCTTTAAACAGAAGTGACATTCATAGTTGTTCTGGACCGTTCAGTCTTGCTTGTCTGGGATAGCTGTGGTGTGACTGTGGAAATCATAAACTTATCATACATGCATGGCATCCTGTTCAGGAGTGCTACGATCCAGGTTATGGTAATCATGATGGCTTGATATCTGCGTGTTCTGGTTTTGAGGGAACTCACGGCATGAACTACAGCCAGATAGCGGTCGATGCTCATGATTACGATGAAGAAGATGCTGCTGTTGAAGCCAATGTAGTAGCTGCTCATGACGACTTTGCACATGGCAGGACCGAAGACCCAGTCCACTCTCGAGTAGTGGGCCAGGAAGGGCAGGGTGATGAGTAGCAGAAGATCCGCCACAGTCAGGTTCAGGAGACAGATGTCAGTGATGCTCTGCAGCTTCACACGTATCAGCATGACCCACAAGACGAGGCCATTGCTGATTACCCCGAACACGAAGAGCAGGGAATAAAACACAGGCAGGAAAACAGTGCTGTGTCTCTCATACTTGCATGGTCCAAAACCCAGAATGTCATACTCATCGGAGTATTCGGGGGTGGTATAGTCCGATGTGAAATCATCCTCACTGTAAAATATAATGCAAATGAATTAAGGGATTCAGTACAACACAAAATATAAAAAGCAAGACAAAGTTGATTAGAATTAAAACAATAAAAAATAAATGATCAACTTAATAAAAACATAATAGTAGATAAACATTGGGTTTACAACATAACAGAAACACCACTCAATATAAAACCCTATAAAGAACAGGGCCACTATTTGCCTTCAGAACAGCTTCATTCCTTCCTCTAATGCTGTCATGCAAGAGCTTAACTGTGTGCAGTGGGATTTTGGACCAAAGAAAAGCCTCCCAGACTTGAGGGATGCAGGTAGGTATCTACTTCAGACTCTGCACTCCACTACTTCCCATGAAGGTTAGCTGCTGGTGAGATATAGCCATGGAGGCCATTTGACTTCATTCCATGCTTGAATTCCTTTTCACTTCAGCAGTATGGTGGTATTCTCATCTTGGAATATGAGAAAATCATGAAGAAACAGTGTTTTTGCAATAGTTTACACCTAGTCCTATGAAATGGCCTCATATTCATTGGCTGTTATATACAGAGCCTGGTGGGGGAAGTAATAGTTACACTGAGGAAGCGATTTACAATTTGTGAAATAGACTTTTCATGGCTATAATTTGCTATTTGTGTGCATGTTTTGTTTCTCCGAAAGGTGTAGGCAACACCAGTCCCGTCTTCAGAGACTCGGGACAGCTCCTTCATGGTAGATGGTAGCTCTTGGAATTCTCTGAAAATCGCATGACGCGTAACTCACAAAAACACCCCAACAGTCAGACCTCTGCATAGTTAGTATATACTGCTGAATGGCATTCAGCCTATTAAGAATCACCACTGTAAAAAGAAATTGCCTTATTCTGTAATGATTTGAAATGTTAGGAAATACACAGTATTTATGAACAACAAGGAAAATTAAAAAGTATAAATGCAAAGTATTTTTTCCCTGTTTTTCTTTGTGTTTTTCCTACTGCTGTGAAGACATGTAAAGATATATACTGTATTAAAGATGGACTCCCTTGTGTGTCCTGAACTGTGGCAAGTTTCAGATCTATATTACTGTACATTGCATGCAAATGTATCAAGTGTCTTAGAAGAAAGTTGCTAAAACATTTTTAAGAAATGAAGACCCACCTGCTGAGTACAAATCACAAAATGCATCACACAGTAGTCGGTCAATATTTATATAAAGAATTCTGCCCAACTTTCAGAACAAGTAATACCTGCTGACTGTCGGGCTGTAATGTTTCTGACTGTGGAAATGTACTGTACAGTATAATAAGACAAACTCTAACTCCAGCATATATAACATGCATTCAGCCAAACATCTCAGACAATGCTGTTTTTTCTTTTTAAATTTGAGTGATTCTTAATCTGTAAACAAGTACAAGGGACCAGTGGATGTTTGTTTATATTCTTGCAATATGTACCACCTTATTCAGTATTATGCCTTAATTACACTATAAAAAAGCAAACCAGATTTAAACACTATGAAGCTCCTGCATGCACTAAGTTAAGGGTATGGAACAATAACCTCCGAGTTTGGGGTGATAATAATTGTTCATACCTTCTCATCAACTCAGTGGTGAAGCTGTTGTCGTCCATAGTCTAGACTCCCTGTAGAAATTACTGTAGTAATGTCAGGACGGGCAAAACAAATTGTATTTCCCAGAAATAAATGTAGCACAAATGTGGCTGAAGATGTTTATTAGAGTGCAGTACTTACTTCAGCATACATTGTGCAGATCTGCAGTTGACAGTCTCTAAGAGCTACTTGGTGTACGGAAGAATTGCTGAAGGTAAGCGCTGTGACGTTATACTGAAACTGAACACTTTTTTTTATAATCTTTAGCACTCTGCAGGTGCTGCGGGTGGAAAACCACATGCAAGATTGTCTTACCATTATATGGAAATGCAACGTGGATGTGCCCTTTATAATCTATGGAGTGAAAAAGAGCCTCGTCGTTTGGAACAATTGATATTAAACATCACTCTTAGAAATAACACTATTGGATTGCAAAGGAAAAACTTCAGTTTGGTAACCTCAGTACTGGTACAAAAGGTATGCATGGAAAGAACTGTTGTTTTCCTTATATTTTTGCCCAAGATTCCATGCTTTAGGTAGTTTACAATCCAGAGCTGTAACAAGCTATTAAATCTGCAACTGTGCCCCCCCCACACCCCCTCATGGACATATATAACTGCTCATCCAGAACTGCATTATAGCCTCCTCAGCAGTGGAGTCCCAGAAGATGGCCCATTCACGCTCAATGTCCCTTGACCCCCTTTGGAAAGAGATATTCTGCCGGAGGTGTGAGTTAACAATCTCCTAGACAGGGGCCTCTGCCAGATGCTCCCAGCACACCTTAACAAGACATTTGGGTCCCCACCATTTGATCCAACTCACTACCAGGTGGTGATCAGTCAACAGCTCAGCTCCTTTCTACAACTGAGTGTCCAAAACATGCGGCCACAGATTGGATGAAATCATTACAAAATCAATCATCAACCTTCAGCCTAGGGTGCTCTGGTGTCTGGTGCTCTTATGAACACAGAACAACAGAACAACAACAGAACAATGGACTCCAAAGCGACTTCCAGCTGTCCATCCAAAGGTCTCCAAGAAAGCAGGATACTCTGAGTTGGGGTTTGGTGCATATGTACAAACAACAATCAGTGCCCATCCTCTGACTCAAAGTCAAAGGGAGACAACCCTCTTGTTCACTGAGATAAACTCTGACATACAGGCACCAAACAGTAGGGCTATAAATAGACCCAAACCTGCCTGGCACATCTCACCTTGGGCAACCACAGAGTGGAATAGAGACAAGTCCATCTCCAGGAGTTTCATTCCAGAGTCCAAGTCGTGCGTTGAGGTGAGCCAGACTATTTGGTATCTATCTCCCTCCTGCACCAGCTCAGGCTCCTTTCCCATCAGAGAGGTTATGTTCTGTGGTCCTAGAGCCAGATAGTTTCAGAACATGCTCCTCCTTCCCTCAGGCCTGGCTCTAGGGTGGGGCCCTGGTCTCCCAGGCCAGGTCGGATCACACTGTCCTTTATGGTCTTCCTCATGAAGGTCTATATGAGTTGCACTTATGGTGCTTTTCCACTGGTATGCAGGAACCAGGCTGTACCCAACCCCTACTGTGAAAAGGCACTAAGTGCAGCGCGTTACAGCTCGCAGAAACTTTTGTAGCTTCTGGTCTCTTAGTGTCACTTTCCTACAGTGCAACAGGAACTGTGATCTTTATGCTACATAAGCATGGGGGACGCAAAAAGCTTGTAGGTTTTTGTATTTTTCAGACAATTTTTTGTATTTTTAAAATGTCTCGTGGGACAGATGCAACAAGGCGACCGGACGTTCCCTACCCCTGGACTAAAAAGGTTCCATAGCTACCTTGGAGGAACTACAATGAGACTGAGTTCCTTGCCTGTTGTGGCATTCTAGTATTCTCTGAGATGTCCATGTCATTGTATCATAAGCATGTGATCAGAGGTTAGTTGACACCAGACTTAAAGCGTCATTGCAGAGCATTAAGTTGACTACTCGACTACTCTGTGCAACCCCTAGTACATCATGATATATTTGCTAATTTCAGCTAGTATGTCCATGAGAATTGCTCTTTATGTTAGCATAAAACGCTAGCAGAATTAGCATTACCTTGTTTTGAATTTACATTACAAATCCAATTTGTTCAGCTATTCTCTAGTACATTTTTAAGTAGGAGGTTGGAATTTTTCAAGTTCCAAGTTATTAGTAATGCAAAGTGTGATACTATTAATATTAAATGATAATATTAATATTATGCCCTTTTTTCCTTCAGATAATCCTAGTGTTGTAGTTCTCGAGACCAAATAGAGTCGAGACCAAGACAAGACCGAGACCACAAAAAATTGGTCTCGAGACCGGTCTCGAGACCAATTTTTTGTGGTCTCGGTCTTGTCTTGGTCTCGACTCTATTTGGTCTCGGTCTTGTCTTGGTCTCTGACATAGCGGTCTCGATGGGATGGGGAAAAAAAGAGAAAACTGCACATCCTCACAGAACAGTATCATTTTTTATTACGCGCCTCAATTCAAATGCAACCAGTCAGATGCATCCATTTCAAAAACGTTACATTTTATACATTTTCTCCACGGACACTGCCAATGCTTCACAGTCCACAAACATCATACACATCGTATCATACATCGGCAAAAAAATGTCCGAAAATGTCCGCGAAGTCTATAGCATAGTTATAATTCAAATAAATTAGGTATTTTACATTGATTAGAAAGCACGGTCTTGGAGGTGCAAGTCAATCTGGAGGCTCATTCTCTTCAATTCAAAGCAAAGGATCATTACATAGCTGTATTCATAGCTTACCCGAGACATCTGTCCCTGGTATAAGAGACTTAATATGAACATCTTTCTGGTACATCCCATCTCTTTCCCTTGACGAGGTCTGATAAAATGGTTATAGGAGAGGATTGCTGAGAATATTATTTTTCATCAGGTCTCGTAACTATGCCTTTTTTCTCTACAGTTGATCTGGGTAATGTGATGTAGATTCTAGCCCTAGTCTGTTTTCGTTCTTGGTCTTGGTCTTGGTCTCGACCATCTTGGTCTTGGTCTCGCCTTAGTGTGTCTTGGTCTTGGTCTTGGACTTGGTCTTGGTACCCTCAAGTCTCGGCAGTGTCTTGGTCTTGATACCCTCCGGTCTCGGCAATGTCTTGGTCTCGGTTTAGGCGGTCTTGACTACAACACTAGATAATCCATGCATATCGATGCAGATCATTGGTATCTCTGTGCATTTAGTTCAATCAGACGGTGGTGATGCAACCAGCTCGATATAGTCAGACTTTTGGCCCTGCTAATAAGCATGCATGGCCATGTCAGCGCAGATACAGACTGGGTGTGACTCTGCAGTATGGCTCAGGTACAGCTCGTTTCTTGGTTGTAGTGGAAAAGCGACATTAGTCCGGCCACCCAGCCAGGACCAATTTGCCTCGGCAGACCCTACCATGTAGACCCTACACCAGGAGTAGCCAATCTTATCCGCAAAGGGCCGGTGTATATGCAGGATTTCGCTGCAACTCCCTAATTAGATTACTAATTAGAGGACTGATCGACTGAAGAGTCCTTACACCTGGGTTTGAACAGCTGACCTACAGGTTATCTCAAAAACCTGCATACACGCCGGCCCTTTGCGGGTAAGATTGGCTACCCCTGCCCTACACAATTGACTTTCAAGAAGGAAATAAATAATAAATAGTGCATTGACCTGTTTAAGCAGTCTGTCTTTTTCAGCCTTGCCGGGTCTTTTTCTAACATCCATCGTTTGAGAAACTTCCAATGATTAGGAATAGCAAGCACCTCAGTGACTGTGCATTGCACTCAATTCTAAATGACAAGGGATCACACAGTTCCATATGCCACATATTTGCGTGTTTCTGTATGCAGAGCAGTCGTGGTGTGTGTGTGTGTGTCTGTGGGTGTAAGAGAGAGGAGGACACGAAGAGAGAAATCTCACTGGTTAACATTTTGAAGCATTGTTTTAAAAGTTTAAAATGATTTTAAAGTTGAAAAATGTATTTTGTGTTCAACAGACTCAATTTGAACCTGTCAAATTATTTTGTTTCTGACCAGCACAACAGCTGTGCAGCCCAAAGGGAATCCTCCTGAGCCTCCTGATTGGCTGCCCCGTGTCCAAGCTTTCTGACATTTCTCATATGTATGAGTACAATTATGATTTGTATGGATGCCTTTAAAATGCTTACTGCACTCTTCAGCTTTGGATAAAACTTTACATAAAACTGCAATTAATTTCAAACAAAAAATCCCCAAACAATTCATCTCGGCAGAGATGTCCTGCTGAAATTTCTCGCGAGAGTCTTCGCCAGTACCCCTGCTGTCAGATTTGGCGACGCCAGACTCTTTATCATCATGGTCATGTGACCTACATGACTGTTCCGGTTGCTGCAGCAGCAGCTTATTGGTGACGTGCTGCATGGTTCATAAACAATCTCTACAGCTATGCTGATGACTTTGGGTTCCTAGACCACTTACCACATGCTCTTTCATTCATATTGAAGAAGGACCAAGATTCTAGCATTTAACCCTTAAATCGTGATTTATACTTCTGCATAGAATCGACACCTTGAGTACAGCGTAGACGTCGACTCCATGCTGCAGCCTGACGTGTATCTCCCCAGAAATGTAAGTACATGTTGCAGCAACACTGACCACAAGAAATGTGATTGGCTCACTTGGTTGCATTCGTGTTTTATGGGAGTGAAGAATGTGTACATCCTCGGTGTGCTTACACCGCTGATTGAAACCGAAGTGATATTTATACCTAGCATTAGAAACCTCAACCTTGGCGTCGTAGCAACAGATCTACAAATCTTCATTTACCTCCTTAATTTTATTTATACATTGCACAACTAAAAAAATAGCACAGACATTAACTTTAGAAGGGGAAATTTAAAAAACTGATTGTACATTTTTCCAAAATTTTCTGCAGGAAGTTTGGAGCAGCACAAATGTAAGCAGGACTCAGAAAATGGATACTTAGTTAAATGTTAGTTTTTTTCTCTTTCAGTTGCATGATTCGACAATGGAATATATGTTAGGGTGGGAAGACAATATATGCAACATCTAAAAATACGTATCATCTAGCATTTTGTCGGTGAAATTGCTGAGCAACACAGACACACCAGCGCACGAATATAAATGCTTGCAACGGTATAGGCTAGACAAAGCATTAACCAGCCTTTCAGGGGGCTCAGCCCCCTGAAGAAATGCGAGACGACAAATAATCTGCCAAAATAACGTGAATATAAAATGTCACACTCAATTTTCTGTGCCTGCATATCTGGCATTTGACCCTTAAGGCTGATTCTTACTTCTGTGTGCTCTAGTGATTATTCTCATATGTGTCTAACAAAAGCTGCAGGTTCCCCAAATGGCTTTTAGTTTGGTGTTTACATTTCAACCCCTACCTCCTCATAATAAGCATTACTTCCCTTTCTGATTGCTTTGTCACATGCCTCTATTCTTATACAACCCCGTCTAGGGTTGAATCGTAATATCAAGGAGCAACGACCAGCTGATAAGGCACTGGTTAGCTTTGCACATGCAGTGCAAGAAGATCGTTATCGGTAAATATGCATCAGTACGGTCAATGCAAACATCCGGTCTGTGGAGGGGAAATGAGTTGCACTGACTTGCAGCATTAACTTTTCTATAGGTGATACAGAAGCAGTAAGAAGCATAGGGCTTTGAAACGAATACCAGGGGCTACAACTAGGAACCGTTAGACTCTTTTCTTCCGTCCAATCAGTTCTTTCTCTAAAACATCTGCTTTGGGGCATGCTGCCGCATCAGGACGTTGACATCAGTGTCTAATTTCAGACTGATCAGGAGGAAACTGCGTGAGTTTCTAGAGCATCCAAGTTTGCAGCTGAGCATATGATTCTTCCGAATGTCACTCTTAGGGGACACTAATTACTGTCTGGTGGGCAGAGGGCCTGAACCTTTATTCGCAGAGGCAGCACGGGACCACGCAGCGTCGACAGAACGTCAGGAAACATTCTTCCACCTGCGATGTCATTCCACAGTATAAATGTAACACCCATAGCTGGCAACAGGGAATGGACAGTGACTTTCACAATACCAGATAAATCGTAAGTCCCTCAATGAGGGCAGTTTGTGGCTCAGTGGGTTCGGATACTTTGCCTTTGACTGGAAGGTTGCCAGCTCAAATCTCATTGTTAGCAGAATGATTTCTTTAACCTCTTAACTGCCAACTGTCTGATGACTGCTTTCTCAAAAAGTGTTTAAAGCTTTGTTTAAAAGGACCACTAGATATGTAAAGTGTAGATAAAGAATATGTAATATTACTCCTTGTAAAAAGACATTACTACTGCAAGAGCTTGTATCTGAAAAAGCCATATATGCTTTCTAATATAAAAGATTGTGTCATGCAAAATATCTACAGAATGCTTTATCTAAATATTTCCATTTAAGGAAATGAATCCAGAAATGGATTAGAAACATAAGAACATAAGAAATATACAAACGAGAGGAGGCCATTCGGCCCATCAAGCTCGCTTGGGGAGAACATAACTAATAGCTCAGAGTTGTTAAAATCTTATCTAGCTCTGATTTAAAGGAACCCTAGGATTCAGCTTGCACTACGTTATCAGGAAGACTATTCCATACTCTGACTACACGCTGTGTAAAGAAGTGCTTCCTTAAATCCAGTTTGAAATGTTCTCCCGTTAATTTCCACCTATGGCCACGAGTTCTTGTATTTGAACTAATGCTGAAGTAACTATTCGGTTGAACAGCATCTAAACCTGTTAGAATCTTATAGACCTGGATCATGTCCCCTGATTAAAAGAATCATTAAAGTTAGTAATGAAGTGTACATAGCATACATTCTTGCTTGCTTATGTTTCAGAGCAGAACAAATCACAAGAAGATAGTCATGACAGTAGTTATATGTCACTTCAGATAAGTGTCTGCTAAATGAAAGGAAATGTAAAGACAAAAGGCTTTTTGCAAGCAAATTCATAGTGTTTGGGTGGCAGATTTTCTAATTTTGTCAAGTTCTGTGGGTAGAGCTGAGATCTATTTAAATATTCAGGCATCTGCTGAAATAATGCAGACCTAGAACTTGCAAACAGAGTAGAAATCAGTTTTTTATTTAATGAAGAAGAATCACATGGACGTTCTTAATGAACAAAGTGATATCTAGTTTTCCATTATGCAAAAAACTGAAATTATTTCTTACCATTCGAGTAAAGAACAGGATTATACTGTAATGAAAATATATGAATAGTAAATATATGACATGAATATGTTACAACTGTCATAATAATTGATAATAACAATAATAATAATAATGTTATGATCGCGTGTCGGGCGAGCGAGCAGGGAGCAGGGGAATCGGGATCGGGCAGATGGGAATCCAGGAAACAGCATAATAATTGATAATAATAATAATAATAGTGTAATAATAATAATAAGAAGAACAATAATACTGAATTCCTTTAAGCATAAGTGACATTCATAGTTGTACTGGACCGTTCAGTCTTGCTTGTCTGGGATAGCTGTGGTGTGACTGTGGAAATCATAAACTTATCATACATGCATGGCATCCTGTTCATGAGTTTAAACAGGTGCCTCCTGAACTTCTGGCCCACAAAGACATAAATGATGGGATTCAAGCAGGTGTGGGAGTAGGCTACAGCCTCCGTCACCTGCAGGCTCAACTGAATGGCTTTGCTGGATTCACATGCTGTGTAGATACTGAGCACTTCTAGTGCCTGGAAGAAAGATGCAACATTGTAGGGGGTCCAACAGCAGAAGAACACCATGACCACCAGCAGCACGAGGCGTATGGTGTTCATGTTTTTTGACTTGCAGAGGAGTATTCTCCTCAGGATCCTCAAGTAGCAAAACACCATGATGAAAAATGGAATCAGAAGGCTGGTCACATTCATTTTAAACAGGCCAAATGCTCTCAGGTGTGCCTTACTTTCATAACCAACTTCACACAAGCTTGTGTGATTTTGTAAATGAACATCAATGAGCGTTATTTCAGGAAATGAAGCCAAAAGTCCTATGATCCAGGTTATGGTAATCATGATGGCTTGATAGCTGCGTGTTCTGGTTTTGAGGGAACTCACAGCATGAACTACAGCCAGATAGCGGTCGATGCTCATGATTATGATGAAGAAGATGCTGCTGTTGAAGCCAATGTAGTAGCTGCTCATGACGACTTTGCACGTGAAAGGACCGAAGACCCAGTCCGCTCTCGAGTAGTGGGCCAGGAAGGGCAGGGTGACGAGTAGCAGAAGATCCGCTCCAGCCAGGTTCAGGAGACAGATGTCAGTGATGCTCTGCAGCTTCACACGTATCAGCATGACCCACAAGACGAGGCCATTGCTGATTACCCCGAACACGAAGAGCAGGGAATAAAACACAGGCAGGAAAACAGTGCTGTGTCTCTCATACTTGCATGGTCCAAAACCCAGAATGTCATACTCATCGGAGTATTCGGGGGTGGTATAGTCCGATGTGAAATCGTCCTCACTGTAAAATATAATGCGAATGAATTAAGGGATTCAGTACAACACAAAATATAAAAAGCAAGACAAAGTTGATTAGAATTAAAGCAATAAAAAATAAATGATCAACTTAATAAAAACATAATAGTAGATAAACATTGGGTTTCCAACATAACAGAAACACCACTCAGTATAAAACCCTATAAAGAACAGGGCCACTCTTTGCCTTCAGAACAGCTTCATTCCTTCCTGTAATGCTGTCATGCAAGAGCTTAACTGTGTGCAGTGGGATTTTGGACCAAAGAAAAGCCTCCCAGACTTGAGGGATGCAGGTAGGTATCTACTTCAGACTCTGCACTCCACTACTTCCCATGAAGTTTAGCTGCTGGTGAGATATAGCCATGGAGGCCATTTGACTTCATTCCATGCTTGAATTCCTTTTCACTTCAGCAGTATGGAGGTATTCTCATCTTGGAATATGAGAAAATCATGAAGAAACAGTATTTTCAAAATAGTTTACACCTAGTCCTATGAAATGGCCTCATATTCATTGGCTGTTATATACAGAGCCTGGTGGGGGAAGTAATAGTTACACTGAGGAAGCGATTTACAATTTGTGAAATAGACTTTTCATGGCTATAATTGGCTATTTGTGTGCATGATTTGTTTCTCCGAAAGGTGTAGGCAACACCAGTCCCGTCTTCAGAGACTCGGGACAGCTCCTTCATGGTAGATGGTAGCTCTTGGAATTCTCTGAAAATCGCATGATGCGTAACTCACAAAAACACCCCAACAGTCAGACCTCTGCATAGTTAGTATATACTGCTGAATGGCATTCAGCCTATTAAGAATCACCACTGTAAAAAGAAATTGCCTTATTCTGTAATGATTTGAAATGTTAGGAAATACACAGTATTTATGATGAACAACAAGGAAAATTAAAAAGTATAAATGCAAAGTATTTTTTTCCTGTTTTTCTTTGTGTTTTTCCTACTGCTGTGAAGACATGTAAAGATATATATTAAAGATGGACTCCCTTGTGTGTCCTGAACTATGGCAAGTTTCAGATCTATATTACTGTACATTGCATGCAAATGTATCAAGTGTCTTAGAAGAAAGTTGCTAAAACATTTTTAAGAAATGAAGACCCACCTGCTGAGTACTAATCACAAAATGCATCACACAGTAGTCGGTCATTATTTATATATAGAATTCTACCCAACTTTCAGAACAAGTAATACCTGCTGACTGTCGGGCTGTAATGTTTCTGACTGTGGAAATGTACTGTACAGTATAATAAGACAAACTCTAACTCCAGCATATATAACATGCATTCAGCCAAACATCTCAGACAATGCTGTTTTTCTCTTTATAAATTTGAGTGATTCTTAATCTGTAAACAAGTACAAGGGACCAGTGGATATTTCTTTGTATTCTTGCAATATGTACCACCTTATTCAGTATTATGCCTTAATTACACTATAAAAAAGCAAACCAGATTTAAACACTATGAAGCTCCTGCATGCACTAAGTTAAGGGTATGGAACAATAACCTCCGAGTTTGGGGTGATAATAATTGTTCATACCTTCTCATCAACTCAGTGGTGAAGCCGTTGTCGTCCATAGTCTAGACTGCCGGTAGAAATTACTGTAGTAATGTAAGGACGGGCAAAACAAATTGTATTTCCCAGAAATAAATGTAGCACAAATGTGGCTGAAGATGTTTATTAGAGTGCAGTACTTACTTCAGCATACATTGTGCAGATCTGCAGTTGACAGTCTCTAAGAGCTACTTGGTGTACGGAAGAATTGCTGAAGGTAAGCGCTGTGACGTTATACTGAAACTGAACACTTTTTTTTATAATCTTTAGCACTCTGCAGGTGCTGCGGGTGGAAAACCACATGCAAGATTGTCTTACCATTATATGGAAATGCAACGTGGATGTGCCCTTTATAATCTATGGAGTGAAAAAGAGCCTCGTCGTTTGGAACAATTGATATTAAACATCACTCTTAGAAATAACACTATTGGATTGCAAAGGAAAAACTTCAGTTTGGTAACCTCAGTACTGGTACAAAAGGTATGCATGGAAAGAACTGTTGTTTTCCTTATATTTTTGCCCAAGATTCCATGCTTTAGGTAGTTTACAATCCAGAGCTGTAACAAGCTATTAAATCTGCAACTGTGCCCCCCCCACACCCCCTCATGGACATACACTCACCTAAAGGATTATTAGGAACACCTGTTCAATTTCTCATTAATGCAATTATCTAATCAACCAATCACATGGCAGTTGCTTCAATGCATTTAGGGGTGTGGTCCTGGTCAAGACAATCTCCTGAACTCCAAACTGAATGTCAGAATGGGAAAGAAAGGTGATTTAAGCAATTTTGAGCGTGGCATGGTTGTTGGTGCCAGACGGGCCGGTCTGAGTATTTCACAATCTGCTCAGTTACTGGGATTTTCACGCACAACCATTTCTAGGGTTTACAAAGAATGGTGTGCAAAGGGAAAAACATCCAGTATGCGGCAGTCCTGTGGGCGAAAATGCCTTGTTGATGCTAGAGGTCAGAGGAGAATGGGCCGACTGATTCAAGATGATAGAAGAGCAACTTTGACTGAAATAACCACTCGTTACAACCGAGGTATGCAGCAAAGCATTTGTGAAGCCACAACACGCACAACCTTGAGGCGGATGGGCTACAACAGCAGAAGACCCCACCGGGTACCACTCATCTCCACTACAAATAGGAAAAAGAGGCTACAATTTGCACGAGCTCACCAAAATTGGACACTTGAAGACTGGAAAAATGTTGCCTGGTCTGATGAGTCTCGATTTCTGTTGAGACATTCAGAATTTGGTGTAAACAGAATGAGAACATGGATCCATCATGCCTTGTTACCACTGTGCAGGCTGGTGGTGGTGGTGTAATGGTGTGGGGGATGTTTTCTTGGCACACTTTAGGCCCCTTAGTGCCAATTGGGCATCGTTTAAATGCCACGGCCTACCTGAGCATTGTTTCTGACCATGTCCATCCCTTTATGACCACCATGTACCCATCCTCTGATGGCTACTTCCAGCAGGATAATGCACCCTGTCACAAAGCTCGAATCATTTCAAATTGGTTTCTTGAACATGACAATGAGTTCACTGTACTAAAATGCCCCCCACAGTCACCAGATCTCAACCCAATAGAGCATCTTTGGGATGTGGTGGAACGGGAGCTTCGTGCCCTGGATGTGCATCCCACAAATATCCATCAATTGCAAGATGCTATCCTATCAATATGGACCAACATTTCTAAAGAATGCTTTCAGCACCTTGTTGAATCAATGCCACATAGAATTAAGGCAGTTCTGAAGGTGAAAGGGGGTCAAACACCATATTAGTGTGGTGTTCCTAATAATCCTTTTGGTGAGTGTATATAACTGCTCATCCAGAACTGCATTATAGCCTCCTCAGCAGTGGAGTCCCAGAAGATGGCCCATTCACGCTCAATGTCCCTTGACCCCCTTTGGAAAGAGATATTCTGCCGGAGGTGTGAGTTAACAATCTCCTAGACAGGGGCCTCTGCCAGATGCTCCCAGCACACCTTAACAAGACATTTGGGTCCCCACCATTTGATCCAACTCACTACCAGGTGGTGATCAGTCAACAGCTCAGCTCCTTTCTACAACTGAGTGTCCAAAACATGCGGCCACAGATTGGATGAAATCATTACAAAATCAATCATCAACCTTCAGCCTAGGGTGCTCTGGTGTCTGGTGCTCTTATGAACACAGAACAACAGAACAACAACAGAACAATGGACTCCAAAGCGACTTCCAGCTGTCCATCCAAAGGTCTCCAAGAAAGCAGGATACTCTGAGTTGGGGTTTGGTGCATATGTACAAACAACAATCAGTGCCCATCCTCTGACTCAAAGTCAAAGGGAGACAACCCTCTTGTTCACTGAGATAAACTCTGACATACAGGCACCAAACAGTAGGGCTATAAATAGACCCAAACCTGCCTGGCACGTCTCACCTTGGGCAACCACAGAGTGGAATAGAGACAAGTCCATCTCCAGGAGTTTCATTCCAGAGTCCAAGTCGTGCGTTGAGGTGAGCCAGACTATTTGGTATCTATCTCCCTCCTGCACCAGCTCAGGCTCCTTTCCCATCAGAGAGGTTATGTTCTGTGGTCCTAGAGCCAGATAGTTTCAGAACATGCTCCTCCTCCCCTCAGGCCTGGCTCTAGGGTGGGGCCCTGGTCTCCCAGGCCAGGTCGGATCACACTGTCCTTTATGGTCTTCCTCATGAAGGTCTATATGAGTTGCACTTATGGTGCTTTTCCACTGGTATGCAGGAACCAGGCTGTACCCAACCCCTACTGTGAAAAGGCACTAAGTGCAGCGCGTTACAGCTCGCAGAAACTTTTGTAGCTTCTGGTCTCTTAGTGTCACTTTCCTACAGTGCAACAGGAACTGTGATCTTTATGCTACATAAGCATGGGGGACGCAAAAAGCTTGTAGGTTTTTGTATTTTTCAGACAATTTTTTGTATTTTTAAAATGTCTCGTGGGACAGATGCAACAAGGCGACCGGACGTTCCCTACCCCTGGACTAAAAAGGTTCCATAGCTACCTTGGAGGAACTACAATGAGACTGAGTTCCTTGCCTGTTGTGGCATTCTAGTATTCTCTGAGATGTCCATGTCATTGTATCATAAGCATGTGATCAGAGGTTAGTTGACACCAGACTTAAAGCGTCATTGCAGAGCATTAAGTTGACTACTCGACTACTCTGTGCAACCCCTAGTACATCATGATATATTTGCTAATTTCAGCTAGTATGTCCATGAGAATTGCTCTTTATGTTAGCATAAAACGTTAGCAGAATTAGCATTACCTTGTTTTGAATTTACATTACAAATCCAATTTGTTCAGCTATTCTCTAGTACATTTTTAAGTAGGAGGTTGGAATTTTTCAAGTTCCAAGTTATTAGTAATGCAAAGTGTGATACTATTAATATTAAATGATAATATTAATATTATGCCCTTTTTTCCTTCAGATAATCCTAGTGTTGTAGTTCTCGAGACTGGTCTTGGTCTCGAGACCGGTCTCGAGACCAATTTTTTGTGGTCTCGGTCTTGTCTTGGTCTCGACTCTATTTGGTCTCGGTCTTGTCTTGGTCTCTGACATAGCGGTCTCGATGGGATGGGGAAAAAAAGAGAAAACTGCACATCCTCACAGAACAGTATCATTTTTTATTACGCGCCTCAATTCAAATGCAACCAGTCAGATGCATCCATTTCAAAAACGTTACATTTTATACATTTTCTCCATGGACACTGCCAATGCTTCACAGTCCACAAACATCATACACATCGTATCATACATCGGCAAAAAAATGTCCGAAAATGTCCGCGAAGTCTATAGCATAGTTATAATTCAAATAAATTAGGTATTTTACATTGATTAGAAAGCACGGTCTTGGAGGTGCAAGTCAATCTGGAGGCTCATTCTCTTCAATTCAAAGCAAAGGATCATTACATAGCTGTATTCATAGCTTACCCGAGACCTCTGTCCCTGGTATAAGAGACTTAATATGAACATCTTTCTGGTACATCCCATCTCTTTCCCTTGACGAGGTCTGATAAAATGGTTATAGGAGAGGATTGCTGAGAATATTATTTTTCATCAGGTCTCGTAACTATGCTTTTTTTCTCTACAGTTGATCTGGGTAATGTGATGTAGATTCTAGCCCTAGTCTGTTTTCGTTCTTGGTCTTGGTCTTGGTCTCGACCATCTTGGTCTTGGTCTCGCCTTAGTGTGTCTTGGTCTTGGTCTTGGACTTGGTCTTGGTACCCTCAAGTCTCGGCAGTGTCTTGGTCTTGATACCCTCCGGTCTCGGCAATGTCTTGGTCTCGGTTTAGGCGGTCTTGACTACAACACTAGATAATCCATGCATATCGATGCAGATCATTGGTATCTCTGTGCATTTAGTTCAATCAGACGGTGGTGATGCAACCAGCTCGATATAGTCAGACTTTTGGCCCTGCTAATAAGCATGCATGGCCATGTCAGCGCAGATACAGACTGGGTGTGACTCTGCAGTATGGCTCAGGTACAGCTCGTTTCTTGGTTGTAGTGGAAAAGCGACATTAGTCTGGCCACCCAGCCAGGACCAATTTGCCTCGGCAGACCCTACCATGTAGACCCTACACCAGGAGTAGCCAATCTTATCCGCAAAGGGCCGGTGTATATGCAGGATTTCGCTGCAACTCCCTAATTAGATTACTAATTAGAGGACTGATCGACTGAAGAGTCCTCACACCTGGGTTTGAACAGCTGACCTACAGGTTATCTCAAAAACCTGCATACACGCCGGCCCTTTGCGGGTAAGATTGGCTACCCCTGCCCAACACAATTGACTTTCAAGAAGGAAATAAATAATAAATAGTGCATTGACCTGTTTAAGCAGTCTGTCTTTTTCAGCCTTGCCGGGTCTTTTTCTAACATCCATCGTTTGAGAAACTTCCAATGATTAGGAATAGCAAGCACCTCAGTGACTGTGCATTGCACTCAATTCTAAATGACAAGGGATCACACAGTTCCATATGCCACATATTTGCGTGTTTCTGTATGCAGAGCAGTCGTGGTGTGTGTGTGTGTGTCTGTGGGTGTAAGAGAGAGGGGGACACGAAGAGAGAAATCTCACTGGTTAACATTTTGAAGCATTGTTTTAAAAGTTTAAAATGATTTTAAAGTTGAAAAATGTATTTTGTGTTCAACAGACTCAATTTGAACCTGTCAAATTATTTTGTTTCTGACCAGCACAACAGCTGTGCAGCCCACAGAGAATCCTCCTGAGCCTCCTGATTGGCTGCCCCGTGTCCAAGCTTTCTGACATTTCTCATATGTATGAGTACAATTATGATTTGTATGGATGCCTTTAAAATGCTTACTGCACTCTTTAGCTTTGGATAAAGAGCAGTACATAAAACTTCGGAGGCTGCAATTAATTTCAAACAAAAAATCCCCAAACAATTCATCACGGCAGAGATGTCATGCTGAAATTTCTCGCGAGAGTCTTTGCCAGTACCCCTGCTGTCGGATTTGGCGACGCCAGACTCTTTATCATCATGGTCATGTGACCTACATGACTGTTCCGGTTGCTGCAGCAGCAGCTTATTGGTGACGTGCTGCATGGTTCATAAACAATCTCTACAGCTATGCTGATGACTTTGGGTTCCTAGACCACTTACCACATGCTCTTTCATTCATATTGAAGAAGGACCAAGATTCTAGCATTTAACCCTTAAATCGTGATTTATACTTCTGCATAGAATCGACACCTTGAGTACAGCGTAGCTGTGGACTCCATGCTGCAGCCTGACGTGTATCTCCCCAGAAATGTAAGTACATGTTGCAGCAACACTGACCACAAGAAATGTGATTGGTTCACTTGGTTGCATTCGTGTTTTATGAGAGTGAAGAAAGTGTACATCCTCGGTGTGCTTACACCGCTGATTGAAACCAAAGTGCTATTTCTATCTAGCATTAAATACCCCACCCTAGGCGTCGTAGCAACAGATCTACAAATCTTCATTTACCTCCTTAAGTTTATTTATACTTTGCACAACTAAAAAAATAGCACAGACATTAACTTTAGAAGGGGAAATTTTAAAAACTGATTGTACATTTTTCCAAAATTTTCTGCAGGAAGTTTGGAGCAGCACAAATGTAAGCAGGACTCAGAAAATGGATACTTAGTTAAATGTTTGTTTTTTTCTCTTTCAATTGCATGATTCGACAATGGAATATACAGTATGTTAGGGTGGGAAGACAATATTTGCAACATCTAAAACTACGTATCATCTAGCAATTTGTCGGTGAAATTGCTGAGCAACACAGACACACCAGCGCACGAATATAAATGCTTGCAACGGTGTAGGCTAGACAAAGCATTAACCAGCCTTTCAGGGGGCTCAGCCCCCTGAAGAAATGCGAGACGACAAATAATCTGCCAAAATAACGTGAATATAAAATGTCACGCTCAATTTTCTGTGCCTGCATATCTGGCATTTGACCCTTAAGGCTGATTCTTACTTCTGTGTGCTCTAGTGATTATTCTCATATGTGTCTAACAAAAGCTGGAGGTTCCCCAAATGGCTTTTAGTTTGGTGTTTACATTTCAAACCCTCCCTCCTCATAATAAGCATTACTTCCCTTTCTGATCGCTTTGTCACATGCCTCTGTTCTTATACGACCCCGTCTAGGGTTGAATCGTAATATCAAGGAGCAACGACCAGCTGATAAGGCACTGGTTAGCTTTGCACATGCAGTGCAAGAAGATCGTTATCGGTAAATATGCATCAGTACGGTCAATGCAAACATCCGGTCTGTGGAGGGCAAATGAGTTGCACTGACTTGCAGCATTAACTTTTCTATACTGTAGGTGATACAGAAGCAGTAAGAAGCATAGGGCTTTGAAACGAATACCAGGGGCTACAACTAGGAACCGTTAGACTCTTTTCTTCCGTCCAATCAGTTCTTTCTCTAAAACATCTGCTTTGGAGGATGCTGCCGCATCAGGACGTTGACATCAGTGTCTAATTTCAGACTGATCAGGAGGAAACTGCGTGAGTTTCTAGAGCATCCAAGTTTGCAGCTGAGCATATGATTCTTCCGAATGTCACTCTTAGGGGACACTAATTACTGTCTGGTGGGCAGAGGACCTGAACCTTTATTCGCAGAAGCAGCACGGGACCACGCAGCGTCGACAGAACGTCAGGAAACATTCTTCCACCTGCGATGTCATTCCACAGTATAAATGTAACACCCATAGCTGGCAACAGGGAATGGACAGTGACTTTCACAATACCAGATAAATCGTAAGTCCCTCAATGAGGGCAGTTTGTGGCTCATTGGGTTTGGATACTTTGCCTTTGACTGGAAGGTTGCCAGTTCAAATCTCATTGTTAGCAGAATGATTTCTTTAACCTCTTAACTGCCAAATGTCTGCTGACTGCTTTCTCAAAAAGTGTTTAAAGCTTTGGATAAAAAGACCGCTAGATATGTAAAGTGTAGATAAAGAATATATAATGTTACTCCTTGTAAAAAGACATCACTTCTGCAAGAGCTTGTATCTGAAAGAGCAACATGTGCTTTCTAATATAAAAGATTGTGTAATGCAAAATATCTACAGAATGCTTTATCTAAATATTTCCATTTAAGGAAATGAATCCAGAAATGGATTAGAAACAGATTCAACTGATTAATTTTCTCAAATTCATAGTGTTTGGGTGGCAGATTTTCTAATTTTGTCATGTTCTGTGGGTAGAGCCGAGATCAATGTAAATATTCAGACATCTGCTGACATAATGCAGACCTAGAACTTGCAAACAGAGTAGAAATCAGTTTTTTTATTTAATGAAGAGGAATTTCATGGACATTCTTAATGAACAAAGTAAAATCTAGTTTTTCATTTCGGAATACTGAAATTATTTCTTACCATTCGAGTAAAGAACAGGGTTATACTGTAATGAAAATATATGAATAGTAAATATATGACATGAATATGTTACAACTGTCATGATAATTGATAATAACAATAACAATAATAATAATAATGTTATGATCGCGTGTCGGGCGAGCGAGCAGGGAGCAGGGGAATCGGGATCGGGCAGATGGGAATCCAGGAAACAGCATAATAATTGATAATAATAATAATAATAATAGTGTAATAATAATAATAAGAAGAACAATAATACTGAATTCCTTTAAGCATAAGTGACATTCATAGTTGTACTGGACCGTTCAGTCTTGCTTGTCTGGGATAGCTGTGGTGTGACTGTGGAAATCATAAACTTATCATACATGCATGGCATCCTGTTCAGGAGTTTAAACAGGTGCCTTCTGAACTTCTGGCCCACAAAGACATAAATGATGGGATTCAAGCAGGTGTGGGAGTAGGCTACAGCCTCCGTCACCTGCAGGCTCAACTGAATGGCTTTGCTGGATTCACATGCTGTGTAGATACTGAGCACTTCTAGTGCCTGGAAGAAAGATGCAACATTGTAGGGGGTCCAACAGCAGAAGAACACCATGACCACCAGTAGCACGAGACGTATAGTGGTCCTGTTTTTTGACTTGCAGAGGAGTATTCTCCTCAGGATCATCGAGTAGCAAACCACCATGATGAAAAATGGTATCAGAAGGCTGGTCACATTCATTTTAAACAGGCCAAATGCTCTCAGGTGTGCCTTACTTTTATAACCAACTTCACACAAGCTTGTGTGATTTTGTAAATGAACATCAATGAGCGTTATTTCAGGAAATGAAGCCAAAAGTCCTACGATCCAGGTTACAGCAATCATGATGGCTTGATATCTGCGTGTTCTGGTTTTGAGGGAACTCACTGCATGAACTACAGCCAGATAGCGGTCGATGCTCATGATTATGATGAAGAAGATGCTGCTGTTGAAGCCAATGTAGTAGCTGCTCATGACGACTTTGCACATGCCAGGACCAAAGACCCAGTCCGCTCTCGAGTAGTGGGCCAGGAAGGGCAGGGTGATGAGCAGCAGAAGATCCGCTCCAGCCAGGTTCAGGAGACAAATGTCAGTGATGCTCTGAAGCTTCACAGACAACAGCATGACCCACACAACGAGGCCATTGCTGATTACCCCGAACACGAAGAGCAGGGAATAAAACACAGGCAGGAAAACAGCGCTGTGTCTGTCATACTTGCATGGTGCATAATCCTCATAGTCATACTCATAGGTGTATTCAGAGGTGGCGTTGTCCAGAGTGTAATAGTCGTCACTGTAAAATATAATGCAAATTAATTAAGGGATTCAGTACAACACAAAATATAGAACACAAGACAAAGTTGATTAGAATTAAAACAATAAAAAATAAATGATCAATTTAATAAAAACGTAATAGTAGATAAACATTGGGTTTCCAACATAACAGAAACACCACTCAGTATAATACCCTATAAAGAACAGGGCCAATCTTTGCCTTCAGAACAGCTTCATTCCTTCCTCTAATGCTGGAATATGAGAAAATCATGAGGAAACAGTGTTTTTGCAATAGTTTACACCTAGTCCTATGAAATGGTCTCATATTCATTGGCTGTTATATACAGAGCCTGGTGGGGGAAGTAATAGTTACACTGAGGAAGCGATTTACAATTTGTGAAATAGACTTTTCATGGCTATAATTTGCTATTTGTGTGCATGATTTGTTTCTCCGAAAGGCGTACGCAACACCAGTCCAGTCTTCAGAGACTCGGGACAGCTCCTTCATGGTAGATGGTAGCTCTTGGAATTCTCTGAAAATCGCATGATACTTAACTCACAAAAACGCCCCAACAGTCAGACCTCTGCATAGATGACGTTTACTGCTGAATGGCATTCAGCCTATTAAGAAACACTACTGTACAGTAGCCTGGAAATGACTTGTTTAATTCAAAGTCTTTTCTCATGTGGTGATTCTGTTATTTTGTTCATCTTCTGTAGGATAATTTACTAAACAGCGATGTACAACATGCTCATTTTATGATTATGAAATATTAGCTTTGTACCATGTTGTTTGTTTATAAATATCATTGCATCTGTCCATCCATCTCGTTTTTGTAAACGGCATAAATCCCATGCATGGCTGTAGTCTGCCTGCAACCCACTTTATACTGTCTCTGTCACACATGTATGCTAACCCACAGGGGCCGGGTTTTGTGGGCTCTGAGTGCCTGACAGCATAAGACTGTTATTATATAACACCATGCATTTGTTTCAGTAATTCCAATGTGCAGTAATACATTTTGAACCAGGTGGAAAAACAGCAGAAGACCTCGGCTTTGTGAACATTAACACAGAAATAAAAATGACATTCTCAAAGATGAATTCAATCAGTTCGGTTCAGTCATTCAATTCTTTTCGCTGAAATAAAAGAACTAAAAGAAATAAAAGAAGGAAGTTCATATGAAATCCAGCTTAATTGTTTTAAAAATTATATCAAATGAAAGACCCACCTGATTACTATTTACCCTGTGCAGAGATTATTTCTAACTTTACTCATATCGAAGACAAGCACTTACCTGCCATTGATACTGGGCGTAGTATTGGTGCTAGTCATGGTTCACTATCCCTCTAGAAATGTCAATTATTATTGTCGTCAGTATCTTTCAATCCGTTACGTCTGTGATGGTAGCTAAACACTGCATGAGCTCAGTACTCACCAATATTACAATGAGCAAAGCCCCACTATCTCTGTTCCTGTCGACAAAGTAACATGCAGAGTGCGGTACAGTGTCATATGAGAGCTTACTGATGTCAGCCTTTGTGGGGGATGCATCCTGCAGTACCACTAAGGTGTTCTATCAATGTTAATGCCAATTGATTTTCAGCAAATTATTTTGCATACCAAGCATACTACATATCATGTGACTTTATTTCACAATACATGCAAAAAAATATCTAGTGATGTTTTGATTTGTTCAAAATCCTTGCAAATGTCAAACACAGTTTGAGATGCATGCAAAAGTAATCAAAAATAGAAACAGTCCATTTGAATATGAACTGTGAATGATTGCTGTTGTGTCTGCAGAAGGTGGTGCTTTGCCTGTGTTTTTGTGAGCTTTCCTCTGGTGAATGTTTAGGTGAATACAGTGTGTGCTTGAGTGTGATGAATGGATGGATTGTACCCTGTACCATTCTTCCTGGGAAGGGCTCTGGATCACTGGAAAAGTGGTTACCTTAAGTGGAAATCTTCGTGCATGGAACTACAGTAAGGTGTGAAGCGTGAAGTTTCTTTCAAAGACTTGGCAGCTCAGACTTGCTACCATTAATTTGCTGATGGTTTCAGTCAGGAAATCCTGTTTACTTTGTGTGTGTGTGTGTGTGTGTGTTTCAGACAGTGGGCTAGAACTAAATATAACCTTAACATTAAGAACGTACTTCTAGAATGACTTTTAACACGTTGTCAAGTACTTCTCTATCACACCTTTGACAGTTTACACATTGGACTGCAAAGTAAAATTAATACTTATTAGGTTCTCACTTTTTTAGATTTTTTAGACTTTTTAGAAAGTAGGGTCAGACAAATTTGGGTTAAGGGCGTCATTCTGTGGGGATTAAGGGCCTTGCTCAGGGGCCCAATGGTGACATCATTCTGTGGGGCTTAAGGGCCTTGCTCAGGGGCCCAATGGTGACATCACTCTGTGGGGTTAAGGGCCTTGCTCAGGGGCCCAACGGTGACATCACTCTGTGGGGTTAAGGGCCTTGCTCAGGGGCCCAATGGTGACATCTCTCTGTGGGGTTAAGGGCCTTGCTCATGGGCCCAATGGTGACATCACTTTGTGGGTGTTAAGGGCCTTGCTCAGGGGCCCAATGGTGACATCACTCTGTGGGGGTTAAGGGCCTTGCTCATGGGCCCAATGGTGACATCACTCTGTGGGGTTAAGGGCCTTGCTCAGGGGCCCAATGGTGACATCACTCTGTGGGGTTAAGGGCCTTGCTCAGGGGCCCAATGGTGACATCACTCTGTGGGGGTTAAGGGCCTTGCTCATGGGCCCAATGGTGACATCACTCTGTGGGGGTTAAGGGCCTTGCTCATGGGCCCAATGGTGACATCACTCTGTGGGGTTAAGGGCCTTGCTCATGGGCCCAACGGTGACATCACTCTGTGGGGTTAAGGGCCTTGCTCATGGGCCCAATGGTGACATCACTTTGTGGGTGTTAAGGGCCTTGCTCATGGGCCCAATGGTGACATCACTTTGTGGGTGTTAAGGGCCTTGCTCATGGGCCCAATGGTGACATCACTTTGTGGTTGTTAAGGGCCTTGCTCATGGGCCCAACGGTGACATCATTCTGTGGGGATTAAGGGCCTTGCTCAGGGGACCAGCAATATAATCACTGTTGACTTGAACCAGCAACCTTCCAGTTACAAATTTCTTGTCCTAAACCACTAAGCCACAAACTGTACCTTAGCAAAGGCAGGGTTGAATGCACATGGTATAAAAATAAAAAAATCTATATGGGAAAATAAATACAAAAAATGCTAGACAAATAGTGCTACCTAAAGGCCAATCCATACTTCAGTTTTCCTTATGCCGAAGTGGTCCATAGGGGTGGACTGTGGTTGTGCAGCCCAGATTTTCGGTCCAGCAAACATTTTGTAATTCGATGTACATCGATTACACATGTGCAACAAAATTGACTGTTTCCAGTAGGTGAGCAAAGATTACTTGCTGTAGTTGTAGTTATGGACACTTTTGATGAGCAGCTGTGTGAGGAGGTATGGAGGTAACTGCACATATACTCACTGGCCACTTTATTAGGTATACCTATTCAACTGCTTGCTGAAACAAATATCTAATCAGCCAATCAAATGTCAGCAGCACAATATGTAAAATCATGCAGATTCAAGGAGCTTCAGTTAGTAGCCTGTGCCCCCTATTTGAAAATACTGGTAGTGATTGGATTTTCTGAAATATACATAACACTTAAAATACCCAAAAACCTGCTCAAACATGTTGTAGTTTAAATCCTGACAGTCATGAGATGCTAACCAAACACAAACCAATTTCTGAAAGTTGTACTTACACAGATAAACTCAAATTGTAAACAGACTCACATAAATATTAATATGGGTTTCTCTTGGCATTATAAGCATTTTGATCTTTTTTGTATGTTCTTCCAACCAGATCGCAATTATTATAATTTTTTTTTTACTTCATTTATTATTATTTTCTGAGTTTGTAACTTTTGTCAAGATTGGGGTTGTATTGTGTTTCAAAGGAAGGCTATTTGCATAAGCAATCGACAAAGAATGCATTTCAAATCCCACCCCAAAGTACCAAAGAAGTACCCCAGTCGGTTTGGCACTTCTGGTACTGGAACTCGACTGGACGTCAATGGAAAAGGGAAAGTTCCAAAAGTACTGCACCAAAAGTGCTGTGGAAAAGCATCTTTAGTTACTGCTGGCAATGCAAACAAAGCTCTTGTTCCGTTTATTCAGGGACATGATGGCTCACAACAATGGACCCCATACCCCCTCCCACCAAAGTACACAATCATATAATTTTTCTAGGTCCACAAAATACATGTAGACTGGCTGGATTAATGCACTTGACCCCTCCCGTATCCCTGTGAGGGTGAAGAGCTGGTCCAGTGTTCCATAACCAGCACAGAATCTGTATTATTCCTTCTGTATCTGTGGTTGGACGTACGTGCAGACCTTTCTCTCCAGTACCCCAGCATGGACTTTCCCAGTGAAGCTGAGGAGTGTGATCCCCTTGAAGTTGGAGCACATCCTCCGGTCCCCTTTCTTAAAGACTGGAACCACCACCCCAGTCTGCCAATCCAATGGGACCGTCCTGAACCTACACACAATGCTGAAGAAGCGTGTCAGCCAAGACAGCCCAACAACATCGAGAGCTTTCAGTCTCATCCACCCCCGAAAAGTTTTTTGGCTATTTCAGTGACCTTAGCCCTGGTGATGGGTAAGTCCCTGCTGTGTAACACCTCAAGCAGAACTACTAAAAGCAGCCCATTCCTATACTCCTATACTACTCAGCTTTCGTATTTGGTGGAATCTAAAATTAATAAATAACACCTTCAACATATTGTACCTATAGGGTGAACACAATTTCCACATGCAGAATCTTTGAAGAACTGAATCAAGATGCATCATACAAACACATTTTGAACAGTTAGACTTATTTGACAATCAACAACACTGTCAAAGACAGGGAGAATGATTAAGCTGGACGAGAAGCAAAACAACACAGACAAACAGCACAAGAGGACGACATTTATAGCCTCACATGACCAAGCTCAATGCCAAGGCTGCCCAAGTAAAGACGTGGCCACCCCTGTTGCCACCCTACAGCAAAATAATAAAAACAAAATATGCATTGTTTCATTTTCTAAGCGGAACCATAGAATAAATATGGTGAGGTGCAGCCACCCCCAAAAATATTACTGGCCCCTGACGGCCACCCCAATCAAAATATTCTGCTGATGCTATTGACCTTCAGAGGTATTGTAGAGTTCATGCCTTGACTGGTCACAGCTGTTTTGGTGTCATAAGAGGGAGCTGCACAATATCAGACGAGGCTGAAGTTAGCTACGTATTCGCCGCTTCCGATTCAGGTGCCTTCTTATTCTTAGCATCTCATTCCATGGCTGAATTTAGCTTATTGTTTTTATTAGAAGGCAGAGTTTGCTGTGGCACATGCCCCGCAGTTTGTAACGGTAAACTGACAGCATGGCATGGTGGGCAATTTAAATGAGAAGCCACATGTCCAAATGGAACGCGAAGGTCATGTTTATCCTGGGCCAGGCAAATATGAAATGGATACTACACAACAGGTACAATACTGTAAGGAAACACTTGGCCCAGATTACGGTGGCCCCTAGAGACAAAACACACACAAAAGAAAAAGCAGAAACAAAATGAAAATGCGCTGCAAATTAAAAAACACACACAAAAGAAAAAGCAGAAACAAAATGAAAATGCGCTGCAAATTAAAAAACACACACAAAAGAAAAAGCAGAAACAAAATGAAAATGCGCAGCAAATTAAAAAAACACACACAAAAGAAAAAGCAGAAACAAAATGAAAATGCGCAGCAAATTAAAAAAACACACACAAAAGAAAAAGCAGAAACAAAATGAAAATGCGCAGCAAATTAAAAAAACACACACAAAAGAAAAAGCAGAAACAAAATGAAAATGCGCAGCAAATTAAAAAAACACACACAAAAGAAAAAGCAGAAACAAAATGAAAATGCGCTGCAAATTAAAAAAACACACACAAAAGAAAAAGCAGAAACAAAATGAAAATGCGCTGCAAATTAAAAAACACACACAAAAGAAAAAGCAGAAACAAAATGAAAATGCGCAGCAAATTAAAAAAACACACGCAAAAGAAAAAGCAGAAACAAAATGAAAATGCGCAGCAAGTTAAAAAAACGCACGCAAAAGAAAAAGCAGAAACAAAATGAAAATGCGCAGCAAGTTAAAAAAACACACGCAAAAGAAAAAGCAGAAACAAAATGAAAATGCGCAGCAAGTAGACAATCCCAAACCGGAAGTGCTCCACCACGCTAGGGGGCGCGGTGAGCTCATGTGGCACAGTCGCTACACAGTAGTGATGGGAAGTTCGACTGAATTAACTGATTTGATTCTTTCGAGCTGTCCGTTGTAATGAATCGATTCTAAAATCGATTCTGTGATTCACTTTTTTTTCCGTCTTTTTTGCGCCTGACCGTATGAGTCAACGAATCATGGGATCGGATAATAAATCAAACGGTGTCTCAAGGTTACGTTATTTGACTGAAAGATGGGGCTGGTGTTCAACAAAAATGTTCAGCTTGACTATTCACAATAAAAAAAACAATATATAAAAAGCAGAAAGGGTGTCGATGCTGAATAAACACGCGTGTATATATAGTTCTTATTTTCTTGACTTTAGCCAAATTCATGTGCATGAGTATCAAGGACTACATAACAGTTAACTGCAATATTACCAATACGATCACACACACATACAATGAGCATGAGTAAACTTGCATACGTTGTTGTGTAAACGTCAAAGTTAATAAATATCTTTGGTTTTTGATGAAAGACATATGATATGGTTTTATTATGCAGAAATGCAATAATTTACTGTTGTGAACGCCGCAATGGCTCTTGGGATCGGTTCGCAAACCATCCGTTTGAGTCTTGAGTCCGAGAGTTCGTTCGATGAACAAATCGAACTTACGGTTTTCGGACACTCGGTCGGTGACTAAAACGAATGGTTTGCGAACCGATCCCAAGAGCCCTCGCCGCCTCGCGGCATTTGCTGCGGAAATGCAGTTACGCTGTTGAAAGGAATAAAATTAACGCAGCTGTTCACAGGGCTGTCAACTTTGGTCAGCCGGTTGGCCAGAGATTTTCCATTTCAGACAAGTCCGCACACGCATTTACACCTTTGTGACAGTTTTATTCCCTTGTAAATGGTCTGTAGGGTTTGCAAACTACCCCAACGCTTTTGCTGCAGCTAATTTTAGGTTTATAATGTAATAATATAAATTTGCAGTAAGATTTCTTGCACGAGCGTGAGAATCCGATAGCGTGAGTATCACGCCAGATGCGTGATAGTTGGCAGCCCTGTGTTCATTTATCACAACAGTAAATTATTGCATTTCTGCATAATAAAACCATATCATATGTCTTTCATCAAAAACCAAAGATATTTATTAACTTTGACGTTTACACAACAACGTATGCAAGTTTACTCATGCTCATTGTATGTGTGTGTGATCGTATTGGTAATATTGCAGTTGTTAACTGTTATGTAGTCCTTGATACTCATGCACATGAATTTGGCTAAAGTCAAGAAAATAAGAACTATATATACACGCGTGTTTATTCAGCATCGACACCCTTTCTGCTTTTTATATATTGTTTTTTTTATTGTGAATAGTCAAGCTGAACATTTTTGTTGAACACCAGCCCCATCTTTCAGTCAAATAACGTAACCTTGAGACACCGTTTGATTTATTATCCGATCCCATGATTCGTTGACTCATACGGTCAGGCGCAAAAAAGACGGAAAAAAAAGTGAATCACAGAATCGATTTTAGAATCGATTAATTACAATGGACAGCTCGAAAGAATCAAATCAGTTAATTCAGTTGAACTTCCCATCACTACTGTGTAGCGACTGTGCCACATGAGCTCACCGCGCCCCCTAGCGTGGTGGAGCACTTCCGGTTTGGGATTGTCTACTTGCTGCGCATTTTCATTTTGTTTCTGCTTTTTCTTTTGCGTGTGTTTTTTTAACTTGCTGCGCATTTTCATTTTGTTTCTGCTTTTTCTTTTGCGTGCGTTTTTTTAACTTGCTGCGCATTTTCATTTTGTTTCTGCTTTTTCTTTTGCGTGTGTTTTTTTAATTTGCTGCGCATTTTCATTTTGTTTCTGCTTTTTCTTTTGTGTGTGTTTTTTAATTTGCAGCGCATTTTCATTTTGTTTCTGCTTTTTCTTTTGTGTGTGTTTTTTTAATTTGCTGCGCATTTTCATTTTGTTTCTGCTTTTTCTTTTGTGTGTGTTTTTTTAATTTGCTGCGCATTTTCATTTTGTTTCTGCTTTTTCTTTTGTGTGTGTTTTTTTAATTTGCTGCGCATTTTCATTTTGTTTCTGCTTTTTCTCTTGTGTGTGTTTTTTTAATTTGCAGCGCATTTTCATTTTGTTTCTGCTTTTTCTTTTGTGTGTGTTTTGTCTCTAGGGGCCACCGTACAGATAGGGTTTATACCTGAAAAACAGCTGGCGACATCTGCATCTTGAGCACTTTATTTGAATAAGACATCAAATTTCCAACTGGAATATGGAGATCTTATTCGTTTAATGAAATGCATAGTACAGATATACCACTGCACAGACACACTGAAATCAGCCTGGCCCATATTGGTTTTATTCCTGAAAAACAGCTGGAAACATGACGTGTTGAGCAATTCAAATGAATGCGCACAATTGCTTTCCATGCCATACTGCCAGTTTACTCTTATGAAGGAAATACCACATTATGTCTGAGTTATTCCACCATTTTCATTTCATTTCATTCACGGAGGTTTGTGAAATTCTTATAAGAAACAAATATACATTCTACAGCTTAAAAGTTTTATCCATATCTTACTTGGTATTTACAAAATGTCTTATCTTTAAACTGCAGCATGATCCATTAGAAACACTCCTCTGTAGCGACACTGTGAATAGAAAGCTAACTTCAGCCATGGAAAAATTCAGTAACTGTCAATAGGAATCCAAACGAATCGGTCACTGCAAATAGGAAGCCAAACGAATCGGCCACTGCGAATAGGAAGCCAAATGAATCGGTCAATGCGAATAGGAAGCCAAACGAATCATCAATATTAGGTAGACATTTTTAATGTTATGGCTGATTGGTGTTTATAAGTGATAGATAGAGATAGATAGAGATAGAGATACTTTATTCATCCAGAAGGAAATTTAGGTGTCCAGTAGCTTATACACATTGTACATACATATAGGCGCAAAGACCTATGACATTCACGCACACATACATACTGCAACAGTACAAGGGAAAAATAACAGGAGGGCAGTGTGCTATACAGGCCTAAACCTTTAAGTCCATCACACTCCTCCCTTCACTGTGATGCTGAAGAGCTGTATGGCCCTAGGGACAAAGGACCTTCTGAGCCTGTCAGTTCTGCATGACAGAGACAGGAGCCTATCACTGAACATGCTCCTCTGTTTGGAGAAAGTGGTGTGCAGAGGGTGATGGTCATTGTCCTGTATTGAGAGCCATCTGCTCAGGGTCCTCCTATCTGCAGCTGATGTCAGTGACTCCAGCTCCATGCCCCCCACAGAGCTGCTTTTCTCACCAGCCTGTCCAGTCGTCCAGCATCCCTCTTCCTAGTGCTGCCTCCCCAACATACCACAGCATAGAAAAGGACACTGGCCATGACAGACTGGTAGAACATAAGCAGGAGTTTGCTGCAGACATTGAAGGACCCCAGCCTCCTAAGGAAGTAAAGCCTGCTCTGTCCTTTCTTGTAAAGTATGTGGTATGACAGTAAAGCACAATTGACTTGACTTGAGGTCCTGCGCCCTCTAGATGGACAAGGAGCTCAGAGGGATGCTCATCACAGAGCTGGTGACCAAAGTAGGGGAGCATCCTGGGATGCCATTACATCACAGGGCAGATGCAGGTTCTGTGCACAATCACACCCTAGAGGGCGATGTTGAGAAAACAAGCTGCGTGTTTCTGAACTGTAATTTGAAGGAGATCTAAGCACCGTGCTGGTATCCAAAACTTTTCCAAAACGTAACGTCTAGCACAATAACATGGTCGCTTGGGCATGAGTACGGTTTGAACACCGTCTGCTGCCACCACATAGGACTCTGTGACCCTGAGCCTACACTGTCTCTCACCCAGGAGGAAACAGTGAACTTGGCTCCAATAAGGCTGAGCAAAGGTATTCAGACCAACATATCAGCAACCTCACCTCAACCCCCACTAAAGGAGAGAGAGTCCACAGGCAGACCCTCAGGTTTACTGATCATAAACCCATCCTACCCCCACCCTGCCCCCCTTCCTGCTCCCCTGCACCTGTTCCAGGTCCCAAATGGTCACACAGAAAGCACTGGGAAAAGCATTGTCTGATGTCGGATATTATGGTCTCAGTCTTAAACTATTATGAAGATCTAGAGAATTAGAAAAACCTTGCCTTGCTGGAAGGCTCTGCCGCCTCAGTGAAAAAATGGCCATAATGACTAATTGTCAGTTAACATTCCAACTGACAATTAGTTTGAGAAGTTATCCTTACAGTGATTTAATGGCATACCCCAAAGGGGATCACAAAGATATCACATTGCCATAAAACCAATATCTCTAAGTAAAACAATAATCATAACAGAGATTGGTGTATCACCATCTTCAAAAAACACTCAATGCTTGGTTTGGTATTTAGGAAAGGGTGCACAAGACAGTACGGGGGACTTTCTCTAGTCAGAACCCCCACGTTAGGTGTGATTAGCATACTGTACATATGAGACACGCAGTTACTCTGTGCTCCCTCAGCCGAGATATGTAACCCAGTGTTTCTCAACCCAGTCCTTGGGGAACCCCGGACAGTCCACGTTTTTGCTCCCTCCCAGCTCCCAGCCAATCAGGAAAACCCAATACCTGCTGAAGAGATGCTAGGAACTGAGAGGAAGCAAAAACATGGACTGTTCAGAGTTCCCCGAGGACTGGGTTGGAAAAC
Organism: Paramormyrops kingsleyae; assembly: GCF_048594095.1. Lineage (NCBI taxonomy): Eukaryota > Metazoa > Chordata > Actinopteri > Osteoglossiformes > Mormyridae > Paramormyrops > Paramormyrops kingsleyae. Next base: position 28,059,030 of record NC_132805.1, read on the forward strand.
ACTGATGTAACCTTTTGATTTTATAACATTTGTGACTCGATAGGACACATTGTAGGAGTTTGTGACCACTAGTTAGATTTAGCTTAGATTGATTTACGTACAGTATATGTTTTGTTGATTATATGTCTTCTTGTATTAATTGTGAATAAACATTGTTTTGATTACTTCTTGGTTGTCTGACTTTGCTAACTCCAGTATGTTCTCATTGATGGGGCACACTCCCTTGGCCAGGGTTAAGATTAAGCTAGATTATAGGGTAGGGGATAAGCACTGCTCTGAATGATTCTAGATGCTTGGACTGCCGTTTGGCTCAGATAAGTTGAGATCCGTTTGCTACATGGAAAACTATCATGCAGCCTCTAAGTCGAGTTGGTCAGCACCACTTCCCTCTGGGATCTTGTATGACTGCCCAAGCTGATTTACGGTAAATACCCACTGAGCCTCTGAGGTGTCGTGGCTCCTCGCAGTTGGCGAACGGAGAGCCCTTGATGGTCGGCGAGGAGTCGTCTCAGATGGGCGACCGGCAGGAAGCTTGAGGACACACTGCATGGGACCAGAGCACTTCATACAGATGGGGCTCCCACTCCTCTGTCCATGGGGTCAGGCTCTTGGGCAAAAGCCTACCCAGCATCCCCTATTGCCGTAACTCCAGCATATGAGCTTCTTCTTGCAAGCTGACCTCACCGCAAAACCCCCAATTCTCCTGATCTGTCACTCTACAGTCACCTTCAGGTCTGCCAGACTGGAGCGGGCTTGTCAAACAATATTGGGAGCACCCGCTAGAGTAGTGCCATTGGGTTCACTTCTGGCATCAATTCAATTCTATTTTATTTGAATAGCGCGTTTTCACAACATTACATCATCTCAAAGCGCCTGCATCCCCGCCCAAAGGCCCCAGTGAGCAAGCCAGAGGCAACAGTGGCAAGGAAAAACTCCCTAGAAGGAAGAAACCTTAAGAGGAACCAAACTCAAAGGGGAAGCCCGTCTTCCAGGGGCTGGTAGGGAAAGTCCCAATTCACATTGTCCCAATCTTAACGTTTGAGTCACAAAGCGGGGGGCAGGGAGGTGATGACAAGCAAGTGCTAGAGCTCCTTCAGAAGGCAGGGCAGTAGTACAGTAGTAAGGCAGCAGTGCATAGGTAGCGTTTGGCCAGACTCAGCCATCACAGTGGCATGAATGAGACGAGGCACAGCAGTTTTAACAAGACAGCTCTTTTAGTTGCAGCCCTTAAAAGGAATGCACACAAGCAATAACCACAAATCCGACACAGTGAAAAGCAGGGAGCTCTCACAGTACACAGCAGGTCACATACATGGTAACCAGACATTACAAAGAGGCACGCAAGGATGTGGCATCATTGGGGGGGCTGAGGTCTACACTCGTATTAGCCGGTTTCGCTTATTGGGGGGGTTACAACCCCCCCCCCCCCCCCATCCCCCTTGTAATTTACGCTGATGGGTCCACAGAAGGACTATTTCTACATCTCCTAGAATGCTCCTCTCTATTAATGGAGTCCATTGAGCTGAACACTCAAGACTGTGGAGATGATAGTGGACTTTAGGAGACACCCCTCAGCAATGGTCCCCCTCACCATACACAGCACCCTTGTGTCACCTGTGGAGACCTTCAAGATCCTGAGAACCATCATTTCCCAAGACCTGAAGTGGGAGAGCAAACATCTCCTCCATCCTCAAGAAGGCCCAGCAGAGGATGTACTTCCTGCGACAACTGAGGAAGTACGATCTCCCACAGGAGCTGCAGATCCAGATCTACCCAGCAGTCATCGTGTCCGTCCTGTGCTCCTCCATCACAGTCTGGTTTGGAGCAGCAACCAAGCAGGACAGGAACATACTGTGACGGACAGTGCCCCCCTGCCCTCTCACCAGGACTTGTACACTTCAAGAACCAGGAAAAGGGCAGGGAAAATTGTTACTGACCCATGACACCCTGTGCACTGTATCTTTGAACTACTTGATCTGGCAGACGATTCAGAAGTCTGCAGACCAGGACCTGTCGCCACAGGAACAACTGAATCTAAGACATCCATCCCATACACTTTGCACTTAGCATGTTGCACTTTATGTACATTTTCTCACTGTAAATATATATATATTTATATTGTATTTAATCTGTACTGTTTTGTTCTATTGTATTATATTGTACTGGAGAGACACCAATTGCTGGAAACAAATTCCTTGTGTGTGTCACACACATACTTGGCCGATAAACCTGATTCTGATTCTGATTATTGGTGACCATTGTGGAAAATTTTCAGTCCAAAATGTAGTGCTCCCAGTTCATACAGTAGTTTGTATGTTATATAAAACAGTCTAGATTAAGTCTACAAATGACAAAGCAATCTGACATGTGAAGTGTACAGTACACTATACTGTTTGTTTAGACATTGATCAAATACACTTTTTATGTTGTCATTCAGGCTAGTAGAATGTTACTGGTCAAGATTACGCGGGGGGACAAGTATTATTTGTGAATTTTTACATTCGTGGGGATCTTCTGCCCCTAATCCCTCGCTGATGTGAAGGGGTTACCCCTCCCCGAGAACTGCTCCTGGGGTGTCGGATTTTGACTCTAAACGCCGCCTTGTCCTAACTTGTATGTGTCCATGGCTGAAAGGCGAGTGTGATGGGACGTGCAAAAAAGTGAGGAATCATCATTTTGAATGGGTCTCGGTTCCTGTTCAAGTACATTTTATGACATCTTAGTCTCCCCTCCTTCCCCATATGCCGTGCATATGCAGCTTTGGTTACTGCACTCACACGTGCCATGTTTGTTGACTAATGACACCTGTCTTTAAGGACCATTTGGTAAAATGGGGAGAGTATTTGAGACAGAAACACACCAAACATATCAGCAGAACTTTCAAACAATTGTGCCACCATGTGGCTAGAAATAACGGCATACGCAAAGAAACACTTCCTGATTGATACAATAAAAAGCGGAACAGCAGCACAACAGAGGTGATTACAGATTTTTAGACTGATTTTGCACATTTCATGAAACATACTTAACATTCTCAAGATGAGCATTTCACAAAACAGTTCATGCACATTGCACAACACTATGGTTTAGTTGAAAAAGCCTGTAAGTTACCCAAAACAATTAATTCGTATCTCGTTGGTGGAATAATTCCACCAACAAATTATTCAGTGCCACCAAAATGAAAAGAACAATCAGCATTGTTTGAACCATGAGAGTCATAATGCTTAGATATGTCAGCATGTCAGTGTCAGTCTGCTCCTGAGCTCCACAATGCCAAATGACAGTCGGTTCCCACTTTCTCATTGTCACTGACTGATCATTTTTCATTAGCAAATTGATACTTATTCATATCAAAAACTGTTTTGCATGTGGTGGGTAACACAATGATCACTTACATATATAGTCCTGGGTGTAAAATTATGAGAAACTGCATAATCTAGACTGCAGCAACTGAAAATTGTGCAAAATGATAATTGTACAAAACCATTTGCATATATGAACCAAAACAGTTTAAAATCTGTGTGAAGCAATGAGAAATGACATTCCGCTGTGCAGATGTGACAATACGGTGCAGGAATTACACTTGCTGTTTTGCAAATGTTAATTGTCATTTGCGAAATGCTCTAAAGCAATCGAGAAAAACTGTAAAAATGTAGTAAAATGCCCATTTTTCCACAATAAAATACCTCCCCTCAATTCCAGTGTCAGATGCTGAGATCACAGGACATGGTCCAAAATGACAATTTTCAGATCCATCTTGCATAACACACAGGGATTAAGAAAAAAAAATGCACTGAAATATTACTAACAACATTTTTTACATGAACATGATTAAGTTTTTAAAAATTAAATTTCCAGACCATCTCACTATCACAGTACATTTTCATCCACCAGCCGAAACTCAAACAGGCATAGAGGTGTTACTGCAAACAGGATTATTACACCTGATCGTGTGAAAGATTATTCTATCCACCACCAAAGATTCTTATCTTTTGTGCAGAGCTTCTTTTAAATCTGATCATATCTGGTGCACCTGTGTGCAGCATTTCCGACACCTTTACTGCACAGAAAATTACATTTAAGTAGTTTAAAAGGTGTTAAAGAACATAAAAGCATAAAATCACCTTTGATAGAAAAGATCCTTCATGGTGAAGATGTTGGAGGCTTTTGCAGTGGGCGGCATTGTGTCCTCTAGTGAAAGCATCAAAAACGGAACCAAAAAATCTATTGCTAGTCCTGGTCAGAAACATCACATTGACTCCTCATTATATTTTAACTTCCTTCTTAATGGTCAGAGGCGTCACTAGGCTGGTGCATTGAGGACTGAAGACCCAAATGAATCCAAACAAACCCTACATGATTTGTTTAGCTCAGATGTTTTAACAACCACGCTCTCAGTTTGAGAGACAGGACAAGGCCCTGCATGTCTTAAGAGCTCCGTGATCCTGGTGAATGCTACTATTAATGGTGCTATATGAGTGCGCACGTTGATAGTGAAAAATGATTCATACGTAACTGTGTGTTTGACCTAACCTGGAAGGATGAAGCATGAAGAAATATTTGCTCATATTTATTCAAAGTGTCACCTATTAGAGTGAAGCCTTAGTTATAGTAGAGCAAGTGTCGATACAGTTTGGTAGAAGTCAGTTTATCAGAATATCACTAGTATTTCATTTTTGAGAACGGGCATTACTGTTATTACACACCACTTTTTCCAAGAATTTTTCATCTTACAAAACTCCAAACTCAATTTGAAACAGAGTGTACCATGATGTGAAAACAACATGAACAAGCGATGAGGTGCAGGCGTACCAAATGGAAACCGGCCAAATGACGCAATATTTGTGGAAAATTGAAAAACAGGAATATACACATTTTCATTCACTTTAGTTTGGTCAGTGGGCATGTGACAGACACAAAAAATTGACATTATTTATTTTGAAATATCCGTCTATGTATCTACCCAGCCATTAAGGTTCTGCCTAGAACTGGTCTGTGGATGGTGCTATTTCTTCCTCTCCCTGTTCAAAATGACACAGTAACACAGTAATCAGACACTAAGACAGTAATCAGACAGTGATATAGTAACCACACAATAAGACAGTAATCAGACAGTTAGATAGTAACCACACAATAACACAGTAATCAGACAGTTAGATAGTAACCACACAATAAGACAGTAATCAGAGAGTTAGATAGTAACCACACAATAAGACAGTAATCAGAGAGTTAGATAGTAACCACACAATAAGACAGTAATCAGACAGTTAGATAGTAACCACACAATAAGACAGTAATCAGACAGTTAGATAGTAACCACACAATAAGACAGTAATCAGACAGTTAGATAGTAACCACATAATAAGACAGTAATCAGACAGTGAGATAGTAATCAGACAGTGAGATAGTAACCACATAATAAGACAGTAATCAGACAGTTAGATAGTAACCACACAATAAGACAGTAATCAGACAGTTAGATAGTAACCACATAATAAGACAGTAATCAGACAGTGAGATAGTAATCAGACAGTGAGATAGTAACCACATAATAAGACAGTAATCAGACAGTGAGATAGTAATCAGACAGTGATATAGTAACCACACAATAAGACAGTAATCAGACAGTTAGATAGTAACCACACAATAAGACAGTAATCAGAGAGTTAGATAGTAACCACACAATAAGACAGTAATCAGACAGTTAGATAGTAACCACACAATAAGACAGTAATCAGAGAGTTAGATAGTAACCACACAATAAGACAGTAATCAGAGAGTTAGATAGTAACCACATAATAAGACAGTAATCAGACAGTTAGATAGTAATCAGACAGTGAGATAGTAACCACACAATAAGACAGTAATCAGAGAGTTAGATAGTAACCACACAATAAGACAGTAATCAGACAGTTAGATAGTAACCACATAATAAGACAGTAATCAGACAGTTAGATAGTAATCAGACAGTGAGATAGTAACCACACAATAAGACAGTAATCAGACAGTTCGATAGTAACCAGACAGTAAGACAGTAATCAGACAGTGAGATAGTAACCAGACAGTAAGACAGTAATCAGACAGTGAGACAGTAATCAGACAGTTCGATAGTAACCAGACAGTAAGACAGTAATCAGACAGTGAGACAGTAATCAGACAGTGAGATAGTAACCAGACAGTAAGACAGTAATCAGACAGTGAGACAGTGAGACAGTAATCAGACAGTGAGATAGCAACCAGACAGTAAGGCAGTAATCAGACAGTGAGACAGTCAGTACGTTTGCATGCACAGCTAAGTCGAGCTCGACTACGCCATTTAATTGGACTACTGTCCTTGTCCCTGGGTACATGCACAGGATAGATAGGGTTCCCCTTGGTAAAATTTGCCAATCCGGGGGGGGGGGGGGGGGGGGGGGTATTTTTAAACTGTTGTGAATTTTCAAAATGATTGTCTGTTGTCAAAAGGGACACTCAGTAAAATTTCCCGGCCAGGGGGGCTATTAGACCGTTATACCCCTGCTATTAAAGGCCCTCACCCTCCCAGACCCCCTCCACTACTGCTCCATTAAAGGGGCCCTACTATGCTCATTTTCACTGTTCATAATTTTATTTTTGGGGTCTACTGTACACGATTTACACGCTTCAGTGTTTCAAAAACATACTTTTTCTTATACTGTACATCTCTCTTCACTTTACTTCTCTTGAGCTTTAAGCCCCACCCCTCTTGAAATCGGTGTGCTCTGGTTGGTCAGCTTGCCCTACACTAACCAGAGAAGCATAGCAGGGTCCCTTTAAAGCCTTATACTGTGTGTGTGGTCCCATTTACTTTGGCCGTGATTGCATAGCAAAATTTGCCAGTAAGTTCATCTTATTGAAAGGTGATTTACAGTTCCCACTAACTCCGACATCACTCAGAGTGGGTTATATTAATATTCTATGGTGGGTTTTGGGTTGAGAAACATCCCTGCAACATTTCAAAGATTAATGAATCGGGTAATATCTGGTTTTGCACATTCCACATTCTATCTTGATGATGTCATTCTTTTTAGCGAACCCTGGGAGAACCATGCACAGCATGTCCACACAATATTCACGAGGTTGTCTGAGGCTCATCTCACCATCAGCCTGGCAAAGTGTGAGTGGGTGGTTTATTTAGGCAAAGTAGTAACGTTAGGGTACGGTTAGGGTCAGGTTAGGGTTATGGTTATGGTCAGGTTAGGGTTATGGTTAGGGTTACAAGCAGACAAGCACAAGTGTCAACTATTGATTGTTTTCCTGTCCCTCCTATAAAACGGGAACTGGTATGCTTCTTGGGAATGGAGGGCTATTTCAGGAGTTTATGCACAAATTTCTCCTCTCGCCCCGCTCACAGATTTACTAACAGGATCAGCTAAGTTCAGCCGGTGTGAGAGATGTAAAAAGGCAAGCTCCTGCTACGCGAGTACTGCCCTGTCCCCGACTACACCACGGGGCCATCATTTAAGATCCAGGTGGATGTTAGAGCAGCAGCTCATGTAGCAGGATGAGAAAGGAGTGTAATCTACAGCATTACCGTGACAGAAAAAGAAGCCTTGTCGATGATCTGGGCACTCTGAAGGATACGTGGATGGAGGAGATGGTTATCTAATGGTTATTTATTCCACTCGTGTTTTTATGTTACTTGCAGAGTCCTAGTCAATGACTGATGAGGTGGATCCTGTAGTTACAGCCATTTAAGTAGCTGTCAGTCACATCAAGGTGTTGAAAATGTGGTTGCTGGTGCCTTTTCATGTGTGCATGGTTCCTACTGAAGTCTGATGGTCATGATCAGCTTATTGCACGATTTCACTGGTACTAGTCTTTCATGCCGTTGCTCCTCAAATGGCTCCACATTGATCATTTATTTAGTTTATAAGTAACTGAGTTGGCTTAAATCTTTAATAAAGGGAGTTATAGCTCTGCCTAGACTGGTCTGTAGGTGGTGCTGTTTCTTCCCCTTCCTGGTGTCTTTCCCTCTCGCCTCTCTTTGTGGGTGTGCTGTGGGAGTGGCCTAGGCCTGCTGGAGAATCTGGGCTGGGGAGAAGATAATGTGGAAAAGATCAGTTAAAAAAATTGTTTAGCAAACATAGTGATACAGGTGCTAAGCGAGCTCTGCGAAGCTATCAGCACTGCCTTCAGCCACCCTCTCTCGGAAAAGCAAAGCGCGACTATGCACACAAGACCCAGAACCACTTCCACAACACCAAAGATACACACAGGTTATGGAAGGGCAATTAGGCTGTCACTCAGGCCTGCACCAAGCAGCAGTGACAGGGATGCCACACTCCCTGAACATCTGACCGAGTTCTACGCACGGTTTGATGGACTGAACAAAGAGCCTGCATGGAAAGTCACCCCTCCCACTACTGACCAGGTGATCTGTCTGACTACAACCGATGTTAGGGGTACCTTAACCAAGATCAACCCAGGAAAAGCTGCTGGACCAGACAACATTCCTGGTCGCGTGTTCACAGAATGTGCTGATCAACTGGTTGAAGTCTTCACAGACATCTTCAACACATCACTGAGCCAGATGATCATCCCAACATGCATCAAATCCACCATCATCACCCCAATGCCAAAGAAATCTTCAGTATCCTGCCTGAATGATAGATCATCCATATTGGCAGCAACTTCTCTAGCACCATCAGATTGAGCACAGGAGCTCCTCAGGGCTGCGTGCTCAGTCCACTACTGTTCACACTGCTGACCCACAATTGTCGTGCACAGCTCAAACCACATAATTAAGTTCGCTGATGACACAACTGTGGTAGGGCTCATCAGCCACAATGACGAATCAGCATACAGAAAAGAGGTTCAGCAGCTGGCTGTGTGGTACATTGAGAACAATCCCTCACTCCCCTCACACGGACTCCTCACTCCCCTCACACGGACTCCTCACACTCCTCACACTGACTCCTCATTCCTCTCACATGGACCCCTCACACCCCTCACACTGACTCCTCATTCCCCTCACACTGACTCCTCACTCCCCTCACACGGACTCCTCACACGGACCCCTCACACGGACACCTCACTCCCCTCACACGGACCCCTCACTCCCCTCACACGGACTCCTCACACCCCTCACACTGACTCCTCATTCCCCTCACATGGACCCCTCACTCCCCTCACACGGACTGCTCACACGGACCCCTCACTCCCCTCACACGGACTCCTCATTCCCCTCACACGGACTCCTCACACGGACCCCTCACACGGACACCTCACTCCCCTCACACGGACCCCTCACTCCCCTCACACGGACTCCTCACACCCCTCACACTGACTCCTCATTCCCCTCACATGGACCCCTCACTCCCCTCACACGGACTGCTCACACGGACCCCTCACTCCCCTCACACTGACTCCTCACTCCCCTCACACGGACTCCTCACACGGACCCCTCACTCCCCTCACACGGACCCCTCACTCCCCTCACACGGACCCCTCACTCCCCTCACACGGACTCCTCACACCCCTCACACGGACTCCTCACACCCCTCACACTGACTCCTCATTCCCCTCACATGGACCCCTCACTCCCCTCACACGGACTGCTCACACGGACCCCTCACTCCCCTCACACGGACTCCTCACTCCCCTCACACGGACTCCTCACACGGACCCCTCACTCCCCTCACACGGACTCCTCACACCCCTCACACTGACTCCTCATTCCCCTCACACTGACTCCTCACTCCCCTCACACGGACTCCTCACACGGACCCCTCACTCCCCTCACACGGACCCCTCACTCCCCTCACACGGACTCCTCACACCCCTCACACTGATTCCTCATTCCCCTCACATGGACCCCTCACTCCCCTCACACGGACTCCTCACACCCCTCACACTGACTCCTCATTCCCCTCACACTGACTCCTCACTCCCTTCACACTGACTCCTCACTCCCCTCACACGGACTCCTCACACGGACCCCTCACACGGACCCCTCACTCCCCTCACACTGACTCCTCATTCCCCTCACACGGACTCCTCACACCCCTCACACTGACTCCTCACTCCCCTCACACAGACTCCTCACACTCCACACACTGACTCCTCATTCCCCTCACATGGACCCCTCACTCCCCTCACACGGACCCCTCACTCCCCTCACACGGACTCCTCACTCCCCTCACACGGACTCCTCACACGGACCCCTCACACGGACACCTCACTCCCCTCACACGGACCCCTCACTCCCCTCACACGGACTCCTCACACTCCTCACACTGATTCCTCATTCCCCTCACACTGACTCCTCACTCCCCTCACACGGACTCCTCACACGGACCCCTCACTCCCCTCACACGGACCCCTCACTCCCCTCACACGGACTCCTCATTCCCCTCACACTGACTCCTCACTCCCCTCACACTGACTCCTCACTCCCCTCACACGGACTCCTCACATGGACCCCTCACACGGACACCTCACTCCCCTCACACTGACTCCTCACACCCCTCACACTGACTCCTCATTCCCCTCACACTGACTCCTCACTCCCCTCACACAGACTCCTCACACTCCTCACACTGATTCCTCATTCCCCTCACATGGACCCCTCACTCCCCTCACACGGACTCCTCACACCCCTCACACTGACTCCTCATTCCCCTCACACTGACTCCTCACTCCCCTCACACTGACTCCTCACTCCCCTCACACGGACTCCTCACACGGACCCCTCACACGGACCCCTCACTCCCCTCACACTGACTCCTCACACCCCTCACACTGACTCCTCACTCCCCTCACACGGAATCCTCATTTCCCTCACAAGGACTCCTCACACCCCCCACACTCCTCACTCCCCTCACACCGACTCCTCACACCCCTCACAAAGACTCCTCACACCGACTCCTCACACCCCTCACACTGACTCCTCATTCCCCTCACACAGACTCCTCACACTGACTCCTCATTCCCCTCACACGGACTCCTCACACCCCTCACACTGACTCCTCACTCCCCTCACGCGGACTCCTCATTTCCCACACAAGGACTCCTCACACGGACTCCTCACACCCCCCACACTCCTCACTCCCCTCACACGACTCCTCACATGAACCCCTCACAAGGACTCCTCACACAGACTCCTCACACCCCCCACACTCCTCACTCCCCTCACACCGACTCCGCACACCTCCCACATGACTCCTCATGCTGCTTCCATCTGGCAGACGCTATTGCAGCATTAAAGCCCAATCAGCCTGACTGTGTGAAAGCTTTTTCGTACAAGCCATCACTACATGCCCCCCTACTGCCCCCACACACACCTGAACTCGCAATTGACCTTGTTTATGCACTTTACACTCCACTCCATTATATTTTCCCTCCACTCGAGCTGCTGAATGCAACATTTATACTACATTGCACATTTTTCTTAAATTCTTGGTGAATTCTTGGAGTCTCATGCACGATTACATTCCCCAGACAAATGACACAGGGAACTCCCCCCTCACAAAGTCAGTGTCCTTTATACACAACAGGAATAGATTGCTATGCAATTCCCGTCAATCATTTTCTCCTGACTCGTGTCACTAATTTCCCCATTCATATTTATCTCTAAAACACTCTGTTTCCAGTGTTGTTGATGATGAAAACCCTTTATTGCTGTTGCAATACATCATGTCACTAGTCACAAGTACCAGCGAAAAACTGGCCATCAACCCGACCATACATATACAAACATCACATTATAGGGGGTAGACAGGTCAGGAAGACGGGGGATATAGGAAGAACAGAGAAAACAGAATTTCATGAGGAGAGAGGAGGAGAATAAAAAAACAGCCCCCAGACTGTACTCCAGTAGGGAGTATAATGTAGGAACAGAAAAAAACACCTCAGCAACATAACCACATAGTCACTACACCTTACAACATAAAAAGTCGTGACTTACAACAGGGGAGGGAAATGGGGAGGTGGAGGTAGTCCAGCATAGACAGACAGCCATCCGGTCCTGCAGCCAAATCCAGCGCCGGTCACAGACCCGCCTGTTCACAGACCCGCCTGTTCACGCTGGGGGTATGAAGCGGCGAAGGCGTGGGTTGGGGGGAGGGTGCGGTGAGTGTGTATCTGTACGTATGTATATGTGTGTGTGTATCCAGGTGTCCTTGGGATTGGGGGAGAGGAATGCAAGAGAGTCTCACTGCCTTGTTCTTCCGGGGGAGTTGTTAATTCAGCAGCGGCCTTGGCCAAGGCCAATGCTGATTAGAGGGGAGCCAAAAGCAGATAGAATAGGTTTGTTCGGGTTTATGGGTGAGAAGCTGTAATTTCGCAGCTCCTCTAATGTCCACGCTGGTCTCCGCCATCCAAAATCCTTTGCAAAGCCGTGAGCTTCTCCGTGATGTTATCCAATTTGCGATCAATAGTCACAGTCATATTATCCAATCTGCGATCAATAGTATCCAATTTGTGATCTATAACCACAATCTGAGTGCCAACAGCTCTGCCAACTCCGTCAATCATCCCGGCCAGCCTAGTGGGGCTTTGAGCGGCTGTCACCATTTTCTTCAATCTTCGATAAACCAGGGCAATGCCTAATCCAATCAGCATCAGACCTGTAATCATGGTTCCGAATAGGTAAATATCTTCGATGTCCTCCACGGACAGAGCTGCCAGACACGACCCTCCACTTCTCCCATCCGTCCATCGTGTAGCCAGCTGCGTACATTCCTGCATGACAGTCAGGTTCCCCCGAACCTGGACTTCTCGTCGAGAAGATGGTGTCAATTGCGTTGAGAGACCAGTTGATCAAATCCATGATTTTTCGTAGTTTGGAGAGCAGGGCTGAGAGAGTCTTGTATCTGCAACCAGGTCAATGTCTTTCTGCTGCAATGCATCAGATGCAGTAGCAGTCACTTGGAAGATGGGACAGGTGATCTCCAGACACAGGATGAATTGAAAATTGATGCTTTTGAGAAGGATCATTGCATCACCTGCTGAAGAGTCTGGGGGATCTTGCTGTAGTATTTCATCAAGAAACTGCATGTCAGCTGGGAGGATCTTCCTCATTGTATTGAGGGCAGTTTCTCTACAGGCCCACCTAGTGTCTGACAGCTTCTGCAGCTCCAGCTTCTTCTGCATTTTAAAAAATGCAGAGTGTCGTTTAGACGAGTTGCCCACAAAAGTGTAAATAGACTGAAAAAGCTGACAAAACACATGTTCGAAACACATGTATGACAGTGCACATACTGTACAAGGCCTTTGGTTTTTTTTTTTTGTATTCTGGACTGAAGTCCCTTAAAGCGCCCGCTCATGTTTGCAGCCCCATCGTAACCTTGACCCCGGATGTTGTCGATCTTCAGGTTATTTTCTTTCAGTAGAGCCATCACTAGCTTTTCAAGAGCATCTCCACTTGTTGACTCCACATTACACACCTGAAGGAAGCGCTCCTTGATTTCCATGTTGTGCACATATCTGACAGCAAAGGAAACCTTCTCGGCGTGCAACACATCTGTGGTTTCATCCGTCAATATAGAAAAGATTTCACGCTCTTGCATTTCTGATTGGATGACACGTCTTACTGATGTGGCCAAAGCCATTATGTCATTCTGACTTCTGTTTGAGAGGCGCGAGACACGAGGTCCTTTTCCAGGTCCCTGTCGCTCTTTTATGGCTTCGATTTTGGCTTGACAAGGTCTCAACATCTTCCCTTGAAAGGCATACCCTGTCTTGCTAGGTAAAGAGTGATGGCTATCAAACGAGACAAAATTTCTCTGTTTCTCTCTCTCTCTTTGTCTTTTGCAGCTTGTGACACTTGGTCAGCTACCTCAAAAGCTGCCTCCAAGGTTTTTTTTTAAAATGAGTTCCACCTCACCATACCACACATGTGAGACTCTGAGGCACTGTGCTCTTTAATCTTCTCTAAAGCCCTTCTCCACCAATTTAACCCTTCTGTTTTCCAGGTTTTGCGACGTGTACTTTTCATCATTTAAGAAAAGACGGCAGCTGAAACAAAACATAGCATCAACACTTGGAGAATACTCTAGCCATGGATTATTCACTCTCCTCATCTCTGGGCTCTGACTCACTCTCTGACTCTTTCACTCCAGCCCCTTTCTCCTGGCTTGCCCTTTCCTCTACATTCTCTCTAGGCTCAGGACTCACTCTTTGCCTCTCTTCCTCCTTCCATCTCCTCATCTGATCTATCACTCTCCACTTGCTGCCCATCTGAGAACAAGGCATAATTTGCTATTGCATTAATCTATTAATTATCCACACTTAGCAACTCTTGCCGTCACGCCCTGCTCGTCCGATCCTTGTGTGTGCCACGCCCCCTCATTACCCATGTGTCCTACCCTGATTGGAATCGCCTGTTTCCTGTTATCTTCTGTCCTGTGTATTTAGTCCATGTCTGTGGCCATATTCCCCAGATCGGTCATTAAGGTGGCTAAAGTGTTGTCGGATTGTAGTGCTGTTTGTCTTTGTTTGCTCCCTCCTACCCTCGTCTCCCTCAATAAACCCAAATGCCCCGACTCCTGGGCTACCCGCCTCATCCTTCCTCGCCTACCTGCCTGCTCTACACTCGGCGATCATAACAGAATGACCGATCTCGCTCAAGACGCACCACGGCCGACCGAGGACCAGCGCCTTGGTCTGCTGCAGGAGGTGCTGTTTTGGCTAAATCAGCCTGAGGTCCAGGAGGACCCCGTGGCTTTAATTTTAGCCAGCCGGAGTGGGACCCTCCTGAGTGAGGAGTGGGACCCTGTCCTGCCTGCCCTGCCTGTCCAGCCGGCGCCTGTCCTGCCTGCCCTGCCTGTCCAGCCGGCGCCTGTCCTGCCTGCCCTGCCTGTCCTGCCGGCACCTGTCCTGCCTGCCCTGCCTGTCCCGCCGGCGCCTGTCCTGCCTGCCCTGCCTGTCCAGCCGGCGCCTGTCCTGCCTGCCCTGCCTGTCCCGCCAGCGCCTGTCCTGCCTGTCCTACCGGCGCCTGTCCTGCCTGCCCTGTCTGTCCCGCCGGCGCCTGTCCTGCCTGCCCTGCCTGTCCCGCCGGCGCCTGTCCTGCCTGCCCTGCCTGTCCTGCCAGCACCTGTCCTGCCTGCCCTGCTTGTCCCTCTGGCTGCGACAGCACCCCCTGCTGGCCCTGAATCGGCGGTTCCTGTGGCGCCGCCCAAGGCTCCTGCTGCGGCGTCCCCTGCTGGACCCAAGTCTGCAGTCGCTGCGGCGCCCCCTGCTGGCCCAGAGTCGGCGGTCGCTGCGGCGCCCCCTGCTGGCCCAGAGTCGGCGGTCGCTGCACCGCCCGAGCTCCCTTCTGCTGTGCCCGAGGCTCCTGCTGCAGCTCTACCTCTGCCTGCTGCAACGCCTGCAGATCCGCCCACGCCTATCCTGGGCTACGCCCATCCTGCCTGTCTCGCCGGCTCACGCTCCGGCCCCTGCGGCCGAGGTCCTGTCGCCGCCTGCAGCTGCGCCCGCTGTCTCGGCTCCGCCCGAAACGCCCGAGGCTCCTAGGCCTCCGCTGCTGCCCGAGATCCCAGCTGCGCCACCGCCTCCTGCTCCGCCCGTCTCCTGACCACCACTACTTCGGCAGTTAATAAAAGGACAGGTAATCATTTGCCGCGCTGTTGCACACTGTGCACACCCAGCATGCTCATTTGTTTCAATTCGTCAATTGCCACAAGACAACTTAACAACGTGTACATAATAACCTAATACTCCTGTGTGCTAATAGACTATAGTGTACGCTGTACACCCTACTTACTGGTTTTTGTTGCATCAGTCTGCGTCTCCCAATTAATTTGTGTGTTTCCCCTACAGCTCCACACCGCCCAGCTGGCAAAAAATGCGCGTGCTCTTTGCGAGCTCGTTCCCAGCGCGTAACCAGCGCGCTCTGCCATCAAGAGTGAGCATTGGTTAATGGTCGTCATGTGACTGATGCAAGCCAGGTCCTTTTATTTAGCAAAATTGTGATTAATAGTTAAATGCTATTGTTGAGGGGCACAGGCGGGATTCAACACGCACACACACATTTAAAAAAAAAAAAAAAATGCCTCAAGAAAAGGGCATTTGGGGAACCCAAGAGGAAAGGGGCAGGCGCTCAAGCCCCCGCCCCCCCCCCTGCACATGATTGGTATAATGGGTTGTACAGTACAGTAATAAATAATATTGTACAATAGGTTGTACAGTACAGTGAACAAATGAATGTTCTGTGATTGTACCTAAGCAGTTCTGCTCCATTCAGACCGTAGGTCGTTCCCCTCACCATAGAGTGACTCATTCTAAAGTCTAATGACCAAAGGCAGTAACGAGCTATATAGTGCAATTGTCTCACTCCATCACTAAAAATGACTTGCAGAGGGTGGGAGACATTCTCCAGTATAGCCAGAAATTTCCTGCGTGTTCTCTGTTCCACCACGGTCTCCAGTGAGACTGGGTGGCACTTAAACCTCTAACAGAACATTTCAGACAGAGCTATAGAGAGAATGAATAGACAACAGAGCGTACAGTATGAGAAAAATACTGTTTTTGGGAAATCCATTCTAGTAGACCTCGGCATTGGGGAAGAAAGATTGGCCTCCTGGGAAAATTCCTGAATTTCCTGATGGTCAGTGCGTGCACAGATGTGTGAGGTGCCATGTTATAGAAGGACTGATTTAAATCATTGGCCCTCTCCTGTTCTGCCTCCATTGATTTGCCGATGGTTAATTCTGTGATCTTTTTCAGGCAGGGTAAATAACAGTGTCTCCCAGTCCTCTGCTCCCCAGTCCGGTCATTGATGTCGCCCTAGTGTGCGCTCAGTGGTTTCCCGACTTGCCAGGTTTGGCTTATGTTCGACCCCCCACAGTCAGCTTTTGTTTACCCTGTTCCCCTTCCTTAATAAACCCCGCCCCTTTTTGTTTGCCCCCATGCCTGCCCCTCCCTCCTGCATTGGTTGTAACGTCACGATACAAGACATTTGACATTTTTTATTTTTTGATCGCTGTTACAGATTTCATAAAATTGAGTTGCCCCTTGTGGGTGATTGAAAAAATGGTCCCCACAACATCAAAATAACAGGTTTTTATCACATTGTGGGGAAGAAATGTCCTCACAATGTAATATATGGACAAATGTATTTGGGCACACCTCTTACTCACTGAAATCAGTTGTTTCATTCAGACCCACTGCCACAGGTGGATATAATCAAGTACTTAGCCATGCAGTCAGGTCATTCTGAAGAGCTCACTGGATTCAAGCGTGGTACTGGCATAGGATACCACCTTTGCAATAAGTCACTCTAAGGGGTCTTGTTGCAAAGTGGAAGTGTTTAGAAACAATAGAAACTCAACCATGAAGCGTTAGACCATGGTAAGTAACAGAGCGGGGTGGTGGTGCTGAGGTGCAAAGTTGCAAACGCTCTGTTGATTCAGTATCTGCAGAGTTTCAAACTTCCTCTGGCATTAACTCCAGCACAAAACCTGCCCCGGGAGCTTCATGGAATGGGCTTCCATGGCCGAGCAGCTGCATGCAAGCCTCACATCACCAAGCACAATGCCAAGCGTTGGATGGAGTGGTGTAAAGCACACTGCCACTGGACTCTGGATCAGTGGAAACTGTAGAGTGATGAATCACGCTTCTCTGTCTGGCAGTCTGATGGATGAGTCTGGGTTTGGCAGATGCCAGGAGAACGTTACCTGCTTGACTGTATTGTGCCAACTGTAACGTTTGGTGGAGGAGGGATAATGGTATGGGGTTGTGGTTAAGGAGTTAAGAAGCAAGACATTTTGCACTATTCTATCCTTTCGTCTATCTGTTTCTATCGTCCTGGGTATGACGTTAATCTACATCCAGCCCTATAAGGAGGTCCTCCAACTTACAGGGAATAACTTGGGGGTTGGTGGCAGGATTGGCACTTCAGCCACCAGAAAAAAACCTCACACTGGTCCATTCGGACTCATGTGGTGCTGAGGTGTCACCTGCCACATGGCTTCACTCAGATTCTCATCCCTGAGGTGGTTTGTCATGCAGTGGGTGCGGCAAACGCACTGTAATCAGTGCATGCTCCTTACCTCTATCCTTTCAACTTTGTGGGGACAGTTTGGGGAAGGTCCTTTTCTGTGCCAGCATGACTGTGCTCCAGTGCACAAAGCAAGGTCCATAAAGACATTGTTGGGTGAGTTTTGTGTGGAAGAAGTTGACCAGCCCACACAGAGCCCTGACCTCAACCCCATCAAACACCTTTGGGATAAACTAGTACTGAGATTGCAAGCCAGGCCTTCACGTCCAACATCACTGCTTGACCTCGCAAATGCTTCTCTGGATGATTGGGCAAAAATTCCCACAGACACAATCCAGCTGTTATAGCTGCAAAGGGGGGACCAACTCCATATTGATATAGAATGAGATGTCTTAAAAGTTCCTTTAGGTGTAATGGCCAGGTGTCCCAATACTTTTATCCATGTAGTGTATACATAACCCACACACAGTACACATATTCATATCTTTATGGGAACTCTCCATTCCTTTCTATGGGCATAACCCTAATACTAACTACAACAGCCTTAAACCCCTACTCAGCCCAACACAAAAATGATATAAAGTGGAAATAAAGTGCAACACTAAGGAAAAAGAGAGCTTCTTCTTAAAATTGTTGATTTCTCATAATCACATCACGAACGGTGAAGGTTGTTTAGTGTGATTCAACAAACAGTGCTGAATGTTTCTGCATGATTTGTGTGCGCAATGAAACATGTAAAATAATTTCATCCTTTTTACTCTGAAATTCACCGTAGGTGTTCTTGCTCTGTTTATCTACCCGCTGACACCTCCGTAATCTCGCGGCATTGCAGACTGCAGTTCGTTGCAGCTTTTCCCGTTGCAAGCTCGCTATGCATGTAGAAAGAACGCATGGCCGACGTGTACGCAGTTAGGATAAACCGCAAAGATAATGTGCAGCAAGAGCAAAATGGTGAAATGTAACTGAGTGCAAAAGAAGACATTAACCTTTAAACCTACCTGAGGGAACGTGAAATGTATATCAGGTACAAAATACTAAAAATACTAACTGAGAAATAGCAACTATGCACTTTTTATTGGGGGGGGGGGGGGTCCCCTACAATTAGCGTTTAGTGATGGGAGGTTTTCCATTTACGCTGCAACACACCATCACCAATTTCTGCCCCAGTTCTTGAATTTCTTGCATCCTGTTCAAAGTCACTGAGGTTTCCTCCTGTAGATCTGCTGATTCAGCACTATCCTTGAAGGTTGGAGTGTGCTCTATGAACTAAGGATGTACTGTGGGGGTGGTCTGCGTATGTCGCACGCCTGTCACACGCAGCACTATGAGAGAAAAACCTCACAAATGATCACCTTGCTTTACTTGTTTGGAATGAGGTCTTTCTGTGGGATATAGGTCCACGTTGACCAAAAAATCCATTATTGACTGATCTGTCCAAAGGACGTTGTTTTATAGTTTGTGTAGTTTACATAGGACATTATTTGGCATGAAATGTGCTTTTTGTAATTTTTGAGTATTTTGTAGGCTATACATCCATCTTTGTCCATTATTCTCTCTATGGTAGCATCATAAACACTGATCCTCAATCAGAAGAAATACTACAGGCTACTGACTGCTGTATTACTTCCCAAAAAATCAGGATTATTTATTTATTTATTTTTGTACATGACTTCTCTATGTGTGGCAGTATGGTTATTGGTTTTCTACAGCTACAATGACACGGGGGAACTTTTTCTGAGTTCTTTAATGGTGGTATTATGTGCTGACCCAAAGCCTACAATGTGGCTTTTCTTTCGTTTTGCAATTTTCAACCTAAGTTTGAGGTAACTAGAAGTGCGATAAGAGTTTAGTTTCCGATATATAAAAATTTATTTGACTTCCTTTATATATACAATAGTATAAAAATAAAACCAACAAAATAAACTGGAAAAAAATAATACTGGTATCTAAAGACTTATCCCGCTAGGCGACAGAAATGCTTTAAATTATTGTTCAGTTGTGATGCATTGATACAGTATGTTCTCCTATAATGCGTGTTTTGGAAACACCAGTTTGCACCAAAGCGAATGATATATTAGAGGACAGTTAGTAGACCGCGATGCTCGCGTTTGTAAGCGTGCTTTCGTCTGCTGAGAAGCAGGGACGCATCGCCCAGCTAAACCGAGCCGCAGGCGAATGGAAGGTGCGCACCTGATCGAAAACACCCAGTTACTGCGTCACTTCACAGCATGTGTCATCTTAGAAGGGTTTCTTTCGCCATTTCTTTACGCTTAGCAACTTTTATAATTGTAATTTAAATATGCTCATTTACACCACAAAACAGTCAAAGTCTCGGCCTCTAAAGCTAAACACTGAGTGCAAAAAGGAAAGGTTAAAGTATTGAAGAGAATCTTGAAATATTAAAGTGTTTTGATCAGAATGATATAGCGAGATGTGATACTGTGTGTTACTTAAGAAATTTTTAAGCGTTTTGTCCATAACCCCATTTTCCTCATAATCCTTGTTTATTTTTCTATAGCACGAATTATCTTTCCACGTTTCTTTTTTTTCACGAAGGCAGCTATTGTATATAGGAGAGCATAGGTCTACTGCACTTTTTCCTGTTGATTGTAAATATGAACCAATTTTTAGTTATATTCTAATTTGCTTTACTTGCCATCATAAAACTGAAACCCCACAGATTTCATTCTGGCTTTATTACTAAATATTTCTTAAATATTGTCTATATTGAATGAACATTCTCCTGTCTATAGAAACACATTTCTACAATATAATTACTGTTTAACAATGTTACCAGTGATGACAATGATACGCTTGATATTTGCAGTATTGGGCAGGAAGTGGTTTGTCCTAAGCATGCATTACTGTGGTCGGTTTCCTCCCAGCACTACATTGTACGTAAAACAGTTTTTCACTGCAGTAATGATGGATTCTAACATAACAGGGTTTTTTAAAAATAATTTCAAAATTCATCAATATCAGCTATATGGCATCAAGTCAGAAAACAAGAAATATATAGCTGCATAACTAGCTCTGAACAAAATTCAAAAATAAAAACTATTGGCATGCAAATGTATATAGTATGTAGGTTTGTATGGTACATAAAAATAATAATAATAATACATTTTATTTAAAAAGGCGCCTTTCTGACACTCAAGGTCACCGTACAGGCATACATAAAAATTTATACACACTACAAAAGGTACAATGCAAGAAATACATTAAAATGAATATAAATGACAAATAAATGGATTTTACAATGAATAGGCTTGTTTGAACAGATAGGTTTTGAGTCCAGATTTGAAATGAGGAAATGAGTCCATATTTCTAAGATGAGATGGGAGGCAGTTCCAGAGGCGGGGAGCAGAGCGGCTAAATGCTCTGCTCCCCATTGTGGTAAGACGGGCAGGTGGAACAGACAAATATAACGAGGAAGAGGATCTGAGAGAGCGAGATGGAATGGAAACATGAAGGAGGTCAGATAAATAGGGGGGAGAAAGGTTGTGGATGGCTTTAAATGTCAGCAAGAGGACTTTAAACTGGATACGGAACTGTATAGGGAGCCAGTGTAACTGCTGAAGAACAGGAGTGATGTGGTGGACAGATGGGGTTCGGGTAATAATTCGGGCAGCTGAATTCTGGACTTGTTGAAGTTTACGAAGGGACTTGTGAGGGAGACCCAAGAGAAGTGAATTGCAGTAGTCTAGATGGGAAGTCACTAGACTGTGAACAAGAATGGCTGCAGAATAGGGGATAAGAGATGGACGGAGACGATTAATATTTCTTAAATGAAAGTAGGCTGACCGGGTAATGTTATTAATGTGTGATTGAAATGATAATGTGCTATCGAGGATGACACCCAGACTCCTAACCTGCGGGGATGGTGAAATGGAGGAGTTATCAACTGTGATAGAGAAACTGTTAGTTTTGGATAATGTGGATTTACTACCAATGAGGTTAACCTCAGTTTTATCACTGTTAAGTTTAAGAAAGTTAAGAGTAAACCAGGATTTTATTTCAGCAATACAATCAATGAGAGTAGTGGGTGGTAAAGTGGCTGAGGGCTTTGTAGTGAGGTAGAGTTGGGTGTCATCCGCATAGCAGTGGAAATTAACATTAAATTTACGTAAAATATTACCGAGGGGAAGTAGGTAGATGATAAAAAGAAGGGGCCCCAGGACAGAGCCCTGGGGCACACCTGTAGTGACAGAGGAGAGAGTAGATTTAAATGATTTAAGCTGAATGAACTGAGTGCGAAGGTGGCGATACCTTCTGGGAAACCATAAAGAAGCATTTCATGTAATTATACTGTATATATTAAATCTGAAAGGAAAACTCAGAACAAGCTATATAAGGATATACTGAATATGTTGTCATGTGTCATTAAACAAGCTTCAGTATAATACCCTTTGATGGAATGAGAATGTTTGAAAATCACGCCGAAGTATTTGATGTGTCATTTTCTGAGTTTTTGATATGAACCGGCTGCAGTTTGCAGAGGTATCCGCAGAGTGGGAATCTCGACAGCTCATTAATGAGGTTTTTCCTAAACTTTTCTCCCACAAAAGCATATATAATTGGGTTGACACAGCAGTGAATGAGTGCGATTGTCTCCGTGGCACCAAGTGCCAGATTGATTCCTTGGGAGCTCTTGCAGTTGTTCAGAAAGCCGTATTCCTGTAAGGATTTGAGGAAGATGACTATGTTGTAGGGAACCCAGAATACTACAAATAGCAAGGCAATGGTGAAGATCAACCTCATCGCCCTGTGCTTTTTGGAATTCCGGGACCTCATTAACACAGCCAGGATGCTGATGTAGCAGAACATCATTATGGGCAGTGAGATGAAGAGACCTACTGCGTTTTCCCGGATGTTTTGGAAGAGTTTCCAGGTCTTTTCCGAATTATTAGGATAGACCGGCATACACTTATTCTCTTCTTCTGATATGCTATAGAAGATCGTCTCCGGAAGCGCACCAAGGATGGAAACCATCCAAATAACAGCACTAACCACTGTGCCGTTCCTCACTGTCCTTACTCTCATTGTAGCCACGGCATGAACTATAGCCAGGTAGCGGTCGATGCCCATTAGTGTCACAAACAGGATCCCACTGTAGAACCCAATCTGATATATGAAGACCATTGCCTTGCACAGCACGTTGCTGGTGAGTTCGTAGGCCACCGTGTAATAGGCCCATATGGGCAGCGAGAGCGTGACCGCCAGGTCCGAGACAGCCAGGTTGAGCAGGCAGATGTCCGACACGCTCTTCAGCTTCATCAGCTTCATGAGAATCCACACGACTGTGCTGTTGCCTGCAAAGCCAAGGGCAAAGACGACAGAGAAAAGTATGGGCTGGAAGTTGGGCATCTCGTTGGCGCTGCCATTCGTGTTGCAATCGGACACATCAACAGAGTAGAAGTAGTAGTCTATGGTGGTGACTATACTGGAGTCGTTGCTATCGTGGTAGGAAGATTCAGTTGTGCCCGTGAAAGTCTCGGCCATTCTGGTATTGGACAGAAAACAGTGTGAATTCCCTGTGTGTATCAATAAAAAAACAACAATAGATGCTTTTATATATTCTGCTACATACAATATCAAAAAAAATATGATGTTATGCAGACTGAATGCAGTTATAATGCAGATGTTACAAAAACAATTGATTCATTCTGTGTTGTGCTGGAAAACATGCGTAATGATAAATGTCCAGTTTGTTCTACTTGTGTGGTTTGGTACTGAACAATTTTAGGATGTTACCATGAATGTGCGACTATGGGTTCCACCAGAGTGCCCAAAACATATTTGTTTAACAAATTAATTAAGCATGCCAAACTAAAATGGCTCCACATATAACACCTCCCATCCCGGCCCCCGTCAGCCATGTTGCATCACCTAGGTGGTGTGTGATTGGTAATGATACGGCTGAGGACTTACATAGAGTCACTGAAATTTTGCACCTGCAAAAGGAAAAAAAACATTGAAACAAGCTAGTAAAATAAGGGAATCAACCTAATTTGCATAACTAGCAAAAATGCACCATCTTCGGATAACAAACTTAGTCACATTTTCTTCAGTATATCTGTACACACTCAAGAGACTAACTAGGCTAAATATCTAAAATAAAAAACATTTTGAGGTTTAAAAGAAAGCCATATTGTATGAATTTGTTAACCTTCACTGCATATGAACCTTGATGTGTGTGATACTGAATGCTACAGCACTTTAGCTCACACACAATATTGTTTAATGGTTATATTAGGCATTTTCAGCCGGCCCCTCAGCTGAAAACAGCGACGCCACATGTAGTGGTGGCATTTTGCGGCTTGTGGTCGAACCAGGGGTGTGGGAGGGGCATGGATAGCCTGGTAGATTCAGGGGGGCCAGTAAAAATAAAATTATATGTGAAATGGAGTAAGGTGACATTTATCAGGGCCCCCAGTTTCCAGGTACGCCCCTGGTTCCACAAGAAGACTTAAGGAACCCCACTTGCCTGAACTAGTCACTTTGTAACATACACCGGAATATGTTCATATTATTTAGCTAATTCTAGTGTGTTGAAATAGCTTTATGGATAAAGCCCGTAAACAGAAATAGATTTCATGAGGGGTCTGACAACCACAGGGATAGGTCCTTCTGTGTAGATTTTGCTGACCTCGAGGGTCCCCATTTGCTGATCAGGGTGAGGGAGGGGGCTTCCCACCCCCCCCCCCCCCGAAGATTTTGCCTTTTGTGAATGTGGGGGTCCCTCTCCATAGGTTTCAATGAGCCGCAAGTTATTTTACTACCTGGCTATATGCCTATTATGGTTCTCCCCAAATTAATATCACACATTTGAGACAGGATGAAGAAAAATACATTTGCATTGTATTGTGTCATGACTAGCTTGAGCTTAAAATGCTCTGATTATAGTTAACCTATTTTATAATTATAGATATCCTTAAAATGGCATTTGTTCCGGAACAAGAGTGCAGGTTAAACATAATACCACAACTCTGTGCATTTAGAAATACATACAGACGACCTACTAGTCTAGTCTAGTCTCTAGGCATTAGTTTTCAGTCAATTTTATTTTCATAAAGTGCCCCAAATACATTTGCATGGCATTCCACCATGACTAACGTGAGCTGATTATGATTAACACTGATTATGGTTAACCTATTTTATAATTATAGATAACCTTAAAACTGTTTTAATTGCTTGAAAGTGAGACAATTGCAGGACTGGAGGTTAAAAAAAAAACATAATGTTCAAAGGTAAAACCTTATAGCTGTAGAATACTATCAGCTTGCGTACAACAAAAGTCCCTCGGGTGCGGATGTGTATTTAGCCACATCGCCCACTATACATCATATAATAATGCCTCAATTGTGTTATGGAAGCAGCTCAACACCACCCCTCAATCACAAGCCCCCCTTGCAAGCAACCACTCGTGTCTGCTTCCTAGACACTTTTTTTACCAGTTCCTGTTACAAAAGCGCGTGGCAGGATGTAGGGGCTCCAGAGACCATAGCCTACCCCAAAAAATGTACAATTAAAAGACAGATACGCCTTACCTCATCCATGGAGCATAATTTCCCCTTTCGCAACAGCTGGGATGGAGTGTGAGGTGTTTGGCTTCTTTGTGTGCTGGTAGATTATCTGCCGCGTGTTGCTGTGCAGGTAAATTTCCTGTGAGCTGCTCACATTGTCATCTCATGCACGGAGATTTCCTGTAATCCTTCACCCATCTCAGCATATGCTGACTAACACCTAAAATTTATCAGATTATGCATCGCAGTATTGAAACAATTGATTTGCGTTAGATGCTACATTTCATTGGAAATTATTAACATTTTCAGTGAGGTTTCATAGTTTTTCATATGGGGATACTGAGATGAAATTCTTTGCTCCTGTTATTGTGATGATTACATTGTGAGAACTGTGAAAGAGGCCTTTATATCACTTTTTTCCCCTCTGCTGAGTTTCTACTTACTGATCGATGAACAGATATATGTTTATCTAATAAACACACCTTCTAATTCTACAATGGCTGACTTCAGGTGTTGACATTTTCGTGACTTAGATCATTTTAAATGCTACAAAGAATAGTTATATGGGCGAGCTATGTGATTTATTTATTTATTGATATCGATGACTTTAAATATTTAGAGACTCCAAATGGCAGATGTTCTGGAACAAGATAGTATAGGTCAAAAGTAATACCACAGTTTTGGGCATTTATAAATACATACTGAAGACCTACTAGTCTTACCCAGGTTAACCATTAGTTTTCAGTTCATTTTATTTTTATAAATTGCCCCTTTCAGTGGTTGCCCCAGAACTTTCTTACATCTGTAAAATACACAATATATTTTGGAAGCTGAAATGAGCAAGAAGACAGTGGAGGAGAGGGATGAAAATACCTGAGTTTGGACCTGTAATGGATAAAACAGACATCTTTAAGGTGCTAGTGATGAGTATCTGCAAGTGTGTTGAGTGGGATTTCTGAAAGGAAGAGCAGGTTTGACTCTGGGCTATAGCTATTAATTAGCAGCCACATTAATGGATCCTAGAAGAGATGTGTTGATCACTGTAAGGATGGTCTTAGAAGAAACTAGCAAATCCTTACACTGTTTTTAGGTCGGGTAGGGATGGTTTTGCCAGTGTGTGTGTGTGTGTGTGTGTGTGGGGGGGGGGGGGTTCATAATTAATGACCTCAGTTCTTCTTCACTAATTAAACAGAAGATGCTAAAGCTCGGAGTTTTGATCAAGACTGCTGTCAACTGTACTTAATCTGAAGTCTTAAGTCCTCGATTTTCAGTTTCACGCTGATGTCTATTAATTTTCAGTATTGATAACAATCAGCCACATTTGTCTTGTTTTCTGACCTTGTGTTTTGGTTCCCTTTTCAGTAACCTACACGGTTGAGTAAGATCAGAATGTCTTTGGAATCTTTATATATATAATGTAGTGCCAAGTGTTTTTGAAAAATAACACTGTGACTACATGGTAACAAGCCGTAAGCACTGCATGATGGGCTTTATGGGAAAGATGTACACTATATGGACAAAAGTATTGGGACACTTGGCCATTACACCCACAGGAACTTTAATAACATCCCATTCTAATAGAATGAATTGTTAAGACTGTAAAGTTATAATGCTATGCTTACCATACAGAACAGTGTTTCCCAACCCATTCCTTGACGACCCCCAGACAGTCCATACCTTTGCTCTCTCCCAGCTCCCTGCCAGACAGTCCACATTTTTGCTCCCTCCCAACTTCCAGTAAAAACATGGCCTGCAGGTCTCTGAGTACTGGGATTGGGAAGCACTGATATAGGAAATTGCACAGAACAGGATCATCACTTGGTTACTCTACATTTCTCTGTCAGGGGGTTGCATTTTTCATGGCCTACCTAATTGTTGTTTCCCTTGCTTGTTATGAATGTGTTTCTTACCCTCAGCTAAGGCCTGACTGACACATTTCACAGTCCTTATCCTCCATGTTGAATGTGGCTTTGAGTGCAGTCTGGCCCCCTCCTCCACAAATCCCTCCCCTGTTTCTTTATCTTTTTGCTGACGTATTTGAAAATGTCTTTGTTAACTAACAACAGAACCCTTCCAGCCTACCCACTCTGCTCTTGTTTCCACCATTTAAAGATGTCTTCAGACACCAGAAAATGTACTTACTTCTGAGATTTAAAGAAAAAATACATTTAAAAAGGAAATAAAAGTTCTAACGGCCAGTAAGTGATTTTCATTTTCATGGCAGGTGTTATCAGGAGTCTCACTTCTTTCTGCGGTGTGGCGTAACTCTCTGTGTCATCTGAAATTCAGTTGAATTTTCCTGCTCCATTTCTGCACTTCCCCACTTATATTTTACTTTCCCTTTAACAACATTTCGTAAAAAGGGAAAGGAGAAGTGAGGCTTGTCTCTGGCTTCCTCGCTGTCTCAGCTGCTGTCAGAGGAAGGCAATGCAAGTTTATTTATATAGCACAATTCAGAATTCAAAATGCTTTACCGAGACACACAGATACAGTAAAAGACTAGACATTAAAGTCACAGACAGTAAAATCAAAAGACAATAAAAACAAGTAATAACTAAAAAAGTGACATTGTAGTGGTAGTGTATAAATAAACCGCAGCTAATTTAATTTGTTGAAAAGCTGCAGCAAACAACGTCTTAACCACTTATTTAAATGAGCTAACAGTTAGCAGACCACGGGCCGTCTTATGAAGCGCACGGCGTGAAGCGCATGGTCCAAGTTCATTACTACTAAAGAAAGCTTCTTTGTAAAGGAAACAGATCTCGTGCACGTAGTGAAAGTGCGCGAACAGACCACATATGGCGACAACAGGATTCCACGAAAACTCCCTGAGCTTTATATAATAATAATAATTATTATTATTATTATCACTACAATTATTATTGCTGTTATTATTATGTAATTAATGTTATTATTATTTTTATTATTATTATTATTATTACTTTCCAACACCTACCGCGGAAAGCCGAAATGGTGAATAAGAGCGAACCATGTGCGGATCTCATGTATAACGTACGTGATCATGTATCAAGGGATAACGAAGCAATACCACTCAAAGGATGAAGGAACAATGAAAAACACAGGCTACTGTTACACGTTTTATAATGAAAATATTATATCATGTACATGTACACATCAATTGCTTGCGGGATAGGCTCCGGACCCCCCGCGACCCAGTCGGATGAGCAGGTTGGACAATGGATGGATGGATGGATGGATGTACATATCATGCAATGTAAAAAAAAAACTGTTAAAAATATCTTGCTGTCGCCGCGATAGCTTCTGCGTACCGGAGCTCATTTACTTTTCCCGACATGCTTTGTGGCATTGTGTGTGTTATTTATTGTAAATACTCTTGTTGTGTTCCCAATTGTCACGTTTGCCCTTATCTGTTTGTATGTACATGATCCTTGGCTGCTCCTGGTGTGTACCCCTCCGTTCTGTAATTAACCGCCGTGTGCGACCCATTGTTTTACATATGACCTTCCTCTTGTTATCGCGTTTTGGTGGGCTTGGTTCAATGCTTAGTTTTACTTTTGTGTTATTAGATGCTCAAGAGTTTTTTTGATAAAAGCAATAAAATTATTCAGAGGTTGAATTTGCTGGATGTTAAAAGTGGGACACCGCAAGCAGTCCCATGGAGAGAGCCAGACAGGACCCAGAAAGACCAGGAGAAGGAGAGGCTGGAGCTAGTTGGAAAGTCCCAAAGGCAGGACACAGGAAGTGCCTGCCGGAAGAGTGTCCCTGCCTGCTAACCCTCCAGTAGCCCCCGCCCGACTCCCCACGGAAAGGGAGCAGCCATGGGAGATCTTCAAGATCTGGCTTGGGCTCGCCACCAGAAACAATGCCTGGAATGAGCAGATGGTGGCCGTCCACCTGGGTCTTGCACCTCGAGTGTGGAGCTCTCCAGGTCCTCCTCTACATAACCCAGAAACCTGCTTCAACCTGGAAGACTGGAAGGGGGTTAGGGTTAGGGTTACGGTTAGGGTCAGGCACGTGTTCTGTGTGAGGCACCACTGCAGAGGAGAGAGATTGGGGGTGCTGGCTGCCGACATCAGGCCTACCACAAACAACCCACACCTGTCCAAGAAGGCTTGGTTTTGCAGGCTTTTGTTTTTTTTCTCACCTCTCAGACCACCTGCAACAACAAGTGAGCCTTGTGGCCTCTTGCAGCATGAAGCAGGCTCTAGCAGAAGCTGCGAGGGGGGGGAAGCGATCTTCAGTGTGGCAGCCCAGAAGGGCACTCTGGTGCGCTCGGTAATGCTGGAGGACAACAAAGGAAATTTCCCAGCAAGCCCAGTTTGGAACTGCAGGCCCTGTGATGAGATGCTCATCTGTTAACCTTATGGGACAAGGGACCACAAGGCACTCTTCTGCCCCGAGCCAAGAAGACATTGCCGCAACTTGGGATCACAGCAAGCTAGACGAACGGTGGAAGCAGAGCCAGCAGGACTGGGGAGCAGCTGTGCAAGTCCTCCTGGTGTGTGGAGCAGGAGTGGTGCAGCTTGGAGAAGAGACACAGTGAGAGGGGATGGCAATAGGCAAGAGGGACGGTCCCTGAGGCCGATTCCCCCACTGGCCGCCAGCAGCTCGGCTTTGCCAGTGGTCTCCAGCTGCTCTGGGCTCCCTAGCAGGTGGATTCCACAGTTACCAGAGCCTCTCAAAAGTCTACCTGGACAGCTGTCTATGTCACCTGCAGGAATGCCTGGTCCTGACCATACCCTACTACTTTTGTTTTTGCTTTATTGCTGATTTTTGTTATAAATTTATTGTCTATTTATATGTTATCCTTTTGCTGCATTTATTTTCTACTGAACGAAGAAATTTCACCCCCACAGGAGTCTTATAATTATACAATTCTGGTGATGATCATAATAATAATAATAATAATAATAATAATAATGAAGTGGAGGTGAGGCCAGAAACAGACGCTCGGACTGGAGGGAGACACCAACAATGACATCACTCCACTCTACAGCCACCGAATCATGCCTCAGTGTTGCCTCTAACACAGTGAGACAGGCAGACAGGTAAAAAGAAGAATGAAAGCACTCCTTACAAAGAGCTCCGACAGACATCAGCGACAGGGCCTGATACCAGGGCCTGATACAGATTTAAATAAACCTGTCAATTCATAATACACTTGTCCCACGTCTCATATTTCTAGCTATCGATATTCTTGCTTTGTTTCTTCCATTCTACCTACCAGCCAAACGATCCTTAACATTCACTGTAGAAAGATGTTGGCCTCTGGTGACAGAAAGCGCAAACAAAACAAAAATATGCATATGCCAAGGGCTGTGGTTTGCAAAAAAAGGTATCGAGCTGTTTCCTTTCTTGAAAGGACGAGACCTCAGCCTACCTCATTTCCGTGTTTCGGCTCCATTTGTTTATTTCACAGCTTTTGTGCTTCACGTTGTTGAACCGCCGGAAACATTTGTGACGTTTTCACTTGTGTTAAACTATGAAAACCGTTATGCCTGCAGCCGAAACAACATCAAATGCCCTTAATGAAAATAACATTTCATTTATTTAAAAATAGCAAAAAGTTGTAAACAAAATACAGAAGAACATTCAAACGTCAAACTCTAAACAAATACAAATCAATCTAAGAATGTCACTGAAATGATTACTTTGGAATGAAATGTTTTAAAACGTATTTTAAAAGTGCGTGTGATGAAAGCGCTTATATTTAAGCATGTGTTGGAAAGCACTGGCTACAGTGGAATCACAATAAGCACTGTACATTCAAGGTACATATTTTTTTTTACACAAGAGCAACTATAAGAGTCTTGCAGAGGTGATTTCAGACGATCTTGAAATGACTGAACTCCTTCTCTCTGACAGTTCAGTGGAAAATGACCTGCACCTCGAAAAGCAAACTGGCAACCAATTCTGCAACAATTTCAGCACAAGTCGTTTAAACTTCTGGCCTACAAAAGCATAGATGACTGGGTTCAGACAGCAGTGCGTAAAAGCCAAAACTTCTGTTATTTTGAGAGACCATTCTAAATTGTTGTAGGCATCACAGTTTGCAAAGTACCCCAAGTATTTCAGGGACATCAGGAAGGTAACGAAATTGTAAGGAGTCCAAAAAAGAAAAAACAGTATGACTATTAAGAGTACAAGCTTGATGGCTCTGTGTTTCTTGTTCGTTTTTATGGAGACCAAAGTGGGGATGATTTTTGCATAACAATACGTCATAACAACAAGAGGAATTATAAATCCTAAAATATTTAGCTCATAATATGTAACGATCCGCAATACGTTATCTTGTGGAAATTCAGTTTTACACGTTATGGTGGATTCGTTTTTAGTTTGCGAGAAGACCATACTGGGCAAGGAGGCAAGTAAGCTGACAAGCCATACAACTGCAGTTAGAGCGCTGCCGAGTCGAACCGACCTGTGTTTAGCCAGTGTGAGAGCGTGGACAATAATCAGGTAGCGATCCATGCTCATGATGACCATGAAGAAGATGTTCCCGTAAAAACCCATCAAGTACAAAAAGGAGACAGCTTTGCACATAAAGTCCCCGAAGCCCCACTCGCCGGCGGCAAGATAACGAGTCCAGAAAGGCAGACTGATCACGAAGAGCAGGTCGGACACAGCCAGGTTCAGAAGACAGATGTCTGTCATGGTGTTCATCCTCTGGTACTTGACCACGCAGACCACCAGCAAATTGCCGATGAAGCCGAAGATAAAGACAAAGCTGTACAGCGTCGGCACGAACACGGTGGTAAATGCGATCACGTTACCATTGTTGCAGAGCATAGAAGTCTGTTGAGGAGTATCCGAATAGTAATCGGAATAGTCGTAGGATGTCGTGTTCTAGAAAAGAATACGGTGCAATTATCATCTGTGTCTTTCATTTGAGTATTTCCACACGCATAGAAAAAAAGCCAGAATAGTTAACTTAACCCCCATAAATAAACAAATACATGAATATTTAAGTGATATCATTATTTGATATTTCCGGATCCAGACATTTTAAGGATCGGGTTTGCATTAATTAAAATCTATTCATTAAAGTAATTAAAAGCAAATTGCAAAGTAAAATTTGCTCTTTCCAACATAATTTACTGGGATTGTTCAAGCCCTATTGTGCCAGCAGAACAACTGAGAAATGAACCAGCGGGGACTTAAGGCAGGTAAGGTTGTACCGCCACCTGCTGGCACTTAGTGGCTAAAGTTGCATTCGCATATTCTGCCGGGTCGGTTGGAAGACGTGCACTCCATAGGCTAGAAGTCGTTACAGGATGGATGAATGGACGAAAATACACGTTTCTCTTTACAGCTAGTAAGAATTCTGCATTTATAAATTCTGCCAATAATTTATTGCCAATCTGCCACTAAAAAAAATCAGAACATTTTTCTTAGCTAGTTTGAATTTGTTGCAGCATGTTCACAGTCAAATATTCTGCAAATACAAACATTTAGCTAAAACATATACGGTTGTGCTTTTATATACTGTATGACTTATGTATCTACTTTATTCATTTTGGGTAAAAGGTTTAAATTAAATCTAAATAATTTTATTTGCTTTCAACTTCATCTTTATTTTTTGCTATGTATGTTGGATTCCTCCTAATCAGTAAGATTTAATAAATAATAATATTTATGATTTTAATAAATAAAAGTTTTAATAAATTTGAATAGAAATACACTCACCATTATGGCTGTTGTTCTATGTCTGCTTCATGAGTTGAGTATAATTTGCCGAATGCGTGCTTAAGCGCATAAGTACTTTTGCAATTTCCTGACTTTCCAAAAAAGGAGCTGTAGAAAAAAAAAGTGTTTTTTTCTGAGTTCAAATTTGACTAATGTAAATATATGAATAAAGTTCATATGAAGATAGAACACGATATAACAGTCATTCATGCTCAGTAACTGATAAAAATAGATTAGAAGGTGAATCCTTCAAAAAACAATATTGTAACACCATTACTGTAAATCTAATCAGAGAACACAACACCATCACTTAGCGCGTCCTGTGATCACTGCAGTTGTGTGCACATGTTGGCATCTAAAAGTGTACTTTATTCTAGAAAATACATGCTTAAAAATGACAATTGTTTTGAACACACAACTTAGTGAATGATAGGATCCCTAGATAAATATATAAAAGCAGATTCGAAGCTAATGCAAGTGATTTATAAATCTGAGATTACATGTGCCTTATTGAAGTAATGTGGTTAGAATGATGGGCATTCCACTTTAGGCAAAGTGTGATCGAACATAGTAAATATAATTGACACATGACCGTATAGTTAGTTTCGACATAGTTAGTTTCGACACAGATGTTCATCTGGAAGCACATAATGATGATACAGGAGGTTGGTGTTGTCTTTATCAAGTGTATGTGTGTGTGTGTTCACCCTGATAACTTAAGGACACAATACTCCAGGGCTTATTTACATAACAGAAAATTAAACTCCTGAAGGCTAATTTTACATATTATCCAATAAAAAGGCTTTCCGGCCCTTTCAAATGAACAACTAAATAAGTATAATCTTTACATTTCTAATGAGATTTATTGTTTTGAGGCAATATAATCACAAACACAAGGAAATCGGTGATACGATATGCTTCATTTGTCTGCTTGTGGTTTAGCAGGTTGCATTGCTGTTTAACACCACCGTGGGCCATTTTTGTGTGTGGCTTTCACCTTCAGCATCGTTGACTTGCATTTTCATCACCGTCCGAATTGCACGTGTGTCCACGTATGTCCAGTCATTAAATTCAGCTGTTGCATTATAGACCTTTTTGACATTGTCTAGTATTGTCTTGCACTGTCTGCGTTGTTTAGCATTATCTGTACTGTTTTTCACTGCCGTTAGACTTGTGTAACCAGATGTGGTTGAATGGGTAGCCATTCCAATTTACATGTTGCATATGGGCAATAAAGATCTTAAATTTTGGGGGGGGGGGGGGAGTCGAATATACGTCTGTGCGGAGAGTACAACTGCCCTTTCATCATCCTCAGACGGGTCAGTCTAGAATCTTCCATTAATGCTTTCTTGCTGAGAATATGCCCTTCACAAGTCCCAATACAACATATCATTGTACTCCTCTGCACCAATGAGAATTCAGATTTAAATTAACCTACTAGATCAAAGTGTGATATCCTGTCTGTCTGAAAACAGACAGAGTTCATAATATCGAGAACAGTCCAGAGATTCCAAAATCAATAAATAAGTGACTAATGATTAAGCATTCGGGTTTTCTGACATTTTCTGACATTTTTTTGCAGGCCAATGTCGACATGTCGAGTTATTCAGTGCTCAAAGGGGAAGAGAGTGCTTTTGAAGCTGTTACAGTCATGCATTATTGTTAATTTGGAAAATGAAATTGTATGTGTGAATAAGAAAAAAAGAGGTGTTAATGTTCTAAGCCTTTCCTAGAATTCTGTATATGTCCATTGCACAATAGATATTTCACACTTTACATGCTCGAAGCAATTTACAGATGCTAGCTTACTGAGCCATGTGCTTTTGGGCAGCGGGAGGGAAATATGCCACCAGCACACACGCCGGAACCATGGGAAACTGGCCGCTGCCCCTGGAGACGTGTGACTATAGCCCTGACCATCCAGTGCATATATTAAAATTATTATGACACAAGTTTTCATCATAATAAAACATAAAGAAAGAAATACGAACTGCATTTAACACTCTTTAAATTATAATAAATACAACATTGACTTACAGGAATCTTTCAGTCACGATAAATAGAATTGTAAATAAATGTAAAGTAATGTTTAACACAACAGTGTCTTTGTGATGTTTCCTGGGTTCATGGGATGTTTTGGGTCTCACAACATCATACACCCTCAGCCTAGAGACCCAGTGAGCCCAGATCAAGTCCCGACTTGCATCCCAGCGGCATAAAGTAACGATTCACCCCCCTTGATCTACAGCCATCTGGAAGTTCCTTCTGCTACCTCTGTCACGGTCCCGATGACTGTCCTTCTGAGTGCCCCACTCATGAGTGGCATGGTGTGGTTTCTGTAGAGAGAGCAGCCGGCAAAACCTCAGCAGCCTGCATCAACTGGATGGCGATGTGCTCGCCACCCCTGTCTCTGGCAATCCTCCAGAAGCCCCTGGTACTTGGTCAGCTTCCTCTCAAAAGCCTGCTTGATGCGATCATCTCAAGGCACGGTCACTTCTATCAGGGCAAGCTGTTTTGAAGCCTCTGACAGAATGACAATGTCTGGTCGCAATGATGTTCCCACGATATGTGCCAGAAACTAAATTTGCTTGCCTGGACTTACCATTATCTGCCAGTCCTGTGCAGTAGAATTGGCTTTGAAGGCATAGGCTTGGATTGAAGGCATAGGCTTGGATTAGGAATATAAAGCTATGGGGCTCTGCTCACCAGATGTCCGCCCAAGTGAGCCTTCAATCCATCATACTGTCCAATCTCATCCAAGCTTCCTGCTGCCTCATGCCTGCAATCCTGCTGGTTCTTTCCTCATCCATTACCTATCTCACCTCTTCCTGGACAAGCAGGACCTTGTTGTAGTAAAGCACTGGAAAGCTGCCCAATCCTGATCTTCCCGTTCCATTGCCCCCACCACAGCCCTGTGCTTCCCCCTTGCTTCTGCCATCTCCAGCTCCCACTGGTCCAGATCTCAATGCCTGCCGCTGAGACTTTGGGGTCGTTGGAGTCCCTGTACTGCAGTGCATCTCTTGCAGTGCAGACCTTAAACTCCTCCATGATGCTGTTGACAGGAAGCTGCAGAATGTTGTTTTTCCCGTACACAGCTGCACCGCTCACACTACGAGGTCCATCTGCAGAGTTATTCACTGATTCACCTCTAAATTAAATATCCCAGCTTCCATGTAGTGGGAGTCTATAACAGGGCATACAACTATTTAAAATAAAAATGTTGCTTATATACCACCTTCCTTATATACAGAGCTTGAGTTTTCTCATTTTTACTACCAGAAATATTGTGATGCATTTTAAATTACAGACTTATAGAGACCTCTGTTGATACAGTTTTCACCTGCATGGGTGAGCAATAAAATTAAATTTAAGGTTATTTATTCTTTCATTCTGCAATACTGTGCAAGAAACTAATACCTTTATTTCTAATGACTATGTGTTTTCTCAGATAGTATGACTCAAAATTCTCAAGAACATTAGAGAACTAGATGCTAACCATCACTTTCTAAATTATTTTTAAATGTTTTAATTGAAACTGGGATCCCTTTTTAAAACTTACAAGAAGCTCGCTGAAACGCTCTGAGCATAGCAGGGGAATAATAGATGGATCCATTTCGGGGGAAAATTACAATAAAAACAAAAAAGAATTTCCTCCCTTTTCCAAAGATTTATTGATAACTCCTTGGATTGCTAGATGAACACCGCTATTGTTTAGCCAATCAATGTGGACTAGTGTTGGAGCCCGTAGGAGTTTGGGTGCAAAGAAAACAGAGCCAAGAATGCCAGTAACCTGAAAATACGGGACGGGACCTTTTGTTAAACACCACGGAGAAAAAAATCGACCACTTTCAGAAGAAGTCGCCCCCAGAGCCCAGCCAAACACACCGCCACGTCATATCCCCGCAAATCCTTAAAGAGACAGACACGTACAGTGCAGGCACTAGCCCACACTGCTTTCTGGAGACCATATAAGATAAACTTGGATGCCACTAACCACTGCAATGCTCTTCTACCTAGTTAATAAAGACCATGCAGAATGTCAAACGCTTTTGTCAGCCCTTGGGGACAACAGGTCTAGGATGACCTGTCCACACATCGCACAACAGTGTGATTGATGTCCATGTCACTAAAAAGAACATCATCCAAGTTCAGGTCTGTCACTGTCATTCTTTAGGCTCAGATGTTAGTGTCAGAGGAGGAGGAAAGGAGCATGCACTGATTACAGTGTGTTTGCCGCACCCATCACACGACAAACCACCTCAAGGATGAGAATCTGAGTGAAGCCATGTGACAGGTGACACCTCAGCACCACACTAGTCTGAATATAGTACTGTATAACACTTAGTGAACGTAATCAGAAGGACAATATTGACAGAATGCAAAAAAAAAGAGGGGACAGTTTACAGTTTTTCTCAAATGCTAAAACACAAAAGCCAATCCTCTAAACCAAATGACCAGTTGTCTAAACACATTTACTAAATCTAGCCATCATTTTCCAATATCATAAACACATTTCACATGAAGACACAATTCACAAAACACAATCCCAAACAGGTATTGTACTCTATTGCTGTCTTTGTCACAATACAGTTTTACAAGCCTGTGAAAGTAGTCTATTGGTTTCAAATCAGTTGTTATTGCAAAACATGTCAATTGACAACACATGTTTCTTTCTTTAGAGTTGAAAGAATGCCACATAGAGGTGGGAGGGTTGCCATATTTACAGCGGCACAAGAAACCCTCATTGTGGATATGGTTCGTGAGAACAACCTCATCAGACTCCGGGAGATCAGAGACAAAGTCATTGCCGATAATGTCAACTTTGAGAGCATTGATGATGTCAGCTTGGCCACAATAGACCAAGTTCTCCGGCGCTAAAAGATGCGGATGAAACAGGTCTACAGTATAGGGTTCCCTTTGAGCGCAACTCTGCGCGACACAAAGACCTACGTTACGAGTATGTGCAAGTAAGTATACATCCATGTTCACAGTACAGTTAGTGGACATACTGTGCTGCTCAGGGGCCTACATTACTTCTGGACAATACTGTGCTACCTGATTGACTGTTGTTCTGAACACCTGTGCACTTTCACTTTTTCATTGAGGATATTACAGTTGGACGCGATGGCCAGACCTCATGAGTACCTCTTCCTGGATGAAGCTGGCTTCAACCTGCAGAAACGGATTACAGTTTTTTCCAATTGCTAAAGCACAATTTTGACAACAAGGCTCATTTTTGCAAATCATTTAGCACAATTCACAAAACACCTCACCCAAAGAGCAAAACACCTCACATATCCTGCAAAATGAAGCTCTCCAGTCAAAACTATATAAACACTTATGAAAACCAAACTTTTGCCCCAAATAGTAAACATTTCTTTCCCATGCCTAAATTTTTCCTCCAACCAACCAAACACCACTATGTAAAATCCAAAACACTTTTATCTCTTTAGCGACTGTCAGAACTGCAAATGCTGAGAATTGGACACAGAGACATATGTGCAGAAATAAATTAGGTTCAAACAAATCATTTATTTAGCTACAATTTGCAACAGAAAAACCAACAAAAGCCATATTACTGTACAATTCAGCAAAATGTAAACCTTTGGAGAACAGAATGAGAAACGTGCAAGTGAAAAAACAAATGAACAACGAAACAAGATTATGCAGCGTCATGTCGTCTCAGTGGATCTGGCCACAGCACCTCATCCACTCCACATGCGACATCTTCCCTTGCTAGACAGCGAGGAAAGAAGCGTCGGGAGTGTCTTATCCATCCCTGGATAGCTCCTATGTCAATTTCCTCACATGCCTCCTCCATTGCTTGTAGAAGCCCCTCACGCACATGGGGTTGATGATCATAGACCTTCCAACGCCATGCTGAAAAGAATTCTTCAATGGGGTTCAGAAATGGAGAATAAGGGGGAAGGTAAAGCACTATATAATGTGGGTTGTTGGCAAACCAATTTTGCACCATGGCTGCACGATGAAAAGCCACATTGTCCCACACTACAACATATCTGTGCTGCTGCCCTTCATCATCTGTGTGGTTTGCCTGTTCTACTATGTCTCTCAATCTGTCCAGAAATGTCAGGATCAACCCTGTGTTGTATGGACCAAGAATGGCATGGTGGTGTAGAACTCCATGTCCTGTGATAGCAGCACACATTGTGATGTTTCCCCCACTTACGCCAGGAACATTCACAATAGCTCTGTGACCTATTATGTTTCTTCCCCTTCTTCTGGTTCTGGTAAGGTTGAAGCCAGCCTCATCAATAAAAATGAACTCATGTGGGATCACATTTGAATCCATTTCCAGCACTGTCTGAAAACAAAAAAGATTACATAAGCAGTGGTTTATGTTCATGTTTAGTACTGTAGAAATGCAGCATTATATGTAGTGTCCTGTAGTCTAATAGTTACCTGCACGTAATTGTGCCTCAGTTCTTTGACTCTTTCGGAGTTCCTCTCAAAAGGCACCCGGTATATCTGTTTCATTCGTACCTGGTGTCGCTGGAGAACACGAGCGAGGGTAGACAAGGCAACTTGCCTAATGTTGCCAAAAACAGTGTCGTCTCTCACAATGTGGCTTTGAATTTCCCTAAGTCTTATGGCATTATTTGCCAAAACCATGTTTATGATCTCTAGCTCCTGTGCCTCTGTGAACACCCGACCTCTTCCACCACGTCCTACTTGTCTCTCAGTCCTTAGAGAAGACAACAATGTATATATTGGTATGCAGCCTCTCTTGCTTATAATGAAGATTATGCAGTAGTATTGTACAAGTAAAGAACACATACTGTACACATATACTGTAAATATAGAATGCAGTATTAGCCTACTCTATATACAATATACATACTGTAGATACTTTGAATTGCTGTATATATACAGAGTAGGTGTTACAGAACATACCTGTTCTCAAGTCGAAATGTACGGATGACAGAAGCAACAGTAAATCGACTCAGGTTGGGTTGGACTCTCTGTCCAGCCTCTCTCATTGTCAATCCATGATTTATAACATGGTCGACTAATGTTGCCCGAATTTCATTGGAGAGTGCTTGTCTTCTTTGTCTTTGTCCTCTTTCACCTCTCTGTGCACCCCTACCCCTACCCCTACCCCTACCCCTACCCCTACCCCTACCTCTACCTCCACCTCCACCTCCACCTCTTACGTGTCCTCTACCTCTAACGTCTCTTCCTCTCCCTCCGGCTTTCATTGTTCTTTAATGTTGGTAAATCTGTGGAGTTTTATAGTTCTCACATTCTGATTGCTGAGTTAACTAATAAGCAGTCAGGTGTTTGACCAGGTGACATTTGTTTTAGCCTAATGGGCACATGGGTGTGGCTTTCTGATTGGGTGTGTTTAGAAATGGCTAAAAGTGTCTTGGTGTGAGATTTCTGTGTTTTCTGTAGGAAAGTGTGTGCACTCTAATGCAAAAGAAGTCAAGTTAATTGCTTATTGTGTTCAAAGGTGTGATTTGTGTTTTGAATATAGCAAATGTGAGGAGAGATTTTGCTCTCTGAGTGTCAGTTTCTGCAGTTGAGCTTTACATTAGATTTTAGTGTGTTAGCAATTGGAAAAAACTGTAAAAATGAACTCATGTGGGATCACATTTGAATCCATTTCCAGCACTGTCTGAAAACAAAAAATATTACATAAGCAGTGGTTTATGTTCATGTTTAGTACTGTAGAAATGCAGCATTATATGTAGTGTCCTGTAGTCTAATAGTTACCTGCACGTAATTGTGCCTCAGTTCTTTGACTCTTTAGGAGTTCCTCTCAAAAGGCACCCGGTATATCTGTTTC
Source organism: Paramormyrops kingsleyae (assembly GCF_048594095.1). Lineage (NCBI taxonomy): Eukaryota > Metazoa > Chordata > Actinopteri > Osteoglossiformes > Mormyridae > Paramormyrops > Paramormyrops kingsleyae. The sequence continues at coordinate 28,099,993 of NC_132805.1, forward strand.
ATTCGTACCTGGTGTCGCTGGAGAACACGAGCGAGGGTAGACAAGGCAGCTTGACTAATGTTGCCAAAAACTGTGTCGTCCCTCACGATGTGGCTTTGAATTTCCCTAAGTCTTATGGCATTATTGGCCAAAACCATGTTTATGATCTCTACCTCCTGTGCCTCTGTGAACATCCGACCTCTTCCACCATGTCCTACTTGTCTCTCAGTCCTTATAGAAGACATCAATGTATATATTGGTATGCAGCCTCTCTTGCTTATAATGAAAATTATGCAGTAGTATTGTACAAGTAAAGAACACATACACGTATACTGTAAATATAGAATGCAGTACTAGCCTACTGTACAGTATATACAATATACATAGATACTTTGAATTGCTGTATATATACAGAGTGGGTGTTACAGAACATACCTGTTCTCAAGCCGAAATGTACGGATGTAAATCGACTCAGGTTGGGTTGGACTCTCTGTCCAGCCTCTCTCATTGTCAATCCATGATTTATAACATGGTCGACTAATGTTGCCCGAATTTCATTGGAGAGTGCTTGTCTTCTTTGTCTTTGTCCTCTTTCACCTCTCTGTGCACCCCTACCCCTACCCCTACCCCTACCTCCACCTCCACCTCCACCTCCACCTCTTACGTGTCCTCTACCTCTAACGTCTCTTCCTCTCCCTCCGGCTTCCATTGTTCTTTAATGTTGGTAAATCTGTGGAGTTTTATAGTTCTCACATTCTGATTGCTGAGTTAACTAATAAGCAGTCAGGTGCTTGACCAGGTGATGTTTGTGTTAGCCTAATGGGTACATGGGTGTGGCTTTCTGAATGGGTGTGTTTGGAAATGGCTAAAAGTGTCTTGGTGTCAGATTCCTGTGTTTTCTGTAGGAACGTGTGTGCACTCTAATGCAAAAGAAGTCAAGTTAATTGCTTATTGTGTTCAAAGGTGTGATTTGTGTTTTGAATATAACAAATGTGAGGAGAGATTTTGCTCTCTGAGTGTCAGTTTTTGCAGTTGAGCTTTACATTAAATTTTAGTGTGTTAGCAATTGGAAAAAACTGTAAAACGGCAAAGAGGCCGTAACATCATTGGCCAAAGAGCCATCACTGAGGTTCCTGGCCAACGGGGGCGTAATATTACTCTTTGTGTGGCCGTGGGTTCGGAGGGGCTTGTCCACCGGCATGCTGTCCTTGGGTCTTACAACACCCAACGTCTCCTCACCTTCCTAGAGGAGCTAAAAGACATCCTCCTGGACCGCCAACAACACCATCCTGGGCCCGCACATCATATTTATGTGATCATTTGGGACAATGTCCGCTTCCACAGAACAAAGCAAATCAGAGAGTGGTTCACCACCAACAGTAACCACTCTTTAAACATCTGTCTGCCACCCTACTCCCCTTTCCTGAACCCTATAGAGGAGTTCTTCTCATCGTGGAGATGGAAGATTTATGACAGACAACCATACACTAGAGAGAACCTCCTAAGGGCAATGGAGCTGGCCTGTGTTGACATCCCAGTGAAGGCCTTCCAAGGATGGATTCACCATTCCAGGGCGTTTTTCCCGCGGTGCCTGGCAAGAGACAATATAGCCTGCGATGTGGATGAGGTGATGTGGCCCGATGCAGCTCAGCGCATGATGCCGCACAGTGATTGTGGTGTGTGTGTGGTGTGAATAAAGTAAATAAAAAACTTCACACCCTGATCATGTTTTCAAGAGTACTGTTGTGTGCAATAGATTCTGTTTTTGCATTGAGTTGTTTTACAGTAGTGTACATGCAGAATTTTCTATAGATTTATACTCTTCATATGAAACTCACAAATCTAAATGCCTAATCCTCTGCAGAGATCTAAGAAGATCCGTTACTGTAAAGTTTCTAAAAATATGCATTGGCAGTCATGAAACAAAGAACCTTCTCACAAATTGAGCATTGTGTTTTCAATTGTTTTGCTGTAGTGTGTAATGATGTGTATAGTGTTTACATTTTTGAAAGCTTCGAGCTGCTCTTTTGGTGTGAAAGTTTGAGTTTTGAAGTGAGAAGGTGTGGTTGTGTTTATGTAGCTTTAGAAAAGGGTGTTGTGTTTAGACATTGGGGAACATGGAGGAAACATTTGTGAAATGTGTTTTAGCATTTGAGAAAAACTGTAAAAGAAAATGTGTAATGAAAATAAAATGTAAATGACAAGTGGTTATTTTAGATTTTTTGTACACCTGTCTTAAAATGTAAGGGATACTGGAGCTTGCTTGGGGTGGTGGGATGGCTCACGGTGGGTGCTGGAAAATTTCCCTTATTATCAAATCCAAAACTTGACAGGTATGATCCAAAGGTACATCATTGGGAACTTTTAACATGCCCTGTTCACGTGAATACACACTGCTTTGTCGGTATCTTTTCACTGTATCTTCACTCTGCATCACAACTTATTTTTCTCGTGTTTTCTCAGAATCACACAATAAAAGTTATCTCAGGAAAACAAAAGTTTTAATTAAACTCAGAAACAGCCTTTGTCTAGAGTAAGAGGGAAGGGGATTCCACTAAAATGTGCTACACACAAGGGGGAATCCTCCCTTGTTGTGAGATATGATTTCAACATTAACTTTTTAAAAGTAACAGCGGCAGTAAAACTTTTATCATGGTTAAACTTTTCAGTTAAATCTGTGGTTCACAACATCCGTGCCAAACCGAGGGGCATCCATTCTGATCATGGATCAATTGCGGTCTACTTACACCACTAGTATGTTTATAAAAATTGTGGTAAAGTTAGACATTTACTGTAGGTGCTTGACAATCATATTGCTACATGAGACGGTTGAGCTCAAAGGATACAAGCAAGATTCACTCGGACCAAAAGGCAGGACAATGCATTTTTCCAGCTTACCCGCTAACGTTAGCTGATTAGACAAAGGTTGACATATAAAGCCGGCGACCTTGTTTGAATCCATACTGTGCCTTTAAATACGGGTCAATGAGAAATCTCTCAAATCACAATCACATTATTTAAATGCATCATAGAACTCAGTGAAAGTGAAATTCTTGTGCCACAATTACAGGGGAGGAAACAGGTGAGTGGGGGACAACAGGACAGAACAGTATGAACAGTGCAATAAGAGATGGGACAGTGCAATATGGGGAGTGGAACAATAAATATATTCAGTATGCTTCAGTTTGTGCAGATTAGGCAAAGTGCAAAGACCATTGATAGAAGTGTAAACAAATATGCAAACAGTACACCCAAAAGTGTGAACTTCCCCATCTTTCTTGGAAAGGAAATGGGTTCTCCCAAGACTAACGGACATGGGAGTGGTTGACATAGTGAGTAATTATAAGAACACAACAGCAAATTTAATGGCCGTTGAAACAAATAAATAGATCTGTAATTTCCTTATTCATTTATGTGCGATTAAACCAGATCTGTTGCAATGACAATGAAACGACATATCACCATGACATTAACATTACAGCCCAGAACAAAGTAATGGCATTACCATTGCCATTGCATGACAAAATTAAGATGAGGATAATATATAATAATAAATGTTGAGTAAGCAAGTGATTTATCCATGAATACACCAAATATTTTGTCCACTTCAGTCACCCCAGATGTTTGAAAAACCATATAATTCACAATATCCACATAACTTTCAGCGGAGGCTCACATCCATCAGTTTTTCGATTTCAGTGTGGATAGTCACATCTAATGACATCCGTTTTCTCTTTGTATCTTTTGCTTGCACCTGGTACCTAAAGATGTACCTTTGGATTGACTATGGCGGATTGACAGGCTGCCTGTCCAATCAGTAACAAAATCAGTAAGTACATACCCTTTCCATATTCAGTGCCGCTGATGTTGTAGTGTTTTTGCATTTGCTGTTGTGTTTCTGTATTTGCTGGAGTGTTTTCATATTTGCTTTTGTGTTTTTGTATTTGTGTTGTGTTTTTGTAGTTGCTGGCATATTTTCATATCTGCTATTGTGTTTTTGTATTTGCTGGCATGTTTTCATATTTCCTGTTGTTATTTTGTATTTGCTGCTGTGTTTTCTTATTTGCTGTTGTGTTTCCATATTGGTGTGTTTTCATATTTGCTGGTGTGTTTCACCCTTCGGGGCTTCCGTAAAATTGAGACACATCCTATTATTTATATTTCATTTTCAGTTTATGTCCATCTCTTACATCAAATACCACTGCTATTGTTGCACATGCTCTGGTTGCATCTTGCAATACTATCCTCCGTGGTCTCTCCCAGACAAACTCCTCCACAAACTTGAATTGCTTCAGAATGCAGCCACCCATTTCATTACCAGTACCCCTTCCAAAGAACTATTATTTTTCCTGTCCAGCAACTTCATTGGTTATGGTAACCAATGAAGTTGCTGGACTTCAAGATTCTGCTTCTCACTTTCAAGGCTTTACATAATGTTGCACATCCGTATCTCGCTTGTCTTCTTCACATCTGCACACCCTTCCACCCCCTTAGATTCACTATACCTTCTGCCTCCTATGTGGTTCAGAGCATTCAACCAGAGCTGTCTGTTCACCTCAGTCCCTGTGATGCCAAGCTTAGTCAGAGTGGCAAGGAGGATTTGGTGATTAACTGTGCTGAATGCCACAGAGAGGCCTAGAAGGATCAGGACAGATGACTAGGATGCAGCTCTTGCAGCTCTCAGAGAATCCACAACAACAAGGAGGGCAGTTTCAGTTGAAGGCCACAGAGAGGTCTAGAGTGCGTGAAGCCAAAACGCCTAAGACTTTTGCACAGTACTGCGTGTGATGGTGAGGGGTAACCAGGTAGAGTGTAACCATGAATGTCACATGTATGTCACATGATCACCAATCCCTCATGACTTCTCACATCATCATGATCTTGCTTTTTAATTTTCCAAATCTGTTTAAGAGCAACACTAAGGAAGTCTTAAGCAAAAATGGTGGCTCAAATTTTAAAAAATAACGAATTATCTGGAAAGAAATTGTCCATATAAAAATATATATTGTACATGTAGATATTTACCGAGGCCCAAGTTGACAAGATTTACTGAGGTCCCGCCCAACCCAGCCAGTGAATGGGGGGACTGCATGGATGGAACGTTTGAGAAACACTGACTTAGCAGGTGAGGATGCTGTGCCTGTGATCAGAAGGTCACTGATTCCAACCCTAGGACTGGCAGAGTGATGCCACCATTGGGCCCTTGAGCAAGGCCCTGCTTTCTCAAATTCCCTTCAAAGTTACAGTAATAAAGAAAATGAAAGTGTGTTTGTTCAGAATAGTGTTATTTAACAGCATCAGACCCAAAAAAATATATAAAAATAACCTGCATTTTTTTCAGGCAAAGCGAAAAACAGCTGTCCGTGCAAATGTGATTAAAGATGAACATTTGTTGAGTGCATATTAAATAATAATTAGCATTGTCTGTTAGCCACATGAAGACAGAGTGGCAGAGCAGGTCTGTTATTACTACTGCTTCTGATCTGCTGCACCTGCACATATGGTCTGGATTAACATGACCTAGAAGGTGTAAGTAAGTCCAGCTGCATGGATTCTGGGAAAGGCCCTTTAGTCTTTAGAGCCTTTTTAGTAAATGCTGTGCTTTGGTTTGAATGCTTAAAGCATTGAACAGCGACATCTGGTGGATTGCAAGCATTATAGCAGGTAGCCTGAATAAAGAGCACAAACTACACCTCAATGAATTGCGTGCAATTAGATACGTGGACACTTCTGCAAATGTATATTACCACGAGTTTGATTGTTAACCAAAAGAAAGCTAACCAATGTCTAGTCATTGTGTGTGTGATAGATTTATGCTTTACACATCAACCTCTCACTTATGTGCCACTGTGTATAGGAAATACAGACGTAGTCAATGACGATTACCTACAGACGTACCCCATGCCATTTAGTCGAAGAATGTAAATTTATTTGTGAAATATATTAAAAATGATAGATATGTTGTTATCCATAAAAGCATTGTTCGAGTTTGCAGTGGCACAAAACCAAAAAGTTGCAAGAAAAGTTCACAGAAAAAAGCATGATGCTTATGAGGAGAACAGCACCATATCCACAGCGAAACGTGCAAACATGCAGGAGGCTCGGTGATGTTTCGAGGATGCTTCACTGCCTCTGGAACTGGGCGTCCTGAAGCAGTGCATGGTAGACTGAGATCAGAGGAATATTAAGCCATTTTGAATGTAATGTACTGCCCAGTGTCAGGAAGTTGTCTTTCATGCTGTAGACCATGAGTCCTCCAGAAGGATAATGACTGGAAACACACCTCAATGATCACCCAAGAATGGATGGCAGGCAAACATCGGACCATTCTGAAGTGGCCGAGTGCTGATTTCAGTCTGATTGAACATCTGTGGAAAGAGTTGAAATGGGCAGATGGCAATAGACACCCGTGAAACCTGAGAGGAATGGAGCGATTTGCTCAAGGAGAGTGGGCCAAACTTCCTGTTGAGAAGTGCAGAAATCTGATTCAGAGCTACAGAAAGGGCTCAATAGCAGTTATTGCTTCCAAAGGGTGTGCTACAAAATATTAAGTTAAAGGTCCCAATATTTGTGTCGTCCAATATGGGGTGGCATGGTGGTGCAGTGGTTAGCACTGCTGCCTCACAGCAAGAGGGTGGTGGGCTTGGTCCTGGGTCCTTTCTATGTGGAGTAGTGGGTTTCCGCTGGGGGCACTGGTTTCCTCCCACAGTCCAAAAGTATGTAGGGCAGGTTGACTGGCGAGTCTGAGTTGTGCATGTGTGTGTGTTCCCTGTGGGCTGGTGGCAACTGCCCTGGGTTGGTTCCTGCCTGTGCCCCTTGTTCCTGGGATAGGCTCCAGTCCCCCCCCCCCCCCCCAGTTGGGATTAAGCTGTTATGATGATGGATTGATGGATGGAAAATCCAATATGACTCTGTTCAATCAAATGTGAAATGACTAATGGATCTAATGGAGGAGGGCTGTTCTGCAGGATAAATTTATAGAAGTCGCAGATAACCTTAGAAGCAGAGCATCCATGGTGGTGTTCTCTGGAATACTTCCCGTGCCACGTGCAAGCCAGGCTAAGTTAGCTGAGATGAGGAAATTAAAAGGGTGGTGTAGGAAAGAGGGGTTTAGGTTTATGGGGCACTGGAGGACCTTCTGGAACAGGTGGGACCTGTTCAAGCCGGACGGGTTGTATCTGAACCAGAGGGGAACCAGTGTATTGGGGAGGCGTATGTGTAGAGTAGTTGAAGAATGTTTAAACTAGGGACTGGGGGGCAGGGAGGTTAGTTATGAATATAGGTGGGGGAAGACGGAAAGCCCAAATTAATATTAAAAGTGGGCACTGTGAAAGGTCTACCCTTTGTGGTCTGTACTTAAATGCTAGGAGTATTAGAAACAAAATTCATGATTTAGAGGCTTTAATTTAATCAGACTCATGACATTATAAGAATAACAGAAATATGGCTGAGTGCCAATGATGGAGAAGAATATAATATGGATTAAACGTTGTTCCATAGAGACCGGATAGGCAAGAAGGAAGGTGGTACTGCAGTGTACATAAAAGAAAACTTGCAAGCAGGGGAGCTCACTGATAAAAATAAAAGTGCAGAAGCTGTATGGGTAAAACTAGATGCTAAAAACTCAAATGGCCTAATTGTCAGTGTTTGTTAATGTAGCTGCAGAGGAAAGCAGAATGTTATATGATGATATCAGGATTATGAGTAATAAAAATGATATGGTGGTTATGGATGATTTTAATTTACCTGGGATACAGTGGGACAGGCTTACTTTAATAGAATGAGACTGAAACTATAAACTGTAAATTGGATGGAGTGAAACAGCAAAACTGTTGAAGAGGCATGGGAATTTTTTTAAAGCACACTGTTGCAAGTGCAAGAGGACTTCATACCTGTTTCCAGCAAAACTAAATCTAGGAAACTGCAGCCAAGAAGGTTTACTACGGAAATTGAGAATAAAGTCAGGAGGAAAAGGGCTCTGTTCCACAAATGGCATCAGCAGTGAAATTTGAATTTCTGTTTGCCTCAGCCATAGTTCTGTCAAGCAAATGCCTTGGGTTTCTACCTAAAAAAAAATATAACAGACTTGTTAGTAATTGCAAATCACAACATGTCCTGCCTAAACAAACAATTAGTTTTGCCGACAATAATACACGGTAGCAAACACTTTGCTCGAACAGGAGCACAGATTCTAGTGCTTGCGTTGAGGTCTCCCAGGCTGATGGAGTGAGATCTGGGGAACTTAGTGCTGCTGTACATTCAGCTTTAAGCCATGTGACCGCATCATTGGACTTTAATGTACTGGAAGAGTCAAGGGTTTTGTACTTTGGGTCTTGCAGAGTTACCATAGTCATGACACTCAAAGATTCCAGATAACACACACACTGACTTTGATCAAGTGTCCAATCAGTTGTGTTGCTGGTAGGTCTTAGTTGGTCTTTGTTGACTTTTTTAATGCTTTCTCTGCAGCTGAACATGGCAGGCAACTGGAAGAAATTGGGTAAGATTTATGAAGAGAAACATGTTCTGAACTGTTGAGTTTCTAATTTGCTATAGTGTCATTATACTTTGGGGGAAATGACAGAGCTCTACAATACCACTTGCACTAATTATCTGTTATTTTATTATACCTGTTATAATTACACAGGACAACAAAAAAACATTTTTTGAAATCATCAGAGACCAAAATACATTTTTCCAAATCACTTTTTCACGCTGATTTCATATCTGTTTTCTGTCACGTCAACTTTTTGATTTATGAGTAATGCTAGTTAATACCGTAATTGCAAGTATTGTGTACTAAAACAAAAGCATCACTGTAGTATAGGGTAAAATATCTTTAGAGCAAAATCAAATAAACAGACAGTGGGCATAAAGAAATTGAAAAGTGTTTGTTAACCACCATTGTTTCTTCAAATACGCTTTGAGTTTGATTGTCTTGTGTACATCATATTTGGATTGTTGCGATAGAGCATCCAGCAGTAGTTGGCCATCATGCTTTCACTGTAACCAGCTGCACCTTCTCCGTACTCCTCATCACCTTCTACAGAATCAAGACCATCATCCCAGATAGCAAAATTCTTTTGGGCCAGATCTGGCCCACACTATTCATTTTCCTTTGGCCCAGATACCGCAAAGAATGACGGCCCTGTGACGGCCCAGACCTGGATTTTCTGATTTGGGCCATAACAGGCCCAGTGACGGCCCAGACATGGTTCTTCCTGATTTGGGCCATAACAGGCCCAGTGACGGCCCAGACATGGTTCTTCCTGATTTGGGCCATAACAGGCCCAGTGACGGCCCAGACATGGATTTTCTGATTTGGGCCATAACAGGCCCAGTGATGGCCCAGACATGGTTCTACCTGATTTGGGCTACAACAGGCCCAGTGACGGCCCAGACATGGATTTTCTGATTTGGGCCATAACAGGCCCAGTGATGGCCCAGACATGGTTCTACCTGATTTGGGCCATAACAGGCCCAGTGACATCATAAAGCACAATGGATACACAATTGATATCAATAAAGTTTATTTTTACTTTTACTATAAACAACATATAAATGCTTTTCAACAAACCACTGATTGATATTTAATTACACTTTACTTTGTAACATCAACAGACAGATGAGGCGTTTAAAGCACTTCACAACATACAAAATATCTAAGAACATGGCCCTGTAAAACTGGTTAATAAAATGTGAAATTTGGGTGGTCAAAAACACACACAAAAAAATCCAAATACAAAACAAGTAAATACATCACAAACAATGGAATTAAGTGTCATTTGCCCTTTTTGCATGTTCCTTCATTCCTCCATCCCTGTCAGGTGCCAACTGAAGCCATCTTTGAATGTTTTTCTCTGCCTCCTGGTCCGTTGCACTCCTAGTTAAGGAATTTTGCAGCCACAACACACAACACAAAACTATTAATGCCACCTGCTTCTAAGGCATAGAACATAAATCATACCATGAAGATCAAGACAGCACCCAACATTTATAGTATAAAACAATTCCAAAACACATACAGTAGTACACAAATAAGGAGATATGAATCATTATGTCCATGACAGAATATCATGAACAAGTAAACAATATTTAAACAGGGTTGTTAATTTCACCATTTAATTCACAACACGTCAAAGTTGTATGCATATATGTATGCAATCTGAAATGTAATATCTGTTCTGATCTGACATAAAAAACACTCATTGCTGAACTGTAACTGTCCAGAAGGCTGCTATATCCAATACTGCACAGAATATATGATTGTTCCATATGAATTTCATCCCTGTTTTTTTTTACTGTGACTTTAATATGACACACAACTTTACCAACTTATGATCATGCATAACTGATAAATCTGTCGATTGATCAATTAGACGCATATATATATAAGGATATATTTCCATCACTAGGAATTAAATGCACAAAGTCGTAAATTGGAACTTGCGGTGCTCATTTTTAACCAAACAAGTTTCAGATATCACCAGCAACAAAGGAGCAGTGGACTGAAGTGACATGTCCCCCATGAAAAGAAAAAAATAGAAGGTGCAGGTTTGGATTAGCTGTGGCGCGAGCTTTATCACTTCTCAGACAGAGAAATGTCGTTTGGCGTGGGAGATTGTTGTGTTAAATGCGTGTGTCCCACACACAATACGTGAGACTTGAGAGCTCTGCAGATGTAATCTAACGTTAAACATCTGATTTAAACTCAAGAGCCCTGTATTTAATATTATGTCAAGGCGTGTGACTTGTTTGAACCGACTTTTTAAAATGAACGATCATTCCCAACATACCGTTCCGACAGAATCTTAAGCTAAAATCTCTGACTAAAAAGGTTAAATGGAACTTTAAAAGTAACTGAAATATTTCACTTACCACAATTCGCTCGTTATTATTCAAACTGAATCAGCCATCTAAAGTCGATCGACGCCGTCAACAGCCTCAAAGTCCGGTGAAGTTGCAGTGACGTCTAAAGGACATTGATTGGTCTAAACTGAAACGTTAACGCCCACTTATTTCAGGATTGGTTGTTTAGCGTAGATGATCAAATACCGAACGGTCAATAGAAAAGCCATATACACAAAGTATTCCAAACGGGTTTATATTTTTAAAAGACAAGATTTTAGAGAAGATAAATTAATGTTTTCATTTGTTTTTACTTTTCCTTTTTTAAGTAAACATGTCAGATGAAAAATAATGATTGACGATATACCGTAGTTAACAAAAAATATCCAATAAGTTTTAATGGTTTTCCAATGTTAAACAAAAAAATTATCATATCAGTGGGACTGTACTATGTCAACAGCTGGTGCTTGGAGTCTTTTTGTATGTCAGCCATTGGCCCTTTATTGTGTTTCTCATGATCTTTAGTATAGGCTTTATCCCAAACAGACAGTGGTTATGATATAATAGAGAGCAGAGCCTTCAGCCACAATTTTATGCCAGATGAGGGTCAGGTATGGGACAAAGCATTACCAATGCTCGAACAGACCCAGGTGACATCTTGCAGATTTACATATACAACATAATGAAATGAGAACCTCATATATATTGCCTTAGAAAAGGTGCAACGAGAATGATTCCTGGTCTTAGAGGAATGTCTAAGGGCTACCAGTTTGATACATTTTTCTTAAATCATGTATAATAAACGCGTTTTAAATGCTTTCTTTTAGATATTGCCATTTTCAAATCTATATAAATGCAAATGTGATTAAAGAAGAATATCAACAGGATAAAATTAAATTTTAGACGCCATGCTCAATGGTGAGTTGTGCTATTTTTAGAACAGTCACAGTGGGCAACTCATGTGGTCCTTGGGGGCGCCCTGGTGCCCGCAGGCACCATGTTGGTGACCCCTCCTATAGACTGTAGTCAGAATGATCTTCCATGTTAAGACTAGTTCTGGTTCGAATTTTTTTGAGAATATTTATCTGACATCAGGCCAGAATTTTACGCCAGGTGAGGGCTAGGTACGACACAAATCATGTTACCAATGCTGAAATGGATGACTGTCAGCCAAAGTCGTCCGACACGCAAAATGCCGACTGTCAGCCAGAAACGCTCGCCGCGCTCAGAACGGTTCTGGCCCAGATTAAAAATGCCGACAGTCAGCCAGAAACGCTCGCCGCGCTCAGAACGGTTCTGGCCCAGATTAAAAATGCCGACAGTCAGCCAGAAACGCTCGCCGCGCTCAGAACGGTTCTGGCCCAGATTAAAAATGCCGACAGTCAGCCAGAAACGCTCGCCGTGCTCAGAACGGTTCTGGCCCAGATTAAAAATGCCGACAGTCAGCCAGAATCGCTCGCCGTGCTCAGAATGGTTCTGGCCCAGATTAAAAATGCCGACAGTCAGCCAGAATCGTCGCCGTGCTAGGCCCACAATCGGCCCGCAATTTTTTACCGTTGCTGACAGTGAACCGAATGTGCCACAACTCAGCGAGAATCGGCCCACATGTGCTTGCTAACTGGGCAGCAGTGCCGGCTTGACGCCAGATCTGGGCCAGACCTGTCTTCTATGTGCCTGGGCCACATAGACCAAACCACAATCGGGCCACATCTGGCATGCCATAATGTAAACAGTGCCATCATTGCCAGACCTGGCCCATATCTGGTTGACATACCACTTGCCATGCCAGAACTCAGCCAGCAATGCCGGCTTGACGCCAGATCTGGGCCAGACCTGTCTGCTATGTGGGATGTGGCGGTACAGGAACAGGCTTTCAGAATCTAGGCTGTGATATACAATTTTGTGCTTAGTTTTAGCTGAGAATCCAATTATATTCGTTCGGCAAAAGTAGCAGTCGTTGAGATGGTCTCGCGGTTCCCTCCACACCATCGGAATTCCAAATGGCATTGCTGCCTTTCTCCGATTTAGTCAGTCTCGCAGACCATTTGAACAACTGGTACAGATGACATGTGGAGTCCAAGATTTATCTTGGTCTCCAGGTAGACAGCCAAAGTATAATTTGTATATCTTCTTAAGATCTGCAGTGATTGGGCGACGTTGTGCTTTCATTGTGAATGAACCATGCACATAACAGAAACTGTCTGGATGATTAATACAATTTCTAGGCATGATAACAACTGAAAGCCAACACAGTTCATGCTGCCTGTCACCTCCTCCTTCGATTTCCAGGTCGATGACCCAGAATTCAAACTCGAGAGTTAGATTTAGTATTTCTTTCGCAACAATTCGAGAAAATAAAAAAATTGTCGAGGAGCTTACGTCAACAAAACGAAACCTGAGGCACAACTACCTATGTTTCCCGCCAAACTAAGTTGTACGCAAGACATGGGCATGCGAACTAGGTCAAATTAATCATACTCAAATCACAACTAGACAAGTATCAATAAAACAAAAATCAATATCTAGTCACCTACTGTAGAGAATGGTGATGCTGTCTATAAGATAAAAAAACACAGGCAACTCTTGTGATACACTTAGGCAGACTACATGTACATAATATCATATTACATATAGCTTCATCACAAAAACTTGACGTGCTAGAGAAAAACTAAACACAGATTTGAAATAAGCATGAAAAATACTACACACCCCACATAAAATTACCTCTGATGAAAAAGACCTGTTAACCTGTGTTATTTGCTACTTTGTTAGATTTATTTTGTTATTTTGTTTTTGCACTATTACTACTTCGTTCTTTTTAAGCTCTTTACTGTCTCATCTTTATTCTTCTTGTTGCATTGCGCATGTTTAAGACAAAAGAATTTATCTCGGGATAAATAAAGTTCTTCTTATCTTATCTTATCTTATTTCACAAAAACCTAAAGGGTATAATACCCACGATGTGTGATCACTCCCGGGGAATGTGACTGAACTCTGAGACTGCCTGTCTGATTGCATGCAATCATTTTGTTACAATATATGTCCATGCAATAACGCGGTGTGGCTATGATAATACTGATAATGATACTGTAGAGCAATCGCAAAATCACATTCATACGGTCTAAATAACCACAAAAAGAACATTGCAAACACCATAACTACAGAGCTGCGGTTCTAGAAGAGACCCCTTTGATGCACTGGCATCCCGTCCAGGGTGTCCCCAGCCTTGTGCCCTAAGCTTCCTGGAAAAGTTCCCTGCCACCCTGCGTTGGGTAACCAGTTGGAAGATGCTTCAAATTTCTCAAAGACCTTACACACTTACACACAGCCACACTCAGTCATAACAGACAAATGTGGTGCTGTTTAGTTGTTTATCATTTTTGTATCTGGGAGTGAGTACCCTCTAAAAACAAATTTCAGGGAATCATCTGTTTACGATCTTACAAAACCTCATTGTTGAGCAGTGAGTCAAACTTTATCAAATAAAAACCACTGTATAGTATGTGGTATGTGCGCGTATCACCTTAAGCTTATAAAGTTGATGTAATAATATTAGCACATTAACTACTAACTGCATGGCTTTACAAAGTTGCGTCCTTGGGGGACTGCTCTTGCGCCACAAACTCCAGCGACCGCCAGGGGCCGCTGTATGGACCCCGGCGAAGTGCTGACGGAGGCGGGCTTGGAATAAAACATAACCCACATGCAGAAAGTGCAGTCTGCACCTGGGGTCCATATGGAGAATCCGAGGTGCGGGGATCCAGTTTATCACTACGGGCGACTGATTTCATGGCTCTGTATGGCTGAGCTGTAGGTCGGTGAGTATCCGGAGCGCATTTCAAACGCTGCATTTCGCACTCCGCTTTTTCTTTGCCCGGTGAAAGACAAGTGTCCCATTTAAGGGCGGTGACATTTGCCCGTGTCTTTCTTGGACTTGACGACTGACTCTGTTTTTGATTTAATCTGGAGTTTGTAGCTCATGGTCATGCAGCGTTATTCTGAGGTCTAATGACATTGCATTAAATCAGTGTATTGACTAGCCTGCATTACTCGGAAACGGGAAATTGGCGTTTTGCACTTCAGTTTACGGATAGTAGAGCTTATTATCCTCCGTTTGCAGCGCTTAGGGATCCTAATGCGGATTAAGGCATTCGGCGTGAATCCGGAATATAACTGTGGATGTTGTTGAAAACTTTAGGTACTAAACTTTATGGACGTCAGGGATATGGACGCATCTGTAAAACCACCGACAGGGTAAGCATATGCTTTGTTTCAAGGTTTTTTTCCCCACTTTTTTTTGCCGGTTTTTGTTTTAAAATAGTGATTTATTTTTAAGAGTGTGATCAGTAAATATCACCTGTTGCACAAACAATCATGTAACGTGGGACGGGATTCTGGGCTGTGTTTTTGCCCCGTAAGAAAGCATATTATTACATTATTACGGTGCAGGGAAAAGACGCACACATGCCACCCAGGGCTGCCAAAGCATGATGTCCGGGACCATCTGCTGCTTCAGCTGTTAACCTTTAAAACGAGCCGTTAAAGGGGCAGTTTAGTCAACTTTACCAAAGACCAGTCAGTGTCCTGCCCTTAAAAACTTCATCGTGATAAAAATGTAACTTTGATACGCTCACATGAGTCTGCAGGATCAGTCAATTCCATACAAGTCCTTACTTTATGTAGCTTAGCTCTCAGATTCACGTGTACAGTATTGTGCCCTATGAATTCCCTTTTTATGAAGTTCAGATCTGTTTAATGTGCTGTTTAACTGACTAACCTGAACTATACGGTAAATAGAAAATAAACCCTTGTAGTGTAGATCATTTTGCTCGACTTATAACTTGATGTGCCAGCGTTTTGTGTCGTACTGTATATGAACGCATATAGAGGATAAAAAATGGTATTTTGGGTTGTTTTTTTATCACTTTCCTGTGTGTAAAACATACTGAGCAGTAATTCTCAGCACATGTTTGTCCCGCACTGCCGGATGCCGGATCTCACTCCTGCCTGCAGTGTCTTTGCGATCGAAAATTTTGCGATAAAATTCCCCCTAAAGACGGCGAATCCCCCGTTTTCAGTGTGAAAGCCGTGATTTTCTGATCAGCTGTAGTGTAAGTGCGGTTTTCTTGGAATGACTGGCCTTTATGTAAATACACTGCAATGACAGGGCAGGTATACACGGCGGTCGGAGCAGTTATTTTAAGGCGTCCAGTTGCTGGACATTCATGGAGCTGCTTGCTTGTGATATTTAGAGTAACATTTGTTACTCCAATCAGCAGGTAATTCCTAGCCAGGAATTATTATTCACAAGGAACTGATTCCAAATGTTTACGCTGTTTATTTGTTAATAGTGTATATATACTTACTGTAAGTGTTACTTTATAGTTTGATTGAAACGTAACCCTGTTTCCGGAGAATGGCAGTGGTCAATTGCAGAAATTAATGACACCGAGTGTCTCTTTTAAGCGTTTAAATCAGCGCATAAGACCTTCTTAATGAGAATGTCATTCTTTTTTTTAAAGTTTCCCATGGAGAATTAACTGAGCACTGCGTGGAAATTTCCTTAGCTTGCTGTCAGCCTTGGGAATAGTCCTGGGCACCATCCCCTTTGCATTTCTTGCCACTTGCTACCTTCTGAGGCGGCAACGCATGTGATCCTGTGAAAATTTTGGTATGGCTATGGCGGACTTGAATTTGGGCCATCGGGAGGGGGTGGTAGCTGAATGTCCGTTAAAGCACAAAAGAGAGACCATCTGCATGTGGAATAGTACAGTTCAGCGTGAGCCATACATTAGAGAGACTCCTGAAGTTCACTTTTAAAACCAAGTCATGAAATTGTGGTGGTTTCTTTGAAGGTTAGCTTGAGCCTGTAAAGTCTCACTGGGGTATAATGAGTCCACCTCAGATGCTTCTGTTTGTAGCTGGGTTACCGGCTTTTGAAATGTGAGCCCGCAGTTCTTGGAGCAGGCTGTAAAGCCGCACGACTTCTCGGTAGAATTAAAATGCGAAAGCTGGAGGCGAGGCAGGGGCGCGTTGCCGTTGGTGCTGATGGGCAGGCCGTCATGCCGCCGTTTGTAAGGGGTGGGGGGTGTCATCAAGCTGCTTCTATGTCTTGTTTATTCCTAGTTAGAAATTAAGAAGTTCAGCTGTTCTGTGGAGTGTGTGGAACCTGCCCAGCCCTGGTGTGTGTGTGTGTGTGTGTGTGTGTGTGTGTGTTTGTGTGTGACCAGTCCAGGTATACCTTACATTGTGGGGACAAGCTTGTTTTTCAAAAAACTGTTACTTTGACATTGTGACTGACATTTTTTGGTCCCCACAAGGGGAAATTCAATTTTTTAAGAATCTGTAGCTGCAGTCAAAAAAATAAAAATGCCAAAAGGTCTGGTTACTTATGGTTAAGATTAAGGCTGGGTAGGGGTTAAGGATGTCATTGTTGGGATTAATTTAGAAATGAATAGGCGGTCCCCACAAAGATATGAGTATACTGTAGGTGTGTGTGTGTCTGTCTGTCTTTTTTACATATATGGCTTGGGGGGGTGTGTCCCCCCCAGTGATAAGGCTCCCTGTTTGGCTTCAGCAGTGGGTAGCTAGGCTGCTCTCCCTGTGGGTTTGCCGACTGAAACGCTCAGATGAGGTGCTGATTGCTTTAATTGTTTCCGATGAAAAGCCCTGAAACGCCCCACACTAACTCCCATCAGGAAGAGAATGCAGCTCCTGGCTCTGCCGTGGAGGACGGATTCGTTCGGCCTGCAGCTGATGTTTATCCAGCCATATATTTGTATATTATTGTTAAATTTCTGATTATGGGAGATTTTGACCTTATTTAGAGTCAGAAAAAGCACCAATTTGCATCCTGTACAGCCCTTACTTGTCACTAGGGCCGTATCCTCAGTGGCCTGCCAATTGTACCCTTGCTGTAAGTTAATGTACCTTTTAAGGTACAGCAATGGGCTCTGAGGAACTTGTTTGTACCATTGAGGGACATGTTGTTTGTACCTTGGGGGACAATACTCTACCAGGGCTGAACCCTGAATCCCTATTTTCTGACTGGAGTGACTGTATTCTTCAGCCTTTCTCCTGCGAGTTCAGGGTTTCTCGCCGCCGTGCCATGAGTCCGCGCGGGACGCCCCTCCCAGAGCCACCCCCACCCCGTTACTTTATCCTGCTTTCCTGTGCTGCTCCCCCAGCTTGTTATTTAAAGGCTCTGCCTGGTCTGTGCTCATGGTAGCGGCGGGGGGGGGGGGGTGTTGTTGTGTCCGTGTTGGTACCTCAGTTGGACTGGACCCACTTGGCTTACAGTAACTTGCGTGCGCCGTCTGAAATGTCAGACGTCCCGCTGGACGCTCACACATTCCTCCGCTATCCCAGCGCCGTCTGCTCGTGGGTAGCACTCTGGCCTCACACATCTCGCGCTGCCCCAAGCCACTGTGTGTGCACTTCGCCTATTCCCTCGTCATTCTCGATGGTCTCCGCTGCATTTTCCGCTTTCCTTCCGCCACCCAAAAAAGTGTAATTAGGTGGACGGCATCTCTAAATTCCCCTGTGTGTCTGTGCGTGTTTGTGCCCTGCAATGGACCGTACTACATTGGCTTCAGGCTTGTCGCAACCCTGCACATGAGAAGTGCCATGTAGACAGAGTGTATGTATGTAGATTTATGTATTTACATTTATTTAGTAGAGCCTTCTGTCCAAAGCAACATACGGTACATTTTTGACTGTCCCTAGACCAGTGAGGGTTAAGGCTCCAATGGTAAAATTACTCTGGCAACTCTGGGATTTGAACCAACGACCTTTTGATCACAGGCATAGCCACACACCACTGCATTTGTCAGTAGGTGGAGCAAAGTGTGCGACTAGAATTAGAGTAGACACAAGCCATACAAACGGAACTGTCTGACCAAGCTTAAAATAACCATTTCATATCTGAAACACTATCTTACCCTTCCTGTGTGTAATCTCACTCTTGCAAGTCGTTATTGTGCAGTTTTTTTATTTTGCAAACACTCTCCAGAGATTGTTCAGGAAAATCCTGAAATTCTCGTTTTGATGTATTCGATGACTTTCTGTTTAAAGTAGTACACAGTCATATTTCCCCAGTATCACAAATTAAAATTCTCAGTGTTATTGAAAAATATTAATTACACGTTAATATTAATTTGATACGGTAATGATGAGCTAGAGTTCGAAGTTGTTTATATGTAGAAGCCGGACATGCATTTATTTATTGCCGGATTCAATTTGTTTGGTTCTGGAGAAATCGAGTGGTGTAGAGTATTCGAGTGATGTGAGAATGTAATCTTAGTAATAAGTTATGCTGATTAGGAAGTTTGTCAGATTTCTGGCTGGCTGTCGATGGAGTGATGTCTGTTTGCTGTAATGATGGGGCGTTTAGCTAAAATCCACAATATTTTAGGAACAGATTTGGGGAAAAAATCAAAAAATTTGGCCGTTCAGGGATAGACCTACTGATTACCTCTATATAATGTACATGGGGGGAAAAAACAAAAACACTCAAATCATGTGTAATTTCGTGGCTGACTTTCTGTTATTCCTAAATGCTTCCACTTGTTATTATTACAGAGGTATTATTACTGTACAGCAGGGAAGAAATTTCATGAGCTGAATTAACGCAAAGCTGGCATCCTGTGACAGTACAGTGTTTGAATTCACTGAGCTCTTCAGAACAATCCATTCTTTCACTAACGTTTGTAAACCTGACTGCATGGCTGGGTGCTTGACTTCATACACCTGTGCCAATGAGTTTGAATAAAACACCTGAATTAAGTGATTGTGAGGTGTGTCCCAATAATTTTGTCCATATAGTGTATATGACGTATTTAGGAGAAAAAAAACTCTAATCCTGTGTAATTTTATTACTGCAAAGTGAGAGTGATCTCAGATTGTTTGATGGCATTAAGGTCTAAACAGGCCTGGTTTTCGATGACCTCTTGTCAGGTGTTGAGTGCTATTTGCTTCACTTCGGGTTAAAAGCACATTAAGTGGCAAAACTGATAGTGTCCCCTTAGTATTTAATAACACAATACACAGCCGATCCTGTGTCAGTCACATAACCTTGGAATGAAGCTAATGCTAAGTAGAGACGCAATATCGGATTGGTATCGGTGCCGATCCATACCTATTAGATGGATCGGTTATCGGCCAAATGTGACCGATCCACGCCCGATACTTACTTATGTATTTTCTTTTTAAATCGATTTGTACTATAAATCGCACAGCTCTTTCCAATTTCAGATGCGTTTTTTTCAGCAATTGAGCTCAATTTGCTGTCAGTCAATTTTCCACTCAGTGGGTGTGAGCGCAGTTACTTCTGCCTGCTGTGACGTCACTCGCAAACCCTTTGCAGTACATACGGGAATAAAAAAATCAGTTAAGATTATGATGGTAGCACAGCGATTTGCAGTTTTTCTAAAAACAAAGATTTCATAGGTGGAAGTAGCGTTTAGTGGAAAATCCCACTAAACAAAGCGCACGCGATTGTGCGAGACAACGCGAGTAATATGAAAAAAGCAATGGATGGTTTGGGGGTCGCTGGCTTGGGCTGCTTTGCACACTCTGTACAGCTTGTGATACATGAGGAGCTGCAATCGCAGCGGCAGTGGGAGAAAAATAACAGGCATTTTAAGCATTCGCCACTTGCGTATCCTCGCTTGGATGATATTCAAAGTGAACTGTAAATGACTTAAAAACCAAGATGTACGAACGAGGTGGAACAGTATACGTTATGTATGTTTCTAGTAGCCTAATTAAGGAATTTTTGGAATACATTTTTCAGCTGTATTTACTAGTTAAAAATAATATATAGATATTTATACTATATATATTACCCAAAGCCCCTGATATTAAAAAGCAGAATATATTTCACTGTAAAACTGAAAGTAATATTACTCAATGGCTTTTTTGAGGGTGGTGTGTGGTTCAGGGCATTAGGATGTTATGTCTGTGATTAGAATATCATTGGTTCAAATCCCAGGCCCAGCAGGGTGATTTTACTGTTGAGCCCTTGACCCTGAGAGCTGTAGGGACTGTCTGACTCTGTTATAAAAGAGTCTGCTACATAAATATAATGTTTTATTTTTCTCAGTTTTGGTATGAAGCTGTTCATATCTTTAAGGAGGTCCTAGATGGCCTCATAATATCTGTACATGAAGCTGATGGTAGCTGAACCTCTAGGAGTTCATGTGGGTTGTACCACACATCAGAGCGTCATAGCTTACTACTCTGACAGTGCTACAAATTATGGACACATCCTGCATCAACAACTTCCAATGCACTTTTATTTTTTTGCAAAAGAAGTGTTTCTCTTTTTTTTTTTTTGCTCCTATCTTACCGTGGTTTTGTAACTACATGGAGAAAATTCCTGAAGCTGAAAGACATCGCTTCATGGCAAACAGGGGGGCAGTTAATCTTTCAAAAGACTTGAACTTGAACCTTATCTCTGGGCTGCCCGGCAGTTTGGCAAAGCCCATAGTTACTAACAAAAAACAAAGAGAGCGAGAGAGAGAGAGCGAGAGAGAGAGAGAGAGCGCTCCAGATTTAGATTTTCCAGCATTTCAGGGCTGGACCTCTATGTCGGCCCAGTTCAACAGCAGGCAGCTTCTTCCTCTAGCTAAAAAGTGAGGAAATAACAGCAACAGCAAAAACATCAGTAAAAACAACAGCAACAACCACCAACAACAAAAGCAACAGCAGCAGGTTCGGCCGCAGCCGCAGGGAAACGGCCCCAAAGGAAATGAAGTGTAAATGACAGGGTGTGAGAAATAATTACAATAATCATAATAATATTACAATATATCCCATCCTCAGATCCCCTAATTAGGATCTCCAGCATGTTTCATAAAGCAGATACACAAGATTCACGCATCTCATCACAAATTCTGAACCATGCCGTCGTCCGCGTTTCACAGGTCGTGGAGCGTGCACTGACACAGCGCCTTGCGGCACCCACCACACGACAAAACACCTCGCTATCCCAGATAGTGACCCCCCCCCCCCCTCCCGGGCCGGCACGTGCTCCAGTCCCACCTTCCGGAAGCTGCCGCACCCTGATGTTACGTGGGCGTCCCCTCGACCTGGTCTAACCTCTCGGTTCCTCGCAGAGAGGATCCTGCGAGCCGGATCACCCTCAGGGAATCGGGCCACAGCTCGGGGAAATGCGCCGCAGATCAACAGAGTATTTTGCATTGCATTTGTGACATTTATCTGTAATATATTTTAAAATGCATTAAACACATAATAACAGAAACAGTTTTTCTAGTCGTTCTTAAAAAACGCTACCTTTTTGATAACTTCGTTAACTACCGTTTTTTCTTAAAATGACGTCACGCACTCCAGTTACAGTATAACGGGCTTTGGGATGAGCCGACCCACATTTTTTCAGTCCGATAAAGCTCTTTTAACTTTAATATTTTAATAAAATAAATGTATATAATTTAAGTCAGGCAGACGGAGGCAGTTTGATACTCTGGGCAAACTACAGTTGGAAGCCTTGGGTCTTTGACATGTGCCACCTCCCTAAACATTGTTACAGACCCAGTACCCCCTTTCATGGTAGTGGTATCCCCCAATGGCGGTAGCCTCTTTCAGTAGGATAATGCGCCCTGCCACGCTGCAAAAATGGTTGAGGAATGGTCCGAGGAACATGAAGCCGAGTTCAAGGTCTTGACTTGGTCTCCAAATTCCCTAGATCTTAATCCAATTGATCATCTGTGGGATGTGCTGGACAAACAAGACTGATCCATGGAGGCCCCACCTCGCAACTTCTGCAAGGTTCTGCTGCCAACGTCTTGGTGCCAGATAGCATAGGACACCTTCAGAGATCTTGTGGGGTCTCAGAGCTGATTTGGCGACACGAAAGGAACCTATACAATATTAGGCAGGTGGTTATGGCTGATTTGGAGTATAAGTGCTCTGTATACACACATGCACAACACATATGTACATACTGTACATGCATGTACGATACAGGCTTTCTGCACTGTAGGACAAAGCCACAGGCCTGGAGGTATAAACTGATGAATTTCTTTTAAACCCCAGATGGAATGATAAAACGAGGGTTTAAGGATGTATCTGCAGCGATGGAAATAAGTCCGTCTTGCATATTGAGGCTGATTAGGTCGTACGGAGGATCTGTGCACCTGAGGCTGTTACTGTGCTGACGCCCACGGGTAATTAGTGCTCCCCCTGAGGTGAGGAAGATTAATTAAAGGCTCCTGGTGGAATTGGAGGATGGGGTGCAGAGCAGGGGCTGAGGGTGACGCAAATATTAGGGCGTAGTCTGTCAGTAGTGTCTTCAAGGACAGAGCAGAAGCTGTTTAAGGAGAATGTTACTGGAAGATGGGGGCCACAGCAGAGGAAGGGAGGACATGATGAGTTTGTGGTGATACCTCGTTCACAGTTTGTTTTGTAAAGACAAAATCTTTATCTAAAAACTTCAGAAGCAGGACCTAGAACAGGGGTGGGCAATCTCATCTGCAGAGAGCCAGTGTGTGTGCAGGTTTCTGGTATAACCTTAAGGTCAGCTATTCAAACCCAGGTGTGAGGACGACTCAGTCAGTCAGTCCTCTAATTATTAATCTAATTAGGGAGTTGCAGCAAAAACCTGCATAGCCATCAGCCCTTTCAGGATAGGATTGCCCACCCCTGACGTAGGAGCTGGGTGTATGAATTGTAAAATTGTATTTTAATCTTTTTTCCATTGGCATTATGGGCAATATGGTGGCCCAGTGGACACTGGATAAGTGGGTGTGGAAAATGAATGGACAGATGGATCATATGGCCTGTGGGCAGCCAAACCAGGCCCATTACTGTTTTTACGTTTTTCTGCTGGCTGACGATTCAATAATTTCATTCTGGAGGGTAGTCATGAATAGTTCAATCTAAATGGGGTTTCATTAATGACTGCAGCTGGCCACCTCCAGCACCAATGTGGAAATTAGTCACTTATTAAATCTTAGTAGTTCTGTGCTGAAAGCCTGGAATTTTCCACTGACGAGTCCAGTTAACAGAACTACGAGAAAAATGGTAGTAGTTCCATTAGAAGAGTAGAGTAGGCTTTGAGCTCCTGATGCGCCGGATGCTATCTGACCCGCCGCTCGGACTCCGAAACTTGCTGCATCCTGCATGTGTATCATGTACACGTGTGTCTGTGTCTCTCGTGGAGAGCAAGATGGGGTCGGGGAAACGTGACCAGCTTCCACACGGGGGATGATTAAGCTGCCGGTGTTCTATCCTTTTCTATGAAGTCGGCTTCTAAATTTGAGGGTGGAAGGTTCCAGCGCATGCCGCGTGACTGCAGGGCCTTGCCAGGGGGGCTGAATCACGGGGAAGATGAGCTGGCGGGGGGAAGAAGGGCCGGGTGGGGCCCGTCTGTGGCCCGACCCGCCGCCGCCGCCGGACATTTGCACTGGCGGCTCCTGCTGCCTCTGTGGTTGTAGGAGGGACTGTTTGTTGTTTGTTGCCCCGTCTGACGTGACTCGGTCAGCCAGGGCAGCCGAGATGCTGGGGTCATACGTGTCCCAGCCGCGGTGCGTGTGTTGGCGTGTAACGGTTGGCATCCCGTGTAGGATAGGGTAGGGCGAAGGGCACGTGATCCATGCTGAAACCACCCCCCCCCCTCCAAACTGCTGTCATAAAAGATAATGGCTGTAAGGAATCATCTTTCAATAAAGTCAGGGATAATCTGTTAGGATGTATTTGCACTTTGGACCTGGTCCCTAAATAATTTACCCAGCACACGTGTGCGTGGCAGTGTGTGTCCGCACTGTACATGCCACCCGCCATGTGCTGGAAACAAAAGTGCTTTTTCCACGGGGTGGGGGAATGGTGAAGCCTGCGGGGCTGCTGTCTCCACGGCCGTAGGAGAGGGTGGGGCCCGTTGGCAGCCCAGCGCCGTAACCCGAGAAAGGCGGACCCGTCCTGATTTGGGAATCCGCATGCCTAGCAACTGCAAACAGAATGCCAGTGCAGGGTCGGGTGTCCCTGGATACCGAGGCCCACACTGCTGCTGCATAAAAATCCTCGGCCTCTCGGAGGCAGAGAGGAAGCCTCGCTTCCCGCAGTGAATATCCAGGCAGCTCTAAGAAAAGCGTCACTCAGTAAACGTTGCACTTTTTCATAAATTGGTGGTTTCTGGGCATCTTGGTTCTCTCTCTCTCTCTCTCTCTCTCACACACACACACACACACACACACACAGGACTGGGAACCCCTCACAGCCAGCAAGAATGTATCATCGCCCTAAGAGAAGGACACATAATCAGCCCTTTTAATTACAAAAAAGTTCCATTCATCAGATTTTCCTTTTTTTGAACTACATTGGAACTAAACGGCATTTTTGATAAAGCCACTCCAGTGACGTGGATTGTCGTTTGTCTCCATGATACCGCTCTGTTACCACGGCGCTATGAAAACAGCAGGACTGGGCTGGAGTTTTCTCTTTTTATAGCACTTGTTCTTTATTTGCACTTAAAATAGCAGAGGAATGATCTCCAAGTTTGAATACACTTGTTTTTAATTGACAGAGCATCCCAAGTAGAGGATTTAATCTGCACAATAAAAGACGAATCCTTTCTGGCCTGGCAGATATAACGTCTGTGTGTTTCCCGCATTCCACAAAACAATGGAGTCGATCTTTGTGTTTTTGTTGTTTGTTCATAAAAACACGACTGTTCAGGTGAAGGAGAAGCTCTACAGAAACACTGTAGATTACATAAGATACGTGATCCTGGAGAAAATTCCATTCTACAGGAGCATAACACACATTTACACAATAAAAAAGGAAATAAACCGCTACAATGCAAAGAATGTCAGAGAAGATATTGCATTAAGTTTCTTAGTAAACAAGGGGGGGGGACCAAATCAACCCCAAACCCCCTCCCCCAAGACATACACAGTACTCTCACAATACCAGTAGAGACATGTTCTTGTCATCCATAACGAGATCTACGTTCTTGGTGGTAAATAACCAGAAATAGTATTCCATAGTGGGCAGTGACATTTTCCATCACTCGAAGCATGAGTATGGGTATTCAGGAATCCTTTGATTTTTCGCATATGCCTTCTATAGCTCTCCTTTAAGCGAGAAACTCGGGGTCAAAGAACAGGGTCTGTTTGTAGGGTTAAGAGCTCAGCAGTTAAATTCAGCCCTCTGGCCTTTTAGATATGGGAACTGATTTGTGCCAGTTCATCACTAGGTGATTCATCGCTGGAACCCAGTTTAGCACATCTGTATTGTTACGTAATAAATATCTAATTAGCACTTAACATTGCAAATCAATCTTCTCTGAAAATATTTTTTAAGCTTTTCTGCTTAATTCTTTTAAAAATCAAAAGCATTATTTATTGATGAGTACAGGGGGCTGTGTTTTGCTCATTGTGTTAAGGTGCTGTGTCTGTGATCGGAAGGTCGCAGGTTCAAATCCCATAGTCAGTAGAGTGATTGAAAAGGCCAGTCCTTTAACCTCAATTGCTCCAGGAATTGGCTGATCCTGCATTCACAAAAAAAAAATTCACCTTGGATACAAACCCAAACCCTCTGCTGAACATATGCTACACTGCCCAGTGCATCCCCCTCTTACGAAGCCGCTCCACGTTTGACATTATGCATATAGTGCGGTGAACACAGAAATGACACCATCTGAGTGCCTCATCTCATTTGGGCACTCAGTTTCATTAATTCATTTTAATGGCCCTGGGGCAATGGAACCCAAAGAAATCATTGAAACTTGAGAGATGTACTGAACTTTAAATGAGAGAAAGGGCGCTTTGTCCATTTGCAGCACAGGGTAAGGTGCACTAACGCACCCGATTTTTGTAGCACTGCTAGTTAATCCTTCGTGGCTGTAGAATTGCAGCAATACAAGCGTGAGGTTCAGACCACAGAGCTGAATTAACACACAATTATGGATTATCACGTCTCTCAAGAAGAGTTTTGAAGAGTTCTTTTGGTTCGGTTATATGCATATTGTCATCTTTATGATATTTGTTTTAACTGTGATTCTTATGTAAATTTGGCTAATTGTATAGGTAACGGACATAGTGATGTGTAGCTCAGTGAGTTTGGAAGGTTGTTGGTTCATATCTCATGGCTGGCTGAGCAATAACATCACCACTGGGCCCTTCGGCGATGCCCTTAACCAAAACTGGCAGACCACGCTTCCGGATCCTCACTGGTATGTAGGGCTGAGCGATATCACGACTTGTATCGGATGGCGAAATAAAAACATCTATCGTTTCATATTATGCTCTATCGTTTCTTTCATGGTGTCACAAAATACACTGTTTAAGGTAACGTTATTTTGTTATTGGGATGACAGTTCACAAGGTTACATGCCACCTCATGGGATGTGGCACTTGTAAGTTTTTATTGGACCTTATTATTTGTAACCCACAGAAGACAATCCACAAATACACTATATTGCCATATGTATTGGGACACCCCTCCAAATCATTGAACTCCGGTGTTCCAAGCACTTCCATTGCCACAGGTGTACAAAATCAAGCACCTAGGCATGTATTCTGCTTTTATAAACATATACGAAAGAATGGGTCACTCTCAGGAGCTCAAGTGAATTCAAGCATGGTACCGTGATAGGATGCCACCTGTGCAATAAATCCATTCGTGAAATTTCCTCGCTACTAAATATTCCACGGTCAACTGTTAGTGGTATTATAGCAAAGTGGAAGCAACTGGGAGCAACAGCAGCTCAGCCACAAGGTGGGAGGCCATGTAAAATCACAGAGCGGGGACAACGCATGCTGAGGCGCACAGTGTGCAGAAGCCGCCAACTGTCTGCAGCATCAATAGCTACTGACCTCCAAACTTCTTCTGGCCTGCAGATTAGCTCAAGAACTTCATGGAATGGGTTTCCATGGCCGAGCAGCTGCATCCAAGCCTTACATCACCAAGTGCAATGCAAATCATCAGATGCAGTGGTGTAAAGCACACTGCCACTGGACTCTAGAGCAGTAGAGATGTGTTCTCTGGAGTCACGAATCACAATTCTCTGTCTGGACGTCCTATGGACGAGTCTGGGTTTGGCGGTTGCCAGGAGAACGGTACTTGCCTGACTGCATTGTGCCAAGTGTAAAGTTTGGTGGAGGGGGGATTATGGTGTGGGGCTGTTTTTCAGGGGTTGGGCTTGGCCCCTTAGTTCTAGTGAAAGGGACAATTTCATACTCCCAGCTTTGTGGGGACAGTTTGGGGATGGACCCTTCCTGTTCCAGCATGACTGCGCACAAGTGCACAAAGCAAGGTCCATAAGGACATGGATGAGCGAGTCTGGTGTGACCTTGACTGGCCTGCACAGAGCCCAGACCTCAACCTGATAGAACACCTTTGGGATGAATTAGAGCAGAGACTGTGAGCCAGGCCTTCTCGTCCAACATCAGTGCCTGACCTGACAAATGCTCTTCTGGAAGAATGGTCTAAATTCCCATAAACACACTCCTAAACCTTGTGGACAGCCTTCCCAGGAGAGTTGAAGCTGTTATAGCTGCAAAGGGTGGGCCAACCCCATATTAAAGCCTATGTATTAAGAATGGGATGTCATTAAAGTTCATGTGTGTGTAAAGGCAGGTGTCCCAATACTTTTGCCAATGTAGTATATGTATCATGATCCATAAATATTTAACTTTCCAGGGATATGTATTTTATGTTTTTGTTGTATAAAATCATAACCACATAAATAGAGTGATTTGTACATGTGAAAAGGGTTTTGCACTTTTGTGGATCACGTCCTGTCTATCTGTGGATCGCGTTACATTTGTGACCTTGCTCCTTTTTATTTGTGGATTTTTGTCGAATTCTAACCGCAGCTAATCCATAAATACAGTTCAGTCATGATATATATTGTTTTGGGATGTGATATGACTTGTATCAGGATATAAGATTTTGGTCACTTTGCACAGCCCTACGTGTAAATAAATAAATGTAAACAGTCACTTTGAAAACTGTAGGTGTGAATCTTCCTATTTATGGTAATTGTAGTGATTTAAAATTATACTTTTAATACTTTTAAAACCTCTGGTTACTCATGTTTTTGCAGATGAAAAATGGACTGACCATATTTATCAGGCTAAAGTTAAGATTTAAAAAGTTACGTGCAACTCAACACAAGCTGGGCTGCTGCGATTGTCGCATTCAGTCATCCCTCTCCGCCTTCCCTGGAAGCCATCGCTGGCTCCTGCTGCCTCTCCAGAGCCCAAAACATCCTCAGAGACTCTGCCCATCCTACACACCACCTGTTTGACCGGCTGCCCTCTGGTCGACGCTACAGGTCCTTCGAATCACGCACCTCCAGACTCAAGGACAGTATCTTCCCATGGGCCATAAGATCACTAAACAACAACAAAATAAATCTCCGTGCAATATCAGCATTTAAGAAGTGCCATAATCCATCGATTTATCTTCTTCATCCAATGTTTTTATAGTTACTGCCTGCCTTTTATGGCTGGCTGTTTTCACACATGCATATACATAGAAGTATTTATTATGTGTTTTTTTTTTCCTTAAACTTTTTTATTGCCTTTTTATTTCTTTCTCTTTTCTTTTATCGCACTGAACAGGAGAAGCACTCCTAGTTTCATTGTGAATATAATTGAATGGCAATAAAGCTTCTATTCTATTCTATTCTATTCTATTCTATTCAGGTTTTTGATTCGGCAGGATACAGTGTGCATGTAACCACCTTTGTTAAACATTTGTAAAATTACTGACATTATGTGATGAATACAGCCCCCTCTCATCCTAATGATTAAGTCCAAACCAGTCAGGCAGGAGCCAGAATCCTGGAGGACTCAAAGTGTCCTTTTGTGTCTGTGAGAAATCCATATTGTTATTGATGTGGTTCTTGATGATGTCGTAGATGTTGTATGTTGAACCCGTGCTCCCTAAGACAACCTCCAAGCCATTGTGCTTTAAAGCAAGGTGTTCCCAACTCCTGGACCTGGCACTATAAATGTTGAAAGTGAAAGTATAACATGCATACACCATAATGATTACTCTATTAAACTTGATTACTCTGTTTTAAAAAAGCGCTGATTATAATTGCCCTTCTCGATGACTTGGCAATATGGTGGAAGTGAGTCTGTGCAAAGCAGAAGAAGGTCCAGATATGGTGTGAAAGCCTCAGTTATGTGGAAGCACTTTGCAGTAAAAGTGCTTAAAAATGCTTTCATCTGTAAGTCGCGCAAAGCAGAACTTTAATATCACAACAGCATGACTGCAGTGCAGCTACATCTTAAAAGACTAAGGAAACTTTCTGGTTTGATGGACTCACCCAGTAATGGGAGGTTTGCCATAGTTATGTGTCCTTTAGCCTCTGGGAGTAGCTTAGCATCTTTCTCATTAATTTGACTTAAACTATTTTGCTTGATTTACTTTCTATGATTGCTGTATCTCAAAATAGTTGTTGCTAAAACGGTTAGCCCTGTCACTTAACCTCATCATCTTACATAATACAGTAGCTTTTTTATTGCCTTTTTATCTTTCTCTTTTCTTTTATTGCATTGAATAGGAGCGGCACTCCTAGTTTTGTTGTGTATTTAATACAATGACAGTAAAGCTTCTATTCTGTTCTATTGAGGTTTTTGATTCGGCAGTGTCTTACTGAGGTACAATGTGCATGTGATTGTCGGTAGAAGTTGGTGGTGTTTGCTGCAAGATGTCCCAACAGAAATAAAGCAGTGCTTTTACTCAGTATAGTGTCTATGGAAAGAAAAATATTTCTGATCATTGGAAGACAAATATGAATGAATGTTACACTTATATAGCACTTTTTAAGACGCCCCAGCTGCTCAGAGAACCAATGGGGAGCCGCTTAAACTGCCCACCACCCACCTAGATGACGTGAGAACAGCCATTCTCTGTCAGTACCCTCCCCAGTAGCTAAGGTGGGAAAGAGGCAGGAGAGAATTTACCAGTTAAATATAGGAGATGATTAGAGCCACAGTGGGCAGTTTAACCAGGACTTCGGGGCACCACCTCTAATCTTTCAAAGGACGCACAGGGATCTTTTATGACCTCAGAACCTCCATTTTAACATCTTATCTGAAAGATGGCTCCATTTTACAGCACAATGTCCCCATCACTGTAGTGGGAGCCACTCGATGGGCTGACCTGTTAGCTACACCAACACCTCTTCCAGCAGCAGCCCAGCTTTCCTAGTTGGTCTCCCATCCAAGTACTGGCCAGGCCCAAACCTGCTTAGCTTCAGATGGATTACCTGGTCTGAACTGCAGGTGGTATGGCTTATCCTAAACAGCTCTTTTTTGTTTTTCTCCTCCTCAATCATGTTTGTTAATATTCTCTCAACTACACATTACAATCCATGAGTGAGTCCAACAGTCAGGACGAAAATTATTATGACTGGCTGAGAGAGCGCATGCAGGGTTCGTGCAAAAGCAGCAACTCTAAACTTTGAACTTTTTTTTAAACATATACAGGATAATATTGAAAAGGGATCGTCATTAGAATTGCTAAACTTGCTAAGTTTTGTTTCATATGACAGCAGAAATGTCTTATCGTAGCTTATTGATGGTCTCAACCTAGCTGACTATGGTGCTCCTTGCAATGTGACAGCTGCATGTCTACAGTATGTACTGAGGGCACAGTGGTGCAGTGGGAAGTTTGTGGGTATGTGGGTTTACACCATTTCCTCCTGCTGCCTAAAATATGTTTATATACATCTATAATGATTATTCAGTTGTCAAATTAATCTGTGTTACTCGATTATTAATATAATTGATACTGACAGCCCTACATATTTGTACTGCAAAAAAAAAAGGTAAATGCTAAAAATCAAAAGAAAATGGTTGTGAACGTGTTTATTCATAGTCTTTGGCACTCGTCAGTGCTGTGAATATTCTACAAAAAAGCGGTGCCTTTTGTTTTCAGGGTTCCCTGTCCACAGTCCCGTAAACATGGTTTGATTAATTGTCACTGATTAACTGCAGGGGACAGAGACTTATTTGGGTCATAGAATGTGGACAGGGCCCTATAGTGACTGATCTCTTAATCTGGCCATTATTGCCTGTGACGGGTCTAAACGGCGGGAGTTATGAGGACACACAGTACGGGATGTCATCGGCGGAGCAGGTAGCATGGTGAGCTCATTAGTTCCAACTGCACCTGCAGTAGCCTTTCCATTCATCCTGCTCCTTATGTCCATAGGCGCCCCGATCTATTCTCCTTCAGTTCTACACTCACTGTATCTGTTGTCAAATTTTCATGAAGACAAACACATCAGCAGGTACTGTAGATGTTCTTTAGTCATATATCTGTATCCATATGATATCAAACTGTACAAAGACATCTAAATAAGGTATTGGAGCAAAAAAATTATAATAAATTGGCAGGAAATTACAGTAGTACTGTGGAATCTGATATCCCCCATCGGCTACAAACCATAGTATATTTAGCTTAAGCACTTTTGATACGTCAACGTAACATAAATAAATGAATCACAATTCTTCTACACACTTTGGCTGTAAACATGTTTTTTTTATGTATGATTTGGCTGTAAACATTCTTTTTAATGTATTTTTTGATGTACGCATTACGCACTACGGGAATTAAAAGCGAAACGCAAACTTTAGTTCCAAGTCAAGCCGGGCCCAAACAGTGTATTAAATTCAAGGTGTCCTCCCTGTGAAGGAGGGGGGTCCATTTGTAGCACCCCAGAGATCTTTATCTGTGTTCTCCGCTGCCAAGATTCAAACAGAGTTTCCTTCTGTCATAGAGTTACTGGTTCTACCCAAAGGGCTGCTTTGTCTGAGGTGAGTTTGCTGGCCGTGCCATGGGTCACACGGAAAAGGCTGCACTTTAAATCATTCCTCCATCTACTCTGCCTCTGTAGCTCCTAAAGAAACATCAGCTGTAGCCACCCTCTCTAGCGACCCCTACAGGCGACTGAGCGTCATTGACTTCATCAACATGTGCCAGTTCTGTCCGCAGGACGTGGAAAGTGTTCGGCTGGTTGCATAACATGCACAGGAATCCGTGACATGATCACGTAGCGATGTTGACAGCTCTGGGATCTGTTATCAATGATTAACTAAGGAAGGCTGAGGTCCAAAGGCCTTGAAGACTCATACTTTCCACTGAGAAGCTGCACAAAAAAGCCCTCGTCTGATGTGTCCAGTGTACAGTAGGTTGACCTTTTGATCTATGAATTGCTTGAATCCTCCGTCAGTGGGTTTGCAGACTTCTCTAAGACCGTACTGTTATCGGGTGAGTCTCGATCCTTTCCTTGGTGGGCATCCTTTGGTCAGTTATTGCTGCAGAAGCTATTAATGGTAACCTCTTTATGTATGATCCTGGCGGGGGTCGGGGAAGGGGGGAGCCTGGGTTCTGTTCCAGGTCGTGCAGAGCACCAAGCTTTTGTTTATGTTTTATCTATGTTTTGATAACTTAAGTCATTGTTCTGTATTAGATGTTTGTTAAATCACATTCGTAACAGTGAAGCTGCTGGATATGTTTAAGACTTTGCATTTGCATATTCACAAAAAATTTAGGTGACTGATAGAAGAACAGAAATTTCTAATAATAACTCCCAACTCATTTGTTTTTATTTTACTTTTGGGTATGTGCCTTGTTGTAAAATATTTCATAGCTTATTTTTGAGAATATTTTGGGTGTTTAGTACTGATACTGTAATTTGAGTTGCATTCAGGAGTGGCTGAATCTGCCACCTTAATTTTTATCTGTTGCGTTGTATCTGTTATCTTATGTTATCTGTGGTTAAATACGTATAGAAACTCATCTTTAACTGAGGTTCATACGATAAAGGCTAGTCTGATTCCAGAAAGTCAAAGTTCAAAGTCAAAATTCATTCTCACATTGACTAAACAGGGGTTACGCAAGCATGCACAGAATTATAGTCTGTGACGTCTTTGAAAGCCACAGCCTTACTATTTTCATCATTCATATTTGGGTTTAAGTTTTGAAGAACTTACATTAGAGGTCTGTAAGAGTAGAAAAGAATTTGATGGTGAGTTTATGTCCAGGGCTGAGTTGAAGCTCAAAGCTCCCAGGGTCTGTGTTACTCGTGGTAAAATGGCAGTTTCTGTCACTGGATTTTTCAGACGTTACACACAAACATGATTTTAACAACCAACCAGAAAACAACACAGTGTGCAGGTTGTTGTTTGTTACTCTGTGCCGACGGGATTATCTCAGATTACTATTGGAATCATTATTTCACCTAATTACATATGCAGTATATATGTAGAATTGATACTATGCAATGTAGGTCCATAGTTCCAAGTAAATTGTAGCAATTCATTTATGCTAAGTTAACCACTGTGACGGATCCATCTATTTTTAAAGAGATGGTGTTTTTCAAAATGTCAAATGTATTTGTAAGTTGAATTTTTGGGTTATTGAAGTGTGAAAAGATTATACTTTTGGTCTGTATGAAAAGTATCAACATATTGTAAAATATAACTATATAAATGGATAACATGTCTAATTAATCTATTTCAGTCAAATTAAGCATGTTTCAGTAATTTGTGTTACTGTCTTAGTTACAGTTGAATTTTTTTCATGTTTAATAAAGTGTCTGTTGTGCCCACTGCCTAGGCTGATGATGGGTGGATGGGTGGATGGATGGATGGGTGGATGGATGGATGGGTGGAATCTCTTTGATCTAAATGTGTCCCCAGTTTTGCTCCACGGTCCTTCTACACTCTGCCAGTATCACACTTCATGCTAATGTTCTCTGTTACTTTTCTAGCAGAAGGATGAAAGCCAGAGCCCCTCCTCCACCAGGCCCCCCCCAGCCTGCCCCCCGCAAAATTTTCTCCACCGCCCGTAACGTCGTACCGGACGGGGGCGGACAGGGTGGAGACAAGAAGGAGAACATGGCTTATCCCATGGTGGACTTTCGCATCAGCCTCCCTGGAGGATTCCAGACTGATGGGACGACGGACGGCAGGTAAATGTTCGACATGGGTGACTCTAGGGGCGCACGGAATAACATCGCGATATAACCGTGATTATATGGCACATGTGCAGTAATCACCAGGGCGTAAACATTTATATGGACGATGGCTTTTTGGTACTATATGGATGTTTATTTACGCCCACAATTTGTTAAGCTTAGTAGTACAACTAAAATATTAATGAGAGGAGTATTGTGATGCCCAAAGGTTAGTCATCTGTATAAATTCAGCATATCCTTATGTTTAATGAATTCGGTTAGTGGAGCACGCTAAACATGCTACTGTTTTAGTAAATCATAGAAGCA
This sequence comes from Paramormyrops kingsleyae, assembly GCF_048594095.1. Lineage (NCBI taxonomy): Eukaryota > Metazoa > Chordata > Actinopteri > Osteoglossiformes > Mormyridae > Paramormyrops > Paramormyrops kingsleyae. The sequence continues at coordinate 28,135,085 of NC_132805.1, forward strand.
ATAAGCACTGATGTGGCGGTGAAGAAAGGGACAGATCAGCAGCCCACAATATCTTTTGAAAGTGGAGATTGTGGATAAACAAGGTCAAAAGACTTTTGTGGTGTGGTGGTGCTTTTTACAGTTTAAAATCTGACACATTTATTAAACATAAAGATACGCTGAATCCATACAGATTACTAACAAATGTTTACGGCCGTCATCTGAAGCCCTGTTGCTCATATCGCGATGTGATATCCTGCAGATCTAGGTTTTATTTTTCCTCTATGTTTCTGAGCACAGCTGAGTTTCACAGATGTTGACCTGTACGGTCACTATCTGTGACCTGGAGCACAGCTTCAGCTGTCGAGGTTCCATTGCTCTCAGTGGATCTGAAAAGACGTCTGAAGAGCGACGGCAGTAGATGCTGTTTCCATTGCACCCCCGCCAATGTCCAGATTACGTTCACATTAGTGGTGTGTTCGCTGACAGCTGGATATATGGCAGGGTGACTGCAGAGCGTACCATTAATATCACGATAATGACTGATTACACAGCTGCTGGTGTTTGCTCTTTATAAAACAGTGACATGTGCTGGGTGAAGGGTCTGCTGGTAGACCTTATAGCTATCAGAAGCTGTCCACATTCCCCCCGATTTACGAAACACATCTAGACACGTGGATGCGATAAGAAAAAGATACAGATAAACACATAACAATTCGATAAGCCTCAGTTCAGCAATGACCCCATAAGATCTCATCATGAAAAAGATATTACAGTAAAGTGATGCAGTAATAGTGATGAGGGAATAGGTTTGTGGCTGGCTTTTTGCTGATGTCCTTCTAAATTCGAGCCGCCAGAAAGCTCAGTGATAACCTTCTGTTCTTGACCAGACTGTCGCTTTGAGCTGTGTAACCTTTTCAGTAGTTCATATGCAGAAATACGAGTACATTTCGCACATAATTGGCCTGAAAAAAGGCATTATTAAAACAGCAGTGAGTTTATTCCTTTATGCAGAATGTAGGGGGAGCTGTGCCGTTTCCAGCTGTATAAAAAATAAATCAAGCTATAGATCTTCTCAAACTATAGATCTTCTCAAATTTTCTACTCATGCTCTGGCTACATTTTAACGGTGGTTATAGTGTGTGGAAACTGTTTGGTCTAGTTAGGAATTAGCTGAACAGTCTGAAAGTTGCTCATAGTCTGTAAACAGAAATGCATTTAAATTTGTGTTTCTAAGGAAAAAAAATCACCTTTTAAGAATTACCATGGGGAATCCAGTAAAGAAGATTTTTCTGCTTTTCTGTGGGTTTCCCTCATGGGAACCTGGTCAGAATTTCCTGTCCTTGTCAGATTTCCTTTGCGTTTAGATTGTTTTCTCTGATTAGACTCCGAAGGCCTTGGAGCCTGTCGTCAGCTGCTGATTTTACATGTTGACGCTGCAATCAGCTCGTTAAAAATCCTTTTGACGGCCTTCTTTGTTTAACTCAATGGATGACAGATGTAAACAAAACAGTCAGGCTGTAAGTCTATTTAAACTTCAACATTTGTATTTCTCTGTCGTCATGAGAACCCCTGCATCTCACCCGTGGAGAAGGCTTAATCCTTTCCGTGTATCCGAGGGGGGGGGGGGGGGACTGGAAGCAGATTCTGACAGCCCTGTAGGTCCCCAATTACAACTGTATCACTACATCACGCCTCACTCCTGGTCGCCCTGAAGACAGAGAGTGCATTTCTGCAGTTGCACTCTCTTGTAATCTCTGTGAGGCATTTCGGGAAACAGCTCCACCATTAAATCCCCTGGATTTTTGTGGATCATTTTCCAAAGTATAACTCTCGATAATTTCAAATTATTGTGATAAAAATATAAACCTGAAGGTGCTGGCCTGGATTTGAAGGAGAACCTGTTTCTGTCAGCAAGAGATGTGCAGCAATCAGACATGCATTTTCCAGAAGGACAGTAACCCTGAGCTCAGGGCCAGCACGAGAACAGTGTGTCCTAAACACTCTCAGAAGACCTTAACATTCCTCCCCAACTAACAAGCTTTGGTACAGAGGACAAAAATTCAGAAAGATAAATGTGTGAAGCTGTATCACAAATGCGGTGGATCTGAGCGGGGGGAATCCTTCCCTTTGGAAGATAAGTGAGTACTTTCTGAAGGCAATATAAAATAATAAAATGATACATACAAATGCTGAATGCATGGCTTTAACCCTGGCGCTGAATCCTGCCCCTCTCAACGTTCTCCGTTTCTGCTTAGCTACACTGTTTCTCCTAGACACCATGCTTGAGTAAGTGGTTACACCATGGTGGCTGTGTGTAACCTTTTCCCCAAGGATCTCTGCCCGGAAGGTCATGGGTTCGAATCCCTTGGCCAGTAGAGTGATCCCAGTACCCTTATATCATCTTATGGCCCTTGAGCAAGGCCCTTAAACCCAACTTCTGCAGGGAGGCTGGATGCTGACTGGCCCTGTGCTCTAAGCCACAAAACCTCCTCTCACCGCTGTCTGTCATGGAGCATGAGATCCATGAATTTGCTGCTGAATTTGCCCCAGGTGATGAATAAATAGCTATTCTATATATTAGCTATATGTGTGTCCCATTGTCTCTCTCAGATGCAGAGGGTGATAAGGAACCAGAGTTTGAGAAAAAGCCACGGGACTCGGAAACATCTACTGCAGGGATTAGTACCGTCTCGTGTCGGTCTTTGTGTTTTACAGTGGTTTATGAAATACTAACTGGAATGCTAACAGTTTTTGATGCATCATTTCATTTTCTGGGGTTACGAGAATGTGGCAGTAGGGTTACATCGTTGGGTGTTTCCCCACATGGGCGTAGACACTAGGGGCGATTTACAGACTCCACCCCGTGCTTATAGGTGGCGGTAGGAGACTGCAGAAACACACACAAACTCGGGGAGATCATGTAAGCTTCACACACAGAGCCTAGCCGAGGAGGCCAGGGTGCCGTCGCCACGCCAGCAGGCCCCAGCAGGTGCAGATGAGATGCCTTTTCCGTGAATAATACTGAGGAAAATCCAAGCTTCTTTACAAACACCTATAAATATCAAGCAGTCCACCAGGGGGTATTTCAACATACCAGCTGTTGCCTGGTGACTTGGGCACCATTCTGTAGGATGAATCTTTTGCAGGCTTCCTGGGCCCTTGTGTCGAATCTTCTGATTTCGGTTTGGCTTTGCTCTGATAAGTTCGGCCTCCTTAGGTTTCCTCCCGGACCGACGCTCGTCATTCGCCATTACTTCACTGGCTGTGTGTTCCTCAAATGCATCCATAGTTTATTGTAACTGAAACCTCGTGCCCATCAGTGGAAAATGCACAGCTTCGCACATAGCACCGTGACGTTTGTTCTGCAAGTGTGGTCCTCCCAGATTACCGGCTACGTCATTTTTCCCCGCTCTATGTCTTACAGACCGTTGCAGATTTCATTGCCCCAAGATTAACACGCTTTGATTTTTCCAGAGGTGCAGCGTGTCACTGAGGTCAAACTGTTAGAATTTGGCTGTCATTTAGGATGTCCCACAGGATTATGTAACTGGGTAATCCGAGCGCTCTTCTGTGTTGGTTCGTCAGTCGCGGTAATTACAGGTCTTCCCATTGGAGCCGCTTCAGTAACCCTATACCCCCCCCCCCAACCACCCCCAGTCCCCGGCTCTCCGTCGCTAATGAGTGCTTGCCCTCCCACTTTCTCCCCAGCAAAGCACTTATGGACCTGCTGGTGGACCTGTGCGGCCGGTACCACCTGAACCCGGTCCACCACACCCTGGAGCTGCTGTCCCCCGCGGGTCAGCCTGTTCCCTTCAAGCCCAATGCACTGCTCGGCATGCTGGATGTGCGCTACGTCCTCATCAAAGAGAAGGTTCCGGAAGGCAGAGTGATCCGGAAGCCCCTGCCCCGAGTGCCGGAGGTGAGTTCTGGTCCCTGGAAGCAGCTGGCGCTCGATGACGGCGGCTTTCTGGTGACTCCGAAACCAGACTTTGGCTTTTCACATCTGCATCAGTTCGAGTCTCTCTGCAGATTTAAGATACATAGGCATTGAATTAGTGTCTATTAAAAATAAGCTGTAGATTATATTAGAGGTTTGTATTTTGTTGTTGAAGAACATGGGAAATTCTGCAAATTTTGTTTTAATTTTACATTTTGATACCTTAATTCAGGCTCGATAGCTGTTGTGGATGCAACATTAATTAATCTGTCCACATTAATCAGCTTCTGCATTGACTCGTGACACAACTGTCAAGTTACTTTCGGAATGATTTAACCTTTAGGAGCAATTTAGCGATTCAGTGACCAGCTGCGTCTTTTTAGAAAGAGCAACCGGAGACTGTTACTACCCCCCGTCGTTCAACAATCCAGAGATGGTGATCACTATCTCACCTTGTGATCCAGTTTTTTTAATTTTATGTGTAGTAAGTAGTACTGCTGTGTTGCGGAATATTCCGGAACAATGAGGCTGAGGGCTCTCTGCCACTGTGTTTCATTGCCTCGGTGCTGCTGCTGTGTGCATTACAGGCCTCTGTTTGTCTGCTCGGACGTCTCTTTTGTCCGGTCTTATCGTCCATGCCTCTGAGATTTAAGCTCGTTAAGTTTGCCCTGTGCGGCGCCCCTCTGGTCACATGTAGACGGCTGCTGACCAGCCCTTTCTGATCTTTAACGCTGTGGGTGATGCGGCAGGGAGTGTCACCGACGAGCAAAGGCTCCCATGTTATGGTAGGTTTGTGTGGCACCTGGAGCCTGCAGCGTGAGAGCTGTCTCTCCTTCTCTGTCTCTCCTTCTCTGTCTCTCCTTCTCTGTCTCTCCTTCTCTGTCTCTCCCCCTCTCTGTCTCTCCTTCTCTGTCTCTCCCTCTACCTCTCTGTCTCTCCCTCTCTGTCTCTCCCTCTCTGTCTCTCCCTCTCTGTCTCTCCTTCTCTGTCTCTCCCTCTCTGTCTCTCCTTCTCTGTCTCTCCCCCTCTCTGTCTCTATTTCTCTGTCTCTCCCTCTCTGTCTCTCCCTCTCTGTCTCTCCCTCTCTCCCTTTCTGTCTCCTTCTCTTCCTTTCTGTCTCTCCCTCTTTACCTCTCTCCTCTATCTTTTTCGCTCTCTCTCCCTCTCTCTCTATCTCTTCCCTTCTCTCTCTCTCTCTCTCTCTCTCTCTCTCTCTCTGCCTCCCCCCACCAGGTTGTGGCCCGCTTCTCCGTTGCCATGGTGTGAATTTTTCATGACACCGTTACCTTTAGTTACCATGCATTATTTCTGCCTCGTTCCCAGAGCTGATTTCCTTTCCCAGGTGCTCTCTGACCTGGCTGTGCTCCACTGCCGTATCATGCACAGCCTTCAAACAGAGTTCAGCCTTTCTCGTTACTGGATACATTTGCTTCAGAAGCCTTTTGTTGCTTTCCTTTCTGAATAGGAGTGATTTTTTTTTGCACATTTGTTAATTCATAATTTTGATTGGTCAGAGTGAAATGGAAAATTGCAGTTCTCAAATCTGAAGTGGAAGACGTTTGACAAGAGCACTCATCACGGATACACTCTGAGCTCGGTGTGCAGAGTGCTTGCAGTCACACGGGCGTGTTTGAGTGTTACGCTCCGTGTAACTGAACGCCCTGCCCCACGGTCACCTGAGCAGGCCAGCTGATCAGCCAGTAATGGCCGAAGGAAAAGGTTTAATCCAGAAAAAATTATCGCCAAAGTTTTGTTGTCGATTTGCATTTTCATTTCATTTTCATTTGTTGATTTGTGCATTTCATTTTCATTTGTTGATTTGTGCATTTTCATTTCATTTTCATTTGTTGATTTGTGCATTTTCGTTTCATCTTGTGTATGGGTGAAGGTGAATGAGAACTGAATCAGACTCACTGTTTCTTTTGTTAGAAAACTGTACGTCTAGTGGTCAACTTCCATAAGAACCAGAAGGCAGTGCTGCGGGTCAGTCCTCAGGTGCCACTCGGCAGCCTGGTGCCGGTCATCTGTGAAAAGTGTGACTTCGACCCCGACCATGTCATCCTGCTGAAGGATAACATCAGCAACCACGAGATGGACCTGGACAAGTCTCTGGCCGAGCTGGGCATCAGGGAGCTCTATGTGCTTGACCAGAAGCTGGGTAAATGCTCATTGTACTATTGTTCTACTGTTTCATGATCTAGTCTCTGCCGACTGCTCCGTTTGTTTGGGGGCGGCCAAGAGACACGTCTCTTTGGGAGGGGCGTGTGCCGGTGTTCCCCCCGCCATCTTTATGCAGGGCTCTGTTGGGGATTGAAAGGTGGAGAGCGATACCTTTCACCGGGTTAGCGTTAGCGCAGCCAACCATTCTTAATTACCAGTCGAAATACACGCAGATTGTGTTTTTGATCTATGCTGATTGGTCCTGGTGTCGGCTATCGCGGGCGTACTAAGGCGTAAGAAGGTTTTCGTTTTCATTCACACATTATAGTCAGACTTCAGTGTTTGGAGTCTCCTGTCAGATTGCACTCTTTTGTTCACTCCTGCCTTTTTTAAGGACCCTGAGCTGTAGCTGGATGTAAAATGCATGACAGTTAGCGAAGGGACCTTACCACTGACACAGAGGTGATTCTGCACGATGATTCTGCAACACGCTGAAGCTCTACCAAACCTATGTGATTGTTTCCAGTTCTTCCGTCCAAAATGTCTTCAGCACCTGTCCTGAACTACTCAGGTACCGTTGTGTAATGCTGCTTGATTGATTGCTTTGGCCTTTTCTGTGTTCCTCACTCGGTGCCCCCCCTCCCCCACACACTCCCAGCTTATTGATTTGCCCGTTTATAACAGTACTATAATTTACCTGTTTTACATCTTTCCCTCGTGATGCATTTCTTATTATATAACGGTTTAAACTGGCTTAGTTCATTTAATATACCTTGTTTACGCTGCACATAGTAGACATATGGCCTCTAGGTTGTTTCCGTTTTCAGATTGGTTTTGTTTGAGTGCTTTTAAATGAAGTAACTTTAACCTCACCTGGTCCAGTAAATAATGCCAGTTTTTTTGGTAATGCTATACAGATTTTTAATGTATTCAAAGCAAACAGCATTTCAGTAGTATTAAATACCATCCCTAAGAAGCCTTGGCATATGACTTTTTTTTTTATTTTCGATTTTTGTTTGCCTCTTTAAATCCACCCTACTGTCACCCTCAGTAGTAACGTAGTCATTGCCTTTGCAAAGGATTAACTTCTTGCTCTGTTTGGCGTGTAAGGAAAAACAATGCTTTGGTGCCATCTTCTGGTGGTATTTGGTACTGCCGGTGTTTTGTGAATGAGCAGCTAAAACCTTCGCTGGCACCTCACATTACATGCATGTGTGCTGTGTATCCCTTCCCTCCTATGTAACTCGCAGCCGTTTGCATGGTGTTGGCTGAACCGAGCAGCAGGTCGTCTCCCTCGTCTCTAACCGTTGGGCTTCTTGCAGGATCGATCCGCTCCGACAATCTCAGTGACGACAGCGAGGAGAAGAAAGGCCTCCTGGGGTTCCTCAAATTCAAACGGCGGAAATCAAAGGTAGGAGGCGCTATTGATGATCTGTATTTCACAATGACCTCTGATCGCGATCTATCAATGATGAGTGCACCTCAACATGTGTTGTCAGAAGCAGCACTTAAAACAATGAAATAATTGTGCAGAATCAACTAGGGATCAAAAGCCTTGAGGGACTTAATGTGACATTACTCTGCCGACCCTGGGATTCAAACCGCCAACCTACTGGTCACAGGCACAGTGTCCTAGCCCACTGAGCCACACACCACCCTGAGTTACAGATGCTGTAGAGTTTCCCATGTGACAGTAGAATCTCCTACTTTTTTTAATAGATCACTAATGAAACCATAACATGGGTAATAGGCTCATATTGATCTGAGGTGAATCGCTCGATCCCCTAAAAGCCTCATTCGTCTTTCCCGCTGATCCGCTGACGGCGGCTCTGCCTCGCCCCGGCCCCTCAGGTCCAGCCGTATTCATCTCCCTGCCCCGACGGCGGCTCCGAGCAGCTCTTTGAGGCATCGTCTTTAATCTCACTAGCGGGTTTGTGGGCTGGCATGGAAAGCTATTGTGCCCTCGAGATTTTTGCCGAGGGCCTTTTTCTGCAGATTTAGTGGATGCTCCGTTGATTTGGTGTGGCTCTCTTTTATAGCAAGCTGCGTTCAGTAGAGGTTTAGGCCACAAGAGATTAATTAATGGACGCCTGTGTTTTGTTGTGCTCTCATTGGCGGGATCCTTCAGTTGTCTGGCGCATGCCTGCCTTTCCCCTGGACAGATTACTGCCGGTATCCCTGTGGAAAACCGGCTCCTTCAAAGCCCACAACTTCAGCCTGTTCTTTTTTTAATATAGAACTTGACTATTGTACTTGTTTCCTATCTTGCAAAGCCTTATTTTGCAGTCTTCACTCCAGTTTTCTTGGGGGTGGTATAGAGCAGTGTTTCCAAACCCAGTCTTCAGGGAACCCCGGACAGTCCACGATTTTGGTCCCTCCCAGCTCCCAGCCAATCAGGAACACCCAATACCTGCTACAGGTCCCCTTTGAGCTGAGAGGAAGCAAAAACATGGACAGTCTGGGGTTCCCCGAGGACTGGGTTGGGAAACACTGGTATAGAGCGATAAAAAGTGGAAGAGTTCAATCAAATGAAGCATATCCCCGGTATCACTATAACTTCCATTGATCACAATTTGAAACGTTATGGAAGTCTCCAGTGTCTGAGCTGTTTCTGTTCATCACTCATATTTTATCTATTTCGCTAATATGGCATCTGATGTTTGGGCTTGTTTTCAATAAAAAATTTTCTTTTCCCTTTTCCAACTTGCGAAATTCTGGCACGTGAAAGCAGCGATCTGTCAGAAATAAAAAAAATTACTATAAGTATGTAATATATTATAGAGGTGTAACGGTAGACAAAAATCACGGTTCGGTACGTACCTTGGTTTTGAAGTCACGGTTTGGTACGTTTTCGGTACAGCGGGGGTAGAAGAAACAAAACATAAATTGCTTCTATTTTCTTTATTAAACAGTGGTTTACTGAACACAGTACATAAAGTCTCTGTCGATACTGCTGCAACTTCCTAATAAAAACCTAAGATTTGCTTAAAAGTAAATCAAAATAAGTATTCTCTCATGTAAATTAAAATAAAATAAATATTAAGGCTGCATATTTAGAAAATTAACTGTATCTGATCTGTACTGTATTCACATTAACAGCTTCCAGCTTCACACTAAGACATACCCGCACATGCATAGTCATCCGCCCCTTTCTGAGTGTTGCTCGGGAAACACACCGACACATAAAGGTTCCACATTTGCTGCATTTGTTCGGTACATATGCGTACCAAACCAAAAGACCCGTGACGAACATTTTCGGTACAAATATACAGTATGTACCGTTACACTCTTAATATATAATATATATATATATATTTTTTAATGAAATAAAAAAAGGCGATCAGGGTGTAGTGCTGGGACAGATGAGGCATTTAACAATGTGGATGATCTGATTATGTCATGCTGTCAATCATGTCCTTACTGATATGCTTACTGACAGCTAATGATAATCCCGCCCACTTTAGAGCATGAAGCCTGATTGGTCCCTGCACTCCTGCCCAGGGCACGGTGCTGAGCATGAGGCATGGCCAAACTTTGACATAGTTGACCCTGCTTCTGCACCTCACAGCTGTGGTTGTACGCGATTATGGAGGCTCGGTACAACCAGAACCTTCCCCAAAGCCGTGACAGGACACAGCATTTTCTGATCTGTTTGCTGTGGCCCACAAACCATCTTAGTCAGTCTTCAGTTTAATCATGACTGCTCACATCATCAAGAGACCTGCTGTCCTGAGATGAGGTGTTTTAGGGCTGGAAAGAATAGTGTACATGAATCCTTATTTTAACATTACGGAATAAATCCTGGAACCAGAAGAGCTTGAAAAAGTTCCGATTTTGCTTGCAGATCATTATTTCCAGGTACTCCAGATTCCCCCCACAGTCCAAAAACATACTGTGTGCCCTGCGATGGGTTGGCGCCCCACCCCATCCACACACACACACACACACACACACACAAAATTTGGTCCCTGAAGACTGAGGCGAGAATCAGTGAGCTGTAATAAACACAGAGTGTAATCCTTGCAGGTCTTGCGTCTGCTAACCATCTTGTAAATTACCTGCACCCCCAGAGCAGAGTACAGCATCACAGTGTTTAAGCTGAAGTGTCAGGAAGGGGGTTTGATTAGTGCTTGTGGCCCATCAGTGTCCTGACGTCTGTGACACGTGGATCAGAGTGAAAAATGACTCAAGGTTCAGACAGTGTAGCCTGCTTTTGCTCTGGTGCAAATGTGTGCGTCACCTGCCTAAACAGAAGCTGAATCAGCAGATGTTTTGAGTCAACTAACTGAGGGGTAATAGGTGAATGTTTTAGCCAGAGGAGGAAAGAACGTGGCGGTAGAAGAACTTAATTTCTGGCGTTTCTGTATATCAGTGAGAAGTGCTTTGAATCCAGAGAATGTCCGTCATTCTGTTGAGTGGCATGTCGGCTGAATTTAGATTGCGGTCAACTTTTAAATGATACCCCTGTCCTTCTACACTTGCTCTGAAATCACTTTATTGGACATGGCAATTTATGGATGTTTCCTCGTCCTCTTCTTAAAAGCTTTAATCGACCCGCTGGGATTCGTTTGGGATACAAAGAGCCCGGGGTTGTGGTAATGGACTTAGTGGGTTGAAACCTAAGAGGATTGAAACCGCAGTTAAATGTGCTTTGTCATGTGTAAAATAGATTCACGTTATTTGTGTTTTGTTATTACAGGAGAGATAAGCAGAGGACAGAGGACTGTGTCCCCCCCCCCCCCCCCCCCCCCCAGTGCTCTTACCTACTCAGACAGGCTACTGGAAAGAGATCAGGGCTGGTTTATATCTGCTTTTCCCCTGAAATCGAGACGCTCCCCCAGGGGTGCTGACTCAGCTGAGTAATTATTGTGTATGAGTAGCTACACAGAAAAGGATGCTTTCCAATATTGTATTTTGAGAAGAGAGATGTGAGTTTGAAATTTAAATTTTAAAAACTCTTCTTTTGTTGGGAACACGATTCCTTCCGGGGAGGATTAAAATCAAGTTTAATTGGCAGTAGGGAGACAAAAATGAGGACGGTAGAGTTGCAGTTTGAGAGCCGTGCTTCATTTTTGCATAAACACGGCTCCTATGAGCAATTTCGTGCGTATTTACATGTGCGCTGAGCTTAGCGTTTGAGTGTTTCTGTGTCAGGGAAGCATCTGTTAATTCACACACTATCTGACATTTAAGGTCTGTGCCTGGTTAGGGTTAGGGCCTGTGCCTGGTTAGGGTTAGTGTCTGTGCCTGGTTATGGTTAGGGTTAGGGTCTGTGCCTGGTTATGGTTAGGGTGTGTGCCTGGTTAGGGTTAGGGTTAGTGTCTGTACCTGGTTAGGGTTAGTGTCTGTGCCTGGTTAGGGTCTGTGCCTGGTTAGGGTTAGGGTCTGTGCCTGGTTAGGGTTAGGGTTAGGATCTGTGCCTGGTTATGGTTAGGGTCTGTGCCTGGTTAGGGTTAGTGTCTGTGCCTGATTAGGGTCTGTGCCTGCTTTGACCTGTCATTATCTCAGTCCACTTGCCTTGTGTTCTGATCAGTTGCCATAGTGATGCAGGCCTTTTTCTGATACGCAGATCTGTCTGCGTTTACGTTTCTTCATCGTTTTTGGCATCTCAGTTGCATATTGTGTCTTTGCCAGTAAGTTTACTTTTTGTAAACGCGGCTTTCGACCTCGGTTCCTGTTACCTTGCAGTACTGCAGTATGCTGCGCCGCTAGTGTATGGGGGCAGTTCCCCTCTTGGAGTTCCCCTCTGCTCTCCTCCTTGGCAGGGACTCTCATCTCTAACCACCTTCTGTTTGTTTCCAGAATGTCAGCCCTGCTCCGGCCCCTCCCTGCGTGGAGGTACGCCCCAACACGCTCGGCCAGTCTCAGTCCGTCATGAACGTCTCCCGGACGTCCCCGAAGACCGAGGTGAAGAAGAGGCGGGCCCCCCCGCCGCCCCAGGCCACGCCTACCCCATCCACACTGCAGTGCTTAGTGGAAACCTATGAGGTGATTACTGCCTTTTGTGTGACTCAGCAGTGCAAACAGCTAAAACCAAGTACACATTAAGTGTGAGTTCTTTCATAAGTGTATGAATTTCATATTTCATAAGTCTAAGTCGCTATATAAATGATCTATAGATGATTTTTCACAGTAATTATACATGTGCTTCCTCTGATTTGGTCTTCTGCCACCCGGAGGACAAACTCTGCAGTGTACCTAACTGGGGCTCCTGTCCAGCAGCTCCTTCCCTTCTACCAGGGTTAAAGGGGCAGTGCGTGCACTGTGTCGTGCAGGTTGTTTCAGGTCAGAGCTTTACGGAGAAGGGACGTCTCTGTAGGCATTCTCATGAGTTTTGCCCCCTAGTAACGCAGATGGAAAGGGACCATCATCTCAGAACCCACTTAGCGAGAGAGGGTCACAGCGTTTAATTAAGGGACAGTTCTAATGACATGGCCGCCATGGTCTGCTGTGATGAAATAATGATCAAGTCGCAAAACAGGTTGTTTAACTGCTGTCAGCATCATGCATTGTTCCCACGTGGAGCCTGTCCTTTCTGTAAGCGCATGGGGAGGGTACTGTTATCTTACTAACCATGAAATGATCTTGTTTATGCTGTGAGACACCATATTTTATAGACTTTGAAGTGCCACCAACCGTTTGTCCTTTGCTTGGTGCTTGAGGGACAGAGAGAGGGACAGAGAGAGAGAGAGAGACAGAGAGAGAGAGAGAGACAGAGAGAGGGACAGAGAGAGAGAGAGAGAGACAGAGAGAGGGCAGATACTCTGTCCGCTTTCTGGAAGGAAGCGAAGTGATTTGCCAGAGCTGCTAAGGATAAGGAGAAGAAAGTAATCAGCCTTATTACCGGCTTCATGACTGTAGCTGAAAGGTTGCTGGATATAAATCTTGTTCATGTAACTGATCTGACTTTTTAAGCTTTTTTTAATTTGGGCTTTTATTTTTTAAATTCTCTGAGTCCGCAGTAGGTTGCACATTCTGTGCGCAGCCTCCCATTACTTTGGGGAAACACGTATTTTAACTGTCTAGAGATTAGTCTCTCTTCATATTCATATGTTATATTTTCTTGTTTCCGAAGACAATGTTTGGCGAGGGCGTGATCCCTGGATATCCGTGGAAGGTGAGGGCTTTTCTCCTGGCCAGTGCAAACTCCAAAAATCCAAACATCATGCCCTCCAGTTATTAAATCCCCCACCCCCATCCATCAGTCAGAAAATATGCACAGGATGCATTGCAGGCCTATTTTTAGTCTGGGGTCACATGTAGGCTTTGCGTGTGCCTCGTTAGTGTAGTCCTATTTCATTCTTCCCCGGGGGAGTTTACAGAAAGCAGTACATTAAGGGGATTACACTGCTTCGGGCAGCGAGTATGCGTTCGGAGAAGCTGCTTCGTTTAACCCATGCGTCGCTTTCCAGAAACTTTGCTCTGATTGGCTGCCTGACGGACCCGGTTTGGTCCGGGCGTGGAGATGCTGAGCTGTGCTCCTTCGGATCAGGGTGTAATTTAGCCGTGTTGCTGCGCAGGACCATCATACTGTACATCAGCATATACCTACCCTGTGAACGTGTGCCGCCGTCTGACTGACTGATGTCAGGCTGTGTTTGAGAGAGACAAGACATTTCAAATATTTCATACAAATATAAAACAAACAAAACAGGAGATGAAGCTTAAGGAAAGAGAGAGAACTGCATTGTGTGCTGCTTATTGGTTACTGGGAAACAGAAAGTCATTGCTAAATTTGGAAGAGAAGGCAGTTTGGGCACAAACTGTACTAACATAACCGAAAACAGGTCTATCTAACGTTTCTTTTGCGCTCTAGAAATGTATACTGGGGTCTTCATTAATTTAGTAGTAGTACTAATAATAATAGTACTAACCTTAACAGTTTCCTCGGGCTTAGCCTTTTTAAATGTGCTGTTCCGGCTTGAAGAATAATGAATGAAGTTGGTTTACCTGATAATTTATAATAAAAAATGTCTGTAGCTGTTCTCTCAGTTCAGTTAAATATATGCAAGGCCAGTTACTACTTTTCTTATCATGCACGTGATCTTTGTGTTCGTAGGCTTTACCAGTCCCTTGCCGTAGTTTTCTGAAGCACTCAGACAGGAACAGTGGGCAAGATACAGTCACTTAGCATTTTCCTGCTGTCTTCGTCACAAGTAACCACTTAATCCCATCATATGTTTCTCGGTTGATGCGTGTCACTGTACTGTGGGGAAGCCCACACCTCCCCGCTGTCCTTCTGCTGTGAGCGGGGAACAGGACATGCCGTGCTTTGGCCGCTGGGCTCCTGTGGGGGGGGTGCTTTTTTTTCCACACTGGAGAAGTGTGGATTTAAGCCCAGAGATGGGACACAGTGTTCCCCTTAGCGAGGGTCTCTGCCTGTTCCTGCGATGGATGGATAGATGGATGGAGGATGGATGGATGGATGGATGGAATGAGTGCCTTGGATCTATTACTAAGTATTTAGAGAGGGACAGTTGAATTGCAGCCCAGTATCTTGCTTAAGAGTACTGAAACAGGACTCATCTCCATGAGGCCTCACACTGCTTCAAATCTAAGTAATGAATTCTCTGAGTACTGAGTACATAGAAGCTGATGGTGGTTTGAGTAGCATGCATTGGTTTGTTCCCTGCATGTTTCTGACTGCCTGTGTGTTATTGCAGCCCATCCATCCCTATTGAATGCAATAACCTCAGCTCCTGCGGCCATTGAGAATGTGCCGGAACTTCCGGAGGCATGGCGTCATCCTGTCTTGGGAAAAACAGGGCCGCCACGCATCTGTACTGGGCAGTGGGGGTGGGGGGCGCAGAGAGGGGGGGGGGGGGGGTCACATGTCTGTGATAAAAAAATGCAGAAACACCTGAACAAATAACTCGACGAGAATGTTTATCCGTTCCTTCAAAGAAAGTAACTCAAAACACTACCTCAGCTGTGCTGTATGACGAAGTGAGAATGTTTGAGTTTCAGTCGTTGTATTTTGCAAGATTAAAGGCCTGAAGAGCCTTTTTCATGCTTCTCCATGCTTGCATCGGATAAAAGAACCAAATGTTTATGTATTTTCCCACATGGCTAAAATATTTTTGTATAGCGGACATGCTGGTGCCAGATTACAGATGGCGTGATGTTAGCGAAGATATTATTGATGTTAATCGCATGATCTCCAGGTTACGTTATATCCCTCAGGAAGCCGTTACTAGTGTATAAAATGTGGGGTCTCAAAGCATAAACAGGATCATTTCATTGTTAGTGAGATAAGCTCAGTTCATCCGTCCATTTCCTGTAGCTGCTTGTCCATTCAGCTCTGTGGGGCAGGGCGGGGCACATCCTGGATGGTAACAGGTAGGAAGCTCATACCTTCATTCCTACGGCAGGTAGATGAACATGTGGGGGCTAATCAGAGATCACGGGTCCTAGGACTTTCCGCTTCCGTCCCTTTAATGGTGTATTTCATCTTAGTTGCAACTAGCTAACGTGGCTGTTGATGTGGATTGATAAATCAGCCATCGGACCTGGATGGGCAATCTTCTCAGGCAATTCCTCCCCAAGAATATGCAGAGGTTGAGCTGCAGGGCCTCTTGACAGTAAGGTTGCACCTGAATACAAATGCAGTATTAAGAAATGCACAAAACCAAAACAGAGTCAGGGTGGATCAAAAGGGAGCGGGTGAGGCACACGCTGGGGCATGGAATGCAAATGAAGGAACTAACACAAGAAAGGGAAGCACTTATAAGCAGGGCTAACGAGGGATCAAACAAGGGGCAGCTGGAGCGAATCACACAAGGGCAGGAACGAGAGGTAGGACAAATGATTAGCAGGCGTGGCTCATTAAGGCCACAGTAGGATCAGCTTCTGAGTAGCTTTCATGGAGGGGGAGGGGCTGTCAGTGTCACGTGCAGATTTCTGTCAAACCGCTATACAAACCCAAACCTCTAAACCTGTACGTCACTCATCGTTTTTAGCTGTATGTGTTAATTCCTTCCATTTAAAAAGCCAAAATATTGAAGGACACAGACGTTTACCTTGTATTGCTGTTATTTAATTATTGTTGCACAGTATTAATTCATGTTTCCCTGGCAAAATGCAATAACAGTAACATCAACAAACGCAAATGCCACATCATTGGAATTTAAGATTATTCCCTTCAACTGAAGGGTATTTTTCTATATATCTTTTCTATGAATAGTTTCTATTTCCAATGCAAAACAGAAAATTTCAATTTATAAAAGTTTTTCTAAGTTGCTGATTATTCAATGTTCACCAGTTACGGGCCAGATCAACCACAGTCAAACATCAGGAACTTTCTCAGCCTATAACTGTACGTTTCACTAAGCTCTGACTTTTACTGCAAAGTGATTTCAGTATCAACCTTAAAGTCAAACCTCTCAAACCAGCTGGGTTTGTTTCACGTCTCTTTCGGTCATATATCGTTTAAATGCACTTAGTAGCACTTAATTTTACTAGACGGCCTATTCTTGATGTGTTAAGTGATTTTGAGGTTTTACTGGTTCACAACTGGTTTTTATCTGGATTCTGTGGGGTCCCACATCCTTGGACAGTGTTATTTTCTGAGGTCACACCTTGGCCAGTAACTGCTTTCTGCTGGAGTGAGTCTGCAAAGATTAAAGAAAGAATTTTAACCAAATGCAGAGTGACATTAAATATGAGAACAGTCTTTCCTAGATCCAGTGACACTGTTTGCTGGAGACCCTGTGGATTAACCACGTTTTCCTCAGGACTGGACACTAGAGTGTGTAAAGCCAGAACACTGGTATGTTGGACCATCTGTGTAAATGTCACGGGCCCTTGTATGTCTGTTATATTCTGTCCCCTGTCTTGTAAGCCTGTCCCGTATTTTAATATCTGTTTGCGCATTTTGTCCACTGAGCTGAATTCAGCAACAACCTGAGTTCAGTCACTGCAGGAATGCGCATCATTTCATCTGAAATCGGCACCGTGCCTGTGTGTGGTCTGAACACTCAGTCACTGTTCCCGTAAGCGCTCCCATTGTGCGGCTGCCGGGCCACACTGCACAGGCTGGTAATTAAATAACTTGGACTTTGGTTTGAGGCTGATTAAAAATCCAGCCGAAAGCCAAGATTCCTTTGGGATTTGGGAAATTAAAAAGCCCAGTGTTTAATTAATGATAGTTGGACAGTGAAAGCTCGTTCCGATTGGCCGGGGGCCGCGGGAGGGGCGGGGCGACAGGAAGCTCGTGCGGCCTGCCCTCTCAAAGGAAGCATCAAGCCAGAAAAATTATTCGCAAATACTGTTATTTCCACGCATAATAGCGAGGGAGAACAAACAGAGTGTGCTTTGTGTGTTGCATTTGTTAAAATTTGCTTTTGAAAGGGCTCTAATTTTGATTTTTTTTTTCCTAATTACGTAAGACCTTTGATTAACTAACCTTTAAAAAGGATTTATTATTATTCAGTTTTTCACCAAGGTTAATTATTTTATTTTAACTTTAAGTCTGTTTTATTACATTTTATTAACGACCCGAACGTCTGAAGCAGGCACACCAGTGTAGGGATGTATTATATATTTTAGGATATATTTTAACCAAACACAAATCCAGTTGTTAAAATGTTTATTGGGACCTCTTATTGTTTGTTTGATCAGATTTTGTAAAGAAGTGATATGCACACTTGTATGGGTCCCGCATACCTTGTTATGATACTCGGATTTCCAGATGGACGCAGATCTGTTGTTTAGGGTGTCAGGGCAGGGATGGGGGGGCAACTGTAATATAGAGGCTGGCTCACATTTGTGATTTGAATATCTAAGTGTTGTACCTTTTTTTAATGAAGGATTTCCCCCTTTTATGCAGCCTGTTCTGGAAACAGTTTCTGGAGCTGCGCCAACACCTTTCCACACGTCATCCTGTCTCCTGTTTGCTCTTTAAAGCAGTCTGACCTGTCAGATACTCTTCGTCTGTAATCCTGACTGAGAGAAGCCGTATGAAAGTGATGAAATGTCCTCTTTCTTACAGAGACAGCTTGCAGTTTGACATTTCTTTCACCGACTTCAGCTATTCTCTTCACATCAAATCCAAATCCACATGTAGTTTAAACCCAGACAAACACTTTGTTACATAAAAACTGATATGCAAGCAATCACATTCAGGAATATAAACTTCAACTTCACTATACAAGCAGGTCTAAATCACGTAGGGTGGGGGTGGGAGGCGGGCCAGATGCCACAGATCATCATGTCCGGCCCAGTTCCCGTATTCCAGTGAAAACCAACAAAGCCACATCCTCTGCCCCTTCATTCTTACTGGGCATGATGACACAAACCACACTTTCCTGAGAAGCATGGGAGCAGCAAAACCACATTAAAATGAGTCTGTTTTCTGTACACTGTGTCTCTGTCGATGTTTCCAGCAGCCTGCTTAAACCTGCAAGTTTGATTGAGCCTGTAAACGATGTCACTCTATGAAACGTGATGTCATACTCCAAGAACATACCCTGTTAGCTTTTCAGGTCAAGTAAGAATGAATGTACAATGTGCAGCTTTTTTTAAGTTGTACTTATTTATCAGACGTTAAGTTGCTCGATTATATAGACTGAAGCTTTCATACTTTTATGCGTTTGCTTTTATAGGAGGTTGGTTTCGCTTGTCTAATGGCTACCAGATTGCTGCAAGTGCAAAGACAGGGATGATTGCCGGTTTTTGACAGTGTAATCCTAGGAAGGTCTCCATGCAGTTTGGTATTGCTGGTCTGTTTCTTGTCTGTCCGTGTTACATGAGGATATTAATATGAAATTGGTCCAGCCTTTTTTGCTGTAATATCTTGTCCTTTTCTGGGAAGGCTTTTCTATTAGATGTTGGCAGAGGTGGCAATTTCAGGTCCAGAAAGTAAAAATCCAGATCAAGATTTTTTTTCAACCAACCAGTTGAGTACTCTGTGACTATGACTCTTTATGCTCAACTGGTTGGTTGAAAGTAAATCATGGTCTCGATTTTTACTGTACTTTCTGGACCTGAAATTGCCACCTCTGGATGTTGGAACACTGCTGGTGGGATTTGCTGCCATTCAGGTTGGGTATTGATGTTGGGTGATCAGCTCCCTTTCTGTGAGCTTGCGTGGCTGCCATCTCGCAGCTGAACTTGCTCCTAGATGCTTCCACATCAGTCATTTCACTTGCGGTTGACCAGGGCAGCTCTAGCAAGACAGAAATTTGGGGAACTGACTTGTTGGCAAGATGGCATCCTATGAAGATGCCAAGTGAAAGTCACTAATCTCTTCTGTACAACTACCCATACAGTTACTAATGTTGCATGAGATTGCATGACTGTGTGCTTAATTATATACCTGTTTCAGCAATGGCTGTGACTTAATTTGGCAATTCCACTGATTAATTGGGGTTTCTACATACTTCTGGCCAAATGCTTCATAACATCCTGCTGCAGAGTCTAACCCTTAAGGTGACTCTCTAATTATGGGGACTTCGCTCTTTGTGCAGCTGTATTACAGTCACAACATGCCAAGCCAATGTAATAATTTCTGGTGCTCGGTTGCTTTGGGTTATAGGCTATGAGGTTAAGTGGAAATTGGATTCTGGGCTTTTGTAAAGGAGTCTGGAGATGTACACTTAGAACTGCAGGAAAGAGGAAGAGGGGAGAGTGGTCACAGGGTCACTACCGCAAGGGGTTTCTAATTTCCTAATGGCAGGTGCAGTGGTGCATAGAAGCATGGCTTGCTGTGTTGGTACAGGGTACTTGTATGTAGCAGATACGTTTTCATGATTATCATTACTTGTGACTGTTAATCTGAGTTTTAAGGTGTTAGAGGCCGTACATATTTCAGCTCTGGTATCTGTGCAGCTTTGTTTATACAGCTGGCAATATCAAAAGCACAGAAAAATGCTTTCTCTTTTGATTTTGTGTTTTGCGATTTTTTTATATATTTTTTGAAAGTTCTAGAAGAGGGAACATTTAAGAAACTGATGGTTATGCTCAGAAAATGCAGGTAATGGTTTCTGTACCTTTAAAAAAAATGCATGGACACTGTATCCCAGTATTGAGACTGCTGGGCCGACAGACCTGGGTTTCCTGAGGTGTTTAACTAAAGCCTGGCTCACACACACACACACACACACACACACACACACATACACACACGCATACACACGCACACACACACGCACTGACACACATGCACATGCGCGCGTGCAGTAACTCTCAGCAAACACTCCCTCTGAGCCACTCCTGCTGCATGCCTGAATATTTCTGGACCTGCTCAGGCAAGTCGGGCCTAGAAGTTTGAGAAGAAGAAGAAGAGAAGGTCAACAAGCTGGTCATTATGGAGCGAAGGCAGGAATGCAGCTCCCAGCTTGAGCAGCTCTGGGATGCATACAGGCTGGCAGAGAGGGGGCCTGGCAGAGAGAGGGCCTGGCAGAGAGAGGGCCTGGCAGAGCGGGCCAGGCAGAGGAGGCCTGGCAGAGCGGGCCGGGCAGAGGAGGCCTGGCACAGAGGGCCTGTTAGAGGGGGCACTTGAGCAAGACCTTTAACCCCCAGTTCTCTCCCTCTCTATTTCTCTCTCTCTCTCTGTGTCTCTCTCTCTCTCACAGGTGCACTCCAGCTCCCCGAACAGCAGCCAACAGAAAAAGAGGAAGGCCCCGGCGCCCCCCCCGACCCCGGGCCCCCAGGCTGAGGACTCCACCAGCCACAGCATCCTGTGCAGCAGCAGTGGGGGCGACGGCAGCACTGGAAGCAGCACCAGCATCGGTAGCAGCCTGGGGGCAGCAGATTTGGCCCCCTGTGGCCAGGAGGAGGAGCCTGATGTGGTGCTCGATGCCACACCTGAGGCGACAGAGCCAGGCCTTATCGAGAGGCCGGAGGAGCCAGAGAACATCCGGCACAGCGCCACAAGTAAGCGATTATGTCACCTGCAGCCAATGAGATGCCCTGTTTTTTGTGTCACAGAATCTTTACAGCCAATGAGATGCCCCGCTTTTGTTTTCCTTTCCTTCTCATGTGTGAGCATAACCTGTCTGTCCTAAGCAGGCCTGCCTTCATAAAGCGGCACTGTGCCCTGCCAATCCTGAAGGAGATGCTGTTATTTCCAAATAAGCTTCACATGAGCTGAACAAAAAGCTGATTTTTAATGTCTGAGAGAGACGTCTCAGATGGACGTTAGCTGGGAGCGCAGCTAATGTTTTAGTACTGAATATACTGGTATTGCTGTTTTTTCTGGTAAATAGTATCAGTTACATGAAGTTGTATGTTTAGCTTTAATGACATGTCATCTTATCTTAACATGTTTTTAACACTTAAAGTGTCGTTTATTCCACGTGAATCACCTAGTGTAACAGAAGAGTCATCACCTTCCATTTTCAATGGACCCCCTCCATCTTAGCCTCCTTATCTCTGTTAATCGAGAAGCTGGACCCCCCAGTCTCTAACCTTCAGCCCCCCCCCCCCCCCCCCACTGACACCACCCTAGGTGCTGAGCGGCAGGTGCTTCTGAAACCCCGACGAATCCCCACGAGGGAGCCGCCCACCCTAACAATCCCCCCTCCCCCACCTGACACGCCCCCTCCCGTACAGCAGGACTCCCATGATGCTCAGCTGGAGGCGGCCCCCCAGTGTAGGTCCCGCAGAGCCGCACAGAGCCTCCTGCAGCTGCTTCCTCTGCTAACCTGCCTCTTTCCTCTCCTCCTTCCCTTTTCTGACTCTTCAGTGATTTCAATCCACCATCCTATAGAATGTCCTATAGAAGGTTCCGGGTTCTTCTCGCTCTGTGTTTGTGTCTCCTTGTTATTCCTTTTCTGTCATCATGTGACTAATCTTGACTCATGGTTTCAGCTGACAGGGAGTTTTAGCGATAATATCTATAAATATAAAATACAAAATGTCTGTCAGTGTTAAAAATGTAAATTTAAACTATGGGAAAGTATCAAAATAAATGCAGGCATTACATGAGGGTAAACTGAAGGGATTTCAGTGGATCATCCGACTTGCTGATGTTTGATGGAGAGCGACGACATGGGGGAGAGCAGCTGGACTGTGATGTCTGCATGCTGGTTACATGTAACATGCAAATGAGCAACTCTGCCTTCAGCTGGCTGCTGATGTCAAAAGTGTGAGCATGCAGTTTGATAAGGTAAAACCCTTATCACACCTAAAGGTTCACTTGAACAAAGTAGACTTCAAAATATGGGCAGTGTTTGCAGAAAACGTGTTCTTTGTGGTGGCAAGTAGACCGACACAACGTTTGGAAGATTTTCTTAGCTATCTCGGAATAAGACGGGCAGGTGACCTGAGTCACAGTAACGTAAATGGGCTTTAATGAAACCCACAAGGGCTGGACCATCGTATCTGGGCACTCACTCTCCTTTGACACAAAGCCAGCTTGTTTTACATGACACAGTGCATAACGGGTGTATACAGTATGTTTTGGGCATATTCAGTGTGTTATAGGTATAGATAATGTGTTACAGGTATATGCAGTTCATTACGGGTGTGTACAGTACGTTATGGGCATATTCAGTGTGTTATGGGTATAGATAATGTATTCTAGGTATATGCAGTTCGTTACGGGTGTATATGGTGTATTATGCAGGTATACAGTGCGTTACAGGTCTATACAGTGTGTAATAGCTCTATACAGTACATTATGGGCCTATACAGTGCATTACAGTTGCATGCAATGCATTACGGGCATACAGAATGCGTTGCGGGTATACATAGTGTGTTACAGGTATTTACAGTGCATTAGGGCATATAAAGTGCCTTATGGGTGTACACAGTGTGTTATGGACGTATGCAGCGCATTACAGGTGTATACAGTATGTTACGGGCATATATAGCACATTACAGGTATGTATAGTGTGCTACAGGTATATACAGTGAGTTTGGGTGTATACAGTGCATTAGGGGTCTGTACAATTCATTATGGTTGCATGCAGTGTGTTACAGGTCTATACAGTGCGATATGGGTACATACAGTGTTCTTCAAGTATATACAGTGCGATACGAGCGTATTCAGTGCATTTTGGGTCTATACGGTGTGTTACAGGTGTATACAGTGCACTATGGGTCTATACAACGCATTACGGACAGGTCTGTACAGTGTATTGTGGGTCTATACAGTGCATTTTGGGTGTATGCAGTGCATTACAGGTATATACAGTGTATTACAGACATATACAGTACTTATACTCACTATGTCAGATGGTCTCATGGTCAGATATTCATCCTTCATCTTGTTCTCACCAAGCGGAGTGGATATATTTATGATCTCATAGGAAGCCTACTGACCTTCTTTCCCACAGTGAAGGGTCCTGGTGGTTTGTTGAAGGCTTTGGGTTGAAATGATCTTTCTAAATGTCACTTACTGAATTTGGCTTGACGTGAGTGTTGCCCTAGATTTTGGCTCGCCTCATTTTGAACGCTCTTTTCCATTTCTGGACTGAATCCGTTTCATGTCTTCCTCATCTTGACAGCTTACTGTTGTCCCCCCATGTCTCTCCGTGGCATCCGTCACTGAACGCCGACAGCCCCAGCCTGCCCTACTCTCCTCCTGCCTTTCCATCACCCTCTGCTCCACCTATCTGCTAGACCTCTGCTCTTCTCCGCAGCACCTGAACCGCACCCCCTTCCTCCTCGCCCACTCTCTGATGCCCTCTTCACTTTATACACCCTCATCTATTAACTGAGAACTGAATTCTGTATTCCTTGTCTTTTTAAGCAGTCGAAGGGCTTTTGTACATGATTTGCGTTTTGTGTTCTGCTCTGTCTGTGGTAATTTTCAGCCACCAAGGCAGATCTTAGCTTGCCATTACATGGGCGGTAGCTAAAGTGAGGAGATATATGATTTGACGATTGATCGGTAACTGGAGACACACAGAGTTGTGATGGATTGACGGAAATGTTCAGAAATTGAAAAGTTATGATATCATGGCTGCCACCTGATCTCTGAGAATCGGTGCTGCTGTAGAAAGCGCTGCGTAGGTTTGTGACCCCAATCAAGGGGGAATCGGGAAGTGCTCTGCAATGTCGCATGTTACGCTATCTGCTTATTTTAAAAATTGCTACATATTTACACGCTTACTTGTGCCAATGCAGGTTTTGATAAAGTGTAATCAGTTTCACTGTAGTGCGCCATTGTTAACTCACAGTATGAAAGTCATAAAGAGATGCATTTTTATACATTTTGAGCCACTGTCGTTTTGTCTTTTTATTTTAATTTGTAAATCAAATAGGCTTTTTTATGGTTGACCTGTCTGATGAAATGCTCTCTATTCTTGTGTCCCTGCTATTCTCAACACAAAGCCATCTATCTGCTCATAAATCCTTCTGTGTGGTTGTTGAAAGCAGAGCGTAAGTCTGCCTGACACTTTCTCGATGTCGCTCGTGTCCTTTCTCAGAATCAAAAATTGTTCTGTGCTCTGGTGCTCCTTTAACCTGGAGGCTGAACACTGGAAGCCATTTGGAATTCTCTGTTAAAAATGTAAATGGCCACAATGAACTTTGGTTTACATATCAGTGGAATGTTTGAATATTTTAATTCTTAAAAAAAATGTTATATAGGGAAAATGGTATAATAAATAATATATAATAAATATATAATAAATACCACACCCTAAAAGAATAGAATTGTAACTTGGCGGGTATCTGTGAAATTTTAACATTTTTTCACATTGCATGGCTACTATTGGAGAGTCAGAATTCGGAGAGTCAGAAAACGGCACTGGCATGACAGGAAACCAGGGAGCAGTGGCATCTCTCCAGTGTGGGTGAATGAACAGCTTTTCCGAAGTTCCACTGGCTCTGAACCCGTATAGGGTTTCCCACAGTACAGCAAACAGCTCTGGAAGCTGCTGCACTTGGACTGGATCCAGTTTAAAGGAGCAGCGTCATTGAGGTGCAGAATAGCCATTCAGACTCTGATATGGGTTGAATGCAAACGCTGTGATTGAACATTCCAGACTGATTTCTCTAAAATCACCCTAAATTCGTTAATGTTGTTATATTAATGCCAGATATTATGGATTAAACACAGAGCAAAGGTGCCTCCCATTCAAAGAATTATTTTAAAGCACACTTTCAGAAAGGTGCAGATACAAAAAAGAAATTACATTCTTATATCGTATTATTTACACCTAACATTTCCCGGTCCCAACTTGTTCCAAACTTGCATGCTCATGAACAAATGAACTGATCTTTATATCCAAAAATGTAACAGCAAGTCATTAAATTCCCTTCCTTGTTCATTGACTGACGTTGTTATAACTGTGAGAAGTCTTCACGTCTCAGACGCCTTTGTAGGCATTCAAGAATATTGTGGTCCATGAAGGACTATAGCATTATCGCCGTTTATAGCTGCAGGTCTGATACAGGGTGCATTTTCAATGATTTTGTAATGAACTGAGATGCTTATCACTAAACATAATTTTTATTACTCTTCAATTTGGAATGTTTTTGGTAAAATAATGCTCATCTGAGACTGATCATGAGAAATATCACTTCATCTCAAGTGCAGTCTTTGTTTGGAAAGATGTGCCCGGGTTAAAAATATAAAGTTGGATTGCCAAGAATGAAAAATGCTACTATCGTAAATAGAATCTGAACGTAGAAATTTGTGCATTTATTGTCGAAATTAAGGCTTGTTTTATTCTGAATATAGCAGTGTCTGTCATTAAACATTGTACTTTATTATGTAGATTTTTTTTCCATTTAGAATTTTGTTAATGCAGTTATTGAAAATGTTTTAATATCTGTCCTTTATCGCTCATTAGACACATGACTCAACTCAGATTTTGCAATATTTTCTTTCCAGTTCTAAGATACGGCACGGTTTGAATATAGCACTTGCAGAGGTGGACTGGCAGGCGGGCCAGCAGGGGCAACTACCCCAGGGCCTGGGCCTCCTTCCGACTGCAGACCGGGCCCCCCAGTGACATCGAGGGCCCCCCTGCAACTGCAAAACTTACATACATGCGAAACACTCATAAGGATTAAGGCACTGATATTGTGCATATAGACTTGTGGCATGATTTTATATCTCTCATTTTTATGTATAAAATCTAATTATGGTGGGAGTCGGCACAAAAAAAATGGTACAATACTTAAAACGATTTTGAAATTTAATAGTTTCTAATGTTTCATAGTCAAACTCTGTTGCCGAGGTTTGTATTTAATGAAAAAAGCATATGTAATTTGCTAACTATTACAGTGCATGATGGGTATGATATTTGGAGGATACTTTAATTTCATTATCTGCAACTGGTGCAGGCAGGCCGTAGGTGTGAATTTGTAAAGGGGGGCATGGTCCATTTCTGCCCCAGGGCCCAGTGTACAGTTGCTCTACCACTAAGCACCTGTATAGAAAACTGAATAAATCTCAAGTTGTCCACATATAAAAATAAATGCCCTATATAGTATATAATCATATTATTATACTGTGTCCCATAAAAATTATTTTGACTTTACCTATTATTTTTAATTTAAAATATATGAAAAATAAAACCTTTTTTTTCAGAGCATTCTTGTTTTAAAAATAGACATTACACTTCTACCGTGTAAAATCTTGCTAATTAAAATCTTTGTACGCTTCTACAATGTGCACACATCCATTACTCTTAAACGTAAATGTAACTGGTCTCGGTATAAATGTAACTGGTATATAGTAGCCCTTAGTCACTGTATTCTGAGGAGGATAAAAAGGATATCAGCACATTTTCCTGCCACAGAACATCAGAAAATTGCTTGCCTGGGATTAATCTTTAAGATTAATCAATAAAATTACAGCACTACTTATGATGAGTTTAAATCTACAAATTAATATCATGTTTAATTTTATCTGAACTTTCAGTTATAATAATTAATCCTAAACGTATACTCCATTAACAAATAAGAACTTGAAAAAAATGATTTTATTTTTCCACGCCTGTCTGTCTGGCGCTTTCATTTCCCCTTGGTGCTCTACCTTCTCCTCCCTCCGCAGTCTTCCTCGGCAAGATGTGTGAAGCTTCCTGCTTTTTGCCTTGATGTGACCTGCCGTGTTACATTCTCTGACAGATGTGTTCGTCAGTAACCCTCCTTCCCTCCCTCGCTCCGTCCAGCTTGGCTCCGCACTTTGCAGGATGGAGAGCCAGGTCTGGCTCCGGAACCGGAACCGGAGACCGCGTCGGTGGCGAGCAGCAGTGACGGCACCAGCAGCCTTCCGGACCAGGGTTACGCCCCCTCTGAGGGCATGCCTGAAGACGCCTATGTGAGCTCGCCCTCTGAAATCGCCCACCCAGCTTCTCCCAGCGGCGGCGTGTCCCCAGACAGCCAGCCGGGTCACACTCGAATTCCACCCAGGGACAGCTCCAGTGACAGCGATGAAGGCTGCGCCACATGGGGGTCCCGACACAGGTACGGCCTACTTGACATAAAACAGGTCACAGTATTTCAGACCCAAGTGCCTGGGAGTCCAGCAGCAAGACACTGTGACCTGAGTATTGTGTGAAGACTGAACCTTCAGCTGTGTTTTGTGATGTCATTTCCTGTCCATGTTGGACAGCACCTCACACGTGGAAATCCCACTGGGTGCATGCGGGCTCCAGCGCATGGGATGGAACGTCACGCTGGGTAAACCATGTGTAATCAAGGTGTAAATGTCGTTGCTGCAGAACAGGGGTCTCCAACTCTGGTCCTGGAGAGCTACTATCCAGTAGGTTTTCTGTCCCACTTGGCTTCTGATGAGCCACACCTGCTCCTGGTATTTACCTGAGAACAGGTGTGGCTCATCAGAAGCCGGATATGATAGAAAACCTACTGGACGGTACCTACTGGAGACCCCTGCTGTAGAATAACTTAAAGACTAATAGATTAATGAAAAATGTTGGATTGTTGTACAGAGATTAAAGCATATTGTTCAGGAGTAAATTAAATGCCTTTCATTAGAAGATAATGAAATATCTTTCTATAAATATTTTTATTTGGGTTGCGCATCAAGTAAAGTGTAATTTATCGCCATGACATATATACAGTATCAAAGATAAAGATGAGTCAGTAAACTTTCTGCTTCAGATGGGCATTAAAGGAGTTGGGTTTTAATGGTGTTAATTAGGCAGTTTCAAACAGGAATTACCATTAGCTGTAGGCCTTAATTTCACCGACACAAAAACTCATTTTTTCATATCAGTGAGCTTGCTCACACGTATGACTCCTGCGTTTAAATAATTACTGGGCAGACAAGCTGCAAAGAGAATATGTAAGCCACACACTCTCAATCACTAATTAAGATGTTAACTTCAAGTGTTACATTGGCCTCTATGTATTTCACTTTAACAAATGAAAAAGCACCTTTGATATTGACCTCATAGATTATTTGAGGAAGCGAGTTTTGGTAAAACAATATTCAGCTGTGACTGATCATGAGAAATATCATCTCGAATGCAGTCCTTGTTTGGAAAGACGTGCCCGGGTTAAAAATATTAAGTTGGATTGCCAAGAATGAAAAATGTCATCTACTATCATAAATAGAAACTGGAACATGGAAATTGGTGCATTTATTGTTTAAATTGAGGCTTTTGAATATAGCAGTATCTGTCATTAAACATAGAACTTTCTTTTTTTCCATTTAATTTTTCCATTTCAGGCACAGTAATGAAATTCACCCAGGGGAGGAATCAGGCAGAAAGAAGGACACCTATGAGGATGACTTGAAGATCACCGCCCAGCTTCATGAGACTCTGGCTGAGCTGGATGCTGGCCTAGCAGGTAGGCTTTTCCTGCATCTGAAAATGCTAAAGGCTATTGCTAATAGGCCTACCAGGTGCACTTTTTGTGCATCTGAAAACGTTAAAAGCTATTACTAATAAGCATAGATGGGCTACATAAAAACAAACTCAGAATCTTAATTTTAAAAGTAGAAATGGATTTACTCTACGTAAATACTCTATGTAAGTTTAGTCTACATTTCTTCTCTCTATGTTGTTAAATGATCAGTATTTCATTAATGTAAGTATTGAACTGCTATTGACATTTGACTAATTCATTATTTATTCTTTTAATTACCCCATCAAAAAGCAGATGTTGATCACATAGATCAAGCCTCAATATGTGAGTCCTCTACATCAGATAAGTCTTTAGATGAGGTCCCTGTGTCATTTTTGGACTTGGAAGTGCCAGTGACGACTATCAATGAAGTTGTGGATAACCTAGAGCCTAGTACAGCAAATTACAAGGTGTCACCATTGTCTTGTATGCAAAATGTCATCATTGGAAATCACATTCCTATCTATAAGCCACATGGCAGTGTAAGAGTCAAAGATGGCAGTGTAAGAGTCAAAGATGGCAGTGTAAGAGTCAAAGATGGCAGTGCCATCACCAAGTGCGGAGACAGCTTGGGATTTCCTCATGCAGCACTAGGTGATAGGATGCCTGAAGAAAGACTCAACAACAGCAGCAGAAGAAAGGAGGAAGCCAAAGATGAAACGACAGTGATCCCAGTGACAGAAATCCAAGATGGCGCGTGGAAAGAAGAAACTGCTGTATTTGCATCCTCCGCTCAAGACATAACCGATAACTCGTCAAGAAATCAAAGGTGCCTGGGCGCTACTAAGGGCTATACCAGTCAACCTCCTAAGGAAACTGAGGCAACCGTCCCCATGAAACGACAAATGGCACAAAACACCATAACCCCGAATCCCAGTTCCCGGTATGGCTTAAAGACCTTCACCGTCGTTCCCCCGAAGCCGACAGTGACACAGAATTCAGCTGGCTCTTTGGTTATCGGTGCCATTAAAATCGATGCCTTAGGAAATATGGTCTCGCAAGACAATAAACACAGAAGATCTCTGGGACCTGAAGGTGACACAGAGATGGGGAAAGCCAAGGTCTTTTGGACGTCAACGAAGCAGCAAGATACAGTACCTTGCAATAGGGATGTTAAAACAAAAGATCTAGAGATCTCCAAGCCAGCACCTGCAGAACCATTGAAGGCCACTGTTGATGGAACACAGAGCAAGAGTTTGTTTACAGATCCCAAAGAGCAGTTTGTAAAACCGATACATGAGTCTGACCAAAAGAGAGACCTATCCTTTTTAAAACCGTCGAGAAGAACGTCCAGCCAGTATGTGGCTTCTGCCATATCCAAGTACACTAGAGGGCCTCCGACCGGAACTAAGAGAATTCTAGAGTTGAATGCAGCAGCTGACTTATCAGTCTCCAAGCAAGAGTTCTCTGGCACAAAAAGCTTTTCAAATAGCAATAGATTTGAAGAAATGCATTCAAATAACTCAACACGCATTGAAGACTCTGAACGTGTGTTAGAAGTGAAAGGAAACAGCAACTCGGTTCCGGTGACCAATCCTAATCGTTCCCTGAGTTTCCAAGAACACACCAATTATAAAGTCAAAAATACAAGAGCGAAACGAGATGAGAACGCCTCGTTGCCTGAAGAAGGAGGCAAAAATACGGGGAAAGCTAATTCCAGAAACACTGTACCCAGGCAACAGTCTATTACATCTACACAGCAGCTAAAGTCTCCCGCTAAAGCAGAACTTGCCATTTCACAGTCCGTCTACAGCTCTGTCCCTGCACAGGATGCTATGGATGCCAATAGTCTTGTATTGGACAGGGAGTCTGACTCTTCGGCATCTACTGCCGCCTCTACAGAAGGCTGTCAGCCAGGCGTGTTTGGGCCTGTCACAAAGTTCAAACCTGTCATAATGAAACCCATTCAGAAGGAAACTTCACTGCACATCACTCTCATGGAGGCTATCCAGTCCGGTGATGGGAAGGAACGTCTCAGAAAGGTAGACTGCCAAACTTACGGAAATTCCAATTCCAAATAAGTACCATTCATTCACTTATATTTTTGAGTATTTAAAATAAACAGTGTTGATGTGTGATGGATACACATACTATAGTATCATTCAGGTAATAGACTACTGTAAAACAGATAGAATAAAATGCATTAAAAGCAAATGACAGTACTTTTAGTATTTCAGTATTGCACTTGAAGACCGTAATATAATCTCAGCCTAATTTTTCCATAAAAGATGCAATTGATCCTCCATAATATGTTTAGTTATTTTTCTTCAAGCTTGTGATTTTATGCTTAAGTGTAGATTTTTGGAAATGTGCTGAAATGATTAGCTCTCCAGCAACATTCTGCCGATTCCTTTGGCCTTAGGTGTCTGGTGCAGCACAGGAAAGCACTTCCACATCCCTGTCGTTTGTCACAACTGAAAATGAACATTCTGCACTTTTAGCAGCTATAAGAGCTCAGAATAACTCCACAAGACTTAGGAAGGTAAGTTTTGGAAGCATGATTCTCTTTATATTTACCTGGCCCAGTAATGCATTGATGCTTCAGAAATCATGTTACGTAAAAGTGTGTAGACGTTTAAAGCGATAGAGGTGTGTGGAAATCTTTTATCACTATTTTAAGATGAAATATTAAGTTATCTAAGTAATGTGTGTGTGTGTGTGTATGTGTGTGTATATTTGCAGAGCCAAAAAATGCAGGATTTTTTTCTTCCTTCCAATGTTTCTGGAACGTAAAATGTTTTTCCCTGTTCCAGTGAGTTAAGGAACAGCAGTGTTGATTTTATGGGTTTGGTTCCATATCCAGGACTCCACAAGGAACTCTGGGAGTTTGGAGTACTTTGTAAATACGGATTATGTTCTCTGGATTAAGTGGGAGCCAAATGCTGCGAGTCGACTTTCAGCACCAACACGTTACTGAAGTATCTCTCTTCAGGAGAAATAAATATTGTAACCCTCAGAGCGACGTGCTGAGCTGCAGCCTGCGTCTCGGTGCCAGTGGCTGTGTGTAGCTTTTGTGTCCTGCTTTTAAAACTTTTAATGGATAAACAATGTCCCACAGACACTGGTTATTACTGTTTATTACTGCTAATACTGTTTATTCTGCAAGTGGTCTGCAGGTAATGAGGGTAATCTCTATGTCCAAGACCAGGAGACAAAGTAAAGATTAAGCAGATCAGTCCGTCTTTAGTTTCTGTGTCAGTTCATCCACTTAAATGTGTTGCCAATAAATCGAAGAAAGTCAGACTTCCTTTTCAGTCAGGAAACGGTGTTTGACTTTGCAGACAAAATCTGAAGCAGCATCTGAGCTGGAGGGGTACAAGAAGGCTGAATTGGGGGGCACTGCGCTGCCCGAACACCTGCCTCCGCCCCCTGCCTTTGCACCCCCTCCTCCACCTGTGCCTTACGTACCCTCCATGGTGAGCTCAGCACGGAACCCTCCGGAAGGTGCCAGAGAGGCTCTCCTGGAGGCCATCCGTTCAGGGTTTGGAGCTCAGAGACTAAAGAAGGTGATGTTGTTAGTCTGCTCTTTATTATTAATGTCTTTTTTTTCTTTCTTCTCATACAAACGGGTGTAGAAAATGGATGTATGGATACTTCACTTGTCACATTTTAGCGCTGTAACATTTATTAGCTCTGTATTATTCAGTATATAATGTGGAAATTCAAAAACAATTTTACTGAATGGGTTAAGTTGAAAAGTTTAGCCGTGATTTTAATGAGAGGGGAACTTGGAATTTAATGGCATGTAA
Source organism: Paramormyrops kingsleyae (assembly GCF_048594095.1). Lineage (NCBI taxonomy): Eukaryota > Metazoa > Chordata > Actinopteri > Osteoglossiformes > Mormyridae > Paramormyrops > Paramormyrops kingsleyae. The sequence continues at coordinate 28,167,686 of NC_132805.1, forward strand.
CCCCCATGCTAGGCCGTCCGTTTCTATCACCTGTTACAAAGCTGACATCCAAACTGCTGTACTTCTGCCAGCAGTACATCACTCTGTGTGATGTCATACCTTAAGCCCTCCCCAGGCCCAGTGTCAGAGGGTGGCCAGGGGGGCCTGCTGCCCCATGAACAGCCCAGTGGTCCCCAGAGCTGTTAAGTTCAGGTCCCAAAAGTACAAATCCAGACCAAGGTTTTGTTTTATCCATCCAGTTGAATACTCTGTGTATGTGTTACTCAGCTTATCAGTTGAAACAAAACCCTGGTCTGGATTTGTACTTTCTGGACCTGAACTTTCCACCTCTGACGCTCCCCCATTAGAGGTTTTCACACCGAAGTTCTGGAACCTGGTCCCTGGTAGCTCCTGGCCACTTCTTCCTGTCGTTTTCACACCGCACAACAGGAACTAGGACCTTTATGCTAAATACGCATGGGAGATGCAAAAATTTACCTTAACGAAACTTCACAAAACAATGGAGGATGAAGAAGTTGTTTTTGTTAGTTATTTGTTAATTACTGGGGGGGTCGATCGCAATCAAAACAGGACACAGCCTTTTATTAATAGTTCATTTATTTGACTCGTGACATGTTTGTAATTTTTATTAAATCTGTCCGGCAGATCTATTTTTCATTTTTCTCAGAATGAAAAGCCGTGTAACTTTATCCTGCTAACAGACATTGGCAAGTTTCATTGCCAGCATCGGCAATATTAGACAAAAGTATATTGGTTATAGATCAAATTTTCTGATGAGGAAATATGGAGATGCAGGCAAAAAAAATGCATTAATTGATGCATTAAATGAAATTAATGTACAAAGATAATTCCATTTGCTCAATTAATGCTCCATCACTTTTCCCCGCAGTTCTCCCTAACACCGGTGCTTGTGGTCACCCAATCACCAAGATATTGCTGTAAGCGTCTCCCCAGTAGCTCGTGTTTGAATGAAAAGTATCTAGGCTGTGTCCGAATTCAGGGACTGCATCCTTCCAAGGCTGTATCCGAAGACCAAATGCGTCACAAGGTGTGACAAGGCTGTCCCACTTCGAAGGCTCCTTCAAATGCATCTTTCTTTTGCCGAATTGCAAAGGATCCCAAGATTCATTGCACAGAGTGTCGAAGAACACAGTCTACAAGGTCTATACCTTCATAGACCACATCTTTTGACAGATGCAACCCCTGAATTTGGACACAGCCCTAGTGTAGACTAGATACTAAAAAAGGGTTCCAGAACTGTGTCAGAGAAACTACAGTCGGGCTAACTTCCTGCAGTGTGAACACGACAAGAGTTCCTGGTTCCAAACAAAGGCTCTAGTTCCTGAAAAAGTTCCTGCTGTGTGAATGCTCCCCGTATGTGTTCCCAGGTGTGCACACACTGCAGCAGCAAAAATAAATGTCAGTTTAACAGAAATATACGTAAAGTAAATCTGCATTTGGAAATACCTGACAGATGCATGGGAGGAACGTGTTTTTTATATCTGCATCTGCTATGATGCTTTAAACAAATAAATTGTAGTATGTTTCAGCTTTCACTGTGACACAGTAGATTATGATAAGAGATTTTAACTAAACTGGGGTGTAGTCTGATGTGGATGGTTTGATGTTAAAATTAGAACTTGGGCCTGTAGATGGGAGCTTGTTAGCCTTGTTGATTTAGAAAAAGTTTGTCACTTAGAGGTGCCCGATATGGAAATAAAGTTTGTCAGATAAGTTGGTGGTGTTGCCACGAGTTGTGTCAATAGACACAAAGCAGTGCTGACAAATCACAATCAAATCTCAATATCGTATCTATGGAAAATATAAATAGGGGCCTGTATCACAAATTTTGCCTCCATTCATCCTTCGCAATTTAATGACGCATGCGCGGTGCGACTCTGTGGTGGCTGGTGTTGCCAGATCTGGTCTTTCCCCCTATATAATAAAGCCCATTTTAGATTGTGTTGTAGCGGTTGTAGCCTAGATATTGTACAGTCAGTGGTTATAGCCGGGATTTTGCCTGGCTCCATGGAAATCTGGCACTCTCTAGAACAAAATTGAACTACGAGAGAATGTTCACGTTCATCAGGCAGATATACAGTACGTTCAGTTCACATTCACCCAGAATATGAACGAGTTCATGAACGATCGTTCAATGAACTCGTTCAGGCACAACACTGGACAACTCCTTAGGGGACAGTGGGTACCCACTGAAGTCGTGGCTTCTCACGCCGCTCGCAAACCCACAGAATGAACATGAGCGGCGTTATAATGCTGCCCCCCATTCTCGGGCTCGGGCGGTGGTGGAGCGCACTGTAGGGCAGTTTAAAGGCTGTTGGCGCTGCCTGGACAAGACTGCTGGGGTGCTGCTATACATGCAGTCTGCAAAAAGTGTGTCGCATTGTACACGCATGTAGCGTGTTGCATAATCTGGCACAAAATCGTGGCTTGCTGGTATCTGAAGAGCTTAGGCATGAGGCAGCACCATCACCGCCTGTTTCATCCTCAGCACTGGGGGCACCTCTTGTACTATTGTCTGTAAGAATAAACAAACAGAAGAACCACATCTGCGCCCTACGTGTTATTCATAAACATGCAAGTAATTCAAACAAGTATGGTGCGAGATTTATAAAGGGAATGTTTTATGCATCTGGATTTTTTCTTGCTTGCGCACATTCCTAGTTTTGTCCGTACGCCATGTTTTAGTGTGAATTCTACGCACGTCGTTATACATGAGGCCCCGGTTCACTTCTCTCCTGCTGACTCATTTTTGTTAAATGTCTCACAAATGCACGACACTATGAGTCTAACAGCAAGGAGACTGACTGGCTCATGCAAAACAAGAGGCAGTAAAGTTTACACTGTTATTTTTTTAACATATACTCCTTTACCTTAAAACAATCATTAAAATTGCAGGGCTTCCTAAGCTTTGTTCCCTGTGACAGAGTAAGAATGTTTTTCCATAAAGCTGACTCTCGTGGTCCTTGCAATGTGAAAATTACATGTGTGTAACATGTGACAAATATTAAAATCACACATTGGCAGCTCTGTCAATAATCATTGAGATTGGTGGTTCACTAGAGCAGAGCCTACATGTCACTCATGAGCAACATCAAACATTAAATTAGAATAAATTATATCAGCCAGACTTCTCTTGTAGATTAGTCATGGAAAATGAGAACAACGTGAGTTTTCCTATTGTTTTAAGCAGCAAAAAAGTTGTAGCATGATGTGTTACATTTAATTTTCCTTAATTGACATGGCATGTCATGCAATTTGAGTTTCGCGCATGCACACATCATGATGAAACTATATAGAGTGCATCCTTAATGTCACCTATGGATTGATAGGTAATCTGAAGTGCGGATTTAAGATAGACTGGGCTAAATGTAAGCAAATGAAAATAAAGTTCATTTAAACTGGGGTACCCAGAACTAAGCAGAGAACAGGGGCCGGTGATTAAAAAGATGTATCTCTTGCTTAGCCAAATAACTTGTCGGATTTAAGGTACCCTAATTTAAATGGACTTCACCTCTGTTCACTTACATTTAACCCAGATTACCTTAAATCTATCTAGTTATCCAGCTAAGAAGTCCTGCTTTGTGATACAGGCCCCTATTTATATTTTCTGTATTCTGATTGACATAGCCATAGACCAATGAAGAGCTCAGACCCTCCTTCCTAGTTCCAGGTAAACGGTGCCATGTTTGTAGTTCTCAAGCGGTTTCACTGAGCGCAAAATGTCAGCATGAATCAGTTGTGAGATAGGGTTTCTCTGACAAAAATGTTTATATATTGCAAATGGAATATCTAGAAAGAAAATTTCAATGCAGATTTATTCTGGAGACTCTACAGAGTCCAACAATACCCAATTGGATTAGTCCTAAATATCTCCTGGTAATCACTATTCAAACAAATGGGACCTGTTAAACAGGTCAAAATTTTAGCTATCCGGGTATGTTTTAAGGGTTTCAGAGCCAAAAACAAAACCAAAGCTAAATTCATATAATGAGAGTTAGTGGTTAGCGGTTATCATTAGCTTCCACTAAATGTTTTTGAGGTTTATCAGTTTAGCATTATGGAATTAAACTTTTGGGGGTAGCGGATTAGCGGTTATCGGAGCTAACTTTTTGGGTAGTTGTGCCCACCACTGATAATCACCAAGATGCATGGTGATTGTCCTTTGGAAGAGATTTACAGCTGATAATCACCAAGATGCATTGTGATTGTCTCCTGAAAGATTTTCAGCTGATAACCACCAAGGTGTGTAGTGATTGTCCTTTGGAAGAGATTTACAGCTGATAACCACCAAGGTGAATTGTGATTGTCTCCTGAAAGATTTTCAGATGATAATCACCAAGGTGTGTGGTGATTGTCTCCTGAAAGATTTTCAGCTGATAATCACCAAGGTGTGTGGTGATTGTCCCTTAGAAGAGATTTTCAGCTGATAATTACCAAGGGGCAATGTAATTGTCTCCTGGGAGATTTTGAGCTGATAATCACCAAGGTGCATGGTGATTGTCCTTTGTAAGAGATTCACCAAGGTGCATGGTGATTGTCCTTTGGAAGAGATTTAGAGTTGATTATCACCAAGGTGCATAGTGATTATCTCCTGAAAATTTTTCAGCTGATAATCAGCAAGGTGCATGGTGATTGTGTTTGGATGAAATTCACAGCTGATAATCACCAAGGTGTATTGTAATTGTCTCCTGGAAGAGTTTCAGCTAATCACCAAGGTGTGTGGTGATTGTCCTTTGGAAGAGATGTACAGCTGATAATCACCAAGGTGATTGATAAGGATGCATGTGACTAAAAGTTTATTTCTCTTATTTAGGTCCCTGTCCCCAAAAAAACAGTGCTTGTGAATGGCAGACTGGGGAAAATTCGGGCATCGTCGTCAGTCCTGCAAGGGTACGAGAAAACATCAGAATCTCGTCTGCAGCATTTGCATAAGCCGTTTCACAGGACATCCACAAGCCAATAGATACTCTCCATTCTCCAATTACTTGTCTACTCATACATTTTATATATTTGAGCAGCCTCAGAAAGATGCTGGACAAGAAGATGCCAATAATTGTTGTTTATGTTGTATGCAAAGATTGACGCACTTTTCAAATATTTCTTAAATATTGAGATTTTATTTATCCACTCTTTTCAGTTGGGGAATTAATGTTGAGTTGGTACAGTGTAATTTGTGGCTGTATGAGTCTGTTTCCTTGCTGAAGTTCCAGAGTAACACCTACCTGCCAATCACAGTTTATAAGACCAATTCAGATTATTTCTGAATTTGCATATATTGAAATTCAGGGAACATCTTCCACCTTTCGTACAAGCAGATTTTGATTGTTTTGAATTATTTTTACAGCCAATTTGTCATTTTATTTCATGTAAAATGTAAAAAATGATCCCAAAATGCACAAATCCTGCCCCTTCTAATCCTCTAGCTCAGAGGTGTCAAACTCCAGTCCTGGGGGGCCAGAGGCCTGCACAGTTTTTGGTTCACCCTCATTTAACACAACCTGATTCAACTCCTTGTGCTAATTATCACACAGCTCTTGATCTGAATCATTTGTGGTGGAACAGGGAAAGAACTGAGCTGCACAGGGCTCCGGCCCTCCAGGACTGGAGTTTGATAGCCCTGCTCTAGCTGGTCACTTCAAAATGATCTACAGTGTATTTTGTTTCTATTAGCAAAACAAAAGTGTGCATCTTTGAAGAATATTTTTGTTCATTGAAGTTGGATGAAGACGTTTGTCTTTTTGAGTGGAATATTATGAAAATGTAATGTGATTGTTCATGGAAAGTAGGTTAATTGATCATTTGCCTTGTACATATTTACTTTCTCTGAAACAATATTAGCACATTGAAGCTGTAAAAATGTATTAATGTAGAACAGTGGCTCAGTCTGACTACTAAATCAAAGTATTATTAATAACGGAGTTCTTCCAAATTATTTAAATCTATGCCATTATTTTTATAGTACATACTGTACACAAAATGTTTAATTGAAGACCGAGCGTGAAAAACTGGTCTGAGGACATATCTGTAAGCGGGGATGTTTGCGTATATTAAATATTGGTAGATGTCTTTAGGATGCTAATATCCTAACATAAGATGTTAGGACTGCATGATGAAGTGGCCTGGTGGCTTGAAGAAGTGCAATTTTTTGGGGTGTTTTATTTTGGGTGCAAATATTTAATATGAGGAAATAAATCGTGGGCCAATAATGAGTACTGAGCGTAAATACAGAAATATGTAAGGAGATTATGAAATGTCTCTGCTAACAGGTTTGCCAGTTGTTAGAACAGACTCACTGGTCCATATATAGATATATAGATACATACACACACATATATATACACATCTTTGTTGGAATCACTCATTCATTTCTATGGGCATAACTCTAATCCCAACAATGACAACCTTAACCCATAACCAGCCCTAACCTTAACCATATTTAACCAAACAAAATACAAGACTTTTGGCACTTTTAGTTTTTGATTACAGTCACAGATTTTTTATAAAATTGAGTTTCCCCTTCTGGCAACTGAAAAAATGGTCCCCACAACATCAAAATAACACGTTTTTATCACATTGTGGGCACATTTGGTCCCCACAAAGTAATACACACACACATACACACACAGGTGATTGCCGTATTTGTCTGACATGTCTCTTAACCCTGTGTATTAGTGTAGCCATTAGTGTAACCATGGTCCCTGTTTGCCCCCCACCCCCAAAGCTTTTTGTTGTCCCGTTCCCTTCCTCTCCCCTCTGGCTCCTTAAAGGGCATTCCCAAATAAAGGGAATCCTGAAATTAAGGTCTTCCAATATCACATGGTTCTACTCACATTAGAAGATTTCTCAGCATCATAAATGTTGTGTATTTTCTGATTATCAATAAATATTGTAAATATTGTTATAAATGTAGGGACTTTACAATGTAATGTCCAAGTGTTAAATCATTCAGAAGAGAGGACATTGGTTAGTGTTGTTAATTATATATCATTTTTGTATTTTCTGTACCAAATGGTTCTACAGTATGTTATGTGACATCTTCTTCTCCCGACTAATTGTTTCTCAGTAAAATAAAAATGATAATCCTGCTACATTTGACAGTTAAAAGGTAAGAATCTTTCTCTTCTGGCATCCCTCCTTGTGTTCTCAGTGACAGCAGCTTACCCATTAAGAACCACATAGACTGATCTGCAAAAGAAAAGGTGGTACGATCTATATATCAAACTTGTCCACATTTTTATTATTTGTATTATGATCAAAGAGGGGAAAAACTGGCATTTATTTTAAAACAGGGTCCTCAAATGTCTTATGACTTGTATCTGTTTTGTAACCAACCCAACTGACATTTATCCATCATTCCTGTAAATCATTGCATCCCAGGTGGGTGGATGGATGGATTCCTGTAAATGCAACGCCCATCTGCTGAATGTCATCCAGACTTTTTTGTTCTCATGGGTGGAGATGACATAAAATCCAGGCTTGTGGTGCTGCTGCTCCTACTTTTACAGCATGGCCTTTGGACGGGCACAACTTTGTGAGGGTAACTGGTCAACATGAAGTATTGCATCACTCATCGGGTATGGTGTGTCCCTCATAAGGTGTCAACTTTCGATTTCTTCAATCGCTGAGTACAATGGTGACCTATGACATGGTGTCTGTGACATCTCCCAGCTGCAGCTTAGCTGCTGTCAGGGAATTTGGGGACACATTTACTGCAGCTCTTTACTGTGGTAACCTTTCTGTTGTTAGGGTTGCTTAGTAACTTAGTCAATTATCCAGTGAGTCATTAATGAATCTCCTCATTTTTCACTTGTATCAACCACCACTCTGCAAATATTGATACTTTTAATTAATGTTCTGTAAGTGGAGCTGTTCTTCTGTGCAACATCTCACAGGATCATAGAGAACATACCTCATGCCTCATAATTAGGCTTTCATTAATTCATCAAAATTTAATTACAAATTAACTCCATAGTGATTTTCCAGGGAGCCTGACCTGCTGTAATTAGGTGTGCCTGTTCCATAATCTTACGGTGCTTACCAAAGTGTTAATATCAATAAAATTTTAGAAAAATCTGAGAAATTCAGATTACACTTGCAACTGGTCATTCACTGGAAGCTCAGCCTAGCTGCACTTGCGCCTAATCGATTCCTTGACAGCATGTATGTTCGTAATGTGCTGTGTGCATTATTTATACAGTGCTTTGGACAAAATTATCCGCTAAATATGTAAAAATATTAGTAAGCAGTACCAATATGATTTCATGATTTTAAATATCATATGTGTATCTGTACAGTATTGCCTTTGCATACAATGATTATTATAGGAACAGCAAGACTTATATGTTCACTCCAGGTCAAAAAAAAGTGGGCCAAACCAAAATTGCACAACATTAAGCTTAGGCCCATTTTTTGCCCACGAGTGTGTAAAATTCTGTTTGTGTTATTGTTAAAAGATTTTTTTTTATTCTGAGTCTATTCTTTTTTTACGTATATTTAAGTTGCCCTTAGTTTTTTTTCTCTCTAAAAATGTGAGTTGGTCGAAATCTGCTTGCAGACTTGCTTTAGTGCTGAGGGCTCGGACCGTTCCACTCTCCCCATGGCTTCTGCCAGCAAATTCCTGGGCTCTCGATATTTCCCATGATGCTCTATTCCTCACAGAGGCTGTGACTGTTTTAATGTCTGGATTTTACAAAGTATTTTGGGAATCACAAGCTGCCAACCCCAATGTGGAGAGAAGTAAAACTGTTGGGTTGGTCAGCTTTTGTTAAACTTTTTCTTTCTATAATGTTAGCATGTCGGGGGGGCAGCCAGGTGACCTTGGACCCCCAGAGATTTTTTTTCCCCTACTTGGGAATGTTTGATTCCTCTCCTCCATCTTCTCTCTCTCTCTCTCTTTTTCTTTCTTTCTTTCATTGTTTTATGCAATATCGATGCGAAATCTGGGATAATCCTGTGATTTCTTATCACTGTTTCTTGAATCTGGTTATTTGGATCACAAACTGAAAAGACTTTCTTTCTTGTTGTGAAAGTGACAGTTGTTTCAGGTATCTCTCTAAACCTCTAAAACACACCCAAATAAATCACTGACAAGCTAAATTTATATCAAATAATGATTAAGCCCAGAGCCTAGCTCATGTACATACAGACGGAGCAGCACACATTGAGAATATTTTTAAAGCAGCAGTGAACCTTAGATCAGGAGCATTGAGAACATGAACTTATAATAAATAATTTTCTTATAATAAGAAAATTGTCAAATTGCCACAATCCTTGGTTTTTCTCAGTCAGAGTGCAGCAAAAGGGAGATTAAAATGACAAGCACACTAAAATCAGCTTCGTCACTGCAGGGCAATTTTTCACATTAATTTTATATGCCAGTTTATTTTAGTGATCCTGGGGCTTTAAAGGCACTGAGGAGCCTTTCTCCGCCCAAAGGTCCCCTTTAAACCTCAGGGGATAAGGCACAAGACCTGCTGTTTATGGAGCAGGGGCCGCGGCTGAAGTCGTAAAACTGCCGCCTCAAAGCCTGCTAGAGGCGAGGCAAGAGAGGAGGGGGCCAAGCTGCAATAGGAGGTGGAGGCGGTACCTGTCTGATGGGTGGGGTCGGGGGCTGAGCGCAGAAGGTGGGTGGAGACGATGCTCCATCCGTGAAGTTGGTGCCCAGATTGTGGGTGGAGTCGGGGGCAGTGCTCGATTGGTGGGTAGGGCCAGAGGTGGTGCTCGGATGATGGGTGGTGCTGGTGGGCGGAGCGTGAGGCGGTGCCCAGTAGGAGGGCGGAGTCTCCCGTGTGTGTCGGTAGTCAGCTGAGCCAGGAGGCCGTGCACGGTGTCTCTCCTCTGCTGGGATTTTGAACCTCTGGAGATTGAGCAACTGCACTTCAGCTATAACGTTACACTAGTGCCGAGCTGCCACTGACTTCAATAAAAAGAAGAGGAAAAACTCTTATATTTCAGCTTCGCCTGCGGGAAGGTCTGACTTTTAGGTGAGTTCTCAGCTTTAGTGTATCTGTATATTTAAAATTTTTCTTAGTTTTTCTGTCGCAGAACACGGGGAAGTAGATTTACACTCAGAATATTGCAAATCACTGCTTACTGGAGCTTATTTAAAAACGTCCTAAAGTGGCGATCCAGCTACTGCAGAAGAGTACGGGCTTTATCTAATAATCATTTAAAGCCCTTTTATCTCTACTTGTGTGACTTTCGCGGCATAGTAGGATAAAGCATGGTAAATATGGGTACTGTTGAATAGTCTAAAGCCAATCACGAAATTGTATATACACATATATTTTTGAAAAAGTCTGCGGTATAAATTCAGCAGCGCGGTCCTTCGCATGAAGGATCGGGACACCCCGCACGGCGTGCGATGGCCATGGCCGGCTTTGCACCCCGGTGTGCGGGAATGCACGCCGCTCGCTTACACAGTTTATGTTTGTAACTTACAACAATACCGTCATTGTTTGTAACGACAGCTGATTTCCCTTCATTGTATGATAGATGCAACTTTATGTTTGTGTGTAATTTGGGGTGGGGTAAGTAAAGCTTTGCGGAGCTGCACGCCGTGCAGCCGCAGGGGCAGTTTTTGCCCCACATGTCCGCCCCGTTTTAAACGCCTTACTTCCCGATAGACAGCTCGCATAACCAACTGCCCTTTGAACGCAGCTCCGCGGGGTGTTTCTCTTTAATATTAATGATAATAAAAACAACAACAACAATAACGGGCTGTAGTAATGCTCATTTTGATGTCGCGGTGGTACTTTGAACTGTGCATTTCCGTGATCCCAAAATCCATTTAAAACAACACAGCCGCAAAGGCCATTGGTACCGATCCGATACCGTCCAGGACAACCGGACACCCCTTTAAACTCAAGTGGGTCAAGGAGCTTTTGCATGAAGGACTTTCTTGGGACATTTGAATCGCAGCCCCGGAAAAGGGGTCCGGCATGACAAATAGTTACCGATAGCTCCGTGGGTTGAATTTAAGCAAAATAAAAGTTTAATCCCCGTCTTTGGGAGCCATCTTCTGGGCCGGTTTGGTCTGCCCCAGGCCGTTCGCTTATTTTAAGGGACCCGGAGCCATTCCGACCCCCCATACACGCACGTTTCAGGGCTGCGGTCCGGCGTGTTTTCAACGCGACCTTTGGCACCTTCTCGTGCAGCACAAACTCATGCCTAAGATGCAGTGTAGTTTTGTTCTGCTGTTGACGTGTTTTCTGAAATAAACCAAGGATTTAATGGATATGTTTATGCATTAGCCATGAACTTTACGTTTTATAATTTGTGATGCAGTTGATAAACTGCAGTTAATTAACAAGCTTTAAGACAAAAGGCACCGGACCTAGGGTACTTCGTGTTCTCTTAAGTGCAGATCAGCACAGTACCCCAACGGAGGGCTTTTAGTATAATTTCTCTCGGCAAAAAGACTCTTATAAGGCTCTCCCGCGTTCCTCCCGTCATTATTTGCTTTCGTAATACTGCTACAGGATCGCCTGTGTCTTGGAAAACGTCGACACTATTTTACTGCTTTGGTGGTTGTGGTGGTGATTTTGCCTTTCACCTACTGTCTTAAAATTAAACCGCGAGTTGGTTTCGGTGAACTAAAACAAGTCTGTGCATATACATTAATCAGAGCAGGAATAAAAGCTCGTCTGCTAAAAATAGAGATGAGATGATGTCAAAGATCCCCACCTCAGCCATCCAGGCAGACTGTATGTGACAGATAAAATCTCAGCACCCTTATTAAATTTAAAAGGGATCCATTACCTTACACACATGAGATGCAGTTACTGTTTCTGACACATTTGTCAGGCTTGCCAAAGACCCTCTGTCTTCTTGAGGTCTTGTTATTGAGTGTAACAGCTGCTCCTTCATGCCCCATGTGTGCCCTGGCACCCAAGACCATCTGAATCAGATGGAGATATGTGGACAAGAACCTGTGGTCAAATCAAGGGTCTTATAAGACAGTGGTGACATTTAGAACCCAAAACATGGTCTGTTCTGTTACGTTCTGTGCTGGATATGATAACCTCGAATACAGGGACCTGAAGCTCTCCTGGTTGTGGATTATGCAATATACGAGAGTGTTCTCTTACGTTCGGCCGTAATTGCTAAACTGGACCGGACTTAATGGCTAAAATAATGTCTGACTATGTTCTCCAGGTAAAGAGAAGCCACAGGAACCATTGCTTGCTTGGGCACCTGAAGACTGTGGTTGTACGTGCTTTACCGCTGTTCTTTTGCAGACAGAGGTCTTTAGCAGTAATAAGAATGGTGACTTTGAGTTTATGGAATGGTTTTCAGGGATCCATTCTCTTAAGACTTCCATGATTGCACAGTATGACCCTGTGGCTACAGACGTCCCCTGCACCAATGTGTCTGTCTCTCATCTCGTCCTGTTGGAAATTACTCAAAGCTGTCATGCAGGAAGCACACCACCCCCATCGGCCAATAACAAGCTGCTTTGGTACCAGTGCTATTGACCTGAGCTCTGGCACCATATTGTATGATGAAGATCTTTGGTGTGAGTTATTGCACATGCTGACTGTAACCGTGACTCAGCATGTAATCACTTTGAGTGTACGATTTTTTTCTTATAGTCCTGGAGGTGTTCTGCAAGTGGAGATTGTCTTTTTTTCTGATCATAACAATCATAAACGTTAGCAGTGAGATGTGGGTATATGTTGTGTAGTTTACCAGCCGGTTTACTAGATGCCTCAGTACGAACATACATCTCTTAAATAACTCAATTAATACTTCACAATTTAGAGGTATAGTGTTAAACTACACTTTCAGAAAGTAGGGCAAAATTTTGTACTTTTGCTTGTCACTGGGGCTGTACCTTCAAGGGTCTGCCATTTATACCCTTAGCTGTAGGTAACTGTACCTTCAGGTGACGGGTAAGACATTTGGCCGGACGCCAGCTTTTCCATACTATCTGGACATTTATTTACTCCCACAGACCGATAAAAACAAATTCACTCACAGGAGTGTTTGAGTGTGCATTTTTGTGTTACGGTATAAATTATTAAATGGTGAAATATGGTGTTACTGATTTCCTGTTTTGACAGTCCAGGTATCGTCATGAACACTGATGTACATCTGGAGGTCAAACTATACAAGACCACCATCGATCATTGTCACTGAAAATGACATTGATTCAGCGATTAACATTAACAGTGTTGTCCAGTGTACCAGAGGAATGCCGGAAATACACAGCTGATGGTCTTTGGGGCCTTTTTCCACCACAGAAACTTTTTTTTTTCATGAACCAGCAAGACACTGTCACATTTCCATCGCAGGAATTGAATCAAATTGTAATTCCTAGGAAGTAGTGCCCCATCCTGGGTTGCGCCCATAGTTTCCCAGATAGACTCTGGACCTCCACTACCCTGCATAGGAGAAGCAGATATAGAAAATCTAGTCCTGGGCGATGTACCCAATAAGTCTTTTATGTAAGCTGATATTAGGCTTCTTCTGAAAGTTATTATTTAGCGGTGTGGTATGAAATAGCTACCTGTAGTCTGTCTTAATTTTTTATGGTACAGCATCATCTTAAAACATCCTAAATATGACGTTCCTTCCATTGCGGTATTGTAAAGTTTCTGCATTATTAGATTCTCGGCATTGTATCTGTCTTTGTAATCTGTCTAGATTTCCCTAAAAACACTCTGCACACACGCTTGGTTCAGCAGATGTCGACGGTTTAGTGCATGATACCCAAGTGTTGGATTTAGTTAAGGATTCCACGTGGACCTTTTTGTGAAGTAAAGAGCTTTATAAAAGTGCATATTTCTGTCAGATTTTGCAGGGTTGGTAGAGACTGGAGTTGGCCCGGTGTATTGGATGAGTACAGAAACATCTAGTTGGGAGATATGGCTCCCCAAGTTAGACTTTAGGTGTCTGTCAAAGAGCTGAAGTTCAGCTTCAGGCTGCCGGGGATATGAAGCATATTTGATGGCTTCAGTCTCAAGATGACTCCGCTTAGGAACCTGATAGCTTCAAGAATGTGCCTTTTCAGGCCGGTGAGTCTGAATAGGGACATCGATTCAAGATTAAGGTTTAATCACTAAAATAGCACTTAAATTTTTTTTTGGAAAAACCTTCAAGTGCTTTGAAAATGACATTGTATGTAAAACCTTTGAGAATGGGAATAGCAGAGGTGGAAAGTTCAGGTTCAGAAAGTATAAATCCAGACCGAGATTTTGTTTCAACTTACCAGTGAATGTGACTCTTCATTACTGATTGGTTGAAACGAAACGTTGATCTGGATTTGTACTTTCTGAACCTGAACTTTCCACATCTGGGGAATGGTGAGATTTTCGCTGTAATTCTTGTACTGGTGCTGGCCATCCCTATCAGTGATGATTTCTCTGTGAATTCAGATGAACGGTTTCCGGTCACAGCAAGCTGCCTCTGTTCTATAGCTGTGCCGCTTTGTGAAATCAATGGCTGGTGCCGCTTCAAGGTTTTCTCATGCATAAACTTTCCCCATTTCAGCGATATCCTGTTTGGAACCTGGACATTCAGCTTTCGAGTTGTGGAGGAATGTTTCCCACCTGTGGTGTTGCGTCATGTGGTGTCTGCATTCCTTTTTGATTTGATGAAACCATTTTGTCAGCTCCTTCATTTAAAAGATTTATTTGAAAATATAATCAATGCATCAAATATCAACGTAATAAAAGTTTGTTTGTATTCAAGAGACAATATGGTATTTCAATAATGACCGCATTAGACTTCTATCATTGATTTTGACAAGGGCATCGGATTGGTTTCAGCACTGGTAGGCAACAAATCAGCTCCAAATCCCTACCCCACTGAAGTGAAGTGAAGAGTTACTCAATGTCTCAGTACAAAACTAGGCTGAAAAGCCATCTTTTCACCATTGCATATAATAATCTACAGTAATGTTATTTTATTAAGTTATATACAATGTCTTATCAGCTATGTAATTCATTTGTTTTTGGTAATATGGGGTGTCGCTGCTCTCAGAAGAGGTAGGGGCTAGAGTCCCCGGTGAGGCAGGAGGCTAAGGTTTCAGAACATTACGCTTTAAATTATCCAAAAAAAGGCTTTTCAGTCCAGGAGGCAGTGAAGGATTTAACATTGTGTAGAATTACGACCAAAATGTCAGAGGGGAGGTATTCTGTCCTGCCCACAGTGATATGCCCTTTACACGCTGCCATGTAAACAGTACCCTGCTTTACTGAGTAAAGGATAAATTGACATAGTGTGTTTGTCCTTCTAAATAGTGTTCTAAGGACCGAATGTCCTGGTAATAGGTGTCCCAGCCCCCACCCCCAAAAATGTTTTCTGTCATTGTAAAACAGACCACATCGCTGCTTTCAGTGTGTTGCATTTTTGACAACATTGTGATACAAAGGGTTCGTCTGGTGGTGGGACCTGGCTGGTGACAAAGCACTTAGCTGTATTTCAACGGAGGCCTTATTTGTTGTGGCTATATTGACACGATTTCTTATCTTAATCCAACACTTCCAAACTTTGTGTTTTGTATGAGATTACAAATCAGCTGGATGACGGCAAGAGAAGGATTTAAAGGTTTTCAGATATTTAAAAACTGATCACAAAGCAACATAGCTTTGGTTAAACTGGAAAAGCTGTAAAATATGCTTTAGTGCTTCAGTAAGATACATTCATCTTAACCTTTTGTATTATGTACTGAAATTAACAGTTTAGTCACACATTGAAGCCATCCGCCTGCAGACACACACACACCTACACACACACCCACACACACACACCCACATACACACACACACCCACACGACTCATTACCAGCGAGTCCTTTCAGCCTGTCTGTTGATCCAAAAGGCATGTACTTTGTCTGGTTCCATTCATGATTGCACCATGAGGATGGAGCTCTATCTGAAGTTCCAGCATGGATTTAATGTGGAGGGAGATTCTAATTGCAGAGTTCATCCTTCTTGATAACAGTGAAACTGAGAGCTGTGATTTTTATTGCACATATTAGGATTTTTCAGAGGATAGCAACTCTTCCCTTTAAGGTCTGCGTCTATGCTGACATCTGCATCTATGCTGAATTCTCTGTGGTCACAAAGACTAAACTACATTGAATGTATAATTGTATAATGAACTAATTGATTACTAAATATTAATTCAAAACTTCATATGGAGACGGGGTCACGTCTGGAACCGGCAGTAGAGTGACCAGGTCATGACCACATAGAGACACAAATCAAGGATGTGAGGTCAGTCCGCCCCAAACATATCACAGTTACATAAGCATACCCATATGAAGGTGCCTATTCATAGATTTTTACCTAAGGGTTTATGATTTGGGCCAACTATGCTAGTCTTTTTACACTTTGACACGTCCATCTTAAAAATGAGAAGCTGGAAACTTCTTCCTGCCTTTTTGTGCATACTGTTCATATTTGAGCGTGAACCTCTGAACCCCCCCCCCCCCCCCCGAGATTAATCACTGCCACTGACAAACGAGCTGAGGTTTTTCTCCTCGTATCGCTGTCTGGAGATCCATCGGGTCGTGCGTTCATGCCAGCGGCCGCTGGTTCGGACGACACTCTTGTTGACGCTGAAGTTTTTTCCGCTGGAGTAAGACTCTGCTGACTTTAGAAATGGAAAGGTCTGCATCCTCTGTTAAAAGTGCCCCACTGGATGTCAGGTTTGCAGGGTAGTGTATTATAGATATTAATGAAAACCACATTGGGAATATTCAGGAATTACCATAACTGACAAACCTAAAACGAAGAGATATTATTTCTGGCAGATTGTTAGTGTGACAGGTTAATCCGCGTCGTATTTCTCAGCTGTTTCTCTGTTCCCAATAAGAAAGCTGTAAAACATTTTCATTTTAACTCTTAATTAAACCGCCAACCCTCTACTGCAAATGAAATGAAGGCCCAGCTAATGCATTCCTCACGTGCAGATCGTAAACTTGTTGAATCGTGAAACAGCCCAGTGCTGCCAAAATCAGCCATGGAGCTCAGTCACCCTGCAGTGCCAGTGTCAGGTTTCCTCCCATCTGTTTTTCAGGCTCTTCCAGGAGGAATGGGAGACACTTGCGTAAACATCACCTTATTTTGTGACTCGCCTCTCGACAGCGTTGTCGCATAAATGGCGTCATATTGAGTGTTTGACACGATTTCTTATCTTAATACAACACTTCCAAACTTTGTGTTTTGTATGAGATTACAAATCAGCTGGATGAGAGCAAGAGAAGGATTTAAAGGTTTTCAGATATTTAAAAATTGATCACAAAGCAACATAGCTTTGGTTAAACTGGAAAAGTTGTAAAATATGCTTTAGTACTTCAGTAAGATACATTCATCTTAACCTTTTGTATTATGTACTGAAATTAACAGTTTAGTCACACATTGAAGCCATCCGCCTGCAGACACACACACACCCACACACACACACCCACACGACTCATTACCAGCGAGTCCTTTCAGCCAGTGTACGTGGGGGAAAAACGTTTACTCTGGGGAAAACTGCAATACTTGGCATGCAAGAAATCACAGGGAATCAATTTTTTTCTCTATCTTTTGTCCCAATGCTGCCTTTGCTTGAGAAATGGCAGGGGACCAGACGGCTGTAGTGGTTAATATAGTTGATAATGCGTGAACCTCTTTCGTTTTCCAGCATTCAGATGAAACCGTAAATTAAATTAAACTTGGTGCCGTGGCCCAGTCTCAACTTCCCGACGCGATCTGCTGGCTTCTTGCGATGCGCAGGATCTCAGGGGGAGCGGCGTTTATCCGAGGCCACGCCGCGTGAGCTGAATTGAAATGCCTGCCTACTGTATTTCCCCTTTTTCCTCGCCTCTTGATAAATTAACAGGCGATACCTGTTAACAAAAGCAGTGCCGTCTCCCTGGTGTGGAGCCCAGGATGGTCACATGATTAATGGCGGTGACATCATCTTTGTGGCCGCCGCCTTTTTGTTGTAGCGGCGTGCGGCGGTGAGGTTTTTGGCTTTCCCCATGTAAAACCTGTGGACCTTCTCGGTCATGTAATCAGCCGGCTGCCACCAGAACCGGTGAACTTCCCAGCTTTCTGGAAGGTCGAATGCCAAAGAGCAGCCAGTAACAATAGTCAGGTAAAGAATTATAGTTTGAATAAACTCCAGGAGAGAACCTGTTACATAAAGGCTTCATAGATCTTTTTGGAAACACTTATTTAGACATTTCAAAGTATTAACTGGTTTACTGCGATAGCAGTGACATGTACTTGCGCTCACCCCAGGCTTTAATGAGATTATTTCTGTAATGCCCTTTTCCCGCTACATGAATTATCTTGGAATCACGAGTCTTGAAGTCATTGTGGTTTACACACTACGTGACTGATCAGCGACAGGGAGTCACACACTACAAGATCTTTCACCAGTGTCTAGTCAAATGACATGCGAGAATGACACCAGGAAATCACAATTCTAGTGTCAACGCGCTACAAACTGTTGAAACGCTGTAATCAAATGACAACACATTTATATAACGCATGGCAAGTTATATTACACACATATATACACTTAAACACTAAGAGCAGAATTCTAAACACATTGAACTTTTAATACCTTTCTGCCATCTTTTTAAGCTCCTTTTGGGTTTTCCTTCACCCTTTGTCTTGCACTCTCTTTGCCAGCAGCGACACTTTTCACACGAACAGGATTTGGAGTTGCCGAGAGGTCCAGATATTTAACATGCTAGATATCTGCCGGGCATCAGCGATGCATTGGTGGCTCTGTTGGGTCACATCTTTGAAAAGGTCACACACTGCAATCGAGCGCCAATTTGCTAGCACTGATCAAACACTGATTTACCTCTGATCTTGGGGTTTTGTTTGCCATCTCCAAAAAATGTAAACGAGCAGAAAATTGGGGCTAAACTTGTGTAGTGTGAACTTGAGGTGGTTTTGGTCCACCATGTACCATGTCCTGCTTTTTTCCCACCCGACATGTCTTAAAGTTTGACAGAACTTCCCAAATAATTTCCTCAAGCACTTGTAGGTGAAGACGCTTCAGTGCTTCTCATCCCAGTTTATGTGCAGTTATTTTCTGGTTTATCTTTGGGGCTCCATTGCCCGAAATGAATGATTAAATATTTACCTACAACTGATTAGACTGCAGTTGCATGAAGGTGTCCTGAGAATAATTTACCATCAGGAGAGAGCAGCTGGCGTTTAGTCTCGGCGTGAAAATCCGGTCTAATGAAAATCCCATCTTGGTGGTGTGTACGTCATTTGCTGAGGATCGAGAATATCGCAGTCCGTCACAGGCTCTGTCAGAGGAACAATGTTTGCACTGTCTGTCCGCTCTCCCTTTAGTGTGATGTGGCATTCTGCCTCTTTTTGCACTTTGCTATATCAGTCCTGTTCTCGGATTTAGATGGGGTCACCGGTGTCGCTTCTTCGCCGTAATGTAATATGGCGTTCAACCCTCTCTTTGCCGTAGTGTAATATGGCGTTCCCCCCCCTCCCTGTGCCGTAGTGTAATATGGCGTTCCCCCCCCTCCCTGTGCCGTAGTGTAATATGGCGTTCCCCCCCCTCCCTGTGCCGTAGTGTAATATGGCGTTCCCCCCCCTCCCTGTGCCGTAGTGTAATATGGCGTTCCCCCCCCCTCCCTGTGCCGTAGTGTAATATGGAGATCCACCCCTCCCTGTGCCGTAGTGTAATATGGCGTTCCCCCCCCTCCCTGTGCCGTAGTGTAATATGGCGTTCCCCCCCCTCCCTGTGCCGTAGTGTAATATGGAGATCCACCCCTCCCTGTGCCGTAGTGTAATATGCCGTTCCACCCCTCCCTGTGCCGTAGTGTAATATGCCGTTCCCCCCCTCTCTTCGCCGTAGTGTAATATGCCGTTCCCCCCCTCTCTTCGCCGTAGTGTAATATGCCGTTCCTCCCCTCTCTTCGCCGTAGTGTAATATGCCGTTCCTCCCCTCTCTTCGCCGTAGTGTAATATGCCGTTCCTCCCCTCTCTTCGCCGTAGTGTAATATGGCGATCCCCCCCTCTCTTCGCCGTAGTGTAATATGCCGTTCCCCCCCTCTCTTCGCCGTAGTGTAATATGCCGTTCCCCCCCTCTCTTCGCCGTAGTGTAATATGCCGTTCCCCCCCTCTCTTCGCCGTAGTGTAATATGCCGTTCCTCCCCTCTCTTCGCCGTAGTGTAATATGCCGTTCCTCCCCTCTCTTCGCCGTAGTGTAATATGCCGTTCCCCCCCTCTCTTCGCCGTAGTGTAATATGCCGTTCCTCCCCTCTCTTCGCCGTAGTGTAATATGGCGTTCCCCCCCTCTCTTCGCCGTAGTGTAATATGGCGATCCCCCCCTCTCTTCGCCGTAGTGTAATATGCCGTTCCCCCCCTCTCTTCGCCGTAGTGTAATATGCCGTTCCCCCCCTCTCTTCGCCGTAGTGTAATATGCCGTTCCCCCCCTCTCTTCGCCGTAGTGTAATATGCCGTTCCCCCCCTCTCTTCGCCGTAGTGTAATATGCCGTTCCCCCCCTCTCTTCGCCGTAGTGTAATATGCCGTTCCCCCCCTCTCTTCGCCGTAGTGTAATATGCCGTTCCCCCCCTCTCTTCGCCGTAGTGTAATATGCCGTTCCCCCCCTCTCTTCGCCGTAGTGTAATATGCCGTTCCCCCCCTCTCTTCGCCGTAGTGTAATATGCCGTTCCCCCCCTCTCTTCGCCGTAGTGTAATATGCCGTTCCCCCCCTCTCTTCGCCGTAGTGTAATATGCCGTTCCCCCCCTCTCTTCGCCGTAGTGTAATATGCCGTTCCCCCCCTCTCTTCGCCGTAGTGTAATATGCCGTTCCTCCCCTCTCTTCGCCGTAGTGTAATATGGCGTTCCCCCCCTCTCTTCGCCGTAGTGTAATATGCCGTTCCCCCCCTCTCTTCGCCGTAGTGTAATATGCCGTTCCCCCCCTCTCTTCGCCGTAGTGTAATATGCCGTTCCCCCCCTCTCTTCGCCGTAGTGTAATATGCCGTTCCCCCCCTCTCTTCGCCGTAGTGTAATATGCCGTTCCCCCCCTCTCTTCGCCGTAGTGTAATATGCCGTTCCCCCCCTCTCTTCGCCGTAGTGTAATATGCCGTTCCCCCCCTCTCTTCGCCGTAGTGTAATATGCCGTTCCTCCCCTCTCTTCGCCGTAGTGTAATATGCCGTTCCCCCCCTCTCTTCGCCGTAGTGTAATATGCCGTTCCCCCCCTCTCTTCGCCGTAGTGTAATATGGCGTTCCCCCCCTCTCTTCGCCGTAGTGTAATATGGCGTTCCCCCCCCCTCTCTTCGCCGTAGTGTAATATGGCGTTCTCCCTCTCTTTCAGGTACCTAACAGCCAGCAAAAGTTAATGTGAATAAAGGCTGAATAAAGAATTTAAGAGATTCATCATGGCAGTAGCCGGATGCCCGGACTATTTTCTGCACCATCCAAATTATCAGGTGAGACCCAATTGTTCTGTTTTTTTTTGTCAATTTTCTTTTTTCCATAAGATGTCCACCCAGTTTTTCATTTTTGGTGTTTCAAACTTGCAGGAACCTTGAATATGCAAAGAGAATGTATTTGTTTTTTTTTATATATCAAAACTTAAATACTATATTCTGGAAACGGCCTTTGATGCAGCAGTCGTGAAGTATTGAATGGAATTGAGTGGTTAATAATTTATTACCTCCCCCCCCCCCATTTTGCCATGTTTATAAAGTTGTTAGAGACGGTAGTTATCATCTACAGTGTATCCTCGTGCTGATTATGAAAAAAAAGAATAATAATTGTAAGACTTTATGTAAAGATAATTTACGGAACAACTTAGCCTTTCCCTAGGTTTTATATGTTTTTTATTTAGAAACATGAAGAAAAAAGCTGGCGAATGAATACATGTTAGCCAAGGTTAGGCAGCCGTGACGGTCGTATTTAGAGTGAGGGGCACAGCGATGGTTTGTGAATGGCAGCAGTACACATGCGCATTCCTTTGGGCTGAACGCATCGAGTTTGGCTGCTGTGACTCGACAGAAGAGCCTCTGAACTGTGGCCCCAGTCAAAGGAGTCAATGGTTTGTTTTGAAGAGCTTCAGTATCCCTGTTGATTTGGCTTGGACCCCGTAGGAGATATTGGTGAGCCCTCTCACCTTCTCGACCCAGCTTTTTGGTTCCCACCACGCCAGGCTATTGTACACATGATAGTCCTTGGTCCTTATGTCAACACTCAGGCTCCATAACATAACATCACTTGGAAAATATGTGTGGGGAAAATGTGACTGGCCTGCTCGATTACATTAATGGCAGGTTATTGGCCAAAGCGTTCGAATTCATTGTGGCGAATCAGCACGCTGATAACTTATTCACACGCCCCACATTGGTCAGGGTATCTGGAAGCTCCTGGGATGGCTTGATTGGAAATGCACCTCTGGGCATGTGCTCATTTAAAGTGTTGGGGAATCGGTAGAGCAGCCCATCTTTGTGGAGTTGTATAGCTGGTGCATATAACAGGGTTATGGGCTGCTGTTCAAAGCCTCCTTGGAGCGTGGAGGCTGGATCGGGGCCAGAAATCGCTTAGAAAGCCTGGACAGCTATGCTCCTCACTAACCTCCACTGTGAATAGCTTGCCTGTTACTCCATTTTGAATATTTCTATGTGTCGTAATAACTCGGGTCACATCGGATGAGGGCCCAAATAAAAAGAGCACGAAAGCCTCATCTGTGTGGGAGCACTTCACATTAAAATTAAGTGAAAATGCAGTTATCACAGAACTTAAATATTACAACAGCACAACTGCAATGTAACAACATCTTGGAAGACATTCACAGACGCAATAATGCAAAGTTAGCCGTAGATAATTATAAACTATTATCTGAAGATAATCACTGCTGAAACAAAGGTGAGCAACATTATTTAGCCACATGATTTTACATAATAATCATATATGAATGAATAACTCTTTTATAATGGCTTCTGTGTATAATGTTAATGCATTGTGTATATTGATCAGGGCCAAACAGTATTGAGAAGGTTCGCATCGTGATACTGGGAATTGTTTTACGGTAAATATTGTCATATATGTAAAACAAAAAGGAGTTGAAAATGTACACACAATAAACTACAGGCAAATAGAACTTACCTACCAAAACAGCCTGTCTAAAAAGTTGGTGGTGTTTCCACGAGTTGTGCTGACACAAAGCGGTGCTGATGAATCTTGCTATTGTCAATATCGATTCTGTGGAATCCAAAATATTTCCATACAGTGGAAGATCAATGTCTTTTTGGTGGTCAGTTCTTCTTGTTTGCTTTTTATCTCTTCAGCCATTTTGTTAAACTTCCCATAAATGCCCCACACTATTTATGAGCGAGTTGACAGCAAGCATGAACATGGTTATGGGTGGCTTGGAGAGCGTGTACAGAACTCATGCAAAAGTCGTGGTGGAAAACTTCAGACTGATTTTATACACAGCACTGCGCAAAAAGTCTTAGGCGGTCAGAGGTACGGCTGGGCATCGTTTAAAATTTTCCGATATCAGTACCAGAACGATACCTTGATTTCAATACTGGTTCCTGAACAATACTTTTTTCAATACCAATATGTTTTTAACAACAACAAAAATACATTAAACATTACAGCACAGATCTTTTATTTGATCAAGTTATTTTGTTAGCTATTGGTTACTGGGGGGACTGATTGTGATCATAATGGGACACAGCCCTTTATATTTTACTTGTACTACCCGCAACATGTTTATACTTCATAAATGAATCTGGCCAGCAGATCGATCTTTCATTTTTCACCAAATAAAAAATTATGCAACATTATCCCAGTAAGTGCTGGCATATTTCCCCGCCGGCACTGGCAATATATGGAGACGCAAGCAAAAAGGTATTCAGTTTTATTCAGGTACAAAAATAATTTAATCTGCTTGGTCTCTTTTTGCACTTCCGTGTAACTTCCATGTTAGTGCCAGTACTTGTGGTCAAGTAATCGGCAAGTTTACCGCTGTAAGGGCCTCCAGAGTGGTGTTTCCGAGGAACTGCAATCGGACCGACTTCTGATGATCTAGCTCACACACACATGCATACAACATACACACCAATTCATGCTCTCTCCGGGTGTCTCACGTGATATACGACAATGCGGTTAACAACTACGTGGGGGGCATATTTGAGCGTAAATGAGGGGCATATATGCACGTCGCACAGGAGCACCTAGTTTTAAAATTTAGTCGCACTGTCTCCAAAAATGGTTGCAAAATGTGACTAAATTTGCAGTCTGGAACCCTGTGGAGCCACACGTTTGATGTCTTAGGCATTTTTTACACTACAGAAAAAAAAAAACCAACACACACACTATCCAGCTCAGAAGTTTTTCCTTCCGGCCTCTATGTCGGGTTTGTGTAATGTTATGTTAGACAGACAATCACCAGTGGCTTTAGATCTTTACACAAATACACTGCATGCTTATTAGCTAACAAATGCTGAGATTTATGGTTTGGGTATCAGAATTTGTCACCGAAAGAATTTATTTTTCAATTCTCGATAGGATCGGAGTATTTTGGTCGGTACCACGAAGTTTGGTACCCAGCCTTAGTCAGAGGAAAGGACATTTAAATGATCTTCATGTGATTATAATTAAGATATTATGTCTGTAAAAGTGTGTTAGCTTAACTATTTCAAAATCTCGTGTAAAATATTTGCAGCATCATCGATGTGTGTATGCTCAAAAAAATGAGGAACACTGTGAAAACACATCAGATCTCAATGGGAAATAAATCATGCTGGATATCTATACTGATATGGACTAGGTAATGTGTTAGGAATGAAAGGATGCCATATCGTTTGATGGAAATGAAAATTATCAACCTACAGAGGGCTGAATTTAAAGCCACCCCGAAAATCAAAGTGAAAAATTATGTGGCAGGCTAGTCCATTTTGCCAAAATTTCATTGCAGCAACTTTGTATGGCCCCCACATGCTTGTAGGCATGCCTGACCATGTCGGGGCTGCTCCTAATGAGATGATGGATGGTGTCCTGGGGGATCTCCTCCCATATCTGTACTAGGGCATCACTGAGCTCCTGGACAGTCTGAGGTGCAACCTGGTGGCGTCGGATGGACTGAAACATAATGTCCCAGAGGTGTTCTATTGGATTTAGGTCAGGTGAGTGTGGGGGGACAGTCAGTGGTATCAATTCCTTCATCCTCCAGGAACTGCCTGCAAACTCTCGCCACATGAGGCCAGGCAATGTCATGTACCAGGAGGAACCAAGGAGCCGCTGTACGAACGTGCGGTCTGACAATGGGTCGAAGGATTTCATCCCGATATGTCATGGTGGTCAAGGTGCCGTTGTGTAGCCTGTTGAAGTCTGTGCATCCCTCCATGGACCATCACTGACCCACCACCAAACCGGTCATGCTGAACAATATCACAGGCAGCAAAACATTCTTCATGGCTTCTCAAGACCTTTTCAGGTCTGTCACCTGTTCTCAGGGTGAACCTGCTCTCATCTGTGAAAAGCACAGGGTGCCAGTAGCGGACCTGCCAATTCTGGTATTCTATGGCAAATGCCAATCGAGCTCCACGGTGTATAGTGAGCACAGGGCCCACTATAGAGGACGTCGGGCCCTCAGGCCACCCTTATGAAGACTGTTTCTGATTATTTGTTGAGACATTCACACCAGTGGCCTGCTGGAGGTCATTTTGTAGGGCTCGGGCAGTGCTCATTCAGAAGAGCATTTGTGAGGTCAGGCACTGATGTTGGACATGAAGGCCTGGCTCGCAGTCTCTGTTGGTTTTATGCACTGGAGTACAGTCATGCTGGAACAGAAAAAGACCTTCCCCAAACTGCTCCCACAAAGCTGGAAACATGTAATTGTCCAAAATGCTGAAGCATTAAGAGTTCCCTTCACTGGAACTAAGGGGCCTAGCCCAACCCCTGAAAAACAACCCCGTATCAATATCCATCCTCCAGCAATCTTTATAGTTGGCACAGTGCAGTCAGGCAGGTAACGTTCTCTTGGCAGTCGCCAAACCAAAACTCGTCCATCAGACTGCCGGACAGAGAAGCGTGATAAGTCACGTCACAGAACATGTTTCCACTGCTCCAGAGCCTAGTGGCGGCACGATTTGCACCACTCCACCATCCGACCATGCGCTTGGTGATGTGCTGCTTGCATGCGGCTGCTCGGCCATGGAAGCCCATTCAATGAAGCTCCTGGTGCACAGTTTTTGTGCTGGAGTTAATGCCAGAGGAAGTCTGGAACTCTGCAGTTACTGAATCAACAGAGCTTTGGTGACTTTTACGCAGTGTGCCCTAGCACTCTGCAACCTTGCTCTGTTACTTTACGGGGTCTACCACTTGTTTGATGAGTTTCTGTTGCTCCTAAACACTTCCACTTTGCAATAATACCACCTACAGTTGACCGTGAAATATCTAGTAGGGAAGAAATTTCACAAACTGACTTATTGCATCCTATGACAGTACCACGCCAGAATAGAATGAGCTCTTTAGAACAACCCATTCTTTCACAAATGTAACTGCTTGGCTAGGTGCTCGATTTTATACACCTGTGGTAATGGGTCTGAATGAAACACCTGAATTTAGTGATTAAGAGGTCCTAATACTTTAGTCCATATAGTGTGTCTCTCTGTGTGTGTATTATGTTTATATTACATTGTGAGGACCAAATGATCCCCAGAGTGTAACAAAAACCTGTTATTTTGACATTGTGGGGATCATTTTTCAGATCTCCACAACGATATGTGACTGCAATCAAAAAGCAAAAATGGCAAATTATTAAGCGCGAATGCACATAAGATACATACTAGGGGTGTAACGATATACTCACGAGACGAGACACGATATTGGGATATCACAAGAACGAGGTGATATTTTAACAATATTTTAAGGAAAACTTCAACGAAGAAATATATTACTGGAAAGCAGTCTTTTATTTGATTAATTTGAAAGACAAAAAATGCGAAATAATGCAGATGTATGGTGAAATGTTTTAAATAATCACCATCATCATATGCGGTAAAGAACAGAACAAATATCTAGCACCAGTGTTTCCCCTACCATTATATTAGGGGGGCACCCCGTCCCTCTTGAAGGTCAAGTTAATTTTATTTAATTTCGTTTTCTATATAGCGCCTGATCACAACAGAAGTCATTTAAGGTTAGAACAGATCTATACATTGTCCTTTTAGTAAACAAACTAAATAGCCTTATGTTATTTATCTTCACATAACAGCTTGTCATTTTTGTCGCACGTCTACAATTTTGGAAAATATGTTGCATCAACCACCTGAAAAGCAGACAAAAATATCTGTTTTTTTACTGATGTCATTAAAAGTCTGTCTGTCCCCCCCCCCCCGGCCAAAGCTGTAAACCTAGGGGAAACACTGAGCACCATAAAAGCATAAATTATTTCACCACAAATTCAAATGACAGGCTTCTCTCCTATTTGACTTCTCAATTAAACATAAAACAGAATATAAATAAAACAATATGAATAACAAACAAACTTTACTTAAATCCACCGGTGCAGTGGATTTAAGTAAAGATCTAAGATGGTGCTTTGCATAGTAGTAGCGTTAGCCGCTGTGTACGGCATTATTTTCCTACAATGCTTACAGATGGTTCGTGTTTTGTCCGTCACCCTTTCGCCGTTTATATTTTCCGCCGACATGCTTACAGCAGCTGATTTGCAGCGCTTTCGCAAGATCTCGTGACACCACCAATGCATACGCATTTTCACGGCTACAATAAACAGCCGCGCGTATCACTCGTGAATGCGTACTTTTGCACCAGTTATGCATACCCATTTACATCACTCCAAATCAGTGGGATCAGAAAAAAAGGACAAAATAACTTAAATTTCTCTAGTTCTTTGTTCTATTGGCATAATATACTGACTTTGCTGCAGCATAATAGTGGCAGCCACCAGGGACATATACAGTCATCCCACCATTACGAGACCCATAAACACACACTCAGACACAAGTGCAAGCACTATGCAGAAGTTTTATTAAAGACAGAGAATACAAAGAATCCAAAATCGGAGTATCTGGCTGAATATCCCATTCTGGGCTGGTGGAGATCACACAAAAGCAGCCCGTAAAAGGAACCCGATGTACCAAAAGTCTTACATTTTGTTAGGTTACTTATGGTTACGGTTAGGGCTGGGTAGGAGTTAAGGTTGTCATTGTTGATCCCTATGATGGAGTAAAAGTGTCTTAGTGTAACTTGTCTTAACCCAGCTGACTATCACGGTTCTTCCATTGAGACCATAATGTGTGCAAGACATGCAGTGTCGATACTGACACAACACATTGTGCGGGTCAAATATTGAGGATGGTGCAGTGAGTAGCGGTGTCACTGCACACTGCCACTGTGTGTATAATTACTCAATTAAATGTCAAATGAATCCGTAGATTACTCGACAATTAATATAATCGATAGTGACAGCCCTTCATCAGTGCTTGAGATTAAGCTTCCAGAAAGTTAAGGTTTACGATCTTTACAGGCGTGTGGGTTCACCAGTGTAGAGCCCTGCTTAGACTGCTGATGTTCATGTGAACCTGCCTTGCTGTTATCGTTTGTGTGGAGGAGCTTGATCTGACATGCTCCGTGTGATCATTTTGAAGGTATTTCTGTCTGCCAAACTCCAATTGAAATGTGACAGACGGAAACCGATGAGAGGGAGCTTAAAAACACCCA
Source organism: Paramormyrops kingsleyae (assembly GCF_048594095.1). Lineage (NCBI taxonomy): Eukaryota > Metazoa > Chordata > Actinopteri > Osteoglossiformes > Mormyridae > Paramormyrops > Paramormyrops kingsleyae. The sequence goes on from NC_132805.1 coordinate 28,196,385, forward strand.
CCGCTGAGTGCTAGTTCGGACTGGTTTCTGAGGGCCAGTCGCTAAGAAATATCAGTAAACAAGTGCTAGAAAAAACAAGCAGTGAGGAATGTGGGTCGCAACCTTTAGGCTGGCATGTCTGAGGTTATGTTGTCAAGGGCATTTGGTCGTCACTCACCACATATGAAAACGACTGTAGCCAAATTTAGAACAGAAGACTGCCTGAATGTGTGTCGGTTCATTGACAGTTCCCAAAAGCAAGCATTGTGCAATACTTATCCCAAGTTAAGTTCAGCTCCTGTTGTTCATGTGTGATTATTAATGTTTTATTGCTGTATTGGCCCAAATATAAGAATACCTCCATTATAAGGCGACCATCCATTTGTTGGTAGCTATTTTTAGAAAAGTTTTACGTTTTATAAAGAGAAATATATTTTTTTGACAAGAACATACAAGTTAACAAGTAAACACAGCTTAAAAAGCAACCAGGGGCAATCGGGTTACAATAAGTGTATTAAACAGTAAACATTCCAAAAACCTTTTTTTTTTTTTCTTTGGGGGGGGGGTTACAACATTACAAACTCCACAATCCTTGAAGATGTAGAATGTTTTCAATGTAGCAGACCCACATGAAGAGGGTAAAAAAACATTGTGGAGAAGGGCTGAACCATATTAATGAATATGACATGAGGTCTTTTAAACTGATTGCTGATCTTTATTAACAGCCACTATCGGTTTAATACTAGCAGCGGCACAGTCAGGGAAACCAACGATTTCCATGACACTCGGATACACGCTAAACATGCGCTTTGCCAGCGTTGCCAACTCTCACAAATCTGGCGTGACACTCACGCTTTTGGAATCAGGCTCGTGCAATAAATCTTACAGCAAGTCAATATCACAATAAGTCAAAAGACTCATTACAATATATAGTATTTGGCACAATCTATTCTTTTTTTGTCTAGACCTCAAATATAAGACCCCGTTTTCAGGCGTATTTTAAAGGGGAAAAAAAAAACGGTCTTATATTGGAATCAACATGGTATTTTGCCGTTATTGTAATGGTAGCCACCACTAAAGTATACATCAACCCTGTAACTTGACTTGTGCATTTTGCGTAATACTTTTGAATTACTTTAAAAGCGATTAATTTTTTAGCCATATATTCATTTTGTGTTGTGTATGTTGGGTTGAGCTGTCAGCTTGGGGTATAAAGTTTCCAGTAAAGATGACTGTCATCGGACAGGAATAAGAGAGAGTGCTTCCCTCTTGATTTGGTTTTGTGGCCAGTGATGACTCACAACCTAATGCCTCTCGTTGGACTCCCTACAGTTTGAGTCAGATAATTTGATACATAGATTTTTCTCACTATCCTACAATGAGCTCTCCTTCTCCCGCTAAAGGCTTATAGTACATTTCTTTCAGTAACATACAGAAATTCACAAAGGTCCAGTCTCTCTAGGCAGAAAGGGACCATTGTTTTGACTAGTTCTCTTCTGTATAGTTTTGAGTTCATGGCTTAGATGAAGAAGGCTGTAGTCTCAGATCCTGACTCACCAGCGTCTGTCGGCTATATACATTTTTTATGAAGTTCCTTGTCATGTTGGGTAGGGCCACTTATCATACCGTCCTTTTAGGAGTCCCTAGAGTTGCCTGTCTGCCTGACACATGGTTCCACCCTTCTTCCCAGCCAATGATTTTATTTTAAAGTGATGGTAAATTACCGCGTGGAAAAATGTTAAAACGAGGCAATCATATCATTACATCTCATGGTCTGATATTTCAGACAGAAGTAGTTGATGAATGCTGTCTAACAGTACAGCTGTGTGTTCACTGGTTTTCAATTAGCAATAACGTTTTCCTTTGTCTCTTCAGGATAATGTTGATCGAGCTCCAAAGCATAGATCAACAGACTTAATGGAGACAAATTTCCGGCATTCATCCAATCAGAATTCTCCTAATCATCAAGGTAGGTGTCAGTTTTCTTCCACAAGAAAGCCTGTATGATGTTTATACAAGTTTGTGTCATGATGTAGCATGGTTTGTGTCATGATGTAGCATGGTTTGTGTCATGATGTAGCATGGTTTGTGTCATGATGTAGCATGGTTTGTGTCATGATGTAGCATGGTTTGTGTCATGATGATGTGTAAAACGACTTGTTTACTAATTTTTCATTTAGTTTTTTTTTTTCTTTTCCTGAAAGGAATCGAAAGATTCCTACAGAAATGCATTCTGGACCTTCTCCTTTTTTCTTGCCTGAGATGCAGTGAATGAGGCAGATCTGACTCTGGTGTATGTTGGGTGATGTGGGTCTGAAGGAGACCCATTTTGAAATGGGAGACTCGCGCTCATTAAGTTCAGACTGAGTTATATATTCATCATCCATCTGCTGTAAACATTCGAACAGTTCAAAGGGTTGGATTGTAAAGACACGGGGTGCCATTATAATAAAGCTTTCAATCTAATTGTGCCACACAACATTCATCCAAGCTCATCAGAGCATGAGATTTAAGCACAATATTGACCCAGCATGGGAGGTAAAGTCTGACATTTTTGAAGTGTTGGGAAGTAGATGAGAGAGCACAGTGCTGGCACGGTGATAAATGGAGCAGAAATTGCATTTTAATTTTTTATTTCATCCCCATTTCGAGAAGAATCCACACAATGTGTTTTTGGTGACACTCACTGTGGGAATCAGTCAGCTCACATCATTTCTTTAAAAAAAATTAATTTGTGTATAATATGATGAAATAATTATATCATTATTAGATAAACAATAGTTGTATGACAAGGAAAAAAAATCTATTTACAGTAATATCCCAGTGTCTTCATGTTCAACTTGTTTAATATTTGTCAGATTCAGCATATATAAATATTTTGAAACATCACAAGGAGAAACGTCTCCTCATACCTTTGATCAATACTAATCTCTAATTTGTGGGGACAAAACTTCATATTTGAAACAGTAAATTAGTGGATCCTTTTCCTTGGTGACTTTATGGGTAAACAGACAGTCCATACATTATCCTTCCATACATATAATGCATATACAGTATATAGCTTCTGTTCCACTTATATATTTCATATTTCATTAGCTCTCCATATGCTTGTAGTATTATTATTATTATTCCTACCATGTTAGGTGCGTCATAATCTGTAGCAGTATGTATGTACAACTCACCCACACCATAATCTGTAGTAGTACACACAGCTAGCCATCACTGTGACGTGTAGCAGTATGCACAGCTAACACTCACTGCGACGTGTAGCAGTATGCACAGCTAGCACTCACTGCGACGTGTAGCAGTACGCACAGCTAGCACTCACTGCGACGTGTAGCAGTATGCACAGCTAGCACTCACTGCGACGTGTAGCAGTATGCACAGCTAGCACTCACTGCGACGTGTAGCAGTACGCACAGCTAGCACTCAATGCGACGTGTAGCAGTATGCACAGCTAGCACTCACTGCGACGTGTAGCAGTATGCACAGCTAGCACTCACTGCGACGTGTAGCAGTATGCACAGCTAGCACTCACTGCGACGTGTAGCAGTACGCACAGCTAGCACTCAATGCGACGTGTAGCAGTATGCACAGCTAGCACTCACTGCGACGTGTAGCAGTATGCACAGCTAGCACTCAATGCGACGTGTAGCAGTATGCACAGCTAGCACTCAATGCGACGTGTAGCAGTATGCACAGCTAGCACTCACTGTGACGTGTAGCAGTATGCACAGCTAGCACTCACTGCGACGTGTAGCAGTATGCACAGCTAGCACTCACTGCGACGTGTAGCAGTACGCACAGCTAGCACTCACTGCGACGTGTAGCAGTATGCACAGCTAGCACTCACTGCGACGTGTAGCAGTATGCACAGCTAGCACTCACTGCGACGTGTAGCAGTATGCACAGCTAGCACTCACTGCGACGTGTAGCAGTACGCACAGCTAGCACTCACTGCGACGTGTAGCAGTATGCACAGCTAGCACTCACTGTGACGTGTAGCAGTATGCACAGCTAACACTCAATGCGACGTGTAGCAGTATGCACAGCTAGCACTCACTGCGACGTGTAGCAGTATGCACAGCTAGCACTCACTGGGACGTGTAGCAGCACGCATGACTAGCTTGCACTGTGAACAATATGCATGGCTAGCCCATACCATGAGCTGTAGAAGTAAGCACATCTAGCCCACACCGTGAACAGTATGCAAGGCTACCCCACAGGGTCAGCTATAGCAGTATGCATGGCTAGCCATCACTGCGACCTGTAGCAGCATGTATGGCGAGCCCGCACTATGAGCTATAGCAGTACGTACAGGTAGCCTGCACCGTGAGCTTAGCAGTACAACCTTAACCTGTAAGGTGTATTAATAATTTATACTTGTCAGTAATGAAAGAAATACTCAGATTATTTTCATTCTAAGACATTGATACTCCACAAAGTTCCAATGGTTGATGGAGTGTGTTTTGAGTAGTAAATTCTCAATGATCAAATGCAGCTTAAAGTCAAACTTGATACCTCCTGTCTACATTTCACTTCTTATCATCTTTATCTGCTCTTTAGATGCATCTGATATGTGAAACAGTAACTCTTTTGTCCTTATAATCACATTATAATTCCTGTAGGGTTTCTTGACGTGGCCTGTTTATTGAACAGTTTGACTGTTGATGTCTTCTCGAGTGTGACTGGCTGCTCATGCCCATGATTACTGACTCTGATACAGTAACTGCTCTTTTTTTCAGTGCAGCACCACAAACCCTCGTGTTTGTTCTCCAGAGAAATTTCATCCTGCCCCCGTTCTTGGTATAGAGAGTAGCACACCTGCCTAAATTGCTAAAATCCACCCAATGCCCCTCTGATCAAACTTGACACATTATGAATGCCATTCAATGTCCGTTAAGATGAAGGGGGGGGGTCAGCAGTAGTGTGCAGCTGGTGGGCTCCGGGCCAATCTGTGAGGTGAATCGTTTCCATGGTGATACTCTTAGGTTTTACTCTGCTGATTGTCTTGGAGAGTCAAAACCACATGCTTTACCAGTCTCTTTTCATCATTTTATTTTTTTGGTTAGTTTTTTTTGTTATTGGAAGAAACTAAACCCATCTGATGCAGGACTTAAATTTATACCCAAACAGGAAAGCTGGCACTTGAAAGTCAAGAAACATTTATTTTGAAATATGAACTGAAAAGCGTGCCATAATTCTAACTTCAGGTTGATGAACCCTCATGGATCATATACATTGTGTGGGGGAGTTCTTGCTTATCTGATATATTAGCAGCAGAACTGAACCGTGGTGGATGTCCTAACTTGACCTGGCATGGAGACGGTTCCATATTAGGTAAATCAAATAGAAGGGGTCATTTCCAGGAATGACAGCGCAGCTTGTGTGTCGATGCTTCACATCTTTAGATATGCTGATGACACTGTTCACGCGTAACAGATGAAGAGGCTGCACGTGTTGCTTGTCCAACAGCTTGCTCTTCCAGTGTCTGCTCGACAGCAGCTGAGTTGGTGACATCCTTGGGACCTGGTTATGATGAAGTGTTTGCAGGTGCGAAGCCCAAGAAAGGAATTTGTTTTTCTCTTCGGAGGATCCCTTTGCACAGCTCCATACACCACATCCCTGTTTCTGCTCTGAAGAGTTTAAAAATACTACAAACCCTTTAAGTCCGAATTGAAATCCTCCAGCTATCTCGATAGCTGCCACCTTCGTTTATACTGGCTTGAACTCATTGGGAAAATGTTTGGCTTTTGTGATCTTCCCTAGTTGGTCAGCACTGCCATCTTACATTTGTGTCTTTTGTTGTTGTCAGTCAGGGATAGTTATCCTAGAATGAGAGCTTTGGTAATACCGTAAGTTTCTCTATGACGTCTCAGTCAGCGTTGTCAAACTGGTAGCTACACATATGTCTTTTAAAATGCATAACATAAGAGCCGTACAGAAATCTGAGTCCCTGAAGAATATAAAAAAGTGTAGTGGGTGAGTGAGCCCATTTTTGATACAGCGGTGTGATTCTCTGTAAACAGTGGCGAGCAGATCACAGACTAACACACTTCCCAGACTTTCCCTTCCTTCATTGACCATCTGTGTTGGTGTGTTTGTTTGTGGGATTATTCCCTTCCACTAGTGTGCTGCACATTACCATTTGGAAAGATCCTTAATTCCAGGGTGCTCTATTGGTTGATTTGTCCTCTCTAGCACTTGCATATTTTTTTTTATGTAGTTTTACATATTAATAGGGAGGCTAGATTGATCACTGCTTCCTGTGCAGAGAGGAAAGAACGACTGGCAGGATATAGTTTAATATTTCTGTGCTGCTTTTGGAGTCGATTTACAAAAAAAATTGTCATACACTGAGTATGCTAACTTTTTTTCCTCCCAGCTTTCTCAGAAAATAAGTGTTTTAGCTTAATATTTGAAGCCCCATTGAGCTGGGAATGAGCTTCAAAAATAGCCTGTTTTGCCATAACACCCATAATAGACACAAACCCAATTAACGTACAATGAGCGTCTCCATTCTTTTGTTGGAAATGAACCCACATGGAGCCAGACAAACACACTGGTCTTTCTCGTCTTTGTCTCCATTACTGATTAAACAAAACGTCTGGAACGGCTTTTGTGGAGCATTAGCCTTGCCCCACTCTCTCGCTTGTAAATAAGTCGTTCGATGTTCTGACAATGGGCTTTCTTGAATCTTACACACACCTTCACTCAGTGATAAACTTCTGAACCAAAAGACAATTACCTGGTTTCAAGCCAAACTTACAGTATTTTCCAACTTGATAATGTCCCTGGTGTCAAAAGCCTGCATTCTACATTAGTCATTTTGAAGAAAAGAAGAGTCACTCATTTTTTTTGAAAATACTTTGAGTTTACAATGCAGGTAGCTCTGGGGATTGTTATTGAAATGTGTAAATCCTAATAGTATCGAGAACATGAATTTAATGTCAGTCTCACTAATTCTTCATTTCTCTTTCTCTACAGTTTGTTTTATATATAAATGCTTTATGTTAATTTTACTCATCGTACTTAAGTCTTATCCAATAAAGTCCTATATTAATAGGATTTTTAAATTCATCTCCGCTTTGCATTTTTAATATATCATTTATATTTATATTTTATAAAGAGATCTGATAAGATGTTTATTTACAAAGAAAGTATCTGTTATTGCATTTCATCAAGGAATTATACGATTCTCTTAATTAAGGAATGGCAATGCCAAGCACTGGAGCTTATGCACGCAAACCACTTTTTGTGGATGTTAAAAGGGTCCTGTTCCCACCACATCTGGACTGATGTAATCCGCCGTGAGCCCAGCGGGTGGCGATACAGCCTTCAGAACTCCCGCAGGTGCCTCTGCCAGCCGCGCCGCTGGGATCCTCGTCGCGGTTGTGGGGGAACCGGGTTAAACGCTGTAGCTGCTTCAGGTTAATCGAAAGGATTATGATGATGTGCTGGGATTTTGGCTGCGCAAGAACCTTTCCCTGACCGGGCGCTGCCAGACTCTCCAGCGACCCATACCAGACGCTTATCGATAAGTTTCCTGTGTTTAAAAACATTTGTCAGTCATGAAATCATTGTGAGGTGGTTAGTCTGGCAGTACAAGAGGAACCTTAAACCAGAAGCAGAGCTGTCCACGTGGCCTGTAGGTATCCCACCCACTCACTGTAGCGTCCCATTGGGCAATGACCCTATCTGCCTACGTGGCTTCAATTTTTTTTTCTGGTAATGTACAAAATTTATAGTTGGGGCATTGAGAGCTGCTGCCTTTTTTTATGGCTTTGCATAAAGAGGTTTATGAGCGTACGGCTCACGTTAAAGCAGCATCTGTTCTATTTCCTGACCCTTTTTCAATCAGCCTTCCCCCAGCCCTCGTCTGTTTGCCAAGGAGGACAAGCAGATAATTTACACAACGCCATGGCAATCAGGTGGGGCCTTGGGATTTGTACGTCCATTACTGTAAAAGTAAATGTATTGCGTGCGTCTCTATTGCCAATGCTGACATCGATACAGGGTGGCAGGCATGCCATGTCTGAGCGACGTGGCCTTGTTTAGACCTTATGCCACCCCCTCTCCCCAACCCAACCCAACCCAGCTAGGTCTGGCCTAGCTAGGCTTTTTATTTGTTCATCATCTTTTAGGACAACTTTGATTCCCCCGTGTAGAGTATGCGAGTAAGGCATGGCACTGTGACCAGGCAAATAGATGAAGTCTCTCCCATTTGGACTGTGCATGTACTTTGTGAATAGGCTAGGTTTATGGATTTTTTTTTTTTTTGTAAATTTATAAATTTGCTGAGTCCTTTAGATGTGCTTTATGTTAGGCCTGCATGATGTAATGTTAATATCAATATTTTTTTACATATACAGTGGTCACATCGCAAGGATTGCGATAGCTGGGTTGAGATTAGACTTGGGTGGTACACTATATGGACAAAAGCAATGGGACACACCTCATAATCACTGAATTCAGGTGTTTCATTCAGATCCATTGCCACAGTATAAAATCCAGCACCAAGCCATGCAGTTAGGTTTACAAACATTTGAAAGAATGGGTCGTTCTGAAGAGAGCTCAGCTCTTCACGTCCATCATCAAAGCCTGACTACACAAATGCTCTTCTCGATGAATGAGGAAAATTTTTCAATTTCAATTCAATTTATTTTTATATAGCACTTTTCACAACAGATTCATCCCAAAGCACTTTCCATGGATGTATTGTGATGCATAAAACACCATTAAGAGAGAAATGCAGAATGGGGAAAAAGGAAAGAGAACATTTTCCACAGACACTCTGAAATCTTCTGGAAAATCTGCCTTCTCAGAAGAGTGGCAGCTGTTATAGCTGCATAGGGGGGACCAACTCCATAATGATGCCTATGGATTTAGAATGGGATGTTATAAAAGTTCTTGTGGGTCTAATGGCCAGGTATCCCAATACTTGTTATATTATTTCAGTTTATTTTTAATTCCCGTCATACCATACAGACATTATATCATGGTTAGAGAAGCGTACCTATTAGATGGATCAGGTATCAGCCATTTTGTTTTCGGCAGTCTGTAAAAGTATAGCTCCTATTTCATGTTAAACAGATTTGTACAGTACACCACACAACAGTTCTTTCCGATTTTAGAGTTTTTTGTTTTTGCAGCATTCAAGCTGAATGCTAACGCTGCCACTCAGTTTTTCTGTCTCTCGGGTGTGAGCACAGTGACTTCTGCTTGCTGTGGTGATGTCTTGCGCATACCCTTTGCAGCGGGAGGAGCATAAGAATATCATGAGGGTGATGATCTGGAAGCATTTTACACTTTTAACAACAACTAGTAGCCCAGTTATTTGCAGTCTTTGTAAATGCAGAGTTTTGAGAGTAGCATTTAGTGGAAAATGCCACTAGACAAAGAGCACACAATTGTGCAAGACAGCGCGAGTAATATGAAAAAAGCAGTGGATGATTTGGGAGTCACTAGTTTGGGCTGCTTTGTGCACTCACTAGACCTTGTGATACACCAGGGGCTGCTGTCGCAACAAATTGTAAGTAATGCTGTTGCCAGTGGGAGAAAAATTGTTCACCACTCACCACCATGGTATTTTGACAGTATTTTCAAAAGCACTGTTTTGGTATTTTTGACATCTTGGCGATTTACAATTTGCCAATAACCCTTCCCCTCCCCACCACCAAAAGATCTTGAATACCGTGGTATACCATATTACCGTATCACATACTAGCCTAGTTGAGATCATCAATAAGGTGACAAGCTTTGCAATTTTAATGATTGTTCCTTTTCAATGTTATCTAATATACAGCTCTGGAAAAACTGAGACCACTCCATATTTTTAAGAATCTGCATTTTTAAATCCTGGCTTAATCCTGGTTTTGCTGGCAGAAGGCTACACTGAGCGGCAGGTTGCTTCCAAGCTCAAAATCTCTAAGATCACAGTACACAAGAACATTGTGAAAGAGGAGACCATAGGAACAACCAGAAACTGGTCAGGTAAAGGGTGGAACTGACTGTCTAATGCCAGAGATGACCGTCAACTTATCTGACAGTTTCTCATAAATTGTAGGATGGCATCAAGTGACCTTCAGAAGGAATGGGAAACATTAAGTTCAGGTGTGAAGCGCACTGCTAGGACAATTCATAACAGAAGCAGGATTGAAGTCCCACAAAGCAAGGAAGAAGCTTGTTGTTACTGGGAAAGAAAGAGCCAGGCTGGAGTTAACAAAAAAAATTATATTTTACACAGAAGGATACCCATAGATTGAGAAATGAGTGAAACTAAACATTTTATTTGGTCTCCTATTTTTTTTCCTGAGCTGTATGTTAAACAATCAGCTCTGCATACACTCAAATTTTTGTCCTTGATGTCAGACTCACTCATACATAGTTTGGCGCGTTTCTGAGATATTTAACAAAGATGAGTCAGGAGAAAAACTTTGGAGTTAATTTTGTGCCAAAAGTATTAATCAAAATTTTGAAAACCGCAAGCAAATGATTAAGTATCAGACTGAAAATATGTATTCCAAATATCGAAAAAGTCGAATAAAATAATTTTTCCCATCTTTTTAATTTGTTTTGCTTCTGGAATGTTTTTCTTTGCTTTTGATTTTTTTTTTTTGCTTCTGGAATATTTTTTCTTTTGGAATGCTTTTTTTTGTTTCTGACTTTAGGCACTGTTTTAACGGGTGGGCGGGCCTTAGCAGCTTACACGTCTATTGGTCAGCTGGAATTTGGAGTGAACACACCTTTAACCATCTGAGCACGCCCACTGCATGACGCTTCAGAACATCGCAACATGGCGGGTAGCTTCGGAGCCAGTTTACAGCATGGAATTGCATGTTTGCAGTTCTATAATAGTGTACTTTTATTAGGAATCGGTGTATGCAACACATATTTCGCATTCATAAAATGTCACCAACCCATTTTTCCAAAATCGTTCTGCCGTTTATGTGGTATGCAGCTTTTTACGTAGCTTACCTCGGGTGGCCTGGCTGTGCAAGACGCAGTTAAGTTAATAATCCTGTTTCTTCTTCATGTAAAAAATATAGTCATTGACCGTTTCAGCTAATATTTTGTGAACTTAAACTACCAGGAATGTTGAAAATTGGTAAAGCGTCAAACTGGTTCAACCGAACTGTTGGACTTCGAGGAGACCGAGCGTTATGGCGTAGATTTAGCTGGAGTGTATCTCGCGGATACCCTGAGATTATGAATTTCGCGGTACTCCAGGTCAGCTGAGTCATGTCATGTGACAGCACAGTCACATGACTGGATACCTCGGAGAAGCGCGCTGTGAATAAATCACAATGTAAATAAGTGTTGTTCTGTCTTGAAGGTCCGTTTTTGTAATGTGATCCAGCTTCGCAGAAAACCTCTGCTTCCACTTAGCAACCTAGAAATGTAATCGTCTTTATTTTTAGCATTTAGGTTTAGTTGGGTAGGATGGCATTTAATATAGAATGTATGTCTTTGGTTTGTTTCGAAAGGGGGAAGGGGTATTTTTTAATCTTAATCAGCATTTTAAAATTTTATTTCTGTACACAAGCCTCATAAAAGTAAAATTCACGTATTGCACTTTCACGTGAATTTTTTAATGAGTCCATCTAAACGGAGCACTGGCCCAGATTTTGCCCTGATGGTGATATCATGTTATATGATAAATTGTGTCTCTGCCCTTAGACCGACGGAGCGTCTTACCTGTTCATGGTAAAGTTGACTCTTCTGCTGGACAGGGCAGTCCGGAATCTCTGTCCGGTTTTGGCTTTTGGCCTTCAAACTGTATATGCCACAAGTTCACAGCAGAGCCACACTTTTTGTCCACTGAAAGATACCACGCGGCTGGTGTTACTTGTGGGTAGATAAGGCTAAATATAAATGACCGATATTTATTCCAAGCAGTGCATCAATAGCTGACATTTATTTATTGTACCAGAGACGATTTTATTTGTGCTTCTGTAACAAGCAGTTGGAGAATTTTATTTGGATATAAATATATATATATATATATATATATATAGTAAATCCCTGTATTAGAATCGGGTTGCGTTACATATGGTCTGTTGAGTATTATTTAAAAATGAATAACTAATGACCTTTATTAAAAATACATTTTAATATAAAATCGAGGACTGATTCGACTAACAAAACAAACTGTTTATATACGCCCCAGAGAAAGATTTATTAGTGATATTTATGATGCCTACAGTGTAATATCAGTGGACATCGTGGACTCTATAATGTTGTCGTTCATTATATTGATAGATTCAGAAAAGCAATAATTATGCCTGTAGAGATTGTGACATTGTGTCAAAGTCTATTTATAAAATACATTTAAAAATACAAAGTATTAAGAAGAGTGCGTCTTTTGTGATATTTTTAAAGATTGGCAGCACTGAGAAGTGGTTCCTTTTAATTACTTTTTTAAAACAAAACCGGTCTTTGCCTTCATCTAGTGGTGAACTGGTGAATTGCAATTTGACAGCATCTAGTGGTGCACTAGTGAACTGCAACTTGTTGCTGTAAAACCGCAGACCGACTTGCAAACCACGTCTGTGATGAAGTTACACAGGAATGTGCATGAACATAAATTTTGATTATTGTCTACATTACTTTCCTCACTGTGTTCAATATACATGTACATACATTATAATTCATGTCAAATTAGAGGATTTGCTTTCTGTTCTCTTTGTGATTTACAGACTTTTTAATGTACTGTCACATGTTTTGCAGTGCTGTATGACACATACTGTTTCCCTCGAAAATGCACGTCACCCCTCTTAGCCATAATGTTTCTGTGTTCACTTGTTGGATCTGTTGCTATGGATACCTCTGTAACTTTAGGAGCCCAGGGAGGTGTACAGGCCTGTACTTGTCAAGATTTCCAATGGGAGGTCACACTAAAGCACAAGGAATACCTGTAAAACAATTAGTCTGTCCTTAAGAGAGCCTGTCATTGGGGTCCTACTGTTTTATTAGTAGCCATGTGCGAGTGATTATTACCATCATTACAATAGTTTAGTTCTAACAAAGCTGTCCTTGGTCTTTTTAACACAAAAGCCTTCAGTCTCAAAATCAGAACATTGGTCATTTGATAGTATGACCTAAAATGAAATTAGCCAGGCACTGGTCTGAAAAGGTCATAATCACATTAGTTTGGCAAAGCCAAGTTGTGATCCTGTTAAAATTACAGTATTAAATGTGCTAAATAGCAAACTCTGCAGACTGACAGCTTCAACTAAACAGGACCTTGTGTGGTGTGAATAGTCCTCATTGACAGTCTTGGACCATTTTAAAGGAGTCATTTGGCTCTGAGGCTGATTGTAATTGATGTTGGACGGATCGGAAGGAATTTGTTAGTTTACATGAACTGGAATACAAAGTCTTGCAGTTTTGCTGGTCCAGAGCAAAGGAGACAAGATGCTGTGAGATCAAAGGGGAATGGTGATTCAGACTGAGACAGTGTAGCCTTCATGAACCGCTGTCTGAACTGTGGTCCAGATATGGACTGAACCGCAAGTTAATCTGGACGCAGCTGATAATGCACCTTATAAATCAATATGGTTAACATAAAAAGGCTGAATGTGGTTTGAAGTACAAAAATAGAACGACCAAATCCCCCCTCAAATGACAGAGAGTTGAAACAATCAGCAAGTGTTAACGTTCCCATTTTTGTCATACATTGATGTCTGTGTTGTTATTGTTAATTCATTAAAATTCATGAAATGCTGTTTTGTAATTGCAAATTGGACCTCTGAACAAAAATCTGATGCATACCTTTGACCAAAATATTTGAGAACCCCTGACCCTTGTTGTCTAACTAATATTTAGACATGCCATTATCTTTTTGTTTTTTTGTTGCAAATTTCAAGTGTGGTAAAACAGTGATATAATAACACTGCAGTGTTTTTAATGGCCAGTCCAGTTTGCTGCAGTGGGTCAAAGGCAAAGGGCGTTTGTGTGGGGTCCGCAAAAGAGCCACTGCGGATGGGAGGGGGTCCTGCGTGAGACGACTCTGGCAGGTTTAAGATGGCTGTCTTTTTATGTTCTCAGGACTGGTCCCAGGTATTTGGAATGATCTAGAAATGCATGCTGTCCACTTGAGCAGACCAGTGAAAGCCTAGGATGACCTTTTGGCTCCAGCCTGCAGATGTGTGGGCCGCTCTAGGCCATCAGAAGATTACATAACGACATGGAATTCTGCGGTTGTAAATCTTAATAATTTGGCTTTCCCAAAAGTCCAGTCTCCCTTTAGGCAGATTGTGACACTATTGTGCTGCTTAATAACACCAATTTTAAAAATAAATAAGATCTCCGTGTTGGCTGTTTCATCAGACACTGCCGTCTGAGCTAATGTCACGTATGAATCATTTCTGATTATTTACGACCCCGTATGAAGTTAGGAAAACTCAAACAGAACAGGCTGACTTGCACACGTGTCATGGCTGACAGTCGAGCCCCCAGTTGGCCACTAGGTGGCACTTGTTCAACAGCCAGTAGATTCACTGGCCACATGTCCGGGCAAGAGGATCTAGCTGCAGACGCCTGTAGAGTGGAGCTCCACCCGAAATACTTCACCTCCACAGGAAACGCGTGATCTTTAAGGGCGTAAAGTGGAGCTCCGGTTAGGGTTAGGGTTAGGGTTAAGGTTAGGGTTTATTCACTGTGACACAGAGTTGAGGCCACGTGTTTCCTGTGGAGGTGACGTATTTCCGGTGGAGCTCCACTCTACAGGCATCTGCAGCTAGACCCTTCTCTGTCCGGGCCAGTGGTGGAATGATGCCTGGTCTGTTCTGCTCCGGGACTCGGAACCGGGTGATGCTGTTACCCCGTCTCAGCTCGTCGACTGATCGAAATGGGCCCGTGCCATTCTGGAAGTTAGGGATGTGTATCATTCAGCCATGTTCGCGTTCAGCCTTTCTTTCTGTTTTTATTCCTCTTTCAGCAATGCTCTTCTTAACACACTCTTCAGGTTACAAATAGTATCTTATCCGACGTTAATGTTGTTCATCTAGCAATGGTTCCGGATTTGAAGTGGTATTCTGCCGTTGTACGGAAAACGAAATCTAAGCATGGCTGAGTTTTATGTCATTGTTAAATAGCTACCTTTTGTCGCATGGTGAAACTATTAAAACACAGAACGGAAAATGTCGCTTTAGACCGTGTGTTTTCAATAATCTCATCATTTGCAGGGGCGTTATAGGTGCCGTGTGGAAAAATGCGTCGGCGTCTATTAACAGAGAGCAGGAGTGAATCTTTTCAGAACTCACGTTTGTTAATGTTTTTCTTTAACTGCCTTCATTATTATTTCGTGACGCTAAGTGCGCATCTCAGCCCTTGTGGCCACACACTGTTAATGTTCGGCAGCTTTTTGGGGATCTTTCATTGTCGTGTTTATTTGTTTTTGTCATCACAGAGGATGACGTGGACCTGGAGGCCCTGGTGAACGACATGAACTCCTCCTTCGAGAGCCTGAGCTCCCCCTGCAGTGTGGTGGTCGACCCCGCCCCCCCGCCGCACAATGGGCAGCTGTATCGCACACTTCAGTCCATCTCCCCTGGACACCGGGTCCGGCGCTCCCAGCCCGTGCACATCATGGCTGTGAGGTGCGTGGCTGACAACTGAAACCCCTGTTGGCCACTAGGTGGCGCTTGTTCAGCAGCCAACTGAGATACCGGCTACCTGGCCAACCCCGACCCCCCCCCCAGCCACCCTTCACGCGCCGCCCAGACGAGCCCAAAAGGACCCAGAGAGATCCATGGGGTTCATGTCCATTGTTGGCGTCCCTGTTATTGGGGTTATGGAATCCCTCCTGTCCCCACAGGACATGATGTGATGTTGTTCAAGGACGGCACTTTTTCTTATGCTTGAAAGCATGTTCTTGCAGGACTGATCTCTGATGTCCTCTAGTATAGATATAAATATTCTAGTACATGCTGAGATACGAATTATCCAGCATAGTAATTATAAACAAGAGTAATTATTGCCTAAGCCAGTCTTCTGAATCCTCAAGTTTGCCTTTCTCTGATCTGCAGATATTTCTTTGCATGGATAATTTTTTTACGGAAACGTTCGTGTGGGATATAAAAAGCTTTATCCAAAGTAACAGTATTGAGTAACAGCGACTGTTAAATGAGAACCTTATGATGAACATTGCGAACGCCGTCGCCCCCTGACTGAACCGTTAGGTGTCGGCTCGTCCCTGGGGGGGTTGGGGTGTTTATGCTCGGAGGTTATTATTCGAGGCCGGCTTTCTGAGAGTCCCCGCTCCCCCCCCCCGCACCCCAGCTTAGCTGTGACTTCTTCAAAAGTAATTTTTATTTACTTTCGGGGTTAGTGAGAGTGCAGAGAAACACGAACAGCATCTGAGGTTAGTAACTCTGACTGGAGACGCATATGCTTATGATTGCCGCACTTTTTTATGCTGGTGTCATGCGGTTTTATTGTCGTCATTTATCTATCTATCTATCTATCTATCTATCTATCTATCTATCTATCTATCTATCTATCAAATCTATCTAATCTATCTATCTAATCTATCTATCTATCAAATCTCTATCTAATCTATCTATCTAATCTATCTATATATCTATCTAATCTATCTAATCTCTCTATCAAATCTATCTAATCTCTCTATCTAATCTCTCTATCTAATCTCTCTATCTAATCTATCTATCTAATCTATCTAATCTATCTATCTAATCTATCTATCTAATCTATCTCTCTATCTAATCTCTCTATCTAATCTCTCTATCTATCTATCATCATCTAAATTTGAGGGTTCGATCTTTGAACAAGATCCTTCCTTGTTAATGACTTCTGCGAGGCCCCGTATTTGTATTCTAACTTAATTTTGCCCGCAGACGGTTCACGGACAGAAAGTCGGCTGCTGTTTTTGAAGAGACAAATTCTGAGCATTTGTGTGAAGCCTTCCAATGACTCGCTTTGTTGCCCCCTACAGGAGACTTCAGGAAGCGGAGCAACAGCTGCGCACGTCATCTCTGCCGGCCATCCCAAACCCATTCCCTGAGCTGTGCAGCCCTGCCGGATCCCCTGTCCTCACTCCTGGCTCCTTACCTCAGTGTCAGCTGTCTGGCAACAACGTAAGTTGTATTGGAATCATGATTGGAAATGACTCGTGTGTCGCTAAGCGTTATGGGGCTGCCCATGAACATGGCCGTTAAAAATGATGTCCCGGGTTGAGGCCCTTGCCCTCAGCACCTGGTGTGGATGTTGCATCAATGCCAAGCCCCAATCTGGCAGCCGCACACTCACTGTTCCCATTAGAGTCATGGGCTAATGGTGCAACGAAGGCTAATGTGCTCTAATGTTCTCATCCGTGCTCGGGGACTGTATTACCCACAGTTATGGCTCCCGTGTCATGTTGTGCATTAATGACCGTTAATGCATCTGTTAATAGTGCAGTAATCTGGAGGATGAAGGCGTTTGCATGGTAAGCAGTTGAAAGGATGCTACACCTTAGAAAATCTTTGCTATCTAACTGTGGGGAATCAAAGTCGTCTTGTAGGAATGCAGTTTAGAGGTGAAAGCCTCCATTCTGCGGGTGAGTGTTAGTCCGAGAGTCTCGTGTAGAGCGGTTATGGTACGGAGACAAGGACGCTCACTCCAGAGCCCGGATTCAGTCACTGTACCACCAGGAATGTCTCAGAAGCAGTCTTCCATTTCAAGGTGAAGGTTCTGTCCCGCCTACTTCATTCTCCCGGCGCACACAGACACACACGCCGTCTGTGCTCAGGAAGGCCGTCTTTCCTCTGCTGGTTTTCCCGCGCTTGCCGCTGCCTGTTTATGCTGGCTTCCTGTCGGCTGTCCGCATCCTTCCTCTGCCGTGTCCCTGGACCCGGAGTTCTCACGGACGCTGGGCGCTTCCTCACATCATGTGACTTCAGTGAGAACAAACCCTGGAACGCAGTCTCTCCTTCCCCGCCTAATCTTGTGGATTTCCCTTCTGACGCCACGTCAGGGACACTCACTTCCCTGTGGTAAAGCTCCCACAAGTGATTGATGCCCTATCGGAGTATGAGAGCCCTTTCTATACTTTAATGGTGACATGTATTGGCAACAGCTACAATATTAGATTAGATTACATTAGTTTGACTTAATTAATCCCACAATGGGGAAATTCCTTCGAAACAGCAGCAATAATAAAAAAGACAGTATAACAGGATCCATAGGATCAGCAAAAATAACAATATAGGAACAATATCGACAATAAAAACAATAGAAAACAATTTCTAAAACTGTATAAATATATAACAAAAAATATAAAGAAAACAAAACATATACACAATGCTAGGTATATGGATGAACAGCTGCTGAATATATATATGTATACATATATATATATATATACATACATACATATCTTAACCAGTCAAGCTTTTCTTAATGGCCTCTAAGTTACAATAGTGTAGATTTCTGTCTCTAGATGCTAATTGGGATGCACAGGATGTTTTAGTTTACAGCAGGCTTCAGTGTTTGCCCTGGACCGTTGGTAGCAGAATCGTGCTAAGTCTTGCTAATTCTCCTTACGCTAATTCGATCCCCGGAGATGCAGCACATGGAGAAGTATGTAATAATGAGTCCATTTAGACATATGGCAACTATGTGCTCAGTGTACTAGGATGGCGTTTTTAATCATACCCACCTGGGTCTGTCTGAATGGGGTTTCAAGGCTGGTGGGGACTTAGTGGAGAATGGGAGAGTTTTTATTTTTTATTTTTAAAAATGTCACTTTAAAAATGCTTTATAAAGACATGAAGTCCCCTTGTTCATAAGACATCTATCGACATGAAGCTCTGTGATTTATGATCCCCAGCTGGTTGCTCTTGAAGGCCGAACTTGACTTTGTGGGGGGTGGGGGGGGGGGGGGTGTTAATCTTAAATTTGACCAAAATTAAGAATTGAGAAATGAAGTGACAAAAATACCTCTTTCTCTCTCTGCATAACTTTCTCATTGTGTTTCACTTTTCTGATGTTTACATTGTTTACAAGAACCTAAAAGGTCATAATTTTTTCCTCTGCTGGTGGGGAACCTTCGCAAGGAAATGATCATTCTGAACAAATTATAATTATCCCCCCTGTTATCACCAACATATATGGGTTTTGGCGGGTGATATATATATATATATATATTTTTTTTTTTTTTGTGGCGTAAGTCAAGCGAATCCTCGTTTTTCCACCATAAGGATCCACAGAAGATCCACCCCTGAGATTATTGCTGTGCCATGGCGCTGGATCTAACTTTCTGCTGATGTGTTGAATGCTGATTGCAGACAGCCTGCAGGCGCGAAAAGGCGGGTTGAGCCGCGCAGTGACATCAGGACTCGCATTATACGCATTGAAGTTACCCGTCAGTGTCTTCAGTATTAACCCAGTGACTTGCCTCTGCCCGTGTTTTGTCGGTGCTTTCATCCTCCCTGAAATGAGCGGCTTTTACCAGAACAACCCAGATGTTCCTGTATGTTATGCACATTGACATGCTCTCCGCTCCGCAGTTGCACACCATATGCAGTCTGCCCATGCAGAAGACACAAACAACTTCAGATGCTATGTCACTGTTGGCAGTCCAGGTGGAATTGAAGATAATTAAAGCAATTAAATGTGATGAAACTGTTGGTTTGAGATTAAAAGAATGGCTTCCTGAGCTGTGAAACTTGATCTTGCATGAAGCCCTGGGGTGGTCTACAGCTCGGTGGGTTTGGGCCCTGTGCCTATTCCCAGAAGGTGGTGGGCTTGAATCCCATGATTGACAGAATAATTATCTCACCATTGGGCCCTTGAACAAAGGCCATATGAACACAGTGCTCCCGGGACATTGGCTGGCTCTGCTGTCTGACCCTAAGCTATCCACATTTGTATGTCTGCTACATAAGGGGGCTTTTCCATTTCACGAGGTACTGTACTTTTGGTGCTTTGAGAAAATACCAATGCTATATACGCTATATACCTGCTGTCCTAGTATATTAAAACAAAATACTTTTAAAATTTCTTGTCATGTAATTCTGATCTTTTTGTTGTATCTGTTTTTCCAGCCAGAAAACTTTTACTTCATTTATCATTGTTTTCTGGGTTCGTAACCGTTCTCAAGGCGGAGTTTGTGTCGTGTTTCAGCAGCAGGCTCTTTGCATAACCAATCAACAAAGAAAGAGTTTCAAGTCCCACCCCAAAGTATCGAAGTACTCCAGCTGGTTTGGCACTTGTGGTACTGGTACACTAAATGTGAAGTATTTAGAACAGCAAAATATAGCGACGTGAGGTACCTGACTGATGGTGGACTGTCCTTTTGTAGAGGCGACGCCTTCAGTTCCCAGCATGCCTTTGTCCTGTGGGCTTGCGACATGCACTTCCTGTCCTGAATGTATAGACTTCCTGAAAGTGCTGTTCAGCTTTTGCTGGGCATGACCATGCAGTGCCTTTTGAAAAATAGTGACCGTGTTTTTCCACATAATGCTCTTGCGGTGTGAAGGGCGAAGATTTCAGTGGAAAGCGTTTACGTTAATGACTTAATATTTCTTATCAAATTACGTCGCTTGCTATTACCTTCATCCCAGCCCTTTCAATCCAACACTCTCGCTGGAAATAATCAGAGGATCTCCTCTGCCCTGTAATTTAATGCAGCTACGCGGTTGGTAATTCAAAGGTAAATATGTTTGACGTGCCTTGTGTTAGGCGATTGCATTTCTCACCACCCAGACAGCATGACTATGCTGCAGAAAAAGCCCCGGAATAAAGGATGTGATGGAGAAAAATGAAATCAAAGAATATAACTGACTGCCATGTTTTAAATCTGTGAACGGATGTATTCGAAGATATATCCTTACATATGAACATAATGAGTGGCGGGGTGACCCAGTCACAGTGTACTCACCCCCAGGGTATGGCGATTAAATTCCACCCCCTCGCTGTCTGTGGAGTTGGCTTGTTCTCCCCGTGTCACGTGGGGTTCCCTCCAGGAGTTCCCATTACCACCTCCTGTCGAAGGACATGGGGGCTGATTTAGCATCTCTGAATTGCTCATGGCATATGAGTACATGACTGTGTCCTGTGATGGACTGGAACCCCTACCCCCGTGCTGTCTGGGATAGGCTCCAGGCCCACCTGTGATCCTGAGGAGGATAAATGACTAAAAGATGGATGGATGTATATATATGAAGATACAGTTCAAATATGTAGACCTACTTTAATCATATCAGAATAGGAGCTGTAATTTATGTGGCACTAACTGGGAGGAAAGGAAAAGGCTGCAAAAGCAAGCAGCTGGCCAGTTGCACTTGGGACTGGAAGCACTGGGGAATCCAGACTGCGTGATGTATCGGTTTCTTCAGATAACACTATAAACCCACTTTTTCCTGCCATACACTTCATGGCATTTAGTGAGAACCCAAATGTTGCAGATTTGCGTGGGATTTCACCATGAATCAGTGACTGGTCTCTCACTTGTACCCCTCGTTGGAAGGTCACCTTACAGGAAGCCCGGGGCTTCATGAGGGTGCGCAGGCACAATTAACTGCTGACATCAGCCTTTTCACTCTGCGTTTGTCCCCATCCCTGTCATGCTCATTTTGGATTAACACCGACATTTAACAACTGTCACTCCCTTATGATGGATGGATGGATGGATGGATGGATGGATGGATGTATGGGTGGACAGACAGACAGACAGACCAACCTGTTCTAATTTAGAAATGTGTACATCTCCTGTCCTCCTCTTCGGTCTTTACTTTCATGGGCACGAGTCAGTGTCCCTCAACACAACTACAACATTAACAAACAACAAACAAACACTCTTTATTTGCCATTTTGCACAAGCACAGGGACATTGGAATGCTTCTCTTTGCCTACCCCATCTTGCTCTCCATAGCTGAAGGGGTCACATGGCTGCTGGTGGTTAAGGGCCTTGCTTAAGGACTCATGGACATGTGACCAATTGAAGGAGCCACCATGATGAAGGTCTAGATATGATTTGATATGGTTTTTTTTTTCTTCTGTGCAACTTTTAATCTGATAAATTATGAGGAGTGGAGTTTTAAGCCCTGTGTAGACTCTTCTGAAATGGTGGAAATTTGCGTACATGTTTATCCAGCCCTTCCAATAGCCATAGCCATATCCGCCCCCCCCACCCCCAAACTGTTGTCAGCAGTAACATTTCAATCTTAACAACGTTATCAATCAGTTAGGAGCGAAATGTGGGCAATTTCTGTCATTATCTACTTACTAAATACATAATTGCTAGTAAGGAAAAATGTCAACATGTTATTCGTTAATTGTCTGCTTTAAAGAGCTAACCTGACATGTCCACTCATTAATCACTCAACTATAATTGTAAAATTTCTTTAATTGTTCCATGCTGAAGCTTGTTTTTGCCACAGTGCGTACACACACACACACACACACACACACACCTTGACTGCCTTTCAGGGAGGAATGTGTATAAATCTCGCTGGGACTCGCTGGACGTCCTTCTTCTGCAGGATCTGCCTTTTACAGAGTTTTCCTACCTGCAGGCGTTTCCTGACGGCTTCTCGTTTCTCTCTGTGCTGAGTGCAGGGTGAGTCTTTCTGAGCGCCTCTCATGCGGCCTTCGTCATATTCCATGCGTATGCTGATTTTTCTCGTCATTCCGCTGAGTCGATCGTGTGCAGCCTCCCCCCCCCCCCCGTCCTGGTGGCCCCTATGGTTATCCCGCTCCGGACCTGATCCCGGCTGGTCCTTAAGCGGGTGGTGTATATAGCGACCCCGGCGTCGGTTATCCCTATCCGGACCTGATCCCGGCTGGTCCCTAAGCGGGTGGTGTACATAGCCGTCCCCGGCGTCGGTTATCCCGCTCCAGACCTGATCCCGGCTGGTCCCCTATCCAGCAGCATGAATCCTGCCATTTAAAATTTGCATTGATCCTCTGCCAGTCCAGCCTGATGTAATTGAATCCCCGTTACCATGTCACACCTTGCCCTGACCTCCCCTGTTTTTTTGTAGATCCATCTCCGTATCTTTCGTACCACCCGGGGGACCGCGAGTCCTCTGGGCTGCCCGCTTGAGGTTTTTTTTAATCCATTAAAAGCTTCACTGAGATCATAATCTGGCACGGCTCTTGAAGTAACGGCAATGTATAGATGACTAATGTATTTAATAGTGTCTTACCTCATGGTTTACTCCTGGTGAAGTAAGGTACTGCAAATAGCTTTGTTCTGGCCCTTATTGAGGTCGAAAGTCATTAGAAAGTTAGTCTAGATGAAAAATCACCTGCTGTCTGGCTCGCGGTTGGTGTAGGATTCTCTGATGTGAGGTGGGGCCCCGGATTGCATCCCCAAATTGATATATTTAGCATTCAGTGAAGCGTTTGGACTCGTGCCAAATGCTCCTTTGTGAATCACAATGGCATGAGTAACAGTGGAATATTAGTGCCATGAATAAACTTTTCAGGAATGCTGAATATGCAGTAAAATGCGGCATATCGTTGCGTGTAGTATTTGTTGCCACTGTTGTTAGGGGTAATGCTGGAACCCGTGGTGTAGTCATGGCAGCTGTCAGCGGTACTGAATGGCGACGTGCTGTCAATAAAGCTTGTTTGAATTATTGATGTGCTGTTAAAATGGCGCACGGTGGCCGGTGTCTGCGCAGTGCCTGGGGGGGTGTGTGTGTGCACGCCCGCGGCTCACAGAGCTTTCGGCCAGTGTGGAAGGAGATCGGCGTCTCCTCACAGACATCAGAGAGCGAAGTCCATTCCATAGACCGTTCCCAGATGTCCTGCCCTCCCCATAGTGTCCATCACGCCACCACCACTAGTTCATGTTCCTGTGTGGTGTTGGTTCGAACACCTTTTTCATACTAAAAATAACACGTCGGTAATGTTGTCAGTGGATGCATCTCTGGGGCTCTGTCTCTGATTCACGCAGAAGCTTTATGTCCAGAGGTGTGACTAAACCATAAAACATTTTGAGCGACCTTCCGCAAGCTGTTGCTGTAGAGATTGGGGATTTCCTTTTGTTTTTGCTTTTGCTAATTTGCTAACCCGCTAATTTAAGAAGGAAGCAGATATCCTCGTTAGTTTCTTCATCGTTTCCTCATCCCCCCCCCCCCCCCCCCTTTTTTTTTTGCTGGTTAGTTTATGCAGCCGAGAGCAGCTGGTGCTGTCGATTTCCCAGTCTGTGCATGTGTCACATACATGCACTACCAGTCAAAATTTTTTGCACGCTGTGATTTTCTACGTTTGCATGTTACTCACTTAACATTTACTAACCATACACTCAGTATTCTTTGCCAGCAAATAAATTTACACTATGGTCACGAGCAAGAAAATGTTGTGGCTTTGATTTGTCAAAGTAACCTTTAGAAGTTAACAGCAGATCAAATATACAGCATTCCGTCTCCGTGGACATCCAGTCCTGCTCTGTCAGCTCCTTCCAGCGCTCCTGGACCTTTGTCCACAGGTGCGATGGATTAGTTGGCTGCTTCACCTTGACCTCTCTGTCCAGTTCATACCAGACTAGCTCCATCGGGTTCAGGTCAGGTGACTGCGGTGGCCAGGCCATGAGGATCAGCTTCCTTTCCCTTTCTTTCCTTTTCAAATAGCCGTGACGCAGTTTGGAGGCATCTGGCGTCATATATAGTGTGTAAAGAATGTCTGACCGATGAGTCTGTTGCCTGCTGGAATGGCATGTCGCTGCGGGATGCTATGGTAGCCTTTCTGATTCAGAATTCCAGTCACTCTATGCGCATTTCCAACGTTAGATCCAGTTTGTTGGGGTCTCTTGATGATATAAGCAACTGTGCCGAAATTTTTTAATTTCTTGGCTGTCACTCTGAAACTAAAACCTTCTCTCAGAGTGAGAATTGCTTGTATTTCTTCTGTTATCTGACATCTGCCACCCATAATCAATGTTTCAGACACACAAAATGTCTCACTACTGACCTACAAAAAGCCACCTAATATAATTATAATGTGAATCACCAGACAAGTGTTAAATACTTAACAAGCTATTAAGTGACAACCAAAGGGATGAAACAGTGCATTTAAAGTTAAAGTACAGCCTAGAATTTGTCTATGCCATCACCACACAATAATAGGATGTCAGGTATGCACTGATACATTTTCATTTATAGTTGTCCACTCAACTTCCCAATGCTTAACAAGAAAATCTGCAGTTTATGAAATAAGTGGGAAAAACCTGAGGGGTATACAGTGTGTATACATACATTTATTATATATCATATATATAATATATATGTATCTATGTATATGATTAGCTCGAACTGAATTAAAATCCTTTGAATTTCATGCAGTGGATGTAAAAATCTGTAACTGTTTGGGTGATATCTATGCAGCGTCAGCATGGGTTCTGCTCCCCCAGGGTTGGGTTGGGGGGGGGGGGACCACAGCAAGGCCACGCAGAGCATAGTAATTGCACACACCTGGGGTTTAGCTGTATTGCTGCACTCTGCCATGCCGACTCAACCTGCTTAAGTGCAGAGGAATCCAGTGCACAGAACCAAACGAGGAGCGTAAGTGTCAGTTACAAGAAGCTGGTGTTCCTACATGCTCAGGGTGATGCGTTCTGGTTTTTCTTTTCCTTTTTTAATTCTTCTGGGAGACCTTTCTTGCCAGGACTTATACAAGAATTACCACGTGTGTGCTTTTTTTAAGTGCTGATTTTTGTCTCGGGGGAACTGCTCTGTAACACGGGAAGTTTGTTGCACTTGTACTGTGTGACTTTTTATTTTGAGAAAGATCTTTATTGTGATCGAAAGCACGTTGGTCGACTGTGCGGTGAAGACCGTTTGGTTTAATCAAAACACTTTGGATTATATTGAGGACAGTTACTGGTCAAATTTTTGCATCGAGAAGGTCACACTTTAGATGCTTGTACTGTTACACAGCAAATGTAGAATATTTTTACTTTGCAGAAGTCTGGTCCTTTAAAAAAGACACATCGGAAATATATACGGAACCTCATGTACAGGATAATGGACTCTAAGAACAGCATAATCCTGTCTTTGACGAACCCCACACTGAGTTCCGTCAGATTCTATTGCCGTTTTAGCCTTTATGTAAGCCTGTAAATCCTTGCTATGGACCTACTTTTGTGTCTTTAATAAAGTGAATTAACTAACTATTTTGCATGCAGAAGGGATTATTGTGGAAGGAAGGTTATTGTGCTTGTTTGTTTTTCCTGAAGTTATGCTGCAGTGCTATTCCATGTAGCAATTTTAGCATCGCACGCTAATTCTATGGACCATGGAATGCAACAGCATTACATTTCACAAATTTGACTTGGTAGTACTGACTGTGTGTTTTTGTTCCCGTTCATTTCTTGGTTTACAGTTTCCCGAATAATAACTTGCCCCATTTAGGGGCTGCTGCAGTAGTGGTTCATTCCCATAGATGGAGGGAAGGTTAGAGAGGGTCTGATGAAACGTGCTGTTGTACAATCGATACAGGAGATCTCTCCTTCCCAGTGCCATCGCTCGTCCTGCTTTAATAATTTATTTCTTCATTTGGGTCCCCTCCTCCCCCGACACACATCTGTCAGAAATGTGGGAATAGGACAAACTGAGACAGACCCTCAGCTTGGCTTGAGGAGCGGTAATTATCTCTGGTGAAAAGGGAGCAGGGGTGGGGGCTGAGTGCTGTTCTTGGCGGGAGCCCAAACGCGCCACGTCACCGCAGGGCTGCCGTCTCGCATCATCATTGGCGGCCCGGCCCACCGGCTCGGCCCGGCTCCTTGGTGCTGTTTTCTTTCCCGCCTCTGCGTCCTGCCATTAGTTTGTCAGAGATGATCTGCCCCCCACTCAGATCTGCAGCCACAGCAGTGTCCTTGCCATTCGATTCCCAGCCTGTATTTCCTTGAACCAGTTAGGCATCACGGAGCAGTTGGTGAGTGCAAGAAAATAAGTCCTCACGGAAGAACAAGCAGTGACTGTTTTGGTCACTGTGACATTGCGTTATTTTGTGAGTCGTATTAACATCCTTCTGGTTTTTGGCGGGGCGGGGCGGGGCGGGGGGGGGGGGGGGGGTCGGGGTGTCAACCGAGCAGGGTGTCTTTGTATCCGAGGTTTCAGATGGTCACGGGCAAAAAATAACCCTATATGCCTTGAACATAGTGTGGATCGGAGGGTCCATGCTGAGGAGTGGTAAGTTCTCCAGTGTGACGTTGAGGCCTCCAGTGTGACGTTGAGGCCTCCAGTGTGACGTTGAGGCCTCCAGTGTGACGTTGAGGCCTCCAGTGTGACGTTGAGGCCTCCAGTGTGGTTTAATCTCCACTGGAAGCCACTCAAACCCGGCTAAGGGTAATATCATAACTCAAGTGAACATAGATGACGTGGTTCTTTTGGGCACCAATTCTGAGCTCTGATATCACAAAATCTTTTGGCTTCACATCTGCTGTATTGATTTTGACGTTGAAAATTGAACTTTAATATTATGGCCCAAATGAGTGATAAATGTGTAGGATGTTTTCCTGAGTTGGTGGTTTTTATTTTGTTGTCTGGTCTTGTTTATCCTTTGACAGAGGTAAAAAAAAATAAAATAATGGTTTTTAGGATTTTTTGACGAGAAAGGGATTTTAGCACTAATTAATATGTTGTAGAGCTCTCATTTGTGATGGGTTCCTGTGTGGATTGATGAGATGGATTGAGAGTCCTTAAAGGACCATTTTTAAGTTTCTCTGTTGAGTTCATTCTGCCTGTAACTTCGTCATCAATCATAATCCCCGCACCTTCAACTGGAATAATTTTCTTGCTTATCAGATGGCAGATGGTTGTGAGACTCATGC
Source organism: Paramormyrops kingsleyae (assembly GCF_048594095.1). Lineage (NCBI taxonomy): Eukaryota > Metazoa > Chordata > Actinopteri > Osteoglossiformes > Mormyridae > Paramormyrops > Paramormyrops kingsleyae. The sequence continues at coordinate 28,224,148 of NC_132805.1, forward strand.
ATGATAATAAATGTTTTTTTTATTATTATTATTATTATTATACACATGTTTGGTACGGTCGCCATTGGATCATCCTGTTCTCCATTTCCAAAAAGATGCAACAGAGACAGGAAATTTTGCTCAGTAATGGAGCTGATTTAATCACCTGTCACTGCAATAGATTGCTGGTTCTGCACAGCCGACCAATGGCAGCCAGATCAGGACATTTTGATGTCATAATTGAGATTCCCAGGCACCAATGACATCAAGAAAAGTAGCCAGCTGGTCGCCAAGCAGATGGACGACTTATTCTTTATTGGAAGAAGACGAGGAATCTTTTGTCTGGGTGTAAGGAGAAAAAATGTTAATTAAGCTCTTCATTGCTCATAATGCTTTCTTGTTCTTGTTCTTGTTCTTGTCATCTCTGTGGCTACTGACACGGCTAGAGCAGGATCTCTGTGTTATCCGGTGTGTTCAGCCGCACTCCGAAGAGAGCGAGCGAGCGAGGGAGCGAGCGAATGTCTTTCAGCATCTGAACAAGCCACCTCATGGAAAATATAACACTAGCATTTTTTTAATCTATTTTCCAGCGAAGTACATCTTCTGTTCTCAGATGTGGGGAGTGCAGATGCTTAATGGCGCTAATCTTTTTTCCAGTTTGCCTAAAGACAGGAGTGTGAGTATAGAGGTATTATCAGTACAATTAGATGTTTTTTTTTTCTTTCTGTGTTTTTCTCTTATTGGTAGATTCGATTGACTCCCCACATTATCCCAGTTTTTAAAAATGAAGTTTGAGCTGTGAGGTGGCCCCGGTACCCCGGTGCTGTCGGTGGGGGTGGGACGCCTCTGGCCCTTGGCCCCGGTACCCCCGGCAGGGGTGGGACGTCTCTGGCCCTTGGCCCCGGTACCCCGGTGCTGTCGCCGGGGGTGGGACGTCTCTGCCCCTTGGCCCCAGTACCCCGGTGCTGTCGGCTGGGGTGGGACGTCTCTGGTACCAGTACATCTCCAGGCTGGATCCCGTGAAGCCCCAGTCCAATTGCCAGAGTCCAAGGGGCTACAATGGTGCATTTTTCTGTTGTAAATATTGGAATCCAATCTTCCTTCCGGAAAGCTCTGTCTGTTTATTTATTTACAGTTCATAGAGTTCAGTGAAGTTGTAATGCAAAATTTTAATGCGGCCAGTTGAATTGTATCAAAGGTCTCTCTCTCTGTCTGGTTATGCTAGATGAGTAAATGAGTAAAATGTATTAACAGGTCATTTCAGTTGCATCACCTCAGACTTACTAAATAGCATTACAACCTCGTGTCTCACGGCCTCTTGCATCTTCATTTTTGCCTCTTCCCAAATTCCACTTTTCTTGTATTTGCAGAAAATGTAGCTGGGCTGTGCTGTACTGTCGTCGGGTTTAAGTCTCTCTGTTAATGGGTCAGGTAGGCGGGTTCTACACCCGGATCTGTTCAGGAAGTCCCTTCCTGGTGCGTTTCATGATGCATTTCATTAATGTTTAATTAAGTTTAGTCTCTCGCATGACTCTAAATCCACTCGATTGCGCAAAATATGTTTGGAGAAATTAAACATGATTGTGAGCCACGAATGCAGTCCGGGGCTATCAAGTGAAAAGGAACGTCAGAATGATCTGTGTAATCATGGTGGTCGGTTGGCGGTGGTGGGGGGGGGGGTGCCTTGTGTGATCAGAAATTGGACAAGGAAGAGCCGCTTGGATGTGCAGAGCATGAGTCATCGGCTTTAATGGAGCGCGCTCGCTAAAACAATTAAGCCGTGGTCTTTTCTGTCCAGTCCAAGAGGCAGACTATCGTTCTGAAACCCAATTATCTGTATTCGGATTTTGGCTGGAATCGGACTTCGGCAGCACAGTGGAAGCACACGCGTGCAGACTGGGGGCGTCCTGACATGCTCCTTTTCTTCTGCCATTGACATCCAGAACCTTCTTTTGTTATGATGCATTTATTCTGCTTTATGTGATTGTTTGGTAACTTATGCAGTCCATGAAGGGAGGAATCATTCAGGATAACCTATTAGAGGCAGACTTTGCTCTGCTAACTCTGAACATGTGGTCTTGATTGCTGTTGATGGTGCATATTACAAGTGCACTGACCCCCCCCCCCCCGAAGCTACCAGGCCTTTCCACCATGGAAGTCCAGCATTAAAAATAACCCTCATCCCCCCCCATCGACTTAACCTGCCCCCGTGATGCAAGCGGGCACACTTGTAGCGAGGGCTACGGCTTTGTAAACGGGCTTCTCTTTCAGCCGGAGCCGAGTGTCTAACGATTCGCTGCGAGTGGCTTGTAGGTTTAAGCTGCAAAGATCTGCCATTTCCCCGCTACCCTCTTTTGTAAAATCATAAAATGTCAAACGCTGTAAGATTAGTGTCAACATCTGGCTGTTCCTGACAGGCATCCGCAGTAATGCTGCTCTGGATTATATTACAATATTGTGTAAATTAAGATGGATGGAAGTAGTACACAGTTTTTTGGTAATTTCCATTTGATTGTGCGAACACTTTGTTTTTTTGTTGTTGTTGTTGTTGTTGTTGCTGCAGATGAGTGATAAACCTGAATGCTGTTCCTTGCCTATGTAGCTCACCGTGTCTCAATCATGGTGGGCCATCCAGCGATTGCTGGCAGTTACACGCGTCCCACACCTTGCGTGTGCCACGTCAAGCCTGTCGAGGTTTCTTTACCTCCAAAGGTCCTGCAGCCGTCGCATTGATTCTCCCCCTCTAGCCACCATGAGGGCACAGCCCCCCCCCCCCCCCCAATCACAGCAAACCAGCTCCTGAATGCGTGTCGCAAAATAACCGAGATTCCCCTGATTTGAAACGTGGATTCCTGCCTCACTTCAGATCCGTCTCATGACGCTCATTTCGTGCCATTATCTGGCTGACTCCCAGTCACCTCCGTTCCCACTTCCTGAATCTGGCCGGCCAGTTGACGGTTTTGTTGCTAAATATACACTTTCCACAGGACGGTTACTGTTTCCTTTAAGGGCCCTTGATAATCAGTGGAGTTGGGCCGTACCTCCAAACTTCCTGATCCAGACGAGGTTTAAAAATAATTGCAGGTATCTCAGAGGATCGTGTTTTTCTCTCCCGTCGGCCGTCTGCGGACGAAAACAGTTCACTTCCGGGTGTGGCTATTTTCGGAGGAGGATGTTGGCCAGACCTGGCTTTATGGGAGGTCCAGCTACTCGGGTTTGTGTCGTTTAGCCCGTAACGAGCCTCCGCGCCGTGAGACGCATTTCTGGCAGTCAAGGCTGGAGCTAAACTTAGGAAGAAAGCTGGCCGGGGGGGGGGGGGGGCGTCAGCAAAATACCTTCGTCTCTTTTTCAGTCTTCATGTTCTTCTATTGTGTGTGTTTTTTTTTTTTTTTTTTAGTAATAATTATTTATGAAGAGAAGCTGGGTCTGGGCTCAGAGCACTCAGATCGGCGTGTGTGAAGACGTTAGGCTGGCAGGCAGATTTTTGTTCCTGGGTGTGAGGTTGCAGCCTCTGTGCGTGTGTGTGTATGTGTGTGTGTGTGTGCGGGCGGGCGCGCGTGTGTCCGTGTCTCTGTCTGTGTGGTAAATGATTACATCAGCCTAAGCCGGCTCCACGATTGGTTAGGGAAGTGTGGTTTGATTCACTACCTAAAAGCCTCAGCGCGTAACCCTTTGTGAGGAGATCACAGGGAAGTTGTGAGCCCGGCTGCGCGCAGTGCCATCTGCTCGCGGCTATGCCGGCCAGCGGTTAGGCTGTGCCACACAGGTGCCACGGCGCCGTAATCCGGTGACACCCTAGAACGGCACGCCACTATTGTTCGGCCAGAGCTGGAGCTTTCCGGAAAGACGGACTCTTTCTCTGGAGGCGGACAGACTTTGGAAATGCCGTCCTGCTCTCCAGACTGCTGCCTTTTGGCCCCCGCAGAGGTAAGCCTCCTGAGCGTGTCGCACAAAAAAAACTCAGAGGGGGGGTCGCAGAGACACTTTCTTTAACTTCGTCGTCGGCTTCGTCGAAAGGAAGATGTGATGTAGAGATGGATCCTAAATCGTCTTTCTGCTGGGGCCCCAGAGGAGGACCGGCCATAAGGGGGGGTAGGATGGGGTTGAAGGGGGGGTTAATGGCCTTTCTGCATTTCCGTAACGTTTTTATTTTTCGGCAAGTGCGTGGTCTCCATCTCAACGTGGATCTGGAAAAAAAAACGCCCGCCATCAAAGGGGGGTGTGAACCGGTGGTCCTGAAGGAGACCTAAACCTTGCCTGAACTATTTAGACTTGAAACATGACTCTGACTCTGCGTTGTAGACGGGGGGGGGGGGGGGGCAGAGAGAGCCTCTGTCCCGGTGCGGGCCTGCGGCACTGCACGGCGCTGGTGGGGGGCGTGGGTTTGGAGCTCGGTTACCCCCCCAGCTATGAGGCCCGTACGCTTTTTCATGACGTATTACTCTTCTTTATTTTTAATGAATGTTTGCTTCTTGATTACGCATTGCAGGCGTTTCCGGGCAGGAGGGATTTGACGACTTGTGGCTTTTAATTAATTATCATTTGATTTTTTTTTTTTTTTTCCGTCTTTCAGATTATAAAAGTCTTCAGTGAAGATGGCACGGGGAAAGCTGTGGAGATTCCGGCGGACATGACGGCCAGAGACCTCTGCCAGCTGCTGGTGTACAAAAGCCATTGTGTGGATGACAACAGTTGGACCCTCGTGGAGCACCATCCTCTGCTGGGACTAGGTGAGTGGCTAACCCAATGGGCCGCAAACCCGGTCAGCGGCTAACCCAATGGGCCGCAAACCCGGTCAGCGGCTAACCCAATGGGCCGCAAACCCGGTCAGCGGCTAACCCAATGGGCCGCAAACCCGGTCAGCGGCTAACCCAATGGGCCGCAAACCCGGTCAGCGGCTAACCCTTAGAACTATTTGTAATTCAAACCTATATTGACCGGCAGGCTCATGCTTACCCCCCCCCCCCCCCCCCAAGAACCGCAGGGAGTGTTTTATTCCCAGATTCTATTTATTGTCTGATTTATTGCTTGGGATGGTGCTAGAAACAAAGGTTTTGACGAGTTTGACATCGCGACGGTAGGACTAGCCTGAATAATCAGGTAGAGCCTCGTTGCGTGAGGCTGGGAACATGCCTGGGGCCCAGGGAGGGGGGAAGCGGTCACATGCCGCTCTACACGCCAGTCTTGTAAGCATAGTCACTGTGGTACCGTTCTTCATGTGTCGGGTCTCTTTATTCCACTTCTCTAGCTTGTGCAGCGATGCTACACGAGTCAACTCCGTAAGCGCTGACTGTGCCGTCCGGGGCTGTCTGTCTGCCTCGTGCCCCCGCGTCCCCCGATTCCGCGTCCCCCGATTCCGCGTCCCCCGATTCCGCGTCCCCCGATCACATCCACACGGGGTTCTCGTTAACGCGGACGGGGAGCTCGAGGCGTGTCCCGGTAACTTTTATTAATGACCGCGGAGCCTCTCTGCTAGCCAGACTGTACAATGACTTTGGTTTTTGAGGACCACTGCACGTTATGTACCCGATGTGAGAATAGGTGAAGCAAGCAGCGTAATTATAATATCGCATTCTGCTGACGGCGGAATGGTGCTAATCAGTAAATTCAGTGAATCACTGCCATTTATTTATAACAACCTGCCTGCTTTATACTCCTCATGCATATTAATATGAATAAATATATAAATGATATATGAGTGTCTAATTAAGCAAACCGAAACGTGAGCCCAGTGCTTTCATTTTTAAACATTGCATAATCAAATGTCAATCCCAGTCTTTAATGTTACCCCCAATTCCCCACCATGTTCCCTGCCATGTACCCCTGTTCCCCACCATGTTCCCCGCCATGTACCCCTGTTCCCCACCATGTTCCCTGCCATGTACCCCTGTTCCCCACCATGTTCCCTGCCATGTACCCCTGTTCCCCACCATGTTCCCTGCCATGTACCCCTGTTCCCCACCATGTTCCCTGCCATGTACCCCTGTTCCCCACCATGTTCCTTGCCATGTACCCCTGTTCCCCACCATGTTCCCTGCCATGTACCCCTGTTCCCCACCATGTTCCCTGCCATGTACCCCTGTTCCCCACCATGTTCCCCGCCATGTTCCCCACTTTCTCTGCCATTTCCCCCGATTCCCCGCCATGTACCCCTGTTCCCCACCATGTTCCCTGCCATGTTCCCCACTTTCTCTGCCATTTCCCCCTGTTCCCCGGCATGTTCTCCACATTTCCCACCATGTTCCTCACCATTTACCCCTGTTTCCCACCATGTTCCCTACCGTGTTCCCCGCCATGTTCCCCACATTCCCTGCCATGTCTGATCCCCCCCCCCCCCCCACCTGCATTCTTTGCGCTTTTGTTTTTTATGATCTTGGACACCACTGGTAGAGCTCACTCTGGATTCCACACTTGTGAAACCGCAGTCTGTTGGGCTGTGCTTCAGAGCTTTCCAAAGGGTCACTGTGTGGGGCAGCTTTGGGGGGGGGTTCTTCAGTAAGTGGCTGAATTAATCTCTGGTCACTGTGACAACTGCCTCAGGAATCCTCAGAGGTGACATCATCATGGGGTCACATGATCCGTCATGTGTGTCACGCATTCACCTGTCACACACAGGACATGCCACAAGGCAGGGAGAGGCCCTGGGTGGGATGCCAGTTTACCATACGTTCATAAACATGTGCACAAACACGCATGAAAACACACGGAGCTTTTAGAGATGCATGTTCATGTTAATGTGGGAAGAAGCAGGTGTCCCATAGACACAGAGCAGAAGCAAGATTCGAACCCGCAGCCCTGTGTGAGCTGGCATAGTTATCCACAGTGTGGATAATGAGCAAAAGAAAGCTTTGGCCTTTTTACACAACTCAGACCATCATGTATTATCGTAGGCGAAAAATATTTAAAAAAATGTTTCATGTCCAATGTAACTGGACCTCACCGAAAGTCAGAGCTGCGATAGCAAGTTATTATAATAGTGTGTTTTTTCAAGGTATGATTATATGAAAATAATTTCTGTCTTCATAATGTAATGAATGAAAGTGCTGTTGATTTACTGGTCGTCTGCAGGGTATGGCTCCCTCCCAGTGAGCCCCACTCACTGTCCAGTACACCTTCCGGAAGGTTCCCACCGGCATGGTGGCCTTGCATGTTTCTCTACAGTTTCCCTCAGTATAAGACACAGAAGAAGTCACCATGTTGCAAGCTGTATTCATTACTCTTTTCCAAACCCCCCCGGGCCAACAGGGGGCCCCACTCACTAGACTTTTCGCTGTCGTTTTTGCGCCTTTTTGGGATTGGAGGAGTCGGCATGGTTTATGGGTGGGGGCTAGGAGAACGGGGGAACAGAATACGCTGGAATGGGACTGAGTTCTGCATACGGATGACAAGCGTTTGGAAAGGCACGTGTGCGTGTGTCTGGCTGAGCCGAAGATCCGATCACTCCTTAAACATGGGGGATGGTGGGGTGGACCTGTGTCTTGCCTTTGGTTTGTGCGCAGCAAATGGACATGCACTCCCTGCAAAAGGCATTGGACCTTCGAGCAGAATGGCATTCCGGTTTTTGCTGGTAATGAAATGGTGGGCATTTTCAACGAGAGAGACCGGTTACTGCCACTAGAGCATGCTCATTTACTGCCCTGAATGCTCTCCTCACCGTTCAGAGCGCTGACACTTCTTGCGCTCGCTGCCGTCACCCTGTGGCTGAGAAGCGCTAACGTCGGGCTTGTACCGAGTGAGCCTTCCCGGGGTTAGCCGCCCATCCGAATGCCCTGGTAAGGTTTTCCAGACACGTATTACCTCCAGGGATGTATCTCCTTACAGGAGATCGATATGAAGCTGTCAGGTCGTGCCAAACTCAAGTGTGTGTCGTTCTCAGAGTCTTGGAAACAGCTGGAATCCAGTCACACACGAGCGTAATACTCAATTCCTTCAGTGAGAAAATACACTGCCGTGTCGCATTAGGGGTACGGCCGCGCGCTCCGGCGTGTCGAAATAGGGGTACGGCCGCGCGCTCCGCCGTGTCGCAGTAGGGGTATGGCCGCACAGTCCGGCGTGTCGAAGTAGGGGTACGGCCGCGCGCTCCGCCGTGCCGCAGTAGGGGTATGGCTGTGTCTGCTATGTGGACTTTCTTCTTGTCCATGGTACCTGAGGGATCTGACATTGTCTGCTGGCTCTTCTCCACACAGACAGGTGTCTGGAGGACCATGAGCTTGTGCTGCAGGTTCACGCTTCCATGACAAGTGAAAGTAAATTCCTGTTCAGGAAGAACTACGCCAAATATGAATTCTTCAGAAACCCCTCGGTAAGGGTCCCCTTCCTCACTCATGTTTTTCCGCTGAAAATTATGGTGTAAATGGACCGCATTTATACAGCGCTTTTCTACTCCTACGAGTACTCAAAGCGCTTTACAATACATGCCTCACATTCACCCATCCACACACCCATCCACACACCCATCCACACACCGGTGGCGAAGGCTGCCATGCAAGACGCCACCCTGCACACCTGGACCAATTTGGGGTTCAGTGTCTTGCTCAAGGAGGAACCAGGGCTCGAACCTGCAACTCTCTGGTTGCCAAACGATAGCACTACCTCCTGCGCCACCATTTTCAATTCATTGCTTTTTTTGCATTTTGCATCATCATTCCTGTGTTTAATTTGTGTCGTGTCGCAACGTTTGATCAACTCTGATATATACTAGGTTTTGATATTTTCTCTGTTGTAAATGAATGTGTAAGCTGGCTTTGGATGACTCTTTATGTCTGTGCTTGTGTTAGGTGGGACATCTCAGCTGTGAAAGGGGTCATTTGTTAATGAACAGGAACAGACAGACCTAATTAAAGGAGTGAAGAGTTTTATAGCGCAGGTTGTAATACAACACCTGATTGGTTAGCTGACCTGAAGCTTTGGAGCTCAAACTGAGTTCAACCCATTGTCTGCTGTCTCCTTGCAAATGATTGGTTAATTTCTTGGCAATGAACTCGCAGCTCTCTTAATTGGCCACTGGTGTGTTCCTCTTGCCACCTTTGCAGAGTGCTTTAAAGCTCTTAGGAAGGGTTTCAGTGGCAGAGATTGGATGACCGATCACTTTTACGCTTTTTTCCATCGATTAACTTGACTGATATTTAAATGTAGCCATTTTTCCTCATATGTGACTATATATATGCAGAGACAAGGTGCAGTTCTGAGCTGCAATGCTAGTTTAGGTTAAAAGTACTACTATTACTACTACTAATAATAATAATAATAATACGGTATTGCATTGATCTCTGTGCTGCCTGGCAGTGGACCCTAACTTCCTAGCTGATACCCTGATTTTTTTAAACTGTCAGGGTCGTGTCTTGTCACAGAAGTGAGCAAATCCCACATGCCCTGCACGTGGGGCACATGTATTAAATAGTGCATTGTCGGGGTAGGTTTGAGTCTCACACAGAGAATAAGTTCGAATCTCGGGCTGCGTAGGTTCCTTTGTGTGCACTGAGCTTACATCTCGATGGGACCTTTCTTGCAGAACTTCTTTCCCGAGCATATGGTTGCATGGTGTCAGGATACCAACTGCTCTATACCACCATCTCAGCTTCTTCAGGTATCAGCCGACCCCCACGAAAGCACAAATAAACAGCGTTTCTGAATGAGCGTTATCGAAAGTGCAGTCGCACCGCCTCTGTAATGGCTTCCAACGTCGTGTGGTCTTAACAAAGATGGCTTAATCACTTAGCATTACTGTTTTCACCATCTGCACACTGGATGCTAGCGGAGCGCAGAGAGGCATTAAGTGTCTTCAACTTTAATCGCACACTGACAGTGACTGTGATTTACCGAGCACTCCGTCACTGTCTCTCGCCTCCAGAATTTCTTGAACTCCAGCTGTTATCCTGAAATCCAGGGATTCTTGTATTTAAAAGAGGTGGGAAGAAAATCATGGAAGAAGTTATATGTTTTCTTAAGACGGTCTGGAATGTACTTTTCAACAAAAGGAACATCTAAGGTAGGAAAAATGATTAATAAATTAATTATTTCATAATATATTATTAAATTGAAAGATTTATTTGATTTGCAATCAAATTTACAAATGTATTGCATTTCTAAATTTGCTTCTGAATGAATCTTTCTATCTGTTAATATATTGTCGTGTGTGTGCGTGTATGCGTAAGCAAATAATGTGATAAAAGCCTGTTATTATGACTTGTGTGTGTGTGTGTGTGTGTGTGTGTGTGTTCATAAACGTTCACATCTACAAATTCTGTGTTAACATTAGATGAAAGGTCTTCTAGTGATTAAAATCTTTGTTTACTTTTGGGAGCATTCATTAAAGAAGGTCAGCGCTCCGGGCTATGACCTCCTATTCTGCTATGTCTCCCTCAACTTAACTTTTCTCTTCTTTATATGCCGGCTGATCAATTCAATCCAGGAGCCAAGGCATTTACAGTTACTGGCTGACCTAGAAGACAACAACATCTTCACAGTTATTACAGGCAAGAAGCTGCACAATGCACCAACAGACTTTGAGTTCTGCATAAAGGTGAGTTTTAAATCCTCTAGTTTTCAGAGATCTTCTTTGTATAAATGGGGTATTAATGGACAAATTATTGGTCTTTTCATCCCCACACATTCTGTGGGCTATAATGGAGGTTGCCCTTGATACAGCAGGAACTTAATTTGATTGGAAATCAGGGGACTTTTTCCCAACTGCCTCGACCTATCATATTCCTGCTGAGATTCAGTGCTAACACCCTGGTGTTGTCGTTATGGGGGAGCTTCTCGTCCCTCTGAAAATTGGCCGTGTCAAGCTGAAGACTAGGCTACCACCACTTTCAAATGAGCCACTGAGTCTTATTTTCTTTAGTACTAAACAGTGAGATAGCAGCCAGCATTGAAATGAAGCTGAAACTCGTGTGCTGTAGATATCTCAACGGGCATGTACAGCATTTTGATTTAAGCTCCTGGTACAGACATCTGGAATATGTTGTTTGGTTTTCCAGTTTCATAGAAAATCGTCATAAATCCTTGACACTGCTGTAATGCTTTCTCACTTAACTTCCAGGTGTTTAGCTCTCTCTCTGGGTCACCCAGCTTGCTCATATTGTCTCTCCCTGAAGCATCACCGTGCCTAACATTGTGGCATTTTATTCTGTACTTTAAGGTTCACTGATCAAGGTCTCATTTGTGTTCCACGGACGAGACTAAAAACGCACGGTGATCGGGCATTTTAAGTTGCTGCCCAAAGGCTGTGGAATGATCTTCCTCGGTCATTGCGATTTGCAGACTGTTCAAGGTTTTAAAGGGCAGCTCAAAACTTACCTTTTTCCCTCAGGCATTCGGGAAAACTTGGCCTTGTGAAATCGTGTTTTGTCGACGTTCATTTGCTGTTTATTTTTAAATTGTTGTTAGGTTTCTTGTTTTTCTATGTTCTCTGCAATTTAGTTTTATACAGAGCTTTGTGACTGGTTTTCTGTGAAAGGCGGTTGATAAAGTATTTTTATTTACTGTAGCCAAACAAAGTGCGGAACGACATGAAGGAATCACGGATGCTGTGTGCGGAGGACGAGCAGAGCCGCACGTGCTGGATGACGGCTTTCCGACTTCTGAAGGTGCGGGGGGGGGGGGGGGCAATGCCGGTTATCTTCCACGCAAACGGGGCGTTTTTTTTATTTAACTGATGTTGTGAATGTTAGCCCAGCGTATACCATTTTTTATACACCTGTCGTGATTCTTTTCTAAGATGATGTAAATTGTGCAGTTTGTCGGCATCAGTCAAAGGAATTCATTGCGTGGTATAATAATGAAGCGACATTATGATAATTGTGACAGTCTACCTGCTGTCTTTACAGTATGGCATTTTGCTGTATGAGAACTACAGAGTCCCCCAGCAACGGAAAACATTACTGTCTCACTTCTCAGCACCTGTGGTAAGACCTATGTTTGATTTTTCTCCTCTTAAAGGCATCATTAGGTTAAATACGGCTGTGTGGTGCCTCTGTTGAGTAGCCCTGTCGGAGGAACACCTCCTTGGTCTGGAAGCATCACTAAGGCTGACCAGTGTACTACGCTTTCTCTTTTGTACCAGACTCAGGTGCTAACTTCACAATGTACATGAGCCTGGAATGTCGGTTAGGGAATGAAAAGAAAAAATACACTAGATCTAGATGGTCTGAGCTGTTTGGATACCATCCAATGAAAAGGCATAGGTCTGACGACCGTGTCCAAGGGTGGGTGGGACATGTGCTGTAAGGGTCACGTCCTCATTGATCTACTCTCTCCCTCTCCCAGAGGAGCGTGTCCGAGAATTCGCTGGTGGCCATGGATTTTTCCGGAAGGATAGGCCGGGTCATCGATAACCCCGTGGAGGCCCAGAGTGCTGCCATGGAGGAGGGTCACACCTGGAGGGTGAGGAGCAGCCGACAGGCGCCCTGCAGCCCCTTTAGGCATCATGCAGACGCAAAACGGGCTTTTTACGATTGTCTTCATACTGTCGTTTTAAATATGCTTTCTTGTAGCCTGACTTGGGGTACCGTTGTGGTTCAGTAGGTAGCACCGTAGGCACACACCTTGGGGGTTCCAGGTTCGATTCCCCACCCACATCCTGCTGTCCCCTGAAGGGTGTCCCCTGGTTGGGGCCTGTGCTCCCTGCGATAGGCTCCAGGTTCATCGTGACCCTGTAGCAGATTAGTAATCATGCAAAGCGGATGTGCACTGTCTGCTGCTGTACATTGAGTGCACGGCTCTCTACTTGTTGGTCTTTCAGAAGCGAAGTCAGCGAATGAACATCCTGGGGAGTCCCAGTCCACTTCATTCTTCCTCGTTGAGCACAGGTATCTCCACCCAACAGGAAGGTGACTGAGATGCCGGCCAGCGGCATTCTGGGAACTGTGCGTCATGCGGGCAGGATACTTACCTACGTGTTTCGTCTGTCTTTCAGTGATTCACCGGACACAGCTGTGGTTCCACGGGCGGATCACTCGAGAGGAGTCCCACCGCATGGTCATCCAGCAGGGCCAAGTGGACGGGTGAGACATTGCACATTCTAGTGCCCCCTGGCTGTGCCCTTTGAACCTGGATTGCAACTGCTTTTTTAATTTGTGTTATAGATTGTTCCTGTTGAGAGACAGTCAGAGCAACCCAAAGGCGTTTGTCCTCACCTTGTGCCATCACCAGAAGATTAAGCATTTCCAGATCTTACCAGTAGGTGTCACCAGGCAGATTATTTCTTCTGGAATTTGGGAAATATGCAAGGATTTGAGTATTTCATCTGTAATAACTGGTCTTTTTGGTTAACACTTTCAGTGTGAAGATGATGGACAGATCTTCTTTAGCCTTGATGATGGAGCCACCAAATTCACTGACCTAATACAGCTGGTAGAGTTCTATCAGCTCAACAAAGGAGTCCTGCCTTGCAAACTTAAGCATCCTTGCACAGTGGTGGCCTTATGACCTTTGACCTTTGCATAAGCCAGACCTCACATTCATTTACGAACATTTGCTTGTGTTACACTATCAGAGACTGCCAATGGGAATCATTTTTCTTCTGCATTTATTAATGAGATCAAAGCCAACACTGAAATGAAGCCGCAATTAGTATGCTGTAGTGCTATCTATGGGCAAGGATAACATATTCATTTAATCTTCTTGTACAATCATCTGGAGTATATTCTTAGGTTTTCCCGTTTTTTAGGAAATTGTCAGGAATCAAGAGGCTGGTTTTTGTTTGGGAAAATTCTTAACGCATAGATGGAAAGGTAGTTTTATTTTATTTTTTAACTAATTTTTGCACTCAATGAAATTAGCCTTCGTGTTGTAAAAGGCTTCTTCGGAAAAAAAGAGTTTTCCATCAAAAACTTCGGGGTAAAAATGTGAAAGTGCTTCATGTTTATTGGATCGTTATAAATTCTGACAGGGTGGGGGGGGGGGCGGGTTTAATCTCAGAAAGGCTGAATTGGCCACCCAGCCACCAAGGAATTGTCAGCTGGCTTAAATCGGCATGGATTTAGGGAGCTTAATATTTCACACACAGTACAAAGCAGCTTACTGTCTTTCATGGTGACAATATATGTAGCCTTTTTATGGAGGCATTGGCTGCCCTGCCTATGAGCAGCTGTGTGGGACTCTGGCGCCCCCTTGTGGACACTTTCACCTCCAGCATCCTTCAGCTGACCATCATGTCTTTCCCTGCACCACACCACACAACCCACCTCACCTTGTACCTCAGGACATCGTGTTCTGCGCAGAGGATAATCTTGTTATTATTATTGTTATTTCTTACGTTATTTTCTTATCGCTAGCAAGCATTTGTTATTGCTTGGAAATAAACCTTATTGCTGCTTAAAGTAATGTCAAGCTAGGAATCACTGCTGGGCTGTTCCTCCAATGGTGTGACCCAGGAGGGGAAAAAAACAGAAATTATTATAAAAGACGTGTATGTAGTGATTTATAATCTTTGTTATTGAGGGAGGGGTGAGCCAATACTTTTTTTTTTCCCCCCCCGTTTCACTTTTCTCCCTTTCAATGACAGTGCATAACAAACCACTACACCTCCAGCACCCCCTAGTGGAGAGGGACGGTAGCCGCATGGTAGCCACATCCCATACGATGAAACCGGAATACCGACAGGAGAACAGCCACTCTGGAGTCGCATTTCCTTGTGCTTAAAATTACTGTTGAAAGAACAGTGCAATGTGAAGCCCATGCAATGTGGAATTAGGGGAGGTCATGTCAGTGCACCCTTGTGTATAGTAGCAGTCAGTAAGCTTTTAACGTTTTACCTGTATCTGAAAATATTACAGCCGTTCATTTTAGTTCTGGAACTAGTTGGGTGGGAATTAAAGAATGGCCACACTAAGATCATCGTTTTATTCAAATACGAATGAGAAGTGTTGTTTCGGTGATGTATTTATTTATCTGAAGTTTAATTACTTGAAATTTAGTTCTTTATCAGTGCTGTGCAGTACCGCTTTTATTTTTAGTTTTATTACATTTTGGAACCTCTTTTGCATCTCTAGCTTATAGTAATAATTTTTTCTTTAAGACACTGCACGGAATCACAGTTATAGCACACGTGTTTTGAAATAACATTTCACGATTTCAACCAGTATGCATTTCAGGATTTTTGCATGCAACATTGCTATTGACCTCAGACTACCACAATGTGTGAATGAGATTTAATTCACTTACAGGCTTTTTTTTCCTGAAACATAATGGTCTCACGTTTATTCAGCCATTAAGTCTTCCTGTTCAGCTGCCGTCAGTACGGTTTCTGTTACTTGTAGGCCTCTCAAGTGTCAATGTTGGGTTTTCGCTTAGTTGCTGTTCAGTTTTGGTCAAGAAAATCAGTCAAATTGAAAAACACAAAGGCAGTTTCTGGCATTTAAAGTTCACTAAAAATGTATTACATGCCATACTATATAATCACAATATATAGGATTCAAGCCTCGTGGTGAAGTGATCGATTTCCGTTCAGCTGCAGTGTGTGCGGCTGTTTCTGTGCGTCTAGCAGAATTGACATTCTCCGGTAACACTAACATACTGGTTACTTAATGATAATTGTGGTAATATTGTTTTGCTTCTTGTTGCACCAGTAGCTTTAATTACAACATCTGAAGAAACAAATATTTTGTGAATCATTGGGGAAAACGTAGCGGTAACACTGTATTTTAGGGGTATTGTAGGTCACACTTCACTAAGTACTGCATTTTTTTATCATTACTGCAAACACAATGAAGAAACTTGACTTTGAGTGCATTTTTTTTTATTAATGTACATATTAAGATTCTTGATTTACCAATGTTGTCAAACAAGATTGCCCTTAAAGCAGATATGTAATGTATGTGACTGATTTTTTTTCTCTATATACAACACACACACACACACACACACACATATATATATAATTATCAGATTCTTAATTTTTATTTTTTTAGATCTTAAAATGAACACTTGACTTTCATCCTTAAATTGTTAAAGATTACCTTAAGTTCAACTGATCTCACTCACTCGCTTTATGGTGGAGATAATGTGAACACCCAAGGCTTCATAAAGATACAGTATTTTGTGTTTTGTTACTCATTAAAACTTTATCGTTGCATAATGTCTTGCTGCCCTTAGCCGTTAATGCGATTTGTTAGCTTAGTAGCTAAATTAGGTGTTTCTTCACCTAGTTTCTTCACCTAATTTACATGAATGTAACTGGGTTGCTCAGGGTTGATAGAGAGCCTGTTGAAAACTGGTCTTTTGGAATTAAATTTTATGGTTTATTTGTTAGCAGTACATTTTAGTTATTTTGTTTGTTGAGAAGACCAAATAGTTTATTGTAAGTAGTTTGCTCCAAGGATCTGTGTGTATACTAGTTTCCAAAAATAAACTGTATTTTTTTCTCTCTCTCTGTGTAAAATGTCTGAAAAACATGCAGTGCCTCCAGTGTCCTGCACTAATCTTGACCTGACAATTTGACCAGTTGCTGAATCTTTACCGCTGAAGACTCTGCAGCTTGGCATATATTGTCATGATGCAGAATTAAGTGACTAAAAGTGTGAGTGCCTGAGTGTGTGAGTATGTGTTTATGTATGTACGTGTTGTAGGTGTATTTCAGGGAATGCAAAACAGAAATGTAACTTATCTCTTCTAAGAGACTTCCTGTATTCATGATGTGCTTTGCTTTGTTCTGTAAATAGTTGACAGATTTTTAAATCTTAATTGTAACCTTTTCAGGTATTTTTGTACAAATAAGGGACTGAAATATTCTGTTTATTGTAATTAGAATAAAGCATTAATACATTACCATTCAACTAATGCTGTACTGGTGTTGCCTGGTCTGCAGTTGGTCAGATATTAGACTGATATTTGGGTCTGTAACACACAGAAGAAAGAAAAAAAACACTTACACCTTATCTCCTCGCTGTCTGTTTTTTGAATACAGTTCTTGCCACCTTATTCCCTTACTGCTTATTTGAACACCACTCTTACACCTTACCCTCCCACTGTCTGTTTTTTGAACACCACTCTTACACCTTACCCTCCCACTGTCTGTTTTTTGAACACCGCTCTTACACCCTATCCTCCCACTGTCTGTTTTTTGAACACCGCTCTTACACCTTACCCTCCCACTGTCTGTTTTTTGAACACCACTCTTACACCTTACCCTCCCACTGTCTGTTTTTTGAACATCGCTCTTACACCCTATCCTCCCACTGTCTGTTTTTTGAACACCACTCTTACACCTTACCCTCCCACTGTCTGTTTTTTGAACACCGCTCTTACACCCTATCCTCCCACTGTCTGTTTTTTGAACACTGCTCTTACACCTTACCCTCCCACTGTCTGTTTTTTGAACACCGCTCTTACACCTTACCCTCCCACTGTCTGTTTTTTTGAACACCATTTCACTACTACACAGACGTTTACTTACATCCACAATTTAGTAAGCAGATTAGTAGTACAATTAAAATATTAACAAGATGTGTATGGTGATGCCCAAAAGTTAGTAATCTGCATATATTTAGTGCATCCTTACGCTTATTAAATTTGGTTAGTGAAACACGCCACATACTACTGTTTTGGTAAATCATGGAAGCGATTTATAGGCACTGAAGTGACAGTGAAGAAAGGAACAGCTCAGCAACCACAACATCTTTTGAAAGACTAGATATTGTGAATAAAGGTAAATAAGAAGTTGGTGGTGTGGCAGTACTTTTTGCAATTTAAAGTCCAAGCTTATTAAACAAGGATTCTAATCATACTTTAATTATGAACTGTTACAATTTTAATTTGTTATGAGCACATTCTGGAAGTTCCAAACCCCAATATTAAGGGATCAGATTGTAAATATGTTATCATTGGGAACCACCACCCCCACAGCCCGTGAATTTTTTATATGACATAGAATGGTCCATGGACTTCGACTCTACTCTAATGGCTTTATTCAATATTCATTTGAGAAATTACATTCAAATGGCAGTTTTGCCCTTATATATTATATTATATATATTATATATTGTATATATATTTCACTGTATTTTGTGGTTTTTTTTTTCTTTTTAAATACACCATAAGTAACCCAAGTATAATGTGTTTAAGTGCTGTTGCTGTTAAGTAGACCAAAAGGGCCCGTCAGAGAACACCCTGGACATCAGGGTCAATTCTTATAACTGCAAAATGCCAGAACTTATTAACTCATATTGGGGAGCCAATTGTTCCACGATTTCCATCAGACATTTGTTTCTTGAGTAAATAATCATAAAAGATAGTGGCAGTAAGTTGGGTTTCAAATGATTGGGGGCAAGGTCAAGAAAAAGGTTTATAACACAACCACGCTTACACAAGCCCCACAGCAGCAATCAGGGTGGTAAATAACAGCATAGGATTATGTATGAACAAGCTTGGCTGGACTGGACAGCTAAACGGATAAACCACCTAAAAGTTAGCAGAACTTTTATTATATAAATTTAGCTTTGGTTTGGTTTTTGGTTCTGACACCTTTAAAAACATATTTAGAGATTTTAGTTTAACCCATTTAACACTGAGGTCCCAACTGTTGGACTACAGTGATTACCAGGGGATATTTGGATTTTGTAGAGTCTCCGTAATAAATCTGCCTTGAAATGTTCTTTCTATGATATTCCATTTGCGAGGTGCAAACGTTTTTGAAGAAGGACTTCTTGCTTAGCCAGATAACTTGTTGAATTAAAAGTGGTCCGTGCTAAATATAAATGAACGAAGATAAAGTCCATTTAAACTAGGATACCTTAAATCCGGCAAATCCAGCTTAAGCAAGAAATTCAGCTTTGAGATACCGGCCCCTATTCTCCGCCTAGTTCTGGGTGCCCTAATTTAAATTGACTTCATCTTCATTCACCTACATTTAGCACGGATTACCTTAAATCTGAGAAGCTATCGACCAATCATGTCTTGTGTTTACAGTCTGTCGGAAAAGGGGGGCAACAATCTACTGGCGATTCCAAGACAACAAAAGGGGTTTATTGACAAACCACATAGGCTGACTCAAGACACAGAAACTTCACCTATACGACCATATACAATGACCAACTGGGAAAATGAACTAAAGCAGGAACTTAAATACACAAACCAAACTGAGCTAATGAGGATGCAGGAAAGAAGCATTACCCAGAAAACAAAATCACAGAGAAAACTAGGTAACAGGTAACAGGTGGAACTAATGACCAGAGGTAATCACAGAACTAGAAAACATTAATCTAACACTAGAAAAATAAGGCTATTACAGAATAGAAGTGCAACTATAACAGAAAATAAACACTAGGAAAACCAAAACCATAAACACTGAGGACAACAAAAGTCAAACAAAAATCCCAGAACAGGGGAGGCTAGGATTTGCCAGCCTCAAACCCACAACATGCAGGTTTACAGACTGAGCCACACACTCAGCCAGCAGAGCTATGGGGCTGCCTGGGAGCAGAAACACATGAGGATAAAAAATATGACTACAGAGGAAAAACGGCAGAATGGTCAGCAATACCTGCTGGCCAGACGGGGAAGACGAGCAGGGCGGGGTCAAAGGGAACTGTCCATGACAGCAGTCAGCCAACAACGTGCCAGATAGACTGTCGCAGACACACTTGCAACAGAAACCAGCAAATGTGTATGGTTTTGGAGTTAAACTTTATACACTTTACCTGTGGAAAAATGATAGTTGATTTACAGTTAGTGGAAATAAATTATGTGGAAGCTGGTGGTTTTCGAAGTTAGCATAAAAATGTATCCATTATGAAACAGTTAATTATCTTGCCTAATTAGCGAACTAGCCGAACCCTGCCTATCACTGATCATTTTCCTCAGAACTACGCTCCCAAAAAAAGGAATTCCACAGATGATCTGAGAGGATGACATGGCTTTTCTTAACCCCCTATGCTCCCGGTCTTGCCGATGTGTTTGCTGTGGACCGGTGCCCAGGCCTTGCTTTCACACAACACTTCTCAAATTCCTATAGCAAGGTATGTTTGAAGAAACATTTTTGCATTTGCCAGCTGTTGACTTGAAATTCTTTTTTGAAGGAAGACTGGCATTGGGGCTAAAATACTCGGGGCTATAGCCCCGAGTGATCGGACCTAACAGCGCCCATGGATCATTCCAAAACATTGCTAAAAAGAGCCACAAGTGATTCAGCATGTGATTGAAGGCCCTTCTCAGGTCAGAGTGAGAAAGATTAGTTGTTCCATGGATTCGCAGAGTCTGGGGAAGGCTGCGGGACAAGCACCCACATTCTGGACAGTCTGGGATTCATCATCACCATCTTCATCACCATCATTGGTACTTAGCATTCATTAATTGACTTAATACAGTGGGAGGATGCATTTTCATTTTTTGAAGGAGAGCCATTTTTTTCATGTAACAAATTTTTTAAATCCTTTTTTTATGTAGCTTTTTATTCATTTTCTGTTTCTTTTGCAAAGATTCATTTTACTTTTCAGCTCTACCCTCCACAAATCGAGCATCCTTGTACAACAGCAGACAAGTGACCTATAACCTGGTACTTAAAGTGAGCAGATGATGGCCTTTATAATTAAAGCTAAGGTATGTTAGGATGTTAAGGTATACTTACACACTGCTTATGAATGTTCCATGAATGCATTACATATGCATTATGAAGGTGCCATTAATGTAAAGTCTTACCGATTGTTTTCAATGTACTCAGCTGCCCTGGAGTTGGGGAGGGCTCCAGGATTAGCGCTGTTACCTCACAGTTGGGGGTTTGAATCTCACCTGCACCCGCTGTGTGTGGAGTTTGTGTGTTTTCCCAATATTAGCTGCCCCCTAACCTTGCCTCATGCCTTATACTGCCTGAGATAGGATGTAACCCACATCCAGTGTAAATAGTAGTAAGGCAGAGGAATAGAAGTCAGAAATAATAGAATAATAGACAAAAGACCCTTACAGTTTTCCACCTGATGCTTCCATGTGGAAAGCCCTTGTTTTCATGTCGACTGTGATAAACTGTGACCGCAGAAATGGATAAAAATGTCTGTAAAGTACTGAGCAAGACACCTTTGGCCACTGTGACCTCAAGGGAACCTGGGATGCTCCAAGATAATTCAGATCATTGCGCTGGATGGCACACAGTATCCACCAGGGGGCTCCATTCAACGTTACATGAGGATCCTTTTGCTCAAAGCATTTTTAATTAGCATTTTAATCTTCAAAGAAATGTGATGTATTCGTATGGACTATCTCTCAACATATCATTACATAGCAGATAAGAAGTGACATTAACAGTGGAAAACCTGTTTTATGTATGTAATTATTAAAGTTTTTATCAAAGGTTTTAGGAGGGTGTGTGTGTGTGCGTGTGTGTGTGTATGAAGGCCACCCCTTTCGCCACACCACATCAAAACAATAAAAACAAAACATGGATTACTTTATTTTCGAAGTGGAACCATAGAATAGGTACAGTGCAGTCTACGGAAATGTTTAAATATTCACCTGTGCCTGAAACAGAGAGTAACACAGGCAGCACTGCATTGCATGGCTCTCATTAAGTTTCCATGAGTCAGTCTGGGTGGTGTGTGGCCCCCGCCTGCCTGGCCACGCTCTAGGGCCCTTCCCATTGGCTGACTGAAGAGGGCACTAGACAGATATAAGCATCCGCGTGCTTCGCTTTGATCACCACAGCTGAGGCTGAGTGCTGAAGGAGCGTGCTTGTGACAGAGATGTGAGTATCCCCTCCTGGCTTGTAGTGTGTGCTGGGTGCGGCCCGCTGGACGTTGAGCTGCTTGGGTTACTGAGACCGGGCTTTGAACTCATTTATCACTTGTTGCATTATAAGAATTATAGTGTGTAGTTTGCAGATAGTAACTGGCACAGATAATAGCCAGGAAGTCAGAGTTCCCTAGAAGAGTAACAGGTAGGGAAGTTTATATCTTGCACATGTTAAAACATTGTGCAATAATTTTATTACTAACTTGCAAATTACTTGTGATATTGTAGGTTGTGACACATGTAATTAAATGTACATTGTGTCTGAATGGTGACACTTTTCCAATGATAGTTTACTTTTATTGCTGTTAATATGCGGCCCTGTACCTTAGTCTGAGATTCATGCACTAAAACGGATTAAACGGGTGAGTGCAGCCTGCGGGGTTGGGGATGACGCCTGTGGCCTGACCGGGGAGATACACTGGCACCTCTACACGCCCCGCTGTTTGACCGCGTGCGCCCGCGTGCGCCATGCACCAGAGAAGCGGTTTGTCGGCTGCTTACGTTAGCGGGCGCTAAATAGGGATTGGGGATTACAACTTGCAGCGATTTCGAGAGACATGTCGCACAGTAAAACAGAAGGTACTGTCCAGCCCATAGAAATGGAACTTGTGGGGTACATTGCTTTTAAACATTTTTCGCTGTTTCCTTTAGTTATTTATCTGTTGTATAAAGTTGATACTTTTCGTATATTTTTTTTTAATTGATAAAAACTAAGAAGTACAAACCCGTGCACATCTTTTGTCGGTGGTGCTACGCCGAGGACCTTCCAGGAGACGATTCGGAGGACATCGCTGCAGCATCGTAATTATACGCACGGCGACCATCTCCGTCGCCACAGAAGAGCAATGCGCGCGCAGGATTAAGCGGGACGTGAGGTAGCGGCTCGCGCTGCGAAGACCTCGACCGTGCGAGCGGCAGTAAGCGGCTCAGGCGGCTTTGCTTAAACCTGAACATCTCAGCTGGTGACGGGGCTCACCTCAGCCGCGCTGTTTTTACTGAGTAATTTCTCATTGCTTACGGCTCATGCTAACTGTTGAATTGCTGCCGTATTTTTGTTACGGTACCTGAAATGAAGTAGTGGTATTGATATTTATTTACATTTAGGGTGACCAGATAATCCATGTCAGGGAGGACACACTGAGCTAGGACAGGAATTGTAAATTACCACTTCAATTAAAAGGACCTGGATTTCACTTGAGCACTGAGTTCTTGCTATGTGCTGATTGGTCAGTCTCCTATAATCATGCATGTGTCACTAATGCTAATATGAAACAGCTGGATGAGTCTTTCAGTCAAGGAAACAAACCAATCAAAGCACAAGAACAGGTGAACTATTTAGCCAAGCACAGGAGCCTTTCAGTTTGAAAGTAGTTTGTAAAACCCGAAGTAGCTCCAAGTGTTCTCCCTGACATGAATTATCTGGTCACCCTAATTTATATTAAATATTTAATAACCCGTTCAAATAATAACAATCATAATAATAAAAACGTTTTAGGATATTGCCGTTATTACTTAAATTAAAGTGAACGACGTCCTGTTTGACAGTGAGGGAGGCACCAGTGCATCAGGAGGTGACCACTTCATTAAGAGGTGTCAAAAAAAATGTGCGGCAACGCACAGATTGTGACGCATATAATAGTTTTAGTGGAGTATAGTTCTGTGGCTCTACATGAAAGAAAAGCAAGATATGGGCTTATATTTGTGCCTCATCGGCGAGATGAATATTTTAAAAGATATTTAGCATAAACACTGCTAGAAAGCCACATGAGATGAACAGGCGAGCCATAACTTAAACGAAACCATTCTCGCGTGACGCTTGTCTCTGAGTAGTACTGGCAACTTGTGAGAAGTGGTGGTACGATAAAGATTAAAATACAGCAGTGCAAGTGTTATGCCGAAAAAGGCATCCCTGCCGTAGAATACATGCCTGTCTCTAAATGACCGATTGGTCGCTGATCTGAAACGAGTTGAGCTACTTTGTCGAGTAAGGTTAGCGTAGTGGTAATCAATAGCCCCAAAAAACCCGTAAAACTCTAACCCTAACCCCCAAAACACCCCTAAAACCCTAACCCTAAACCCTAAAAAAACACTGACCCCCCAACTCGTCGGAACACCGGCATGCATTCTAAGGCAGGGATGCCTTTTTCGGCATAACACCGGTACTGCTTAATTTTTATTACGTATATGATGACTGCGTACATGATCCCGCATTTGCGCTTGCGACACCCCAGCACACGCCTCCTCTTTACCCCGACCTGCAGAACTGTCGTAAACGTGGAAATGAGTTGCGTTATGAACCTGCGGTCGATTACTTTCCCTCAAGGACCCGGATGTGCGTCTCATTAAGTTGAAATTGAATTTGCGAACTGAAAACTTTCCAGGTAGGATAAATGCAAAATTCAGTTTTGTAATGCGGATAACTGCAGATTCAAATATACAAAATTCATATTCAGTTTCTAGTGCATCAAATATCAGCCCATAGCAAGAGATGTCCATATAAGTGGGAAAGAGGTCACCGAAATTCTATGGCTGGGAGAGTAATCATATTACTGTTGTACCCTTGAGCAGGGTGCTGGAAACCTGCCTGATCTTGTACTCTGATCCCCGTTTTGTTCTCACGTGTGTGTGTACAGTACTGTGCAAAAGTCTTAGGCAGTCTAAGGAAATGTTTAAAGCTATTTATCTGGGTACTAAGTGTGTATTTGCTCAGAACAAATCACACAGTATAGCAATATGCAACATATGCAAATTAACAATAGCACAATAAAAACTAACAAGAATTTCTTCTGTTCTCCAAAATGTTTCTGATAACTTGTTGAATGGCTAGAATAACACCACTATAGTTCCCAAATATGAGTGCACTGGTTATGGAAAACTCTGGTGATTTTAGGAGAGGTTTTGAAATAGCTAAGCTAACACACCTCACCAGTTATAATAATATTGTTTTTCACCAACATGAACATAATTTAAATGTGTGTGTGAGTGTGTGTGTGTGAGTGTGTGTGTGTGAGTGTGTGTGTGTGAGAGAGAGAGAGAGAGAGAGAGAGAGAGAGAGAGAGATTGGACAGCAAGATGCAATTTTTCAACATTAATTTCATTGTACTTATCTGTACAACGACAATAAAGGCTTTCTGTCTCAACAAAGTAGGAAAGTAACGGGTCTGAACCTTCCTGAAATGTTTTTTTCTTACCAATTATGCTTGAAGTTTGATTTAACTCCTGGTTGGCAAAATTGTACTTTATTTCTGGCTACAGGCCTGTTGTCGTTTCTTAAATTTGTTGTCAGTAATCTTGTGGTGCTTTTCTAGTGAAATGGTCAGTTTCTTTGCTTTGATCAGTAAGCATAATTTGATTATTAACTTCTTACGTTGTGGTGTCAATTTTGTTTAGGGAATTATTGAACTTGTATCCTTCAGAAAGGGACTGAATCATAGGAACCCTCATAGGAACCTATAAACTTTTGTTTAAAATTTTGCTACAATAGCCAAGCTACTACCTGGAGTTCTCTGGAGCTGTTGGGCTGGAAAGATGGTCTTCCAGGAGACAGGATCAACAGAAAACAGAAAATAAGTGTGTTTTTGTTTTGATCAGTAAGTATAATTTGCCTAATGTGCACGAGGATTTCTTCATGAGAGGTGATTTTTTAGCGTGATCTCAGGAAGGAACCAGTGGTGCTAACTTGGGGTCATTGGCTGTAGATAGTGACGTTTTCTGAGACAAGACCAGCTTGGGTGCAGTTCCTGGACAGATTAGATACCTCTCATGATGTCAGTGAGCTTCTGTTGAAATTTCCATTTTCCATCTTTGCACAAAATGAATAAGTATAGTGGTCTTCTTATGAACATAGAAGTATCAGGGGTAAATGAGTGGAAAGCCAATCAGAATGGAGAGCTCAGTATGAGAATCAGTGACAGAAGTTTGGGGCAGAAGCCACATCAGCAGACGGCAGTTCTTGAAGTTCTCTGAAACAAAAGTGCCTGACAGAGCCTAATGTGCCTCTACCTCCAGCTGCAAAATGGACGTGGACGAGTTCCGCAAGCGAGGGAAGGAGATGGTCGACTACATTGCCGACTACTTGGGGAACATTGAGCAGAGGCAGGTTTACCCTGACGTCCAGCCCGGGTACCTGAGGTCGCTCATCCCAGAGGAGGCTCCGGAGGAGCCGGACATGTATGAGGATGTGGTCAGGGATATCGAGAGGGTCATAATGCCAGGGGTGAGTCACAACATGGGATCACATGAAAAGAAGGTCCAACGCCAACCTCGGGCCTGACGACGGCCTTGTCACGCCTCACAAGCCCCCCCTGCAGGGTTGACCCCCTTTCAAACGGCATGTTCAGATCTTTACTTATGTAGTCAGTTGAATATTGATGCGTAAATTCACACATTATTTCGTCACAATCGTGGATCTTGTCACCATCTTTTATGCAGAACTTTTATCACTGTCTTCATGGTTCCCCCCAGAATCCGAAATTATCTCCCCGGTCCCCTAGCGTTTTTGTGTGTTTCCTCACGTCTAAACCAGTCAGAGATGATTTCCAGACGTTCAGCTGTATGCAAATGTGTTCAACAAACACCCAAAACATTTACTCTGCTCATTTAAGCCCAGTAAAATACTTTGCTTTTCTTGAAAATGCCTCACTGGCAACCCCTTTAATCATAATCCATTCAAAGTGTCTATATTCAAGCCCTCATCCAACATTGGAGTGTCCTTGATACTTTTCCTTATAGAACTGAAGCACCTTTATTTCTGCTCTGCCGTATCAGGACCAGAACAGCCAGACAGAGAAACGGCTTCTTTCTAGAAGCTGTCAGACTTACAAACTCTGCGACACACTAAGAATCTTTTCTCATGTGCAATAACAGATCACACCATGGACCCTTTTCATTTACAATAAATGTAAACATTTATATTTATACCCGTACTGCCATCACTATTGTATTAATATTATTACTATGCAGCTGCACTTTAAATAGCTTGTAACCATTTTTTTCCTTTAGAATCGGATGATGGTTTTAAACTATAGTGCTGTTCATGGGACCTTGGTACCTAATTTTGTTCCCTGCCATGCTGCTCCCATGTTCTCTTAATGACAATAAACCATCTTGAATTTTTGTTCAAAGTCCTTGGGCCTGTCTGCTATTTTGAGTGCAAAGTAGTAGAAAGCTAGAAATTATTAAACAGCTCCTGTAATGCAGCCGGAGTTTGACCCCCCAACTGTGATTATTCTGTTTGTTTACGCTTATTGGTGTACAAAAATCCCCGTAACCCTGTCAGACACTTTCTGTTACCCATAATTACTATCAGATACTTTTATATCTTGAGTTCAAGCTCATGGGAGTTTTACTAAAATGTTCTAAGGGCAGAATGAAAAATGATTGGTTCAGAGAGATAACCAATCATATTATATTAGAGGTTGGTCAAAGCAACTAGAGGAGGTGGGACCAACCAATCAGATGTCTTTGCCCCACCTCTAGTTATTTGGACCCCCCTCCTCTACAATCTGATTGGTTATCTCTCAGAACCAGAGCGATTCTGCCCTCAGTACATTTTTTGTGTAAGTAAAACTCCCATGAGAGAAATTTAAGTCAATACGCTGCATCAGTACAAAGTTTTAAAATGGGTAGCTGTGCAGAAAACACAGAGGAGTTTAGAGTAAATGAAATGTCACATGATCCGCCAGTCAAGTTTTTGCACGCCAGAGGTTTTTACCACTTCTCCATTTAATTCTTAAACTGCAGATTTTTATTCTTGATAAGCATTAGAGAGTTGAGTGAACAACTATCATTGAAAATATAGAATAAATATAAAATAAGTTTCCTTTTTGGTATGGAAAGAGTATGTCTGACACAGTGCATGTCTGACATCCTATTAACTGGTTGTATGGTGATGGCATAGTCAAATTCTAGGCTGGCCTTTAACTCTAAATGCACTAGTTAATTGTTTCATCCCATGTACAAAGAATGCCTTGAATTTTCTCTGCTGTTATAAGTCCATGAGGAGGTTATACTCAAGAATCAAAGGTTTGTCATTTTCTTGTTAATAAAGGTACTGGTGGTGAACATACTGTAAATATATTTGTTAGCAAAGAATATTGAATGTGTTTTTAGTAAATGTTAAGTGAGTAACATGCAAATGTAAAAAATTACAGTGAGTGCAAAAACTTTTGACTGCTGGTGTATGTATTGTGTGACTGAGCCCTGAAGCATTTCCATAGTTTGCAGCGTAGTCTGTGATGATGCTATTTATGAGTTAACCATAACTGGGAAAGTCTAAGTAGCTTACTATAGATTAATCTGTATCTCCAGTTTACGGCCCTTCCGTCCCTGCACTCACTGATCCCTCCTGTCCCATCCGTCTTGCAGGTGACACACTGGCACAGCCCCTACTTCTTCGCCTACTTTCCGACAGGGAACTCCTACCCCGCCATGCTGGCCGACATGCTATCTGGGGCCATTGGCTGCATCGGCTTTTCATGGGTGAGTTCGGCCTCCTGGAACGATACAATTCTGTGATCATCATCTGTTCCAACCTGTTATATCTCAGTGATTTTCAGTTTTGAAATTAAATCTCATTATTACTCAAAACTACTTTTTATCTATTTTTTTTCTAGTCTCCAATATGGCTCTGTGTGTGTGGAGTTTGTTCTCTGTTTGTTCTCCCCATGTCCTCATGGGGTGTCCTCTGGGTTCTCTGGTTCTGCCCCCACAGTCCAAAAACATGTTGAGGTTAATTGGAGTAAGCAAATTGCACCCATGTGTGAGTGTATGGTGTGTGTGACTGTGCCCTGCGATGGGTTGGTGCCCCATCCTGAGTTGTTCTCTGGATATCCTGAGTAGCCTCCAGGATAGGTTCTGTACCCCCCCAAGTGGTTGCAGAAATTGGATGGATCTTGTTTTTTACCCCGAGATTAAATGGTTCTGATTAATTTTTTTTAAATCTTATTTAACAGTTTTATAAATTTTTATTATTATTACTGATTTATTATCGTCCATCTTTCTATATTATTTTTCTTTGTATTCTGTATTTCCTCCAGGATGCAGATGGAAAAGCATTTCACTACAGCTATGTACAGCTTACATTTGTGCAAGTCACAAGTAAAACCTTTGGTCCCCTTCCCAGGCTGCTAGCCCCGCCTGCACCGAGCTGGAGACGGTCATGTTGGACTGGCTTGGCAAGATGCTTCGGTTGCCGGGAGACTTCTTGGCGGGGACAGAGGGAGAAGGCGGCGGGGTCATACAGGTAAACATGTGACACACATTGACACATTAGACAGCAGCCTTCAGGTTTGCCAACTTTGGGCAGCTGGCTGGCGTGTGATTTTCAATTTAAGTCTGCACATGCATTTTTTTTTTTTACCTTGTAAATAGTCTGCAAGGTTTGCCAACTACCCTAATACTTTAGATGTAACTAATTTTAGGTTCATAATGGAATAATATAGATTTGCTGTACGATTTCTAACGTAAAAGTGAGAGTCTGAAACCGTGAATGTCTGATGCATGAGACTTGGCAACCCTGAGCTTTACCACAGAAATCAATCAGTCCTCATTAGGCGTGCAGTTGGTGTGACTAAAATGGATGCAGGAATGTTACCGTTCAGCCAATCGGCTTCACCAAAATGCATCTCATTCATATCTAACCCTGTGAAACTAGCTGCCTAATAGTATAAAGCAAGTTCACTGTGTGTTTGGATTAATGGTCCAACTCTTGGAGTTTTACGCTTTGGTTATTAAAAAGGCCAAAATGGCATTTGCTTTGTGACAGTCCTAACAAAAATCCTCCGTTCCGTGGTCTATTGCCCATGTGGGAGCAGCATGTTATCTGCATTTGTTTATTCTGAAGCTTGTTTTTTTTTTTTTTTGCTATACCTGTATCAAATCACTTTGTCACATCAGTGACAGTGCAGGTGAGTGAAAAACCTGCATGTAAAGTCCCATAACTGCAATGACAAAGTAGTGCAAAAAAGCAGTAGTCAAATAGGAAGTATGCAAAAGATGCTAATATCCCTCTAAAATGCCGTACAGTCTCACTCAGCCATTGTGAGGTACTGTTGTAGGGTTTATAATGTTCCATGGACGTTTCACTCTCGTAGGGTTTAGAACATTCTATGAACGCTTTACTCTGGTAGGGTTTATAACGTTCCATGAACGCTTTATTCTCGTAGGGTTTATAACGTTCCATGAACGCATTACTCTCATAGGGTTTATAACGTTCCATGAACGCATTACTCTCGTAGGGTTTATAACGTTCCATGAACACTTGGATCTGTTAATATGTCATAAATGTGGTTTTTGTGGGGCAGTTGGCTGCTACTGTATATTACCCCTTTGCCCCGCCTTGCATCCGGTGACCCCCCTCCCCCCCACCAGGACATTAGAACCCTGACCTGATGAGTCGCCACTAATCACTTTTCAGCAGTACTCT
Organism: Paramormyrops kingsleyae; assembly: GCF_048594095.1. Lineage (NCBI taxonomy): Eukaryota > Metazoa > Chordata > Actinopteri > Osteoglossiformes > Mormyridae > Paramormyrops > Paramormyrops kingsleyae. The sequence continues at coordinate 28,254,272 of NC_132805.1, forward strand.
TGTTTCTGTATTAAAATGAATAGCCTCAAAGGATTGTGCTTCTTAGTTGTGTTGGAGCGAATGTCACGACAGCAGTAAAAGGCTTTTGTTTTTTGTTGTTTTAAATTTCTCAGGCTGTAAATGTCAGAGCGACTTCGGGGTAATTGGCTGTGATCTGCCTAGATGATGCCACGTTAGTGATGCACAGAGCATTCGGCGGCCTGTTTATTTCCCCTTTTCGCCACAATTTGTCCATCATCGATTTCTCTCCTCCGCCTCACGGTGCTGGAGAGGTGCCGGAAATTGCCCTTTATTGCTGCTGCAGGCGAGAGGCGAGAGCATAGGAAAGCACCACACACCCCCCCCCCCCCCCCCACCCCAGTCAGGCGTACAGCACGAGACAGCTGTCAGACGACAGACCATTTCATCTCTAGGTGGGCGGGGGTCTGCTCCCTCCTCTCGGTTATTGTTGCCCTGCTTTTCAGCGCCGTTCACTATGGCAACAAACAGGGCCATTTGTGGTCTGGCTCTTGCAGATTTACTGCCCGGCACACGAAAGACACAGCAGCGCTCCAGAGAATGTCAATTAAACTGACAGGGAGCGGCTAATGCAGCTTAACATTTGTTTTCATTTTGTGCTGCTGTGTGGAGATGAACTTTAGAGGATGAAAATACAATTCAGTATGATACCAATAATCTGCTATTTTTAGTACTTGTTTCTTGACTCTTATCCAAAGCAGGTGACAGTTTTTGGCATTTTTCCCAATCACTCTCATAGCTCCTGCTCCCTTACCGATGATTGCATAGTTCAAAGCATAAAAACTGATAAAAATATATTTTATATAAAAAATATAAAGTATTATAAACATAACTATAACTATTCATAAAAAGGCATGACACATTATAGGCATATTTTTTATACATTATGAATGCTCTATGAAGCGCTCATCTATAATGCAATCCATTTACATAATGGATTATAGATACTTTCATAATGCTTTATAGCGGTCAGTATAGGTCATTATAATGCATGTATGAGAGCTTCATAGAGCAGTTATAATGCATAATTAACAAGGCTGTAAATAGTTATAGCTATGTTTATAATACTTTATGAATGTATTATAATGCATTATGAAGGTATTTATAATGCATTATACATGAGTGCTTTAAGTAAAGTCTTACCCAATTGGGATAATAGAACTAAAATGAAATATAAATAAAATGTAGCTGTACCTTCAGTACTTCCTTTTGTCTTATTCTGCTTTAAATGATTAATTTCTTTGATAGAATTGCTGTAAAAGTTACCTGCACAAACACAACTGTACAGTTAGCTGATTGGTGTTTTACTAATCCAGTTACCGACTATAACCAATTGCAGGCTCCGAGAAGCCCTATGTGACTCCGTCTCATTCTTCCCAGTCCCTTGGGGTGTATAGAGCAGCTCGCAGCATGGGTATCGCCATGATCGCTTCACAGGGAGATGTCCAAGGTTTCTGAGGTTTCTAAAGGTCAGCAGTTTCGTATGTGAATGAGCATTGGCTAATGCTCTTGTTGGGTCTTGCAATTATGTAGTTGTTCTGGATGCAGCGAAGGAAAAGATGGCTTCAGCCGATCATAATATGCCCTGTGCTTCCAGAGTCACGTGCCCCGTGTTACAGACATCTACTTCATATGGATCAATAGTGATTCGCTATTCCAGAGACCAGTGGTTGGCTCGTGAATATATTTGTGAGTCTCCACTTAACACATGATCAAAGCAAACCCTGCAGCTCGTATCTATTGCAGGTGTCAGAGTTTCTGCTTCTCTTTAATGAAAGGACACAATTGCAGTGAAGCGAACACTCCACTAAAATTCATCTGTTATGCTCATGACCCATATGTGAGGAATGTATAATACATCTTACTAATAAAATGTATGATACTCGTAATCCATCTTCCTAAATCTGGGGCAACTCCTGGGCAAATCTGGGGTACATCCTGGTTGGGATGAAAGTCCTTTTAATTCAAATTAAATTAATGTTTTCAGACTGGAAAGCGTTTTGATTTTCATAGGGTGCATTACTGATGTATTTTACAAGTCACTCAATATTTACATTTGCATGTGTTTATTTAGCATAAGTTGATATCCTAAGTGAGACATAATATATAAAGATAAGAGAGCGAGAGAGGAAAGGAGAAACTACCTCAGGATGAGATCCTGTGCTCAGCCATGTGGCGAGTGGAACCTCAGCAGCACACTAGCCTGAATGGACCAGTGTGAGGTTTTTTCTGGTGGCCAGAGTGCCAATCCTGCCACCAATCCCCAAGTTATTCCCTGTAAGTTGGAAGACCAACTTTTAGGGCTGGATGTGGATTAACTTGCAATTGCTTCGTCCTGGGTAAGGGCCTTGCTCAAGGGTCCAACGGAGTAGAATCACTCTGGGCATTCATGGGATTTGAACCAGCAACCTTCCAGTTACTGGCACAGAACCCTTGCCTCAGAGCCACCATAATATTAGGAAAGAACACAGTTTTGTTCAAGTGCTGTTTACAAACTTGGCACTTAAAAAGCACGCATAAAAATACAGACACCTTACCGTGTTCTAGTGACCCAGTAGGTATTTTGGCAAATAAATTAACAATAATTTTACGATACTTTGCCATGCCAATTTGGTAGTAAATTGTTGCAGATGAGAAGTACGTGGCATGGCATGCCCTGGGAACAGCCTCCACATTGAATCGCATGACCCCATGAGAACTGTAACCGTTGCATCTGGGTCGATAGCGACCTGAGGTATGTACACAGCAGTTAAATCAGTTCCTATACCTAGTCAAACTGAAAAACCAGGGGGTTACATTCTTACAAGACCAATGCTAAATACATGAAAGGAGCATCCAGTGTTGCCAAGAGACCTTGACCAAAGAATAGCCAATGATGAAAGAGAGCAGGTCAATGACAGAATGAGTTCATTGAGGTGTTCTTGGAAGAGATTGGTCTTAATACGTTTCTTGAAGGTTGTGAGGGATGTGAGGCTTGCTCAAATGTCAGGAAATTAAATTGGCCTACAGAACCCTTGGGGCAAAACTTCTCATGAGATGAACCACATGAGATGTGCATGACCTCACCAGGGGTCTGTGTCCTTGCAGGGTACAGCGAGCGAGGCCACCTTGGTAGCTCTGCTGGCCGCTCGCTCCAAGATCATCAGACTCATCCAGTCTGACAGCCCAGAGCGCACGGAGGTTGAAATCACATCCAAACTGGTGGCGTATTCCTCTGACCAGGTAACCCTGCCCAGTCAAGCCAGAAACATCTGCAAATAAGTTTTGGGTCTGCATGAAAGTTCACTTAGAAGTCATCTTCAGCTTGCTTTAAAAACATGGTCTGGGGGGCAGTGAATCTGTTCAAAATGTTCTTTTGACTTGAAGGACATCACAGACATACCCATGGCTGTGTGACTCACACTATATGATCAAAAGTATGTGGAGACACCTAATTAATAGAGAAATTCCCTAATTAAGCCACACCCATTATTGACATAAATGTGTGACTGTGCTTAATTATACAATCTTCAGCAACAAATATTAGTAGAAGCATGGGTGGTTGTTGTTCACAAGAGATTAGTGACTTTCCACTTGGCGCCATCATCGGATACCATCTTGCTAACAAATCAGTTCCACACACTTCTGCCCTGCTAGAGCTGCCCTGGTGATCCACAAGTCAAGTGATAGTGAAGGTCAAAATGTCTGGAAGCAAGTTCAGTCATGAAGTGGTATCTACACAAGCTCATAGAACGGGAGCTGATCACCCGACATCAATACCCAACCTGAATGGCAGCAAATCTCACCAACAATGTTCCAACGTCTAATGGAAAGCCTTCCCAGAAGAGTACAGGCTATTATAGCAACAGTAACCTGACTAGCTTCTATTTTTCCATACCCTTAATTTTGGAATGAGATGTTGATCAAGCTGGTGTCCACATACTTTTGGCCATATGGTGTGGTTGAAGCTGAGGTCTCTGCAGTGTCACAGAAATCTGCAGGTTGGACCTGGAAATCCATGGGAGTGGGATCACAGTTAGGAGAGGGACACAACGCAAATCCGCATCACATCTGTATCGCTGCTCAAGACATGTCAAGGGACCAGACTTTTATTGCCCATTGAAAAGTGAAGACCCACCACAAATGGTCCAAGACACTTTTCACCAGCTTCCATTCCAGAAATAAGACACAGGTGTAACAAGATTGTGGTTTCTCCTCATACCATGCTTTGGTGACATCCCCGCCACCCCTCCCCAGGCGCACTCCTCAGTGGAACGGGCTGGTCTCATCGGGGGTGTGACGATGAGGAAGATCCCCACTGATGACAAGTTTGCACTTCGAGGAGAAACATTCAGGAAGGTGCTGGAGGAAGACAAGAGGGCAGGACTCATCCCCTTTTATGTGAGCAAAGACCCCATAGGCGGGGGGGCCAGGCGTGAGCTTCCTCGTTTAGATTTCCTCAAAGAATCAGCATGTCAGAGGTTTCAGGATGTAGCTTATCTGCTGTTTTCAGCATTTCTTAAAAGCTCTGGGGTAGTTGTGACAGTAAGAAAATAAATTAAATTATTATTATTTCACAAATAATTAATCTTCACAACAGTCTCTTGTTTAACTTATAGCTCAGGATTAACTTGTATAATAATATCCCATCCCTCCTGATATATGAGGCAAATTATTTCAACCCAAAAGTAAAATCCTTTTTGCAGAAATGCTAATAAACATTATTGAATCTTATGCACTTGAATGGCATGGAATATTTCAGCATTTTTCAGCTTTATGTTGTTCAATGCCTGTTTGTTTTTTCCAAAATTTTTCATGGTGCGTTTGTTTACCTGGTTATCAGCTGTGTGCTACCCTGGGGACCACTCCATCCTGTGCATTTGACAACATAATTGAACTGGGTCCCATATGTGAGTATGTCTCATTATATGTGAGTATGTCTCATTCGAAGACTTTGCCCAGCGAGAACAAGTGCCTGACGTGTCCCCTGTACTGCAGGTACCTCGGAGAGCGTCTGGATGCACGTTGACGCAGCCTACGCAGGCAGTGCCTTCATCTGTCCTGAATTCAGGCCCCTTCTCAATGGTGTAGAGGTACGCTGTTATTGCACTTACTATACACTAATCTTAGGCACAGTACAGTGCTGAGAGACGAGAGAATCACAGAGTAACATGCAGACCCAAACGTGAGAATCAGAGTAACATGCAGACCCAAATGTGGGAATCACAGAGTAACATGCAAACCCAAATGTGGGAATCACAGAGTAACATGCAAACCCAAACGTGAGAATCACAGAGTAACATGCAAACCCAAACGTGAGAATCACAGAGTAACATGCAAACCTAAATGTGGGAATCACAGAGTAACATGCAAACCCAAACGTGAGAATCACAGAGTAACATGCAAACCCAAATGTGGGAATCAGAGTAACATGCAGACCCAAACCCTAGAGTTGACATTTGAGGCATTGGTGTCAAGTCTCACAATTTTTTATTTTGTCTATCTCACGGCTGTGTGATGTAAATCTCGCCGAATGTGATGCCATTAAACCAAACAAAACCGTTTATTTCAGTATCAGAATTGACATGCTGTGCAGGCTTATCTGAATACAAAATATATGCTGGGGTGGTCTCTGCTGTGATCCTGGGTAGTGAAGTACCTTGGTGACACTGCTGTCAGCTGTGCCCAAAATGGCAGAGACAAGTCACTCGGATGCAAAACGCCCAAAGTTTTCAGTTCAGTTGAGCCTTCAGTATGATTGTTTCGAGAAATCAAAACAAGTTGAAAACTGGTAAGGTATGTTTGGTAAGGCGGAATGAAAGGTGTGATGGCAAATCTGTTTAACTGCACAAATGATTTAGTACTGTAATAGAAATAATAATTATAAAAGCAAAAGAGCATTTTGTTTTTTTTTTTTTGATGTGACAGTTTTCATTGATTTCCATCACCCAACTCGCTGTCATGATTGTTGTTAAGTTGACATGTATAAGTAGGTTCTGTTATGAGTTCAGCAGTGACACTAATGTAGTACATAATGTGTTGTTACAATAAACAGAGAAGTGTGTTCAGAGTTTTTGAAAAGACGCTGTAATAGTGTGTGTGAGTATAATAGTGTGTGTGTGAGTATAAGAGATGTGTGTTTGGAGTATTTGGAAAGACACTGTAATAGTGTGTGTGGGTATAAGAGATGTGTGTTTGGAGTATTTGGAAAGACACTGTAATAGTGTGTGTGGGTATAAGAGATGTGTGTTTGGAGTATTTATACAAGACGCTGTAATTGTGTGAAAGTATAAAAGATGTGTGTTTGGAATATTCGAAAAGATGCTGCAATAATGTGTAAGAGTATAAAAGACGTGTGTTTTGAGTATTTGGAAAGACGCTGAGTGTGTGTGACAATATAAGAGACATATGTTTGGAGTATTTGGAAAGAGACATGAGTAACTCGTCCCACAATCAAAGCCAGATCAGAGCGCGCTGCCTCTCCAGCTCCATGGTGCAGAAGCACAGAGATAAAGCCCCATACAATATCCTGAGGCGGCATTAGACCTTCAGATAAAGGCCCCCGCTCCGTGTCAAAGAAATATCACTGTTTATCAGCAGCTGCAGTTCAAACAAAGCTCAGTACGGGGAAGAAACCCGTAAAGGAGCCTTTCCTTTATCAGTAGCTGGGTGGTGGGGGGGACTTTTCTGTAGTTTCGTTAGTTGCTAGGAAATGAGTGGAGGGCACCCCCCCCACATCCGTCTGCCCTGAGACCGCTGGTGCTTCTGCCTGGTTGCCTACCTGTTGATATCTACCGTTTAATATCCTCCCCGTGCCTCAGAAAGCAGACAGAGGATATGGAACAAGCAACACCAGGCAAACAAGTCACGCCTGTAGCACTGTCAGCAGGCCGCCAGCAGGGGCACTGTGCTTGTTTTTGAATCCCCGTTTTATGAAGTTAAGAAGTGAAATTCATAATGATCATCTTTCTAATTAGTGGCAGTACCTTGCAATGCAGTTTAATAATCCAGACCGCCAAAAATTTTCTAAATATATATATTTTTTTAATCTAATGGAAATTACACATTTTTATTTAGCAACCAGCTGAGAAACAGTGTGTTAAGTGGTATTGTTGCATGAATGCAATTAAATAACCCAAATGCAAATAAGCTATAAATTCCAAGGGAGGCTCAGAATTTAAAGAGAAGTCTGTCATTGATCTGTCTTGTCAAACAAACATGCATTTAACATTAAAGTTAAAAGTTTAATGCATTCTTGGTTGCAATTGTTTGTTTGTTTTTGTATAGTTTGCGGATTCCTTCAACTTTAATCCTCACAAGTGGCTCTTGGTCAATTTTGACTGCTCTGCCATGTGGTAAGCTTATTTTTTCTCCAAATTGATACATGATGTAATTTATATCTGTCCAACATTGTCATGTGCATGATTTTAGGAATGTGGACCGATCTTTGCTTGAGAATTAGAGACAACAGAATAGACTCCAAAGATTGATGCTATGTGATTTTGGGCTTGTTCCCAGTAAACATCCAATGATGTGTGTAAACTGATGATAGAGTAGTGTGAGTCCATGTATCTTTATTTAGACAAGATGATACTCTCTTTGAAGGAACAGGACTTTTTCAGACACCCTTCAATGGGGATTGTAGAGTGCAAAAAAGATGCATTTAGATTTTATTTATTTAGCAGTTTCTGGGGTATTTGGAGTTAAGGGCCTCACTCAGGGGCCCAATGGAGAAATCACTGTGCTGACCCTGGCGACCATAAAGTTTTCGATTACAGACACAGCATCCTAGCATGCTGAGCTGCACGCCACTCGCGGTGCTCCTTCCTCCACCTTCAGTTGTGGTCTTTTCGGCCGTGTCCCGCTTCTGTGTGGATAAACACAGAGGCGGAAAATCCAGTAAGTTCAGCAATAATCAGAGGAAATATTAGTTGAACCAAATAGATGACGCATCTTTTGCCCGAATGTCTGCTTGTTCTGCCACCCCAGTAATAAGCATAAAAGATCACAGAAAAACAAACACTTTGCCATCTTTCCCTGGCGTGGTATTTAACATCGGTTGATATTGATAAAACCCTCCTCGTCATCACATAGGTCACAGGAAACGTATCCTTGTGTGTTTGTTTATAAACGACAGCGATGATGATGGCTTTAATGAGCCCACTGACACTCAAAGGCTAAAAGGGTGTTTTGTAAGCTTCGTGTGTGGAGGCAACGAGGCTGACTCACTCGGAGAGGTAGGAAGGCACCTCCCAGCGAAATGCCGCTTTGGGGCAGAATTCTCCAGCCATCATTCAGTAGTCAGCCATCAGGTAAATCGCTCACTGGCAGCCGGCTGGCAGCCCTTGGATATCACTGTAAACATCAGCCCTTCTGTTATATATTCATAATTTCTCTTGGACACCTGTATGAACAGGGGCGAAGTGCAGTGAATGAATGATGAACGGATTCACAATTTCTGCAGATGGCAAAAACGCACAAGATTGTTAGTTTCACCAGAAACAGTGTGTGGTATCCACCCCCCCCCCCCCACACACACTTATTACCTTTCTCATGTGATGTCCTCGCAGTATATAAATCAAGTGACTGATGACATACTTATGATATTGCATCTTAAAGAGCTGCCTTTGTGGCGTCCTTGAATATATGAAACTTTCTTACTGGAACATCTTCTAATAAAACGAGATCTTGCTCTTCATAGCTTGGGGGTCACAGGGCAGGGTCAGTCAATGTGTGACTCCCCTGGAGCTGGGGGTTAAGGGCTTTGCTCAAGGGCCCACGAATATGTGATTGTTCTGTTAAGACTGCGGCTTTAACTGGGGAATCTTCTGATCATGGGCACAGAGACGTAGCCCCGCCAAACCACGTACCACCCACTGAAGATTTGCATGCTGTACCTGTGATCATTAGGTCACTGGTTCACATCCTGATCCCTCAGGATGGCCCTTAACCCCTGACCCTGCTTTTTCTCTCTGGATAAAAGCATCTACTATATAATATAATATATAATATAATATAATAGCCATATATATATTTGAGAAATGGATGTATTTCTCATTGCATTATTTTTATTTTTTGCCATGAATGAACCATCAAGAGTGGAATTGTGTCTCTGTGTCAATGATCCCAGGGTGAAGAATCGATCCGATATCATTGGTGCTTTCAAGATGGACCCACTGTATCTAAAACATGATCACCAGGAGTCAGGTACATAATTTTCCGTTGAGAAATACACACACTGACCATTTTATTATCTTATATTACCCCAACCATTCAAGAAAACACCTTGTAAATATAGCTGCTTAAATCACGACAGAAGGACACGTATAAATTTACTTGCAGTAAGAAAGGAAGCCCAAGGGAGGCAGTGTAAACGTCATTGGCAGGATCCATCACTTTATCCTGTTCAGAGAAATTACCCCTTTTAATGTCGTTTAATCTCAAGCAGCTAGTATTTTATTGACCGCAGCAGACTGGGTGCGTACCTGCTTTATGGGTGATATTACTCACACGCAGGATGTACATCAGACACATACATGTGGTTATGATCTGGGCCTTGGATGCTGACGTCACATAGCAAACCAGGGCCAGCAGGAGACCTTAGTTCCATTCACTCTTTCAAAAAAAAAAAAAAACCACAAACTGGCCAAAAACAATTACTCTCTGGCCGCTGTACCCCCTCAGGGCAACATGTGTGCTGTAGCTTTGTACCTTAACCCCTCACATCCCCTGGCCGTAGCCTGGCTCCGTCACTCCACTCCACAGACGGTGATGCGGCCGGGTCCATTGCCGCGGGCCATTTGTGCGCTGACAGGAAGACAAAGGGTGGCTTTGTGTCACCCCCATCCCCATCTTTTGTGTGGCGCTCACCTGTTCCTGGCGCGCCGTCTCTCCGCAGCACGACCGCAAAGCGAAATTACAGATGAGGCGAAATTGCTGGTTACTAAAACAGCCCTTGGATTTTATCTGGGTAATTTAGCTGCCTGGCCAGGCGCTTGCAGGCGGGGGCGTGTTTGATGTCAAAATGCTCCTAAATCGAGAGAGATGGGTCTGAAATGGCATTTCTGATGCAGCTCCGATGCCTCTGAAACAATAACCCTGCATATGAAATTTACACAATATAAACGTGCGGACCGCAGTATTATTTGATGATAAAGGTTTTATAAATCTGTTGCTTTCTGTTACTGTCCAAGTATCATTTCTATATTTAATTTTTATTTTGTCTTGCTTCAGGGCTGGTGACAGACTACAGAGTAAGTACATGTATGTGTGTCTGTCCTTGTGTGTGTAAATATTCTGCCTGTAGGGAGAAGCCTGGGCTTTGGTGGTCTGTCCATAATCCTGTGTCTGCTTTTTCTGTAGTGTATGACGGACAGGTGTAATATGTCTGTTGCCATCTGTTGCCCTGCCACAGTGCCGTAGCTGCTCTCACTGCTTCTTCATTAGTCAGTGATGTAATTAGCTTGCTGTCCAGACCTCTATTGCACTGCGATTATTGCTAAGCAGGCCTGTGTCCGGTATTCAGGGGAAGCTGGGTATCACTCTTTCTTGCTACTAGTGACAGATTACTATTAAACACTCTCCAGTACTCACTGTTAGATACCCCCCCCCCATGATATTTTTAAAATACCTTCCATACTCGACCACTGTTAATAATCCCTCAATACTAACTGTTAACTACCCCCAATACTCACTGCTAAATACTCCTGATATTCACTGTTAAATTCCCGCCATATTCCATGTTACCCCCAAATACTCACTGTTAAATACCCCCCCCATACTCACTGCTAAATGCTCCCCTCTCCATACTAACCACCCCACAGCACTGGCAGATTCCACTGGGCCGGCGATTCCGCTCCCTGAAGATGTGGTTTGTCTTCCGGATGTATGGGCTAAAAGGCCTGCAAGCCTATATCCGAAAGGTACTGTAACTCACCCACCCCCTTCTGTCAGCCCAGGAGACTTTTTTTATTGCTTTTTCCGTACATTCTGAATTAGGTGTCATTTCAATATTAAATGTGTCAAGTTTCCGTTCTGCCTGCAGGAACATTCGTCCTACCCGCTGACAGGAGTCTGTACCCTAATGTAATCTTACTTTCCTCCTAATTGACATTAGAGCTGTGGTACCAGTAACTTGCACAGCACCTGAGTATCTCCGGTAACTTAGTATTTCAAGCAGTCTGCCGTTTCCTGCTGGCCTATTTTCAGTTGTAAAATACTATCTGAAAACTGCCAGTTCTCAGAATAACATTCTGCCATCCTTGTTAATGTTCTGTCTTCATTAATCATCGAGTATTGTTGGATCACCAGTGTTAAAAGCATAGAGACGCTAAATGAATACTGTGAATGTCCATGCATTTTGTACAGAGACACTAGGCAGCCACCTAGTGGCAGAATAAAACATTTACAAAGTGACAGAACAATCAAACTGGACATTAATATTTGTGTGTGTGATTTTACAGCACGTGGCCCTTGCCAAGGAGTTTGAGGGGCTTGTTCTGGCTGACGGGCGCTTTGAGATCAGCGCGGATGTCATCCTGGGTCTTGTCTGCTTCAGACTCAAGGTAGCAGGAGCGTATGGGGCTGGAACTTTCCAGAGCATCCACAGAGATGGTGTTGGAGGCTCTGATCCTTGGCTCTTTCCCCCCCACAGGGATCTAACGATCTAAACGAGACCCTGCTGAAGCGCATTAACAGTGCCAGGCGGATACACCTGGTCCCCTGCCAACTAGAGGGCAAATTCGTGCTGCGCTTTGCCATCTGTGCCCGCACCATCGAGTCCCGGCACGTGCAGGAAGCCTGGGCACACATCGTCCAGGTGGCCTCGGAGCTGTAGCTGCTCACCTCTCACAGCAGCGACCTGGCCATACCTTCACCTGTGTGTCTGCATATTCATGTCGAGTATGAAGAGAAAGTGTCATATTGTTTGTGAACTGCAGGGGGCACAGTTTGGTAACACATTTTTAAAGACAGAAATCAACAGAAATCAAAAACAAAAATTAGGTTTGAACTGGTTTGAATCTTTGAGTGCGGTGAAAGAATTTTATTCAAAAAATCTAATTGGTTTGTAAAAAATGACTGTTTATAACCTGAATGACAGATGGGGCCTGGGTCCCAGTGATGCTGTTCTGGTCAGTTTACACTGCAGTTACCCAACCCAGTCCTCGGACATCCACAGCCGGTCCACATTTTTGCTTCCTCCCAACTCCCTACCAGACACACTACATTTTTGCTCCCTCCCAGCTCCCAGTAAGCAAAATCATGGACTCTCTGCAGGTCCCCATGGACTGGATAGGGAAACAATGGTCTGCAGGGCTGCATCTTAAAGGGATGCTCCTCCCCCCTACCTCCAAATCCCCATCAGCGACAGGCCAGCCTTTCTAAAGATATAGATAGGATCTGACATGAGGAGAGGTCAGGTCAGTTTATCCAGCTGCTTAAATTCTTTAGCCAGCTTCAGGTGGCTGCGGTAGGACCAGAGAAGGGCAGGAGTGTGTCAGATTATCAAGATTATTATCCTTGATTAACACAGTTAATCAGTTGGCAATCAGGAACTTCCTGTTCTCTGTGTTTACAGTAACCACTTCTGAGGTACCAAATAGCCAGCAGATCGGCCTTAATGCTGCATGCATTAGCCAGGCCATTTCCGTTATGTTTTTGCAGATTATACCAATATCTGCAAAAAAAAATAGGCAGCCATGTTATTCTGTGTGATGTACATAATCTCTGTGATGTGTATCGTCTGTTTCTCTGGCTTTCAGGAATAAAGTACAAAGAGAGTAAAAACATCCCACAACTAGTTATCAATGTACTGATGCGAAAGCATTGGTGTTACAGCTCTGTGATGAGTGGTATCTGGAACCACCTGGTTTGAGAATCAGCGCTAAAACAACGTTCAGCGTTCAATGTGGAAATGAATGCCTTCATAAGTGCTTATTTCATAACTGGATGTATAAAATGCAGTCTGCATTAATGTTTTAATGTTCATAAGAAGTATATAAAATGCATATCTAAAATGCCTGTTATGGATACATTACTTAGTTGTGAGCTGCGTTTAGAACATCCCAAAAAAAAAAACTCCCATGAATGTAAAATTTTGGATGCCCAAACACTTTACTGATTGTCTGATATTTGATTACAGGTCAATAAAACGGTAACACGATACAAACCAAGGTATGATTTTGTTAGAACAGAATTACTGATGCAGTATTGTGCTTATTTACAAAAGGAAAACAATGATGATTTTATTTTTCACATCACAGTTGGCTGCCAGACCCCTTGTAATATACTGTCTCTGCAAACAGCCCATCTTGTGTAACAGGGCGGGTCCCCGTGCGGCTCTGCTCTGCGGCTCTGCTTCCAGGCATCCGCACCAGTTCCCAGCTCCCTCCTGAATCAGTGTCTACTTTTCCGGAGCTGCAGTGTTAATGAGTCTCAGTGCAGCACAGGGGAAAATGCTGCGCTTGTCCTGCTTGGTCGAGTTTTTTGTCCTCATCATCACAGCCCTGTTTGATTCCGAATGAGTACAAGTTGTAAATGTAACTCCTCCCCATGTGATTTACCTGTTTTTATTGCTTACACTGTTTACAGCAGTGTGGGACTGGAGGTGCCGTTGGCGCAGGGTCATAAACATGTAGATTCCCCAAGAAAATACAACTGGTGTGCATATGTGCTGCAGTGTTAAAGAAATAAATATTGTTATATCATTATTATTTGTACCCCATGTAATATTATTATTATTATTATTGGTGTTGTTGTCCTCCACTTATAAGTCAGAGTTTGTGAATTTCAAGTCTTATTGACACGTGTTTGGAGGATCACAGTGACATTCTTGTGCCACAGTTGCAGGGAAGGGGCTAGGTGCAGAGTGGGCAATAGGACAACAACAGTGCAAATAAAGGACAACATGGCAGTATAGTAATGGACAAGACAATGTAAGACAGGTATTTGATTATTTCCCCAGACCTTGTGTGCATCCATATACCCGAGCCTGAGGGCATGTTTTTGAGCCGGTGTGCGTGTGCTTGAGGTCATGCGTGTTCCCAAGCACGTATGCATGTGCCCACTTCTCCTTGTGCATCCTGTGAGCTTCATTGGGGTCTGGCTTCTTCCCGTAGCTTTGATCGCACTGGCATCCTGTCACATCTCTGTGCTGTCTGTAACCTGGGGGTAACCTGCAGCCACTCCAGTTTTCCCCTACAGTTATCAAATTGTCCATAGGTGTGAATCCTGGACTGTTTTAACATTTCTCATCACACTGGAGGCTACCAGTTGTTTCACTGCCAAGCGAACTGGCACAAAGCAACCTAACAATAAGAAAACGGCACAAAATTACTAGACTAACATGACATGTATCCTGTGTCTTTGGCACCTTTTACACTTGGATTTACGATGCATTATGTGTGATCGGATCACAATTGGACAGTTGAGACACGTGGCCGTTTACACCAGTTAGCCGTAGGAAGAGGATCCTTCCAAAAGAGAACCTCTTCATGCCACTATAATGAACTTGGTCTTCGAATGCAGACACTGAAGGCCACAGCCCCTGAAATGGGACACAGCCATTGTGACGTCCTTGTGAGGGACACGTGAGGAAGCATTAGTGTTTATGTGGTCAAATGTGTCCCGGATCACTTCGGCAGTGGTTAGAGTGATCGGATCACAATGCGTCTTGGTGGTCGTTAACACTTGTATTTAGTGCTGTCCCCTTGTGAACCGATCGCCCAAGTGTAAACAGGGTCTATGATACTGTTCTGCTAGCGTGGTAGACAAATTGTGAACACGATCAAATCAACATATGCAAAAATTCAAGACTTTAGCCTCAGGGACGGAGTAAGGCATCTTACGTTAAATCCTAGGCCACAGCAGAAGAAACGGTTTAACTTCTTAAATTTGGCCTATCGATCCACTGGCGTGACACCCCCTCCCTGATCAGTACATTTCACTGACAGCACTCTCAGCCCCACCCTGATCAGTAAGTTTTATCAATGGCCCCCTGCGCTTTGATTAACATGTTATTGATGATCCATCATTTTAAATTCCCGCTTATTTCTCTTTCAGCTCCGAAAAATAGTTGAAATTGCCCACTTAGGGGGCCCCCTACCCACGTCAGACTGGGGCCACCAGAAAAGTTAGTTGCCTCGGTAGCATCT
Source organism: Paramormyrops kingsleyae (assembly GCF_048594095.1). Classification (NCBI taxonomy): domain Eukaryota; kingdom Metazoa; phylum Chordata; class Actinopteri; order Osteoglossiformes; family Mormyridae; genus Paramormyrops; species Paramormyrops kingsleyae. Next base: position 28,269,421 of record NC_132805.1, read on the forward strand.
GGGATAGGTGCGGAACCCCAGACAAATGGCTACGGAAGATGGATGGATGGATTAGAGAAAAGGAATGAATTATAATAATGATAGCATGAGCATTTTAAACCTACTCCTCACTCACTCACAGTCACTTGCTTACTGACACTCACTTGCACTCCTCTCCAGATCTCCTATTCAATGATAATAAAGCAGCTTACCGTGCACCTATGATACCATGAAGATATGGCACTATACAAGGTGTAGCATCACTGGGAAGCTCCCAATGTGTAAGCCGCTTGGCTGATTCCTTGTCAAACTTTGCAGACACATAGTATCATTGAAAGTGTACACCTGGCTACATATTGAGACAAATCACATCAAAATTGAAGCAGCAGCACTAGGTGGCAGCAAAGGAAGAGGAAGATGGCTGTACCTATTACATATTTCTGTGATTACAATATTACCATAGATTTTTTTTCTGTTTAGCTATCTATGGGGCTGAATCTCCAAGGCTGTGCCTTCAATCACACCACTGCTAGGCTTCTTCCATTTCCTCCCACAGTCCAAACACATGCAATTTGGCAACAATACACTATAATATGGCATCCTGACCATGGTGTCCCCTGCCTAGTCCCTTGTGATGGGCTGGCATCCTGACCAGGGTGTCCCCTGCCTCATCCCTTGTGATGGACTGGCATCCTGACCGGGGTGTCCCCTGCCTCGTCCCCTGCGATGGACTGGCATCCTGACCGGGGTGTCCCCTGCCTCGTCCCTTGTGATGGACTGGCATCCTGACCGGGGTGTCCCCTGCCTCGTCCCCTGTGATGGACTGGCATCCTGACCGGGGTGTCCCCTGCCTCGTCCCCTTTGATGGACTGGCATCCTGACCATGGTGTCCCCTGCCTAGTCCCTTGCGATGGGCTGGCATCCTGACCAGGGTGTCCCCTGCCTCGTCACCTGTGATGGACTGGCATGCTGACCGGGGTGTCCCCTGCCTCGTCACCTGCGATGGACTGGCATCCTGACCGGGGTGTCCCCTGCCTCGTCCCCTGCGATGGACTGGCATCCTGACCGGGGTGTCCCCTGCCTCGTCCCTTGTGATGGACTGGCATCCTGACTGGGGTGTCCCCTGCCTCGTCCCTTGTGATGGACTGGCATCCTGACCGGGGTGTCCCCTGCCTCGTCACCTGCGATGGACTGGCATCCTGACCGGGGTGTCCCCTGCCTCGTCCCTTGTGATGGACTGGCATCCTGACCGGGGTGTCCCCTGCCTCGTCACCTGCGATGGACTGGCATCCTGACCGGGGTGTCCCCTGCCTCGTCCCTTGTGATGGACTGGCATCCTGACCGGGGTGTCCCCTGCCTCGTCACCTGCGATGGACTGGCATCCTGACCGGGGTGTCCCCTGCCTCGTCCCTTGTGATGGACTGGCATCCTGACTGGGGTGTCCCCTGCCTCGTCCCTTGTGATGGACTGGCATCCTGACTGGGGTGTCCCCTGCCTCGTCCCTTGTGATGGACTGGCATCCTGACCATGGTGTCCCCTGCCTCGTCCCCATTGATGGACTGGCATCCTGACCGGGGTGTCCCCTGCCTCGTCCCCTGTGATGGACTGGCATCCTGACTATGGTGTCCCCTGCCTCATCCCTTGTGATGGACTGGCATCCTGACTGGGGTGTCCCCTGCCTCGTCCCCTGCGATGGACTGGCATCCTGACCGGGGTGTCCCCTGCCTCGTCCCTTGTGATGGACTGGCATCCTGACCGGGGCGTCCCCTGCCTCATCCCTTGTGATGTACTGGCATCCTGACTGGGGTGTCCCCTGCCTCGTCCCCTGCGATGGACTGGCATCCTCACTATGGTGCCCCCTGCCTCGTCCCCTGCGATGGACTGGCATCCTCACTATGGTGCCCCCTGCCTCGTCCCTTGTGATGGACTGGCATCCTGACTGGGGTGTCCCCTGCCTCGTCCCTTGTGATGGACTGGCATCCTGACCAGGGTGTCCCCTGCCTCGTCCCCTGCGATGGACTGGCATCCTCACTATGGTGCCCCCTGCCTCGTCCCTTGTGATGGACTGGCATCCTGACTGGGGTGTCCCCTGCCTCGTCCCCTTTGATGGACTGGCATCCTGACCATGGTGTCCCCTGCCTCGTCACCTGTGATGGACTGGCATCCTGACCAGGGTGTCCCCTGCCTCGTCCCTTGTGATGGACTGGCATCCTGACTATGGTGCCCCCTGCCTCGTCCCCTGCGATGGACTGGCATCCTGACCGGGGTGTCCCCTGCCTCGTCCCTTGTGATGGACTGGCATCCTGACCGGGGTGTCCCCTGCCTTGTCCCTTGTGATGGACTGGCATCCTGACCATGGTGTCCCCTGCCTCGTCACCTGCGATGGACTGGCATCCTGACCGGGGTGTCCCTTGCCTCGTCCCCTGCGATGGACTGGCATGCTGACTGGGGTGTCCCCTGCCTCATCCCCTGCGATGGACTGGCATGATGACTGGGGTGTCCCTTGCCTCGTCCCCTGCGATGGACTGGCATCTTGTCCCAGGTATCCCCTGCCTTGTGCTCTTTGCTGTCTGGGACAGACTCCAGCCCTCCCTGTACTAGATAAGTGATCACAAGTTGGATGGATTTGAGAGTACATTCTTTCACAAGGCCTCATTATTACGTCAAGTTGTCTGTTGATGAGGAAGCGTATTTCCTAGATAATGTGCTACGTACATCATAAACAATCTGATTAGTGATATTTGTATGTAAAAGTGCATTCTGAAAGTGTGCAACTCAATTTCACAGCTGTTAACATGGACTCTTAGTGACTGTGATGTCCATTTGCTGTTGTTTTCCAAATTTAATGGTGATAATTGGTTTAATTGTAAATGTAAAACGGAAAAAATCTCTAAGGGCTGCTTTGCACCTTTCTGATTCTCCATTCCACACATTTGTACATTTCCTGATATTCCACAATTTCCTTGGCAGAAATGAAGGAGTTTTACTACACAAAGAGTTAGTTATATAAAACTATATATATATAAAACACAGAGTGGGGATCTATAGAGGTAAGTAAGGATTCTCTAAATACACCTGGCACCCTTAAATCTTTGTAGTACAAAATAATATATAATGATTAGCAGTCACATTTTGTTCAGTGATTGTCACTGTGCATAAATGAAGTGAATTAGGAAATTTTGATTCTCCTCCTTACAATGAATGTAACAGGGATAATGAGGCAATCTCTAATCTAATGGTCTAGCGTTAAATGCCCCCCCCCCCCCCACCACAATCCAAAAACATACATAGGGTAACTGGTATGGCTAATTTTACCCACTCAGGAAATTTCATCATTCATCATGGGGACCCTGGAATAGGGTGCTGTACTGTATATCTTCAGATGGTGCCTGATCCCACCAAAGGGTCAAATCCTAAAGCCACCCCTGGTGCAAACTCTTTCTGTTAGCCTTTCTGTTGCAGCTATTTGTGTGGGATTTCCAGCTTCAGGCTGCACTAAATGCAATGTGAGAGCGCTGCTCGGGTAGCTCTCAAGCATCCGTTTCCAAATCTAATTGTGCAGGGCTGCCTATCCGGCTCCTTCAGACAAACACGTATCGAATCGCACATTTAGCTGCTAAAAATACATGCTGCATCCTCACGTCGACCTGTGTACCTCGCAGGATGTGGCTCCCCTCAAACGTCATTCTTTCCACATTATCTGGTTTAGCTGCACCAATACAAAGTATAAATTTGCAGCAGAATAAAAACAGCGTAACTAAGCTCTACTCCAAAAAGTCCCTCTTCTTCTTCTTCTTTTTTGAAGGGTCGCCAACTCTCACGCATGTGGCGTGACTCTCACGCTTTCAGACTCTCATGCTCAGGCAAGAAATATTATTTCTTGCCTTATTTATTATTTAAATCTACATATTATTCCATTAAAAAATTAGCTACATCAAAAGCGTTGGGCAGTTTGCAAACCCTACAGACTATTTATGAGGGATTAAAACTCATGTGTGCGTGCATGGGTGTGCACACGTGTCTCGAACTAAAAATTTCACTCCAGCCAGCTGACCACAGCCGGCATACCTGTCTTTGCTTCATAACTGAGTCTCAACTTCAAATGTTAAGACCACTAAACTGCAAATAACTGCCCCCTCTCCAGTTTCAAGGACACCCCCCCCCCCGCCCCCAGTTACACCGATGCTCCCTGATATCGCCAACTTGTGACGGAGAATGAAAGCCATCTATCTGATATTTCTCTGAGTCTGAATCTTTAATAGTGGGATATTAATGGAATGCCCATTAGTGTCTGAGTGTGTGTTTTTGTGGGAGGAAAACTAGTTACAGAGGGTATAATTATGTTCTCTTATCAGCTTATTTTTAAATAAACACTCTAGAGAAGTGAGATGGTTTTTTTCCCCAGTGCCAAACAACAGCACCTGAAAAGTGTGGCTGATTGTTAGATAATTACAGTAATCGAGCCCAAGCCAGGCTATATAGCAGGTACTGGTAGCCGTTTTCCCAACCTAGGGAACCCCCAGACAGTCCACATTTTTGCTCCCTCCCAACTCCCTGCCAGACAATCTACATTTCTGCAATGAGCTGGGAGGGAGCAAAAACATGGACTGTCTGGGAGACCGGGTTGGGAAACCCTGGTTTAGAGCCCTGATACAGATCCAGCTTGAGCTGTGGCTCTTCATACTGCTTGCAGATAACTAGAGCCCTTGTAGCTTGTGTGGGAAATAATCTGTCTAATGGGCACTGGGGGTGTGGAGCACGATGCCCAGCCAAACATGCGTCAAAATGCAGAAGCGGGTGCAGCAGGGTGAACCGGCTGAAAGGGAGGAGGTTTAAAAAGCCATTTCACTCCTCCTTGATGTCATGAAATGCTGCTTGATGGAAGGGAATAACAGCCGATCCAGATGTTACAGGTAAGCGTCGATGGTTCACCAAACATCAGAAATGAAACGTCCAATTAAAATAATATGTCAGAAGTGTAAAGACCAGACAAGTTTGCCAATTAAGCGTAGGTTTCTTCACTCCCACCTTCAGAATTTTTGCGATATTACCAGGTTACTTTGAATAGCATATTAAAAATTAATAATGATCTATTATTACAATAATGATACAATCATGCAATAATAACACAGAGAACAAAATATAATGAGATACTGCATGTTTGCTCAGAACCCAGAAGGTGAATGATGCCAGTGGTCTCTAGGGATGGAGTCCAACGGGTTTTTCTCACAAATGGACGGGTCAGATTGAGCTGGGAGGGGCCTGATGTAAAGCCCCCCCCCGACGGAGGCACCAGGGAGCATCTTCTGTGCTCAAGCTTCTCATCACTAACGTCTGCCGTCCTGCCGAGGAACCGCATCTGACTCCATCCTGTCTCAGCGAGTAGCCAGCAGAGAGCGCGGTGAGCGAAGCCTTCAGCTGTATCGTTCTCTGAGGTGACACATGGGCTGGCGCCCGCGCGGAGCAGCAGATATGACTGCAGCCGTCTTATGCATCCAGACATTTTGATCCTAATCATTATTTTGAACAATTGACGGCGCGTGACTTTTACAATGTATATTTAAGTGATACTGTTCAGTTTTGTGTGTGCTTTTCCACAACGCTTATGGCTTGCAAGCAATTCCTACAGATGTGAATGATTTAAGGAGCTACACAAACTTAGAAGTAGTACTGGGACTGTGAAATGCCCAAGGTCTCTAGAATAATATATGACCAATTTGTTTTGATGATTTTTATAAAAAATAACTATCTTCTTCTAGCAGAATATGTCAGGCTGGCATGTAATGGGCAGGGACCTGGGCAGAGCAGACCTGTAGTAGGTCTGTAACTATAATACTTATCCCAAAACGCGAAGGTGCACTTGTACAATGTTATACGGCTTAATTTTTTGTTTCCTTCCATTGGGAATATTAAACTCCTAATAAGGGAAACTGTTCAATTAAGAATATGAACTCCAGTATCTCCTCCTCCTCTTTTGAAAGAGAATGACAACCAGAAATGTAAAGATTTCCAGGAAGTGACTCTGCTTTATTTGAACAGGAAATCATTAATCTTCTGGTAACTTTGGCTGCAGTTGTTTTTCCCAGCTTAAAATATGTGACACCCTAAAATCTTTCCATTATTTTGAAACAAATTGCTTAATTTATTTATTCTCTTTACTTTACAAAGCCTGTCTAAAACATAGATTTCATAACAATGGTTAAAAATAGAAATTGCACATTTTTTTTCTGTGTTTAATGTTGTAATGCCTTAAAATTATACATTTTTCTGTTAATTATATATTAGGGAATTTTCTACCAGAGTTTAAAAAACGTATTATTTAGATGTGATTATGGTGTCGAAATACTTTCAATTAAATGCGATATTGAACTAAAAGGAAAAAAGACTAAAGATTTTTTTTATTCCTTACAGGAAATGACTTCGAGGCTGGCCGTCTCTCTTGCCGTCTTCTTCCTGCTTGCGAGCATAGCTGTCATCATTACTGTGGCAGTCATCCAGGTTCACAAAACAAATTTTTTGTCACCAGGCCTTAAGGTAGGGCTTCTCCTGAAAGAGCGATCAGTTTCACCACATTTATTATTATTATTATTATTTTTGATAATCTTGATGTTTCAATACTGATTGATTACTCAAATGCCCCCACCAGAGTGTCTGAAGTGTCTCTATACATGTCAAAATAACAAACCGAGGAGATTTAAACTTTCATTTAGAATTTGTTCACAGAATATGGTACGAAGTGCCGAATGTGCTTCAGACTGCTTACTGGTTTGTACCTGTTTTCATGTCATTTCTGTGTGGAGGTCTTTAGCAATGAACATATTTGCTGTGAAATTATTTTTTTTCATATAAACTAAGATTCAGTTGAATGTAAAACATCTGGGCCCAGCCTATGCTCCGTTACTGACTGTGTTATGAGTTAGGGACCTTGCTCCATTACTGACTGTGCTATGAATTACTGACTGTGCTATTAGTTACTGACTGTGTTACGAGATGAATTGGGTGGGGTTTGTTCAACATTTTCCCCTGTCACCAATGACAGGTAGGCGGGGTTTGCCATTTTCCCCTGTCACCAATGACAGGTAGGCGGGGTTTGCCATTTTCCCCTGTCACCAATGACAGGTGGGCGGGGTTTGCCATTTTCCCCTGTCACCAATGACAGGTAGGCGGGGTTTGCCATTTTCCCCTGTCACCAATGACAGGTGGGCGGGGTTTGCCATTTTCCCCTGTCACCAATGACAGGTGGGCGGGGTTTGCCATTTTCCCCTGTCACCAATGACAGGTAGGCGGGGTTTGCCATTTTCCCCTGTCACCAATGACAGTTGGGCGGGGTTTGCCATTTTCCCCTGTCACCAATGACAGGTAGGCGGGGTTTGCCATTTTCCCCTGTCACCAATGACAGGTAGGCGGGGTTTGCCATTTTCCCCTGTCACCAATGACAGGTAGGCGGGGTTTGCCATTTTCCCCTGTCACCAATGACAGGTAGGCGGGGTTTGCCATTTTCCCCTGTCACCAATGACAGGTAGGCGGGGTTTGCCATTTTCCCCTGTCACCAATGACAGGTAGGCGGGGTTTGCCATTTTCCCCTGTCACCAATGACAGGTAGGCGGGGTTTGCCATTTTCCCCTGTCACCAATGACAGTTGGGCGGGGTTTGCCATTTTCCCCTGTCACCAATGACAGGTAGGCGGGGTTTGCCATTTTCCCCTGTCACCAATGACAGGTAGGCGGGGTTTGCCATTTTCCCCTGTCACCAATGACAGGTAGGCAGGGTTTGCCATTTTCCCCTGTCACCAATGACAGGTAGGCGGGGTTTGCCATTTTCCCCTGTCACCAATGACAAGTAGGCGGGGTTTGGCGGGATTTGCCATTTCCCTTGTCACCAATGACAGGTAGGTGAGTTTCACCAGTCTCCCCTCTGTCTTGTTGGCCTAACAAGGCCAATGTCACCATTTAGTTCCCTAAAATAAATGTATCAAAGAATGTGAAAGTTCTATAAGTAACAGCCATGGAAAAGGAAACTTAACCTGATTACTGAGCAGGAAATGGCCAGGTGTCCTGGCTTTAAATAACGGAGGCGCACGTCTCGAATAGTCCCCGGGGAAGCAGTGAAACATTTCTCCATGTGTTTCTAACTAATTGAAAAAGTAATTTAATTGCACAGAGGTCCAGCAGAAAATGGATTCGGTTTGCATCTTCAATCCCTGTGGGTGCGATAGCCTTAGCAACCCCATGGTATCCTGAAACCAATAGGAAATGAGAGGATACAAAGTGACGGGTGTAGCAGGAAAAAAATCTCATGATTTCATGTGCATGAAATGTTGGGGGAAGAGGGAATAAAATATGGCCGCCAGGGTTTTACTCCTCTTATTCAGAAAAAAAACTTAAACAATGACTTCAGTCTATCCCCAACAGCAACATTCAGTCAACTCTTAAAAGCGTAGCAATTAAAGCTTGACGAGGAGGATTGATTGCAGGCTGTAATAATTCCCTCAGAGCAGCACTGTGGCTCGGTGAGCATCAGGGCTCGGCCTTCCTGTCTCTGTCTCTCCCACATGTGGAAAGCGGCTGGATCTAAGGCGTCTGCTTTCCTCCTCCCCAGTATGGGATCGTCCTGGATGCAGGTTCCTCACGCACCACCGTGTACCTCTACCAATGGCCAGCAGAGAAGGAGAACAACACCGGGGTGGTCACTCAGACCCTGAAATGCCGAGTAGAAGGTAAGGAAGCGTTTCTGTGGGGGAATGGGGGCGAGACCTGTTAATCGCCATGACGACACAGCCAGTGTTTCAGATCAGCAAACAGTGACATGAGAACCATGAGTTCTGGATTAAAGATGTTGTAGAATCAGACATAAAGAATGCCTCTGAATAAGGAAGTCAGTTTCATAGGATTAATTTCCATGATCCATCCATCCATTCATAATATAAAGAAAACAGAGATTCCGTTCTCAAAGGATATACAGTATGACAGTTGTAGCACTGATTCTAACAGTAAATCACAAGCTGTGTTTCCATTAAAGTTTTGCACATATTTATAAGCAAATGTTCTATAAGTCAACAGAGCTAAATTGTGAATAGGGTGTTTTCAGTAATGGATGTCATGTGCATAATACCTGCAGCACTCATAGTTTTGTTGTATATTCAACAAAATGACAATAGAGCTTCTATTCTATTCTATTTCTACAATGCCTATTCTAACACTGTAAGCGATCTAATGGCTGAACTATATTGTGCATTCATCAGTCAGTGACCTGTAGTTGGTTGTTTCCTGTTGTATTGCATATTCATCAATCAGTGACCTGTAGCTGGCTGTTTCCTGTCTGTATTGTACATTCATCAATCAGTGACCTGTAGCTGGCTGTTTCCTGTGTGTATTGTACATTCATCAATCAGTGACCTGTAGCTGGCTGTTTCCTGTTGTATTGTGCATTCAGAAGTCAGCAATGTGTGGATATTTATTTCCTGGTCTCACTCCCAGGTCCTGGGATTTCTAGCTTTGGTCAGGACCCTGATCAGGACAGATGCACCTGGCACTCCATGAAGGAGTGTATGGCACAAACCCTGGAAACGATCCCTCTATCCCAGCACAATTCCACCCCACTGTTCCTGGGGGCGACAGCTGGAATGAGGCTGCTGAGGTTAAGTAATATTCTAAGTATCATTAGTTGTTGTGGCTGCATGTGAGTGGCTCTGATGCATTGATGTACTGTAGAGGTTGTCCTTGTCAGCTGAATCATGAGGAGTGACCTTTCATCCACAATCAACAGGTTATGCCTTGTACATCCATAATCAATACTGATTATCCAGTAGAGCAGTGGTGACCAACCCTGGTCCAGAAGATGTACCACCCTGCAGAGCTTAAATTCAGCCCTAATTTAACACATTGATATACAGATAGTCAGGTCCTTCAGTAGCTATGTTAACATAGCTGGCTTTTATACTGAGATGCTACTGAAGGGCCTGAATCTCTGTATCAGGCGTGTTAAATTAGGGCTGTATCTAAGCTCTGCAGGGTGGTAGATCTCCAGTAGCAGGGCTGGTGACCACTGCCCTAACCCATGCCTGGATATTTTTCTACTAGGTCTAAGAATGAAAGTGCTTCTGATAAAATCCTGCTGGACATCAGGAGGTACCTGCAGAGCTTACCCTTCAGCTTTGGAAACGCCTCCATCATCTCCGGTGAGGAGGAGGGGCTGTATGGCTGGATCACCGCCAACTACCTGATGGGGAACTTTGTGGAGGTTAGTGTAGCTCATTTTTACTGGCCTATTGAAAAAAGTTTCAATAAATGTTTGCATTTTATTGAATGACTGGCAACATTCTTTAAAAATGCATTTTATGTATTTGTTTTCTTGTTTATCACATTATAATCTTTATTGTGTTATGTGTTTTGACTGATGCAATTTTCAACATAAATATACAGTCCTTGTCACGTTGCTCTGTGCCCAGAGCTGGGTTTTGTTCCCCGTGTTTTCTGTTTTTTCCACACAGTGAATAAACTTGGAATGAGTAGCTTTGACTTGAGTTCACTTCAGTTCTTGGAAAATCAGCATTTCAGCAGAAGAGCAAAAGGACATTTATTATTTTGTGCAGCTATATTCCCAAGTTGCAAAGGCGCTTTACTCAATGTGCAAGCACATTATTCACCATGCTTTTAAATGGCACATTATTCACCACGCTTTTAAATGGCCATATTTACATTTTGCCTCGTTGGCATTTAGCATAATTTCTTTATGAGATTTGCTGTATAATGAACATGCAGCAGTAATGTTAAGCTGCTTATGCAGGATGTGAAATTCAGCATATTATTATGATACTCAAATGAGTGCTAAAAAACAGAGGGCTTCTACTGAAACAAGAAAAACATCAACGTCATTATGCAAGTTGAAAACAACCCATTGTCTTTCAGATTTAAGTACAGTATCTGAACAACCATTAAGCCACCAATGTACAATGACTCACCTTGAATATGAATGCTGAACACAAACCTTCTTAGTACAATTTCAAAGTTCATACATTAATATTATGCAAAAGGAACTTAAATGTCACATGTAACTGAAATGTGTGAATTTCAGTAACTGTATGCATGACACATGAAATGTTGCCAATGCACTATGAATCATTTTGAAAAATGACTCCTGAGCTCATACCTGACCTAACACAGGGGAAGATGAATGTGAACGGGGGCTTATACTCCCTGTCCTGTCGGCTCCTTTGGCCTGACCTCATTTCTCTGTTCATTGGCAGATCTGTGGCATTACCTCCTCTGTCCTCCTATGTCTCCATGCAGAAGAACCTGTGGAATGCCTGGGTGCGTCCACACGGTGCCAAGACCATCGGGTCCCTGGACCTCGGGGGGGCCTCCACCCAGATCGCCTTCTCCACCACCCCGGCTGAAGGGCAGGCACCCCCCGGGTACACGAAGGTGTGGCTGTACGGTTACGAGTACAGCGTTTACACGCACAGCTTCACGTGCTATGGCAAAGACGAGGCGGAGAGGAAGGTTCTGGCAAGCCTCGTTCGGGTATTGTCTGCGTTTTACTGCATTACACTTCCTTGGCCAGTGCACAATGGCCACCACCTCTCTCCCAAGCACCAAGTCAAGCTTTTCTATAATTAATGCATCTGAAAAATCCATACATTCTGTCTGCTTCTGGATCAGCGCAATATGAGCTATCCTTGGGCAAAAATGGAGGGGGATTAGAAAAGCAGGCAGCAGATGCATTATGGGGTTTTAAAAGCAAAGTGCGTGTTTTTCCAGCCTGGAGTTTGAAAGGGTAACGTCACCAGACCCCATTAGAAAGCCTATGCGTGACTTATAGAGACGGCCCTTAAACAGGCAGCCTTACTGTACCTGTCTGCTTTTGGTCTCACATAAATTGCTATTTACGTTGCATGAGTGGAGGCTGAATGGACCCTCCTAGGATTTTCACATGCTGTAGAATATATGAAAATGAGGAAAATGGCCAGACTCATTAAAGCTAACAGACAGGCCACAAGTGCAAAAATAACAGCTCAGTATAAATGTGCATAGAAAGGCGTCTCTGATCACACAACTTGTTAACTCTTGAAGTGGTTCTGGAGGCAAAATGGGCCCTACCCAGTACTATAGCCATTTGTAATAATGCGTGTCCCATCCAGTGCATGGATGAGTTTCTGTTGTTCCTGAACTCTTATGCTATGCAATAATACCACTTACAGTCAATATCTAGCAGGGAAGAAATTTCACAAACTGATTTATTGCAAAGGTGGCATCTTATGATGGTACCACGCTTGACCTCACTGAGGTCTTCAGAACACCTCATGTGTTCTACAAATGTTTGTAAACCTGCATGGCTAGGTGCTTGATTTTATACACCTGTGGCAATGGATCTGAATGAAACACCTTAATTCAATGATTAAGAGGTGTGTCCCAATACTTTTGTCATTATAGTGTATGAGTATGTATGAGTATGTATGTAGTGTATGAGTATGTATGAGTATGTATGTAGTGTATGAGATTCTTTATCTTTTGTTTTCCCCCAACTTAATGGTTTATGTTTCATAGAAGGTGCTAAACACTGTGAATGTCACTAGTCTTTAAGAATTTTTAAAAATAGCTGTAAGTATTACACAGATCTGATCTCCAGAGCAGTTGCTCATAATAATTAAGTAACACTCGTCATGTTTTTAATTAGACCCAATGGAAATGGTGGAAAACTTTCTAGCCATGCAGTGTTAGTCACTGCATGTTCTTCTAGCGAGACACAGTGCCCTGGACGAGCAGTTCCTTTTCTCTGATTCTCACAGGATCTGTTTCTCTGCATTACAGACGTCATCGTCCAGCCAAGTGAAAAACCCCTGCTATCACACTGGGTACAGCACCACCATGTCCGCCGGGTATATCTTTGAGACGCCTTGCAACCAAAAGACCTCGAACTACAACCCAAAACAGCAGCTCACCTTAGTCGGGACTGGAGACCTGGGCCTCTGCCGGTCCACTGTGCGGGCAGCGTTTGACCTGGGTTCCTGTCAGGGCCGTTCCAATTGTTCCTTCAATGGGGTGTATCAACCCCCTGTTTCGGGGGATTTTGTGGTACGGTCCAATGTCGCTACACTGTCATACCCTTACTGTCACTGTCAAAGTTAAAGTCATAGTGAACTTTATTGTCATCTCACTGCAGGCGTGTTGGCTGAATGTTATTCCTTAAAAGCACGTGTGCTTTTCTAGGCCTATGCGGGATTTTCCTACATTACCGAGATGTTTGGGCTCAATCAGTCATTCTCCTTGGATGCCTTCGATTCCAAAATCCGGTCTCACTGCTCGTTACCCTGGAAGACAGTGAGTTAAACACATTTTTAATGAATTTATCCTTAATGATTAACACATTTGAGTACCACCAATTCTCACTGCAGTTTTTATGGTAGGAAATCACAACTGTGATAATTACAGGACTGTGACCTTGCTGTGAAAGAAGTAATCTAATATTATTGTGAAAAGTTGATCTCATTTGAATTCTTCACTTATTAAATTTTACACATTGAAATAACTGTAGTTTATGGCCAAAATATTTGCTTATTTTTAATAAAGAAGATATTGTAGGATTAGTACATATATTTAATGTTTAATCTGGTAAAAAATATATTGCAAAAGACAATTCTAAACAAACCTTTGTGAAACTGAATGACTTCTGTATTGCTTGTCTATTCATACAGAGGTCTGCTACAGAATATGTCACATGATGGTAAAAACCCTTTTCCAGCATGGAAATGCGAAAATCACACATTGCATTTCTTTCTTCTTTTTTTTTAGTTAACAGAAGGATCTTCTAAAAAGGAGAAATACCTGCGGTCTTACTGTTACTCAGCAAATTTGGCATATGTTTTGTTGGTTGAAGGTTACAAATTTAGCCCAGAGACATGGAATAACATCCGGTTTCAAAATGAGGTAAGTAATTCCCACTACAAATGGTTTATAAAATAATAATTATAATATTATAACAAATATGCAACAAGGAGTTTTACCTAAACTCGTACACTGACAGGTAAGCTTTAAAGTATAGCATACAGTACATGCTAACAGGCTTCTCTAAAATGCAGTCGCTTATCACGACTCGTAACACATTTCAGTTTTTGTGGTATTTCTATTTCATGTGTTTTGTAATATTACTACTCTACCAATTTCCCTACCAGGTCCTTATCTCAGGTGCTTTAGTGACTTTACTCGTTTGTGAGCTTCACACACTCTCTCATCTCCATATATAATACAGCAGAATGCAGCATCTGTCTGTGCGTCCATTTTGCATCACATTTGTCCAGGTAAAGGTCATGATGACAATGCAAAGTCTGTAAAACATATTTACAATTGCGGTTCGTGTTTTGGTTGAACCTGGAGCTGGAGTCTCCAGCTGAAATAACCTGGAATCCGTGGGCTAGGATAAGAGGCCTCCCACCAAGGGAGGCATCGGGACTATTTTTATGAGCTGAAAGAGAAATGGGAGAGAGGAAAGAACAATGCAATGTGTATATCCTGCTAATTTATAAGAGAATCAGGTCTATACAGATTACTTAAATGAAAAATTACACAGTGGAAAATAATAGATTGACCTGCAGGCCACGTTTTTTAATGATTTAAAAACGTGTAACTGGCCACATGAAACCATCTCTTTGGCTGTAAGCTTGAGACCTCTGACCTGGACTATATGACGTATGAGTATATAACAGAACAGAGCATTAGAGTGCCATGACTTGAGGTCAGTGTAGATAATGACCATCTGTGACTTTCATTCCGCTTCCCTGCACAGATAAATCAGAACAGCGTAGCCTGGCCCCTGGGCTACATGCTGGCCCTTTCCAACATGATCCCCGCAGAAGCAAAGCTGGTGCAGCTACCCATGGCATCCTCCGTCTTCGCAGGGCTCCTCTTCATGTTCTCCACGCTGGCCATCCTCTGCTTCATGTTCCTGGCCATCGCCTTGGTGCGGGCTTGTTATTGAATGGCCACTAGGGGGCAGCACATCAAACTCACCTCTTGGAAGAGCAGGTGCTAGGAACCTGCATCCCGGACCAGCCTTGATGAGTTCAAGGAATGGCTGGTAATCCTAAGATTAATGGCACAGGTCTGTCTGCTGGTTTGGTTTATCGGGTGTTCAATGGCAAAAAAGTATATAAAGCAGCGGGTAGGTGGCAAATCTGGGATTCTCAATATAATTATCGTTACCCTTGCTTATGTTCTGATAACTATCAGCGTGTTGGACCATGATGACCGTAGACATCGTGAAATCATGTTTCTAGACTGTACAGTGAAATCACTCACTGCAGTTTGGCCCTGGCTTCCTGCATGAGATGCACTGATGAGGACGGTAATAGTTCCAGTGAATGCATACGTGCTTCCTTTTCCATTGTATTTATATGTATGAACCATTATATTGTATGTCTGCGTATCATTGCACTGTATGGGAGACCAACATGCATGCTTGTCCATAGACATGAAATGCATTCCCAATAAAGTGAACGATTAACCGTAATGGAATGTAGAATGTCATTATGTAAGTAGAACAGCCAGTAGACAAGAAGATGGATATGCAAAAAAGTATATATTTTTCAGGTGGACCTGGAGCCTATCCCAGGCAGAATAAGACACAAGGCTGGTGACACCTATGGCCGGTGGGGGGGAAATATGCCTTTAAACATAATACCTGACCATTTCTCAGTGGAAGCAAACTCATTATGTGACCCACCTGCTGAACATTCTGTTGGATAGTCTGGGATATTTCATCTTCTCATCATGGTCGATGGTTCTGTCCGCTGGGTCTGAAAATATTTATCAGTATGTGTTTACAAGTGTGTGAGTTTGAATGCCATTTCTTCTCTTGACAAATTGTAATGCCAATGATGAGTTATAACTGAGTAATAGATTAATAAAATGCATGAAATATTTTGCCAGCGGTAAATGAGCACTGACTATTCGCATGATGCCTCAACCAGCGATAAATGCTTGAAAAACATTATTCAGAGCTCCCAATTGTAATTTTATTTCTCATTTGCATTTTTAAGTGTGTGTTTAGCATCGTGAAATGGGTCCATTGTGAACCAGACTGGATGTTTTCAACTTGACAGCAGGATGGCACAAAATACATAAAACACTCAATTAGCAGAGTGTCACTGTGTCATACCTTAGAATACCTTAGCATCTCCAGGAGTCCAGTATCCCCTCACACTTAGATGATATGTAATCCAAGGACTTGTGAGTTACTCTTAATTTGGATTAAAAAACACATGATCATTTTTATAATATTTAAGAAGTGGTCATAAAATATAGTGGAGCCGCTGGCCCATGGACTAGGTTTGGTTTCAGCTTGGGTCGGGACCAAATCAGCCTCGAACCCCTCGCCCTCCTAAACGTACACAGAGCTCCCACAATATTGGGAGCGAAATGTCCCTACTGTCCCTGCCCAAGTCTATGCCTTTGCACCGGCCCGTATCATTTTGAGCTTTTGAAGGTCATCAGATCGTCAGGAGTGTAAGCACCAAGCCTCGAGATTCAAAGAAGGCAACTTTATTATACGTGTAACTTAAACTTTTTTTGTACTTGTCCGTCACACCTGATCCAGTGTGGTTACAAAGTGTCAGAGGTTGGTAGATTTTTCCATTTCAGTAGAACCTTGCCTTTGAAATGGAAATTGTCACAAGCCTATAATGAAAACCTTTCAAAATATCTGTAATGGTTCACTTTGTGGCTTGTTATTGGCCCACAAGGGTGATTTTAAATTTAAATTGTACCCTCAATTGTCAGTGCTAGATAGATAGATAGATAGATAGATAGATAGATAGATAGATAGATAGATAGATAGATAGATAGATAGATAGATAGATTCTTTCACTTGATTGTACTCATACACATACCCACTCAACATCACAAAGCAACCAGTTGGTATGGTTTACTTGGGTGTACATCACAGGTGAGATGGGTGGTTGTAACTCACACATTACTTTAATGAAAGCCAGCTAATGCATTCTAATGCATTCCCCCCTGGACCCCTAATTGAAATGTGACCTACCCCCCCAGTATAGGATCCTCCATGCTCTTACTTATACCCATACTTTTATGGTGACACACTTCTATATAGTTTAAGAACTAATTAACAATACTTACCTGCTTTTTCTCATTTCTCATTAGTATGCATATACTGTACATTTTGGGGGCAGAATGTCTCTCTTTGGCCACTAGAAGGTGCTAAAGGGTCACAAATGGCACGGTCAGAGCGATTTGCTTTCCTGACAGGGACTGATGGGCCAGAAAGTCAGTCACGGCTCTGCACAATCCTCAGAATGTAGAAAAACAGCGCCGTCAGATGCAGGTCGCATCTCTCTACAAGTGGGCTCAGGGTCCAGCAGCCCTTTTGGCGCCAGCTTACCTCTGATGGATATAGTGTTAGGAATAACGGTTCTTTGAAGGGAGCCGAACTTATGGCTCCGTTCCTTTCCGGGAGCCGTTCATTTTTCTTTGGGAGCGAGGGCTACTAGGTTAATCTGCAAAATAAAGGAGAAGGGTCCAGCTGCAGACGCCTGTAGAGTGGAGCTCCACCGGAAATATGTGACCTCAACTCTGTGTTACAGCGAATAAACACTAACCCTAACCCTAACCTAACCCTAACCCTAACCGGAGCTCCACTTTACGGCCTTAAAGATCACGCGTTTCCTGTGGAGGTGACGTATTTCGGGTGGAGCTCCACTCTATAGGCGTCTGCAGCTAGACCCTCTTGAAATAAACACTAATATAATGATGGGGTAAGACCTGGATCAGATTCAAGCTTAGATGTTCGACCAATTTCGCATCTCTGGACTAGGGTTAGCAGCACTAAATTGCACATATTGTCAGGCCTAATGTCAAAGATCTATATTATAAACATTATACAAGGTGACCCCTTATCTATATCCCTGTCGTGTCAGTGAATTGACTACTTTGAATTTACCCTCCGTATGAAATGTGTTATGTAAATCAAATTCCTTTGCCTTGAATGCAATGCATGCAACACTTAATATTAGAAAACTTTCAATTGGCACAAACCCTGCTCATTCTGCCTATAAGGAACTTAACGCAACAACGGCTACCTCTTGTGACTGGCTTGTTCTTACTGCTCACGTAAAGGGGAGGGGCCTGTATTTAGGGCAGGCCAAGAAATTTGGGCACAACGATAGAAAGAACGGCTGAAAGGGAGCGACATTAGGGATGCTGTTATACGAGTACGGTGTGAGAAGAAACAGTGTAAGTGGTTAAACTCAATAAAATGCTGCAAATGTTAAATGATCCAAACATCATCCATCCATCCATCCATCTAGCCACTTATCCAGTGCAGAGTCACTGTCAGTCTATCCCAGGAAGGAAAGACCATAATCCTTGAATGGGATGCCAGCCTATCGCAGTCTAGACGTGTCTTTAATACGTTGGCCTATTTGTTACTAAATTTTGAGTTTTCCGATTTGTGCTTTTCTAAATCTGTGAATGTGAGTTTCTGAACAGAAGATAAGAGTTTCTCCTGAAGGAGGTCCTGAGAGCTCTGAGAGGATGATAGCCAGACCCAGCCGCTCGTGACCATCCACTGGGCCAAGGAGAATCTTCACAGCACGCTCGACCTGTGTCCGGTGGCACTCACACCGCACGCTGGCTGCGACTTGGCAGAACCGACAGCTCCTCTGGAGCCCATCATGGCTCCTGTGGAACCGCAGATGCGGCGGCGAGGCTGGACGCCGCGACCCCCCGCAGCCATTCCCATTGTCCTGAGATTTCAGCGTGAGGCGTGCCGGGCCCCCTCCGGAGAGGATCCATTCCAATGGGCCGCAGTCGGAAAACCATGACTAATGATGACAAATTCCACACTCTGACTTACCTCAGTGACAGTGACACCTGGTCCGTACAGCCTGAATACAAGAAGCTCTTTGTCAGGAGCACACATGTTCTACCCTTCGTGTGTAACATGACTGCAGTGAAGATACCATCTGGGCCTCAGCCAGACCCTCCCAGCTGATTCTGGGGTTACTGGGACAGGAGAAGGTGAAACTGCCAGGTTCTTTCAAAAGAAACGTGTTTAATTATTAGGTTAAAAACATATCTTCTAAAATAAGATTCCTCGTGTATTGGGCAGGTGAAACTAAATACAGAGCTCTGTCTTTGGCATATGACTGTTTTAAGTGGATTAGAACCGAAAGATATTTTTCAGTACAATAGGGGAATTTATGAAACGCGACAGGGCATGTATGTATAGAGTTTGCATGTTCTCCCCGTGTCATACAGGTGTCCACCTGCAGTCAAATGGCATCTTGAAGTTTCCCTAGTGTGTGTGTGTGTGTGTGTGTGTGTGTATGCCCTCTAATGGTTTGGTATCCTGTTCAGGGTGCACCTGTTCAGGCGTTCCCAATCCTTTTTCTCCTATACAGTTGCCCCACCACCATGACCCTGAGTGTTTGGAAGATGGATGGATGGATTGATTCCAATACAGGGCATGTCCCAGTCTGGTCCATATATTTATTATAGCAGGATTACAATACAAATTTTTGTGTTTTCTATCCCCCCCCCCCCCCCCCAGTCAGTTAATTGTACCTATTATACTATTAATTTGTTTATTTCCAAGATCTGGCTTTATATCTTGCATTAAGTCGCTTTGGCCGCAGTAGCAGATTTTAATGTACAAGCCCACCACCCAAAACGTTTATATTAAATCATTCCACATCTTATTTCAAGCATACCTCGTGATTTTAAGAAATGTGATACGAAGTATATAATTAAACACATCACCGCAGTTCATTCGGAAAAAATCCATATTGCCTTCTGTTTAGCCTACTCGCAAAAGGGGAGGGGCTTTTATTGTGAAGCGAGTCTTTCCAGTGGAATGGGCCTCGTGGAATCTACTTTTTTCTAAGTGCCGACGTCTTGTCTGAAGTATGCAGGGGAATAGTTCGGCGGTGTTTACCTTTGTTCTGCCTTGGTTGCTTTAACATAGC
Source organism: Paramormyrops kingsleyae (assembly GCF_048594095.1). Lineage (NCBI taxonomy): Eukaryota > Metazoa > Chordata > Actinopteri > Osteoglossiformes > Mormyridae > Paramormyrops > Paramormyrops kingsleyae. Next base: position 28,289,378 of record NC_132805.1, read on the forward strand.
TAATGCATCCACATCTATTATGCATTCCGTCCTACTTAATATAAAAAAGGAGATGCACTTAACTTATTATTAAGTAAATATGGATAGTGATTGTAGCTGTGACGGAGTGTGTTCAGAATAACTGGCATATCAAGTGAATGGGCCGGTCCAGAGGGATGTCTTGTGAGAGGCGTCTGGTCCCGGACCGTGCACAGCTGGAATGGGGCGCGCGCCGGCCAGATGCGGCTCCGCTGCACGCGGTTGATCGCTGATACACGCAGCTGATCCCAGATGATCGCTTACTGCAGGGTCCACATGAAGCACGAAGGGGCTTCGCTCAGCTACCTGCGGCATCAAAAGCGACACAATGGTGAGTGTGGCTTCCACTTGGGGCCGAGTAAGTTTCTCTAGAAGCGGAAACTCGGCGGGCAAGGTAGCGGAGGTGGCACGCAGGGCACAAGGCATGACCTGCCGTGTGCTGTGTTTGTGGTTAAACTTTATTTAATGAATAATATGCTTGAGAATGTGTCCTTTGTTGCTCCTTAAGTTGGCAGTAAGTTCCCCGATCAGTGCACACAGGAACGTTGCTGCATACCTGTATGCATTACGTGGCAGATGGCGATCATCATAACTGTCTGCATAAAGAGGAGATACATCGATGCAATGCGTGCACGTTCTTTTAAAAAGTAATTTAATGTCATTGAAAGTTCTTCTCCCGAAGGTGCTTCACGGTACCCCGGGATCTCTCCGTATGCTCTCAGTATGCATACGGGCAGGAATGCACTCAGTCCCGGGGATTAATTCCTGCGTTTTCTGATTGTTAAAGACACACGACCTTATTTTGGGTAAGGGCCGCTCTAAGAAATGTTGCTCAGTTAAGACGGATCAACTTACATAATTGTGCTTAAGAAGGGAAAAACACCGGAGCACTACCTAACACCACGCCCTCGGTAACGAAAGACAAAGAACAAAAAAAACTGATACTTCTCCCATGTGTTCTGTTTTGTTAAATAACCCCCTTAGTGCTATATTATAAATATGGTATAGGCGCATAGTTTTTGGATTCTCAAGCCCCCTTCAACAAACCTTACTGTAGGTTTTGTGTTTGTCAAAAATTCAAAATACAATAAAGACGAATTATCAAAAGTTCACAACTTAAACAAGGAGCGCAATTTTATTTAAATGCTTTATTTATTTATTTATTTAATCGTCGCGGAGAATTATTTTAAAGGCATGCTGATTAAGATGCGAATCTAGATGAAGAACAAAACTGACAACAATTCATGAAAGGATGATTTAGATGAACAAAGTATGCGTCGTATTTCATGTGAAAGAAATACTGAAACACAACTGACAACACTATAGCATATAAGCCAAAACGGCTTTAGTGACGGTGTATTTCTTCCATCGGTAAGTGTGCATATTATCCTATATTATAATGTTCACCGCAAGTTTCTGTGGATATACAGGGATTTTTTAAAAGTCTGCATATTATACGGTTGCATATTCTAAGGTTGACCTTCACGGACTCACCAATGGGGCCAGTGAGCGCTGGTCAAGCAGCGGGGGCGCAGCTGGGGACGCCGGTGTCGTGTTACCGCCCGGGGCTCCCGGCGAGCCCGAGTTCCTGCTGGACGACGTCTGAAATTTCAGATGGCTGAACGTCACGCGTGTTAGGGCGGATGACTCGTGGTGCCGCGGCGGCTTTGAAAAGGGTTAACGGCGCTCGGGCTTTTGGAAGCGCCCGGGTCACTTTGGCTTTGCAGCAGGCATGCTGACACCTCAAGACTAAGAATGAGATTTATGTAGAGGGTGCGGTGTTGACTTAGGCTGGCCAAGGTAGCGCAAGGAAAAAAAAATGCAAACCCCGAATCCTCAGCTTCCCACCCTTTCCCACGGTCTACATCATTTAAGCTGGTATAAAATATTTACCTCCAACTTCAGCCTGTTTGCTTATTGCCGCACGTGTTTGCGTTGGACTGGAAGCTGCCATATGAGATTTTAAAGGTGTTTTTCATGCGTAAGGATCTGTTTTTTCAATCAGGGGTCTTACTGGCCTGGCCACAGCAGCCCTCTTGTGAGGTCTGCCTGCTCTGCAATTCCCTCTGCTTTCCCCCCCCCCCAACCTTCCCAGATCTCGATCATGTTCCTGACGATGTCAGTGGCGTGCTGTGTCCCTGTAAGGTAGCCTAGCATGTTGATACTGTGTATAGAACATGTTTTCTTACCCCCCACCCCCCATAACAAGCCAGTGAGTGGATGCTAACGGGTACATTATATCTCTCCTTTCAGCATTTGTGTGGCAAGGGGTGACAGGGTGTCTTTATACTTCATCTCGGTTTTAATTTCAGTGCCTGCCAGTTTATTTTCTGCAAAAATATCCAAAATCCGCTAACATCAACTTGTATTCCTTATTCTGTCAAGTTAACCACTATCACTTTGTTTACTGGTTTTATGTTTTTCCAGTCAAAGACACCCTGCCTGCAAAATCTGGCCAGCACAGTAGTTTAGGTCTTACACGGCAGAGAACTGTGTCCACTGCTCAGTAACTGCCCTTTACATTACACTGCAGGCAATGTTCCTGCTGTAGCCAGCAAGCCTGGAAGACGTCAGAGAAACTGGCTCTTTCTCTGCCAGTGTTTGCTCATGTTTGGCGGATCATGTGCTGAGCTGTGAAGAAGAGCTGGGGGTTACTGGTGGGGGGGGGGGACTCTACAATAATGACCTATAAGCAGAAATGCTGAGGCCATGCTTAGGTGTACTATAATTAATTATGATTGCTATAACTATAATTCACAAACATACCTTGCTAGAGTAAATCCTTGGAAATTTGCTAATTATTTCTGCTAGATATGTTTGCACGTTATGGAAATTTTGAACGACCTGAATAAATCAAGAAAAAATGTTCCATCTTTTCAGTTCTGCAAAGTAATTGGGGTTAAATTTTTTCTGAACTTTATTGCCATTCGTAGGTTCTCTTGCTTGCTTTTTAAATGACATTTTCTTTAAATGACATGGTCTCATTTTTGAGGCCTGGCCAGTTATCATTATCATGCATTTTACTTAATTAACTCATCTGCTGTTATGGTGGGGCATAAGAAAGGAAGAACAATCAACATAGTGGCTCTCAACAAAAAGGTTTTACTGATGAAACGGAACATGAGAGACCACGAGCGTCAAAACAAAACTGGTAAAATAGAAACTATGGTAGAGAGCAACAACGGGAACAACAATAGCAAAGACAGGGAGCAACACCAGGAACAACAATACCAAAGACAGGGAGGAAAATAGGGAAACTACAATAGTTACATGGGATAACTATCATAACGCCAACAAATAATCTCACAGCTACACAGAGCAACAGCCACAATGACCCCCTGAGGAACAGAACAAAGCCAGGAACTTAAATACACTGATACCAAAGGCTATTATGAACTAGGGGCAACAAGGGACAGATGAGGTTAATTAACAGATACAGAGGGTCCAAACACCAAGGGACTCTAAAACAAGGAAAACAGAACAAACAGGGAATAAGGAGCAACACATGTTTAACATGTGTTATTTTTACCAGTTTCAATATCTTGACATTTACATGGATAAAACAAAAAAGGCCTTGACCTATGGAGATTGAAGCATGAGACTCATCCACCTTTTTTAGTACCTGGAGGTATATAAATGATACAGTGTTACTTAGTGGATTAGTGCAGCATATATTAATATTATCATCTTGTTCCTTTAAAATGTGACATTTACATGGAATGCTGCATTGAACTATAAGCTTTAGATTCACTCGAGTTTATTGATTCTTTTTTTAAAGAAATAGACTGTCATGCTGTGACAATGTTTAAAATAGCATTTACTGTACACACAACACAGAGTGGGGAAGACTTAGAATAGGTTTGTATTTAATGACAGACAGTCAATGAGTAACCTAATATGTAGCCAAAATCTTCATATTTAGCATATAGCATCTGACATTAGGCTGAATCTTAAAAATCCTGTTGGGCTGACAGCCATGCCGATGCCTTCAGTTTCAGTATAAGATACGGGTGCGTGGGCTACATTCCATATTGATTGGAAAGACTTTGAAGACTGAAATATGACGTTTGGATGGTTCTGTGCTTAACGTTTAATGTTTGACTAAAAAGGCCTCTTGAATTTTGACTTGAATTCACTTCACTTGGAAAGGTGAAGCTCCATCTTTCCTGCTTATCTGATTGTGAATTCTGAGTCTGTCTATCTGTCTGGCTGTCTGTCAGCCTGCCTGCCTGACTATCTATGTCTGTCTATCTTTGTCTATCTCTGTCTTTCTGTCTATCCCTGTCTGTTTATGTCTGTCTGTCTATCTTTGTCTATCTCTGTCTTTCTGTCTATGTCTGTCCGTCTATGTCTGTCCATCTGTTTCTGTCTGTCTGTCTCTGTCTGTCTGCCTTCCTGAATATCTATCTGTCTTTCTGTCTGCCAGCCTCTTTGTCTGTCTGTCTGTCTATCGGTCTCTCAGTCTCTGTCTATTTGTCTTTCTGTCTCTGTCTATCTGTCTCTGTCTGTCTGTCTAACTGCATACACGCCTGCATATTTGTGTCTCTGTGGGTCTTTGACATGAATAAGGAGTGCCTTATTAAAGATGTAGGGAACCCACTTTTTAGTAACTGGAGGCTGTTTCGGACCAGTGCAAGTTGACTAGTTATTTGTGGAGCAGCTTTGCTCCACGCCGTTCTTGTGTGATTTAATGTCAGCATCTCTGTTCCCTTCTGGGGTGTTGCCCTGAGGCCCTGTGTACCAACAGTTCCCTTCTGTGACATTTTGAAAGAGGTACAGATTTTGATTTGCAGTGAACGTGACAGAGAATCTGTGCCTCTGGTGTTGATGTTGTTGCTGTTTTGCTCTCTTGAAATGCATGCTATCATCTTTCAGAACAAATGGATGAAGTGACTGGTGGAGTTTTAATCCCCTCTTATTTGAGATCTGATGCTGGGAACATTCAAGAGATTTCAAGGAAGTTTTGTTGATTGCGTGATTTGGGGGTTTGTTTGCTATAGATTATCCACTAAATGTAATTGAACCCTGAAACTCTTATTATCTCCATGACAACCAGCAGTCTTCACAAGCTTGATGTCAAAACCACTTATAGACAAGAAAGACATATTGATTTGAAAATGCTAACATCCTCCTGTACGCTTGATGGCTCCAGTTATCTTTAGCTTCATTAATGAGTTTTAAAGATCTCTGATTAAAGACAGATAAGATAGATGGATAGATGGAAAGAAACTTCATTCATCCCAGAGTAAATTACAAGAAGTTAGAGCAGCAGAAAAACAAACATATGCAGTACCCAGAGGCATAAGACTCAGCGTAAACAGCAGCAAAGCACACAAAATCCAAATATTTAATGTGCAAATGAGTAATGACTCACCATGTATAATGTGCACATGAATATTGACTGACTACTCACTCCTTATAATGTGCACATGAGTATTGACTCACTAATCACTGCATATAATGTGCACATGAATATTCATTCACTACTCACTGCATTAAATGCAAAAAATGCTGTCATGTCTGCCAACTAACCAGCCTCTAGATCCAGAATCCAGTCCATAGAGCTGGTTAATTAATCACACCTAATAAAACTATTTCTTATATCGTAACTATTGTCTCTGTTCAGTGTCCAATTGTGAGATATTATGAGTGCCTTCCTTTGTCTTTGTCCAGCAGTTTGGATTTGGGTTCATCTCGATTCTGGTATTGACCCTTGCCTGTCGTTATGGTTTTCGATTGTGGATGGTTTGGTAATAATATTTAATGAACATGGATCCTGCACATGGACCTTGATCCAGTTCCTTACACAGACAGTGACTTACTACTCACTGCATATAATGTGCAAACAAGCAGTGACTCACTATTGACTGCATATAATGTGCAAACAAGCAGTGGATCACTACTTACTGCATAATGAGCACATGCAAACAGGCAGTGACTCACTAGTCACTACATAATGTGCACATGCAAACAGGCAGTCACTCATCACTCACTGTATATAATGTGCAAACAGGCAGTGACTCGCTACTCACTGCATATAATGCCCGGATGGGTAGTGAATCAGTACTTTCTGAATTTGTTCAGGTAGTCATCCTTCATATATGGAGATAAATTTGTTTGTAAATTTCTTATGTTCTTATGTTCTTATATGTCCTAGTATCCCCTGCCTGTAATCACAGAGCCAATAATCGTGCATTTGCCTTCCTGCAGCAAACAGTGGGTGGATTTAATGTGTTGATCCTTCAGGAATAGAAATCATTCTGCGACTAAACAGGGACATATTACATTCAGCATTAGTTCAGAAGGTAACTCAATTAGCGTTAATGTTGCCGCAAGGAATCCATTACATCGTAATTAATGCTAGATCCATTAAGTCTATAACCTTAATATAACATTTAATAATGATGGCCTCTATGAATATTGACTAGCCTCATATATTTGTTATTAAGACACTTGGATGTACAAGACCTCTACTTATATAAATGCTGCATCTTTTAAAAAGTTTTTATGTCAGCAATCATACAACATCTAAGCCAACCAATTAATAAAACTGTCAAACTCAGTTAAAATATTCATGTTTGGCCAAATTTTTTCTTGTCAGGTATCCAAAGCTACAGCCCCATTGTTTTCAAATGTTTGCAATTATTGTTATATAAAAATTGTTACTAATGTTTGTTCTATACATATGTTTTTTTTCATTATATGTTTAATTAATTATTGATTGAAGATTGCTGGCCATGCACGCACAGACTCAGCTATCGTCTATAGACTGGAATATTGACATACATAATTATAGATATGATTTTTCTCCCCAAATATACGTTGTCATGTATGTAATTGAAATGATCGCCTGCTGCACCTCTGTGCATTAACATGTGAGACACGCCCTGGTGAGTGTGGTTTTCGTTCTAAATAAGAACACAGCTCATCTGTGTCACATAGGCACAGCATGTCCTGTCTCCTCGTGTCACCTCCTCCGGGTGACAGCATCTCACGATTCCCACCAACTCCTTAAACGAGCATCAACGCATCTTTTAGTGTCGTCTGGGGTCTGCCGCCAGTGCAGAACTCAAAAGAGGTTCAACCGAAACGTTTTCGTCTGGTGTTTGCAAGTACATGCTAGCAACTCTGCATTCTGGCCACAGATGATTGTTATTATTTCCCGATGATTCATTACAGCATTGATCTCTCTGGCACTCCTGCTTGAAAAATGTATCCCAGGAACTAAACCTTATTAATTTGTAGTGTTTATTTGTAATGGCGACTGAATGCTGTCCCATTCTGTCAGCCTGTCTGCCATACCCTGGATGTGAATTCTTTTCCGTCTCCAGTGGGTTGGGGGCTCGTTTTCAGAGCCATCACCCCTCAGAGGTGACGCACACACCGTTCTCCGAGCAGCCGGGACGTGTCAGCCTCCTGGGCGTGTGTTTAATGCCTCAGACGTGGCGGATTAGCCTAACGCCTGCTATCCATACATAAAAACACTCTATTAAAGCGGCCGCACTGATAGAACCTACTGATACTTGAAGTCCCAGAGAGCACGTCTCAGTAATATCTCCCGATTCCTTTTATTTTTTAATCACTGCTTGAGCAGAAATGCGGGTGGGTGGGGGGGGGAGGGGGTAAAGGTAGGAGAGTGACGGAGTAGAGCATTCAGCCGAACGGGGGGGTGGTAGGTTCTGCGACAGGCGGTTGTCATGGCGAGGGGAGATGTGACACATTTGGCTTTTCAGACACCATAATCATGATGCTGCCCTCAGCCTGTGGCAGCTGTCTAATCATAATAATAATAATCCAGAAAAGCATGGCCACAGAATAATCACCCAATCATACTAACACTGTGCTCTTTTGGGATCCATACAAATACACTTCAGCGGAGCAGGAGACACATTCAAGTGGCTCCTTTGTGTCTCCAGCCATTGAAGCACTACTGGCCCGTTGGGTGGATTCATCCTCGCCGGGCCTGATGCTGATCGGCTGCTTTCTGCGTGTGCTCCCCTTGTCTGGAAATGCAGGTTAGTGCCAATCAGGCAGCCGGCAGCCTCCCACTGCTCTGCTTGCTGTACATAGTAGAGTATCAGTGCTACGTCATGCTTGCCAGAGCTCTTGTGTCCTCACACCCCTGGGTTTGTGGGTTCCTGTCCAGACCATCTCTGTGAGAAGTTTACATGTTTCTGTGGATTTTCTACACATACTGTTGGCTTCTTACCACAATCCAAGGACATGCGGCTTAGGTGGGTTAGTGACTCTAAATCTTCATTTGAGTGTATGTGTGCGTGCCTGTGTGTGTGTGTGGTTATGCGTGTGTGTGTGTGTGTGTGTGTGGTCCAGCCTGCCTTGCACCCAGTGCATGCTGGGATAGGCCCCAGGCAGTCTGTGACCCCATATTGTGTAAATGCTTCGGGGAAAATGAATGTATATTTATAGGTGTAATGAGCGTTTAGCTCAGCCTGAGCCGCTGTTTCACAGCATCCCAGTACGGCCCGGTTTCACTTTGCATTATCTTAATCTGAACTTTTAGCATGTCTTTTATTGCTCTTTGGGTTTTTTTCTAGAACTGTGTCATTTCCCAGTTAATTGCTCAGAAACACAGTGGAAACCTTTCCGGTTAAAAAAGCAAACAGGCTCCCAATACACAAACCCCTCCAGACAGACGGACACCTGGAAAACATTTATGACATGAATAAAGGTAGAAATAGCCTCAAAAAATGGAAACGGTTATTGAGTCTTTATCCATTAATTTCTTATAAGTGACTTTTTCTTTTTTACAATGAAAACAGCTTTAGTGGCTCAGCAGTACGGGCAGAATTTGCCTGAAAAAGAGTTGATTAAGCGTGAAAGTCCAGCACGGCTGGGGGCGGCAGTGCTGTGTCAGAGTGAGTCCATGGCAGGCGAAGCCTCGAGCTGCCCCTTACGCCAGGAAACAGCCTCGAACTGCCCCTTACGTCAGGAAACAGCCTCGAGCTGCCCCTTATGCCAGGAAACAGCCTCGAACTGCCCCTTACGGCAGGAAACAGCCTCGAGCTGCCCCTTACGCCAGGAAACAGCCTCGAGCTGCCCCTTACGCCAAGAAACAGCCTCGAGCTGCCCCTTACGTCAGGAAACAGCCTCGAGCTGCCCCTTATGCCAGGAAACAGCCTCGAACTGCCCCTTACGGCAGGAAACAGCCTCGAGCTGCCCCTTATGCCAGGAAACAGCCTCGAGCTGCCCCTTACGTCAGGAAACAGCCTCGAGCTGCCCCTTATGCCAGGAAACAGCCTCGAACTGCCCCTTACGGCAGGAAACAGCCTCGAGCTGCCCCTTACGCCAGGAAACAGCCTCGAGCTGCCCCTTACGTCAGGAAACAGCCTCGAGCTGCCCCTTACGCCAGGAAACAGCCTCGAACTGCACCTTACGCCAGGAAACAGCCTCGAGCTGCCCCTTACGTCAGGAAACAGCCTCGAGCTGCCCCTTACGCCAGGAAACAGCCTCGAACTGCACCTTACGCCAGGAAACAGCCTCGAGCTGCCCCTTACGTCAGGAAACAGCCTCGAACTGCCCCTTACGGCAGGAAACAGCCTCGAGCTGCCCCTTACGCCAGGAAACAGCCTCAAGCTGCCCCTTACGTCAGGAAACAGCCTCGAGCTGCCCCTTACGCCAGGAAACAGCCTCGAACTGCACCTTACGCCAGGAAACAGCCTCGAGCTGCCCCTTACGCCAGGAAACAGCCTCGAGCTGCCCCTTACGCCAGGAAACAGCCTCGAGCTGCCCCTTACGCCAGGAAACAGCCTCGAGCTGCCCCTTACGCCAGGAAACAGCCTCGAACTGCACCTTACGCCAGGAAACAGCCTCGAACTGCCCCTTACGCCAGGAAACAGCCTCGAGCTCCCCCTTATGCCAGGAAACAGCCTCGAGCTGCCCCTTACGCCAGGAAACAGCCTCAAACTGCCCCTTACGTCAGGAAACAGCCCCCCAGCCCTCAGCATGACGCCCATTATACCCCGCTGGCACCTCCGAGCCCACAGAGGACGGCTTTTTCCTGCAAAGGACCTTCGAAACTGCAAACAGGATGTTTTCAAATGAAGTCCTCCCTGGATGCCACAATCACACACACACACACACACACGTAACAAGAGAGTCACTACCTTCCAAGTACCCTACCGTAGCTGCTACCATATAAAGACTCAATATGACATCTGCTGCTAACTGGCTTTTTGCAAGTCTCAAAAGCTGCTCTAAAAATGCACCTCCTCACTTTACATCAATTTTACTGCTCTTTTGCTGTTTTTGGACTACTGACCGTTACATATTGTACAGAGGTTTACTACAGTATTTTTAGTACTATTGGTATTTATCTTATATTTTATATGTTTATACTTTTATATCTTATATTGTACTACGAAGATGAGAGAGAAACAGCATCTCGATTCCCTTGTATGTTATGGACATATAGTGAACTGACCATAAAAGGCTATTTGATTTGATTTGATTTGATTATCATTGTGTCGTGGATGTAAAGTGCAGCCAGCGGAGAAGCAGATGGCGAGAGAACAATGATTTCATCAATTTCCATTAAGCGGGAAATATATTTCAACATATTTCAGATAAAGCCACAACCCTCAGTTAAGCTGTGAAAGACTCCAAAAGTGACAAAACACTTTTGGAAATGATTAAAAACTTTACCTTTCATTTTTGAACATATTTTTTATCGCATAAAGATGTTCCTTGCACAAAAATACAATTTAACTATATTGTTGTTAGTGATGCATTGAAGAAAAATCTGCAGGTTGCTTTAAAGGAAACTGGACTGAAAGCTAATCTTCTGCTAGTCGAATGTAGTTTTTGTTTGAAGCATAAAGTAAAATCTGGCAGTAACAGTCGGAAGCCTGACGAGGTTAAGATGCTGGATGCTGCTATTCTCCTGCAGTCAGACTCTAATGAAAAGGGCAGTATGCAGTTTCATTTGTACCATAGAGCCACACAAAAAAGTTTTTAAATACATTATTATGGGCTGCCGGGAAATACATTTTCCTTTACTCTAATACTGTTTTATATTCAAGCATCGTTGTGAGTAGCATTTGATATTTTTGATATTGAACAAGGACATGATTTAATAGGAAGGTCACCATTAACATTGTATTCCATCAAATTTTTCTCATGTTGTGATTCACTGCCTATGTGAATTTGAGTCAGTGGTAAATCTCCCTAAATCATTTTTATTTAAATGAAATTGATTCTCATGTTATTACATGTATTCTAAGATTTGTGATTTCATCCCACTGACACATCGTTTGTCATTTTATTGATGTGGAAAATGGCATTACAGGGGACTTTGGCTTGCCAGCTAGATTTGTGAATCACCTTGTGAGACCCACTGGAATAATGTTGTATTTCTGTAACATTTATGAGAGCACTTGTGAATTTATGTGTTAAAACAGGTTATCTTGAAGGAACATCACTTTAGTATAGCTAATTTTACTAAAAAAAAACACTTTAAAGGGGATGTAAATGCATCCTTGGCAAGGCAAATGGATTACTTCTGCTGGTTTGATGAGGATCAGGATTACAACAAACACATGTGAATCTGTTTTCAATTTAGCCTGAGCAGAGGGAGGAGTGTTGTGTCAAGTGGTGTAAATCTAAACGCAGCTTGAAGTAGAGCTTTCATGTTTGGAAAGTGAAGGCATGCAGCAGTTAATGAAGGGTAAGAACATAGGCGAACATGGACCTGTTCAGGCATGAACACAGAAGTTGCTAGAACACTTCTTTAGAAACGGAAGGATCCCCTCAGCCAAGGATGTTCACTAAAAGTGCATTCAGATGAAAAATAAAGGATCGGGCTGAGCGATTAAGGTCATGAAATTTCATGAGGATTTGTGTGGAAGAAAATATATGGTCTGACTGTAAAACAGCTCCTGGAGATATTTTTTTGAGAAGAATGGGGACATTAAAAAGTGCTGCTCTGATGAAAATGTGCTGTGGGTACCCGCCCTTGTAATTTCCTGCAAACGTACAGGATGTATTGCTACTACCGCAGGGCAGAAATCCTAGGAAGCCTACAAAGTATAAAAAGAGCCAAGTAGATGAGGAAATCAAAGTGGGAGTGACAACATACCTACTAATACGTCATGGCCCTCTTTTCCAGAAGACTGTAAATTAACGGCAGTTAAGAATACCTGAGTGGCAAGTCGCTATCCAACACACTTTGAAGGTCTTCCTATGGATGTAAACGCCCACACTGGCAGAAACGTAACTTTCTGTTAATCTACAACTGAAATTTTCTACTCGGCCTCTGAATGTACAGCAGTAGTGCTTGAGGCATTTTGGAATCCCCTTTCTTCCCATGGACTTGGTCATGGGTCATGCTCCCATGAGTTATTCATCGAGACCCTGCATTTACTTTTTCTCTATTTCATACAGACCAGAAATGAGTAGCACATATCTGGGCCACCCTGCAGAGAGACGGGCTCTGCACCTTGCTGATCCTTAGCAGAAAATAGACCTAATGGTTGTAGGACACACCAACATTGAATTGCAAATTTGCTAATCTTCCAACAGAACCATTCAGAAGATGCCTAAAGATAGGACCTACACAGAATGTTTCCAAGACGTTGAAGGCAGATGTTATCCATTCACTAGGACAGGAATTGAGTTTCGACTCTTTATATAACATTCTCTGATGGTTAAGTTTTTTTTTCAGATGTCTTATCCTCACACATGGAGAAAGATCCTGACCTCACTTCTCATCCTTTCCCTGTTTCCTTTCCAGGCCCTGAGACTGTGGTTAAAGAAGTATTTCAGGAGGTGGATCAGCCTCATCCTGCTCCTTCTCTTCATCTTGTTTGCGATGACGATCAACACACTGCCTTCTCTCCCTTTAGAGGGTCGCAAGGTGCTATCTTGGCACGGCCTTCATGGGACGACTCAGGCCAGGGGCCGGCCTCTCACTCTGAGCCATGCGGAGCAGCCAAGGCAGGACCCACCGGCAAAGCTTGGGGAACACGGGCAGAAAGTCAGCATTGACCTTGCTCAAAGGCAGGCAAGTGAGCACGTGGTACATCAAGCTGTCAGGAAGCGTCATGTGAGCGAGGACACCGCTGCTCTGGCTAAGAGGGAAGCCAGAGGCAAGTCCTCAGGCAGCAGGCAGGAACAACAACCTCAGCAATTATCGACTGAGAAGCGAGGTATACCAGGCATCACGCAAAATAACAACAGCAGAGCTTTGATCTCAAACCAGCTACTCCCTCCCCAACAAGGCTTACAAGGCATGATCAAGCCTCGGATGACAAAAAGGTCCTTTGAGGACCAGCATCAGTTTCAAATCACTTGTGCTCCAAAGTGTCATAGGGTTGACACTCTCGGTGGTCAAGCTACTATCCAGCAACAGCCTATGAGAACGCGAGTCCCCAGAGACCTCAGAGCACAAACACGCCAATCGAACACCATCAGTGGGAAAGGAGACGTAGCCCAGCAGGGAGTCAAGAAGAAGGAGGCCGTCTGGTGCACCAAGGTGACTCAGGATGATTTCTTGGAAAGTTGGAACCGTGGAATAAGATCTAGGGCGGAGCATCTACAGTGGTTCAGTGAGGATGACATCCAGAAAATGGAACTGCTTTCTTGGGGTGAGGTGATCAGCAAAGCCCGGGTTCCAGCCCATGGACAGGTGCTTCAAGTTGGGCTGGGTACGGGAGGTCCAGCGATCCCAGCCAGCGACCATGCGAGCCGCTGTGAACAAGGCCTCTGTGCCTTGATCAAGCGCTCCGATGACTGGTTTGAGGTCTTTGCCTTCCATCTGGACAGGGTTCTAGGCTTGAACCGGAGTTTGCCCGTGGTGTCCCGGAAATTCCACAGTAACCTACTGCCCTACAGGTACACCAGCGGCTCTGCCAGGCCTGTGGTGTGGTGGGCTCCGGGCATCCAGCACCTGCCCGATGATGACAACGACCAAAACTCCTTCCCTCTTACCTGGCTGCAGTACCAGGCTCTTCTGAAGGCCAAATGCAACAATAAGGGAGTGTCTGAGAATTCCCCACCCTGCATTGGTGTTCACCATTCAGAATGGGGAAGGCTGGCATTGTTTGACTTCCTTCTTCAGGTAAATACATTTCTAATACTGTGTCAGGTACCATTCTCCCATAACCCCTTATCCAGTACTATTCAAATAAAGCCTTTGCGAGAACATAAAGGGTATGAGACAGGGGACAACCTAAATGGGATGGTAATTCAACTCATGAAATGCACTGAGAATATCTGCAGCGTAGAGGCACTAGTTCCACATTTTTCTGACTATGGGGGCAAAACCATAAACATGGATGCAAACTCTCTGTTCTGTTGTGTGCAAGTACATTTTAGACGTGGAACCCCAAACGTGACATCCCAGGTGAGGCCACCAACCCTACTCCAAGAAAACATCCCTCCCCTGGTTCAACATTTGGCAAACTTTGTCACCTGTTAGCCGTGAGTCTAATTATGTAGTTTGGTTCTATCAGAAATTTACGTGGAAACAGAGCGTGAGTCACCTGACCACCGTCCGGGAATCGAGGGACTTAAACAGTGACTCACCGGGACAAGAATGTGCTAATTTGGCTAAAGCCTCATCGATGCCGTTTTTACTTAATGACTGTGACTCATCCCACGAGAGAACCCAAACTTCTCAGAAGTGCATTTCTTTATTTTGTTAGAAGCGAGGCCATTTGCAGTGAACCCATTTTCACTTCAATTGCCGGATGAGACAATTACATCAAAAGAATGCAGCAGAATGTCTGTGATATTCTGAATAAAGGGCGAGACCTCCTTTCAGAAACTGTCAACATAATTGATAATAGGTAACTCATAATGGGTGGAATCACAGGTATGGGTAGGTCAGGTCAGCAGCCACCTTATTAAACGCACGGCTTCGTAAGCAATTATCTTATTTCCAGCTGGAGTGATGTGGCTGATCATTTCAGTTAAAAATCCAATTAAATGTTCTTCAAGCTGCTGCAGATATTCACCCCCGAAAGGGAGTTTTATTCATGAGATGCTGGTGATAGTGAATTAATTAGAAAATGAAACATTTTTTTTTTTAGCTTTTTGTGGACTGGCTTAGAGCCAGCCCATATACACCAGGGCCCGGCTGCGTTTATAGCTTCTCTAAATACTGCACCGTGAAAAACAAACTGATTTTTCTCGTTGAAGGTGCCGTTGGCTGAAATACTAGAAAGGCTATCTAGCGTAGCCCATCTTAGCCTAGTGTGCTGTTTCTGGTCCATAAATAAAGCAGATGCCTGACGTGTGAAAATACTTATGAATGTGGGCAAACGCTCTCTGGCGAGGAGCCGGCCTGCTTGGGTGCTGGATCTGGCGATACTGATGCAGTCTTTTACCTCTCTTATTAGCAGACGTTGAAATTTGCACACAATTATGCCTTGTTTGGATATGAAACATGCACTGGTTCCTGGCCAGCAGGCAAACTGCTTTCTGTTCAGATTTTAACAGGAGACATCATTCCTTCGTAACGATGTCCACAAGTAATCGGTCCCCTGAGCATCCGTGTGGCCCGTGGTGTCTCCCTATCTGGGCGCCGGGTGCATTTCAAGTATTGTATTTTAAGCACCTTAAAAAATGGGGGTGAGGACATCAGTTGCCCACCCCACCTCTGGCCACTGGTTACCATGGTGACGTGGCGACAGGCAGCTAGATGGAGGTTAAAGTGACAGGTTCTGCGGGGATGGGTTGGTGGGGGCAGCAGAGACAGCTCCCACTGCCACCCATCACCCTTTGGTGGGTCTATTGGGTTTGCATTATTTACAGAATAAAATGTTTGTTTTTTTTTTTTACTCGGCAAGAACTCAGAAATCCTCGTGTTTGTTTCATACCCAAAAATCTGAGAAAACTATTGTATTCTTGGTCAGGTCAGCCTACGGCAGAATGCACTTTACTGTGGGTTTTAGCTAAAGAAAGTCATTCTCCATATCTGGCCATGCCGATTCATGGTGTAACTGGGCCTCGAAGCCCAACACGAAGATATCCCAAAAGGCAGGGGGTGTCCCTGTGGATGTTAGTGGAATATGAGAGGCCTCTCGAGCAGATCGATGAGTGTAAAATGGCCAGTAGCTAATAGCTATCGATCGATGCTTCAGAATCGCTGACTTATGCTCAGAAGGCCTGTCCCTATCTGATTATTTAACACCTCTCGCGGTCCCGCCTGCCATAAAACTCAGATGTTAAAGGGACGACAGAACAAATACCCCCGCCGTGGATCTCTAATGACCTATAGGTCCCGTGCGTGTTGGAGCCGTAGAAGTCTCACAGGCTTGCTTTGGATCTGAGGTACTCTCTAAAGCGTTTCCTGCAAGTTGAAGATAGATAGATAGATAGATAGATAGATAGATAGATAGATAATTAATTAATTCCTGGGTAAGTGTAATTGCTGTGTCTATTTGAGGGTTTGTCATTGTGGAACATGGAAATGAGCCAGAACTGCCTGCCTGGCTGGATTTCTCCCCATTACCATCGACTTGAATGTAAATGAAAGGCAATGGGGATTAGGACGTAATGAAAGCGGCGTGTGTAGGGCGAGCGGCAGCTGAGTGTTCGCACGGCAGTGAGTTTCTCCCTCTATGGAGGCGGCCGCCTGGCTTCCGTATGCGTGGTGGAGTTGCTACTCAGTCAGACGCTAATTAGCACCGATTCGCTCCTGGATGACGTGTCAGCCTGTCGTTTTGTTACAGTTCCTCCTCGTTAGATGGTCACACATTATAACTTTGCCATTCTCCGTCTCAGGCTCTCTGACTCCACCTGGCTGCTCTGTGACCCCATGCGGGGGTTTGGGGGGGGGGGGCATATTCGGGGCTGTCCGGGGCAGATCGTGTTTTAACAGCCCAACGAGAGTCAGAACGGGTAACCCGCTGTGCCTCATAACTTCTCGGTATTGGGAAAGAACATTTTGTTGTTTTCCCTCTCTGGCGTGTTATCAGTGTATCACAGCAAGTAGCTAAAGTCTTCATAATAGTCAGTGTATGGAAAAAGCCATCATGAATATATCCTTCTACCCTGATTTTATATTGGTGTGTGTGTGTGTGTGTGTGTGTGTATACAGTGGTACCTTGGTTCTCGAACTGACTAGAACTCGATTTTCTTGAAAGTCGAACAAACCAGTTTGACCTAGAACTCGATCTGAATATCAGAAGTCGAACCGTGAACGCTGACCTAATATAAATTGTACGCGCCAGGAAATGAGTCATACTACAATTCAATTCTTCCTTGAATGCCTTCTTCAGACAGAAAAATGCTCTTCTTGTTTTATCCTGTTCATTTTGTGTTTAAATGCTAAAAAAAAAAAACATATCTAGGTGTCATTTTGGGGGGCCGGGAACCAATTAATTGGTTTTCCATTATTTCTTATGGGAAAAATTCGATCAGAACTCGAACTTTTTAGGATTCGATCTGGAGTCCGGAACGGATTAAATTCGAGAACCGAGGTACCACTGTATAATATTCACCCACAAGCCTGTCCTGCAAAAGCTGTTGGACGATTGATGGATGTATATACTGTAGGTGTATATAAAGATCTAGATGTATAGACACTATACTCTGCGGATCCTCTCTTTTGGCAGGCTGTTGTGTCTAGTCAGACCTTGGCAGCCCTTTGCTGGTTCTCACATTAGAGACCAGGACTTTCCAAGATATTGTGAGGGCAGACGAGTGACCTTATCTGGTCCCCGGTGGCCGTCGCTGTTGAGCTCCTCACCAGGATCGGCACCATCAGCATGTTAGCTGATGGCTCCATTGTGCTAATGGTGGCCCATAACTCCTGCTTTCATGCTCCTGTTCTTTTGTCCGTCTCGGTGTTCGGTGGAGACCTTCCTCCCTCTCGCTATGGTCGGCTCAGTAACACGCTGTGATCACCTTGTGCCTTCCCTCCCACCCAAGGTCAGTGACCGGCTTGATCGCTACTGCTGCGGGTTCGAGCCAGATCCCTCCGAGCCCTGTGTGGACAACCGGCTACATGCCAAGTGTGGGAACCCCAAGAACCTGCTGCTGGTGCACATCCTGGTAGACATTCATGACGTCCCTGTAGCAAATAAATGAATGAGGTGCTCAGACTAGTTAACCTTTAGGCTATAAGATCAGGTCCTGGAATGAGGATTCTGTTGGATCCATGAGGAAGGTGGTTAACCTGAGTTCCTCTAAAAATATTCAGCTGCAAAAAAAACAGGCAAAAATCTAAGTCATTCTGGATGATTGTGGTGATTAGGTTACATAATAATGTTAAATAATCTGTTAAAACAAGACATTGCTGGAGCAGCTGGTTTTGATGGAAAATTCCTTCAGGGGTAAACAAGACAAATTAGCAGCAGGATGTAGATTCAAAAGAGGGAGGAATCCTGGCTCCTGCACCCCCACAGACTGTTCTGGAAGCACTTCGGTGTCTGGACCCTGTTTAAGTGACTCCTTGGCTCCAGACATCTTCAGCCACAGCTCTTCTGGCTGCCCGTCCTTTGACAATAATTCGATCAGATGCTCCTTAGAGGGCGTCCGCCTGGCAAACGTGAAAACGTGGAGAGACTGGAGTCAGCTGTGAAATCCTCCTTAAATCCCTGCCGCTGGGTGGACAGGGCAGAAAAATAAGGCAGTCGGGTCGGGTCTGTGTGGTTGCCATCGCAGCACCGGCCGTGGGGAGCAGTCCAGCCTGTCCAGCAGAGACGGCGTCCAGCGTGGGCCGAACATCAGCGTGTTAGCAGAAATGAGGCACTTTAATATGTGAGACATTAAGCTAGAAGAGGAATGTTACACGCTGTCATATATGCAGATAAACAAACGATGAGTATCGACTATTAATATATGTGTGTATAAACACATATACTTGGAGTTTAGTCATGACAGAAAGCTGGCACACTAACGCTTTGTGATGAGAGCAGCAAAACCAGCCAGCTCATTAAGTACAGTATGGAAAGGATGGATGTGCAGTATGTGTCAGTCTCACATGGGGCTCCCTCCGTCCCCAGGTGAGGAAGGCTGACCCGTCAAAGCTGGTGTTCATCGATAACGCGGGGCGACCTTTTCAGTCACGTGACAACCTCAACTTCCTCCTGGTGGAAGGCATCGATGAGTGAGTAAATTACACCTTGCTGTTATGATTGCAATTATGTGTTCATATGATATATGCTTTGTCTATTATTGCCTTGCCTGTGCTATATGGTTACATTTGACTTTAGCGTAAGATTCCCTCCCCAAGTGTAAGAGCTGCCATGTTTGCCTTTCAGGTTCCCCGAGAGGGCGGTGTCCGTGCTCCAGTCGGGCTGCCTGGAGTCCATGCTTCTGCGCTCGCTTCACGTGGACCAGGAATTCTGGGATAGCCAGGGAGGCCTGCATGGCCTGAGGGCGCTGGTCCGCACGGTGGAGGAACGTGGTAGGGTACTCCTGCGGCACATTGAAGAGCGGCGGCTGAGGCTGAACCGGGACCTGTGAGCCGTGCGGGGGGGCAGGAGGGGGGGTGGGAGTGAGGCCGCTGACAGGTAAAGGCCTGAGCTCTCAGCTCCTGATCGGATTCCACAGAATTTTCCATCCCAGAACTTCGCCTGATGAGTATCTATGACCCAGACGATGTAGATACGTCTGTGGAAACTTGGGGGTTCCCCCCTCGTCCATGAGGACTTCTCTCCAGATCAAAGATGTGCTGTCTGGATGGACTTGGGGGGGCATCTCAGGGGTGGGGGGGGTTATGGTGCATGTCCCCCTGTAATTGGCCAGCGGATGCCATTGGTCACCACACCCACTGTTGAGGGTGGAGATTCGTAGGTGCAGTAGCTCGTCAGCGCCCCCTTGAGACGTTGGTTTATATCAGTCGATTTGGTCATGAGTGCTGGGTGTTTAAATAAAGCAAGAGCACTTTAAACTCCCATTGGATAACACTTAGCATGTCTTAAGTTTGTTTTATCTGTGTGATCTATCCGTTTAGTTATTCAGTACTTTTTATCTCTCTTTATCACTCTTTAGCTCTTGTCTCTCTTAAATCTGTTATGTCTTAGCATGTTTCAGATCCGATTTGAAAACCTCAGGAATCTTCATTTTTCTGGCTCATTCTCACTTAAATGTCAATAGTCTTTATCGTTTTCATAAAAGAAGCCAAACATGCCAATATGCTGGGAAAAAAATCTGTACTTACACACAACTGATGTTTGAAGTTCTTTATCTACAAGATTTATATCTTGTAATGCAGTTAATGTCCTTTTAATAGTGCTTTACCAAATGGTAAGTTTGAATTATATTGTGTATATTTGTTTAATGTAGAATATATATGTATATACCACATGTACATAAAGAATATGGGGCTTTAATTTAAAGCTGACCTGTATTTGTAAGGAACTCTCAGTACTGTCAATTTCTAATGTATTTCTATGAACTATGACTGTATCCAAGCGATGGGATCATGAGGAGATCAGGTTATTTTATTAAAAACATCTTTCATTCATTCGAGGTTCATTCATGTCTGTTATATCATTGGCCTTGAAGATGATGGAAAAAACTGCAGTTATATCAGCAAAATGAGCATGAAGTTATTCTGTAATGATGCTTTATGTCATTTATGGGATACTTATTCGATAAAATAACTAGCAGAACTGATATGACATTTAAGAGCTTATGTCACAGGAAAATGCCCTGTTTTAACATTAAAACATTTCTGTTTCATTAAAAACAACACTGTCCTATGGAAAATTACATAGACAACTCACTTTACAGTAATGTCAGCACACAGTAAAATCTCTATGAATATCCATCCATCCATCCATTTTCTGAAACTGCTTATCCTGTTCAAGGTCACGGGGTCTCTATGAATAATATGAGAAAATGTAGTTTCTCGTTTATTTTCACCCATTTTGGATGTCAAGGAGAAACACAATTGTTTTATTTTTATATATGCCCAGTTTTTAATATTTGATTTTATATTTCTGATTTTGAATCGGTAAGGCATGTATGTGCCTTAATTTTTTGTTTTGCTAGAAAACCCATTCCATCCATGTCATTATAATAGGCAGGTTTTGTTTAATGAGGCAAAAGACCTATTAGACATTAGAATAGGGTACCCTCATTGAAAACATATAAACTGTAAACATATACAATACATTGGAAATTTGATACATATGGAGTATTAGTAGGTGTATGAACTATAAAGGTATAAAATACATTATTTAATCTTAAAGTACAGTCACACTAGAGTGAAAAATATCCAGTGTCTTCGCAGAGTAGAGTGAAAATGGGCATGTAAACTCAGTAGTTTTAGTGTGGTTTTCAATCAAAGAATTGTATCCCCCTCATATAGCAAGTTACATAAGAAGCATGCTTGCTGGTGACATATTATAAACAGGCATTGACATAGCTGGTATGCTAATATGCTTTAGCGGTATAAAGGGTTAAATGTACTGGAAATGTCTAGGCATAACAGCACAAATGCGTTTATTATTTAAAAACTTTGGAGCAGAAGCATTTACGTACTAGAAGTGCTTTTTCTGCTTGCTGCTCGAATGAAACTGAATGAGAGGCTTTTTTTTGTGCTAGTGTGACCAAACCTTTTGGTGAATAAATAAATTTACATAAATTTTTTCCAAAACTCCAAAAGTCTATTCTTTGTGGTTTCTGGGGTGATGTTTTACCGCCGATGACCTAAAACCAGGCTTCCACTTCATGTGTTATGGTATCGGGAACCAAAACTCACTCATGTGATCCTTAAATTTCTAAAACTCAGAGACCACAGAAATTTTCTTGGAAATATATCCCGTGTACTGAGAGAGTTTTGGCCATTTGCTCTTCATATGTGGGTATCTTTAATTTGAGTACCTAAAGTTCTGCTCTAACGGGATATGCTGGCTGGCCATGTCAGATGTGCATGTTGACACTAATTAAAGGGAGAGTGTTGCTCTGTAATGGACATGGCGTAAGTGTGAGACCTCTTCTCGACAGGGTGCTGAAATCTTGCTGAGATGTAAACGACTGCAGCATACGGGTCTCTTGGTAACAGCGGGAAGTGTCAATTGGCCAATCACATGCCTGGCTTGCGACAGAAGCGGTCACTGGACTGTGGAAGGCTTGTCCAGGACAGATGAGCCACAAGGTTCCTGCTAGGCCTTCAGTTAGCGTTACCTGCTAATAATTCGTCCATAGGAGGAGGAGTCAAATTACAGTGTAATTAACACATCTTTGTTTTAAGATACAGTGGGTCCTTCTTGAAAGCACCAATGATATCAGATCACTTATTCACCCTGAGATCTCTGACACAGAGGCAAATATGCACCCATTTTCCTTCCCTTTCTTGAGTTTCCTGAGCAGTACTAAAAAATCCAAGTTATATCTCAATTTTTCAGAGCAATATCTGTTTGGGGGCAGGATGTGGCTCAGCTTCTTAGGTATACCTGCCCTTTTCTGGAAGGCTGTGGCTTTAAAAAGAATGATTATATGATTTTTGGGATTTTTCAGACCATCTGCTCTGACCCCTTGCTTGCTCTCACCTACATGTCTGTCTGCGCCGCTTATAGACAGCGCGTCCCTGTTCGATGTGAAAACGAGCCAATTTCCCTGCAGGGATGAATCAAGTGCGACTGTTCTATTCTAAAACGCTTCCGTCAGGGCTCAGCATGCCCCTGCTAGCCACCTCCGTTTTCACTTCTCACCTATTTTCGTTGTTGCGTGATCTTCGTGCCCAGCTTGCCAACGTAAACATCTACAGCGGAGTTATTTTTAAGTGTGCCCTTTTATTGTCTACGTGACGGTGTATGTGCAGTTCTGGCTTGACAGGGACCAGCTACTGCGGCAGGATGGACCAACCCTAACCCTTAAACTCAACTATTACTCAAAATGATAGCATGAGAGGGAAATATGGGCACTTGTGGAAAGTTATTTCTTGGCAGCACCTGTTTAAGGTCACATATCGTGGACCATGGTTTCTTGTGTGGATGTGTTTTTTTCTTCTCCGGTAGGATTGTGGCAGGATAGTAACAGGACATAAACGTGATTGTTATCATAGTAACAGGAACTAAATGGTATTGCTATCACAGTAACAGGAACTAAATGGAGTTGTCACCATAGTAACAGGAACTAAATGGGACTGTTATCGTAGTAACAGGACCTAAATTGGTTTGCTATTATAGGGTCTAAGTAGGATTGCTTTCATAGTTACAGGGCCTAAATGGTATTGCTATCATAGTAACATGAACTAAATGGGATTGTCACCATAGTAACAGGAACTAAATGGGATTGTTGCCGTAGTAGCAGGACCTAAATTGTTTTTTTTTACTTCTACACTTGAGGAATGATAATTTCTAGCAAACTGTGAAAATATTATTGCAAAGCCAGTCTGTAAATGCAGAGAGGAGCAGCAGGCTTTGATGATGGAATAGTGAGCGATAGGAAGGCTCACTCTCTCACTCACTCTGCTATCACAGGGTACAGGTGAGGAAGCTTGTCTACTACACTCCTCCAGGAAATGCACCGCATACGTAACATTTTGATCCAGTGCTGGATCTTCATCAGATACAATTTGATTTTTTTTTACGCTGTCTTTTCAGCCCTGGAGATATTGAGTTTGGTGAACCAGAAATACCTGATGTGTCAGAAATACCTGAAGCATCTTTTTACGAAACAAATGTTGATTTTTTTGAGATGTGTGATGGGACCGCATGCTGTCTGATGCTTGGCACAGCATCCCATGAGAGAAACCTGTGTAAATGAGACTCATCTCCATTTCTGTGTTTATGGCCAATATGTGCTGCGGCCACTGATATCGTACAGCTGTGCATTTTGGCTGCTACAAGGCGAGCTGAGCTAGAACCAGCAGAGCTTCTTAACACCAGGAGCAAAGGAGCCAAAAAACAACCACTCTTTTGGCCAGCTCGGTACGTCCTACATTCTTCAGCCTTGAAATCATGGTCACCGCACCAATTCCCGGAGAAAGACGGGCTGAAGACAGCAGCTTTAGCCGAATTTTGTGTGTTTACACAGTCGCACATAAGAAAACGCAATCTGCAGTTTTTCATGTGGCTAAAACGTCAGGAAGGCTTACAGGATCTTTTTTACATTTTGACAGTGTTTTTATGATCTCTGAACACTTTCCTTCAATAAATGTTCATTAACTGGAGCCAGACTGTGTCATTCTCTGTGGTTCATGCTTGTTGTTGTCATGCATGAATCATTTTCTTGGCATCTTCTAAATATGGAAACTGCTTTAGTTTGAGTCTGTTCTTCCTGGAGAAAGAAAAGCTCATTTTGGTGATGATCTTTATTTTGGTTCCAAAGGAAACTTTTACAAAATGCTTATATTGCAGCAAAATAATAAGCTATAATTAGGATGCATGGTATCTGTATTCAAGAATTTGTTTTGGACCCAAGAGCCATGATCTTGGTTGGTTAGTCTGTCCTACTGGATGCCACAGAGATTTACAGGATCACAGTCATCTTACACGTTTCGAGGTCTTGCAGGGAGGTAGCAAAATGCTGTGCATGCAATGTGGCAGTTCTTGAGTCTTTAATCATCCATAATGAATGCCTTCCTCCTACTTTGACGTTTCCTCTCTCTAAAAATGTTGTGTTAAATTGTAGAGAAAGGCTGTCGATGTGATAGCACCCTGCAGAATATGGATAACACTGTACTGGCTCCCAGGGCAAAATGGAGAGTCTGGTAAACACGCATGCATACAGTCACTAAGGAAGTATTCCAACGCGTACATGAATGTTGTTGTGGTTTTATGGGCCATAAAAACACAAAGATTACATTCGGTCATGTGCCTTAGCAAAAAGTTTGTAAACCTAATTTAAACCCAAAAATAAAATAAATTCATGGGAAAATCGTTAAGCTGCACAACCTTAATGCTGAATGTGTTACTTTCAGAAAAGACTCAGGATAAGCACTTACAGGATAATTACTAGTAACGATGCCTCAGAGACAGCGACTCACTTGATCTCCGTGTGGCTGTATCTGCTGACAGACGGGCTGTCACATGTAATTCCTCTGAGCACAGCCACACTCGTCCATTGCTGAGTTCTGTCTCATTTTGTTTGTTTATAAATCCATGCTGGTCCAAACATCCATCCATCTTCTAAGCATTTACCCTATTTAGGGTTATGGAGAGTCCATCCCAGGCAGCGTAGTGCACAAGGATGGGATGCCACTCTACACACACACACACACGCACACACACACACACACACAGATTTATAATTATATCTTTGTGGGGACTCTACATTACTACCTAATCCCAACTGTGACAATCTTAAGCCCTACCCAGCCCTAACCTTAACCATAAGTAATAAAACAACATAAAGACACAAACAAGAGCAGGCCATTAAGCCTATTACGCTTGCCTGGAGGGAAATAAACTAATTATTTAATTGGCAGGATCTTGTCATGGTCAGATTTGAAGGAATCTAGGGTTTTAGCTTCTACCCTTCAGGCAGACTAGTAATGATACCAAACAAAATACAAGACCATTGGCATTTTTAGTTTTTTTGATTGCAGTCACAGATTTTTATAAAATTGAGGTTATCTGTGTGGGGACCGAAAAAATGCTCCCACATAATAAAATGGTTATCATCACATTATGGGGAAATCTAGTCCCCACAATGTAATGAATACAAAAACACAATCATTGGTTCAAACAGCATTCATTTTTAATCCCGGAAAGAAGGGAGTGGGGTTCTTATATAAACAGGAAAAAAACGCCCGTTACATCTTAACATGACATAACTGGTGTATACCCTAGTGCAGTATTATTCACAGAATTCCAGTATAGGTTTCGCACCAACAGGGCTCATTAAAGCATTAAACTGTTCTCTCTTTTGGCAATAGGATTTATTACAAGAATGCTAAAGAAATTAGTCACCTTTAAAATAAAGACCTTTAGTAATACAGAGAGTTAATGAGCCTCTTGGAGTGTCGATCCCTGGGCTGGCTGTATGCGTGCTGAGCTTCCATATACTCTGGATGTTACGCATTGTTATTGGTCTGCACGTCAATCAGGGCTCTGGGCTGTTGACTGGATGCTCACTGGGACCCAGAGTAAGTAAATGCTCGTGGAAAAATGAATGTACGCAGGTCAAGGTCAACACTACATGCAATTTAGTGTTTCCAGGCATAAGCCGCATTTTTGAAAAGGCAACATTTCAGAAATGAATCTATCATCCATTTTAATGGCTGTTTATCTGGCACTGCGATACATATGGCTGTGGGAAAGGTACACATGGGTATGTCAGATCTATCAGAAAGAAAATGTGAAGAGAGTTAAATGCCCGCACTTTGAGGCTCTCTTAGACAGCAATTTTAATGCTTAGTAAATCGTTGGTAAGTTTAACAGCACCTGCTCCTCCTTTATATACATGTAAAGAAGAGCAGTGTTAGAGATCTTCACACAAACATATTTTAAAATGTGAATTATATGGATGTGAAGTATACTAAAAGTCATCAATCAATATGTAGTAGGGGTCGTATATAATTAATAATATTGAAAATATATATAAAAATATAAAGAAATACAATGAAGCATTTATTCTCTTTCTTATGATCCATGTTAACGAATCAAAAATGACTAATGGCAGACATTGACTTAATGATTATTTTAACAAGTTTTGTCTTGCTGTGAACAGCTTTTGGTACTGGATTTTTTAAACGTGTTTTACTACTAGATTTTTCCAAATGCAGAGATGTACATATGAGGTTGAACCTAAGATGGAATGCCTTCAGACTGAGCCATGAAAAATATCAACCATTGCACAATGGAAAATCAGTTAGACATATCTGTGGTAGTATGATGCAAAGACAATGAGCTACTGACTTTTACAGATATGCAATTAAGGGAATGATTGCTGGATTTGAAGTGGGTTGTATATTATGTAGTTTCAAATACTACCACCATGTGGGGCTGTGCAGCTACATCACAACAGTGTTACAACAATGCATTTATTAATGTTTATTAGTTTTAAAAAAGAGAACATGTATAAACATGAGAAAGTGGCAGAAAGCATTAATGAGACCAATACTTAATTGGACATTTGACAAAATCTCTGCTACGCAAGTACTTTTGCTTGTTGTGAAATGACATGACAATTGAATAATTATTATAGTAATAATTGATCATTTAAAATCAGCATAATTATATTCCCAGATTTCCCACAATATAGTTAATTATATCCATCCTCTAATGGCTGTTTTTAAACCCCATGGATGACAGTGAGCATGAAAGTATACCTTATGTCTGACAGTCGAGGTTGAAGGGTTAGAGTGAATAATGACTTTACAGAAGGCGGGGGCATCAGTGCCAGATGTATCTACAGTCTGTGTCAGTCCCAAAGCCCGCGGGAGATGCTGACCTACACTGACTTTGCACAGAACAACGAGGTAACGGTACAGCGCACATATTTTATTAATGCTGTCGTCCCCAGCTCCGCTCCCTGGGATGAAGGGAGGCTGCGGTGTGGTGAGTGAGATCGTGACAAGGCTGACCACCTTCACAGGGTTCCACGGTCGCCGAATGAATGGAATTCTCTCCCTCTTGCTCCGACACGTCTCCAAGGGAGTCACGCTCGTCCCAAGGCCTGGCATGTCCCAGGGGCCGTAACATTAAGAAGCGTACCATCACCTGCGTCAGGACTCACATTTCCAGTCATGCCCCCGACCCCCAAATCATTCCCAGAAATGGCCGAAAAACCCCGACGCTAGAGCAGAATTTTAATAGTCAGGTTTCTTGAAGGGCGAAGATTTAAATAAGGTGTTGTGCTCACTGTCAAAAGCTGTTACTGAGAAACACTTCATGTTCAGTGCAGGGAGGACAACACGGCTATCATGTAAATATGCACTGCTCAATAAATGTTTCCTACATTTATTCATAACACAGCCTAAAGTAGGGACTAGAGGGGGTCACGCATGAGGATTCTCATCACAGGAGGGCAGAGATCTGTCAGGCAGCCGTAGCTGTACATTAGTTTGAATTTGTTCTTGACATGAAAAATGCAGCCAATTCACTAGGTGCCGTTTCACCCCCGAAGAGACTGGTTCTGTGTTTCTGCTCTCCTTATGTTGCTATAAGCTTTTCTTGTTCAAAGAAACATACTGTCCTTTAACTGGCCATATGGATGGTGCATTTCCAGAGGGATGACAAAACCATTGAGTTACAAAAAGATCCTCTTCTAAACACCGAGTGGCTCTTAGGACGTTTTCACATCTTTCTGATGCAACGTTAATGTGCCGCGCTCAACGATACGCCATTAAAATCCTAAGTTATACTTACGGAGATACGAAACCATTTCCGCACTGTTCATGTGCTTTCCATATGAAGACGTGAGACAGGCGGTGGGGTTGGGGGGGGGGGGGGGGGGAGGGGCAGGAGTTTCGCAGGCTGATACCGGAAATCCGCAAGGACCCCAGATGCTTGTTTGACTCGTCTTTGGACACATTAACTTAACTGGGACAGAGGGTAGTGGTGTAGCCCCCCCTCCCTGAAGGGCGAGCCGTCGGGCCTTGTGCCGTCCAGTCTTCACGTCTTGCCGGTGTGGAAGCAGGTCTTTTCTTTAGAGCAAAGCCGACAAAAAATGCTCCCCCCCCCCATATGAAAGCCAGCCCCCAGGAGATCACAATAGAAAGCACACGAGTAACATCTCTACAATGTTAAAAGCATTTCTTATTATAGATGACCTTGTGAAAGTCTGCAGTTATGAATTTTGGCGGTTTTCCTTCTTTGGTTTCTTGTTTGCTGTAAATAGCCTTTGATTTAAATCTGTTTTTCATTCATGGGTCACTTTGACAGTGCACACCACAACGATGCCCCGAACCGGACACAGCGCTGGCAGTTTCTCCGGCACAAAGACTGGAGCAGTCGCAAAAACTTAACGATAATCCGTGAGGACGTTTACGGGGACAGAGCGAGTTCAAAGCCCTTCGTTTGAGTGGGATGAATCCGAGCATCTCGTCCTGAGGATTTGCCTTAGGAATATGATTAGCCGGCTCAAATGCGATAAGCCCATGTTGTTGACTCTCTTAAGCCAGTCATTTTTCGGGGAACTATGTAAATGTGTGCATAATTTAGATTAGTTTTGTTCCAATGTTGCCAAGTCACAGTCACACATGAAAATGCCCAGCTGAGGCAGAGAGACCCTCCCTTCTCTTTTCTGCAGATCTTTTGTGATTTTGGGCTTTTCTGCACCAGACCACGTCCACTACTTATGCGGCTGTGTCACATTAACATTAGTGACACGTGCATGACTACAGCAGACATCAGTGCATAAGTGAAAACCAGGTCCTTTTAATTGAAATGTTATTTTACAAATGCTGTCCCAGCTCAAAGTGTCCTCCCTGACATGGATTATCTACATTGCACCTACTTACCTACATTTTAAGAGCCTCCCATTCTTACTTCTTCAATATTCTGAGTCCACAGACAAAAAGTGAGTGGCTGCAGCCAGCCTCTACGGTGCCCGGCCTCTACGGTGCCCGGCCTCTACGGTGCCCGGCCTCTACGGTGCCCGGCCTCTACGGTGCCCTGCTCGGTCCACTAATCCGTCATCATTCCACTGCCTGAAGCGAGCAGCTGCTTTTTCAACTATAAATATTATTGATATTTTCCTGAAGTTGTGGCGCTGACCTGACAGTACATCTCTCAGTCCACATGGAGGCAGTCAGGAGTTCTGGAGAGCCACTCCCACCACAAACCCCTTAGGCGTAATCTCCGTACATCTTAGTCACCTTGTAGCCGTCTTATTTATCTCCAATTATCAGGAGTATCTACTGGACCAGGGGTCGTCCAACTGCTCTTAAACCAAGGACCCCCATAAGAAAACTGAGCAAAACAACACATCCCCCACTACTAATATGTGATCACATGATGAACGTCTACAGGTAACAGCTGACAGCTGGAAGCACACAGAACAGCCCGAAACAGTGAAGGGGCTAAGAGCAGACGTGCTTACAGTACCTACATGATGTCCAATCTGGCATATGTTAGTGAAGAATACAGCTGTATGCAATTAAACAAAACAAAAAAAAACATGTTTGATTGTTTGTTTTTTAGATATCCCAAATCCTTTGTTAAATCAAGGACAAAAAGTGAAGGAGAGGTCTTTGACTACAGGTTCAGCTGGAGTCTTAGGTAACAAAATGGTGCATTTACATGTATCCCAAAAGAAGGTATCAGATAAGGAAATAAGACAGAACTTTTTCAGATGATAAAAACACAAAATATAAGAAGCTTTTAAAATCTAGCAGTATATACCGACTGTGCTGGGCTTTAATAGGGTCATACTACATGTTAAATATAATTCATATAATTACAAATATATAGTAACATGTTCACTGTATACAAATGGACATTTTATATATCACTGAATCCCGGGGGTAGCAGAATATCAAGAGCTATTCTGAATATGCCTCCCCTCTCCCTCTCCATCCCAGAATGAACACTCTCAAGGCAAAATAGAGAATTAATGGATTTTTTTTTTTTTACATGTTCAGTCAGACGTTAACAAAAAAAAACAAAAAAAAAGCTGAGTATTTTACCATGATCTCCTCCATGAAGAATAGCTTACTCTGTATGAAGCAAATGTCCAGTCCAACAGATGGAGGAAAAAATATGTTTGGAGACTACAATTTAACTTCTCCTGCACAATATCTATGCTACCAAAATGTCCCAAGAAACACAGACAAGATCCAGATCCTTACAATTACAATCAACTCATACTCTAAACAAACATTAAAAATCAACACGTCGTAAAAACGTTCTGTCTTCCCCACCCCATATGCACGGACTTTATACAAAGTCCCTGAAACAAAACATCAACTAATGAAAAAGTCAGAATAACCAAGCAACACTTCCAGAGTGGAGAAGATCCAACCATGTCTAATTCTAGTTTACCTGATTCTAATCTATTTGATAGTTTAATAATTTATGGCAAAAAATGTGAAATGGGTATTAATTTGCAGTAAACCTACATTATACTAAACACAAACAACCCAAATACAAATCAATCTCTGAGCAATAAATAAAAATTAAATAACTAATATTATTCCTTTCATTTATAAATACCAGTGTAAGACAATCTGTGCATCCTAGATGTAGACTTACAGTTGTGCTAACATTTATGTCCTGTTCTGCAGCAGAATGACATCAAATCATAAATAGACTCTTCTGTTCATAGCTTCATAATATCTAATATCTGCTTAAAACTCTTCATTTCAGGGCTTCACACTTTCTGGGCCCTATGGAAGGTGACCATTCAGTGTCACAGGTATTAAATCTTAGTGCTTCCAAAAGGGGGACCTCGTTTCTGCCCAGTCTGACTGCGAACCAATGTGACGAAATTGTCATTCCCTTGCCACAGCGAATCCCCTCCTGCCACATCATCCGACTGTCTGCATCAGGACACCTGGTGGCCCTCTATGATTTTGCCAACCAGTTGGTATCAGGTTTTGCACAGCAGGACATCTGCAAATGGGCCCAGAAGGTTCTTGTTGAAGATGCAGCGCACCCAGACCAGGTACGTGGTGAAGGGCTTAATGTTCTCAGAGAAGGTGTAGTTCTGGTGTGGTAGGATATAAGGCATGTAGGTGTTCTCGCCTTGCTCCTGAATCCACACTTCATACTTGACATCCTTGACCTTAAGATACTTTAGGTTCCAGGGAATTTGCCACGACACCATCATCTTAGCCTCGTTGGTGGCCTGCACTGAAGTCTGGCACTTGGGCTCCCGAACCCGTCCTGGGTGCACAACGCTGCCTGTCTTGGTTCTCTTCAAGTTGGGCTTGGACTTCAGAATCTGCCTCAGGACATCCAGCAGAGAAGGAATATTCACATTTGTGTCTTGGTAGATCCGGAAGAGCCATTCGGGGTTGCGACAACACAGATGACGTGGTACCTCCTTGCTCTGGAGAATTCGCACCTGCTCCTCTGGTTCCAGGTGGGCGATCCCACCCTGTTCCCAAGGTCGCTCTGGATGGGTCATGGAATTTTCCTCAATGGTGTTTCTCCAAGCTACATACTGGAGGTCCATTCCTGGTAAGGAGGCCAAGGTTTTGTAAGGGGTATAGTGCTCTGGGTTGACAGCGTAGGGGAAGAGCTCTACTACAGCAGCACCACGTGGGAGAAAGAGGGAGGTGACCAACTGTGCTCCGTGCATGCTGACCAACATGGAGGCACCGGCAATGACACGGATCACCTCCGAGAGGGAATGCTCCTCGAGGGACACTGTGACGGTCTTCATCTGAAACTCCTGAGCTAGTGCCAGGAGCAGCTCCGCCTCATTCAGGATGAGCCTGTTAGCAGTACGGCTGAAGACCACAATGTACTCCTCGCTTGCCGGGGTCTCCTCCCTAGTGATGTTGAGCTTCTCCATGAGAAAAGTCGCAAACTGTCTTATCTCGTTCCCCGAGACCAATATGTTGGCCTTGGCGCCCTGTGGCTGGACAAAGCCATACTGGTACCAGGTGGTCATCTTGGACAAGCCCACATACGACTTTGTGAAGCACAGCAGCTTGCCAAAGTTTCTCAGCTGCTCCTTGAGGAGCGGCTGTTTGCTGCTGAGCAGTCGGTAGAGATCGAAGTAGGGCCCTTCCGCCCAGCCCTCCATGAAGACGAGGCGGGCCTCGCTGTCCAGGTCCGAGTACTGGCTCATGGTGTAGAATATAGGCAGCAGGTCGTCATGGAAGATGTGCATGAGGTTGTCGGGGTTGAAGCGGTTGAGAATGAGCGTGACGTCAGGCACAAACACGGGCTTGGGCATGAACTTGAGGGCAGCAGCTGGCAACTCCATGAAGTTGAAGTATTGGGTATTGTGGTCCTCCACGGAAGAGAGGTCCAGGAGGGCAGGCTGGAAGCGGCGGGGGCCCAGGTTTGGGAGCATGACCGAGGCGTTGCTGTGGAAAAAGACAAACTCCTCGGCCTCGGCGCAGTAGCACAGGTAGTCGAAGCGGCAGATGCGGTCGGTGTGCATCTTGCCCGTGCAGACCATGCGCGTGCCCTGCTCCTGCAGCGCCAGCAGGGCGGCGTGATAGTCGACGCGCGCCTGAGACAGCTCCTGCGACTGCCGCGTCAGCAGCAGCTCCTCCTCCAGAAGGGAGGCGTGCTCGCGCAGGCTGGCGTACTTCCACAGGACTGCCGCCACCACCGAGACCAGCAGGCCGTTCAGGACTGCCGGAAGGTTCATCCTGCAGCTGGGGGCAAACATCACAGCCGGGCCACGTCCCCGCACTCAGGTGCTGCTCTCATAACCCCGGGGAGTGGGTCAGCTGCCTCGCCCACGGTAGCCATGAGAGAGAAGGGGGGGGGGGGGGGGGGGGGGGGGGTGGGTGGGCAGAGAGGGCACAAGCTCATTTAGCATCTCTCCACAGGACAACAGAAACGGGTAACCAACAACGGCGAGGCCACTTCACTCGACACTGGTGTAACGACACACTTCATTATCAATATATTCGGGATGCATTGAACCACCAGTAAGATGACAGACACATCAGGAGGCATCAGGAGCGAGCGGAGCGAGTGGATCTTCAAAGCGTCTCAGTCTCAGAGGGAAAACTCAAGACCTGATCCACATGCTACGGAACACACATCCCTCAGGAACAGGTCTGAACCCATGAACACTGGACGGCGGCCTAAACTGCCACGTGCAATGATGTTAGGAGGTCTTAGGAGAGGGAGGGCTACTCAACAACTGCCCCAGGATTATCCAAGGCAGACAGGCTCTGTAATTACACCATACTCATTTAAATTCACTCCACAGGACTGAAATTATCCTCTAGCCTTTAAGATCAGTCGATACATTTCAGCATTACCCACATCGGTGGCTCTCCTGGTTCATCAGCACTAGGGGAAAAAAGAAAAAAAGAAGAACCCAGACACAGTGTGACACAGAACGCTGCCGTGTCATATGTAGAGGAGCAGCGCCTAATTTGCATCTTTTCATGTCGAAGTGGACCTGGATAAGTACAGTCTCTTCGTAAATGATTCATTTGAAGTGCATGTTTGTCATTGTCATAATACATACCGAAAAGCTTCAGAGCATAAACTGCATCTCAGGTTCATGGGGACAGTCATGTCACTCAAGGGAGAAAATAACAGGCCATTGTGAGGTTCTGAAGGCTATTTAACAGCAGCAGCTGCTGCTATATGTGCCGTGCTGGCTCCATAACACAGGCTCATATCACCACTTTTTGTCGCTTTTGAAAGCTGAAGGTAATTAAGCAAATGCTACCCACCGACAGAGACCAGTGCTTATTACAGACATATACTGTTAATGCTATCCACCGACAGAGACCAGTGCTTATTACAGACATATACTGTTAATGCTACCCACCGGCAGAGACCAGTGCTTATTACAGACATATACTGTTAATGCTACCCACCGACAGAGACCAGTGCTTATTACAGACATATACTGTTAATGCTATCCACCGACAGAGACCAGTGCTTATTACAGACATATACTGTTAATGCTACCCACCGACAGAGACCAGTGCTTATTACAGACATATACTGTTAATGTTACCCACCGACAGAGACCAGTGCTTATTACAGACATATACTGTTAATGCTACCCACCGACAGAGACCAGTACTTATTACAGACATATACTGTTAATGCTACCCACCGACAGAGACCAGTGCTTATTACAGATATATACTGTTAATGTTACCCACCGACAGAGACCAGTGCTTATTACAGATATATACTGTTAATGCTATACACACACAGAGAACCACTTCTGAGCTTTTATAATCATGTACAATCCCATTTCCAAAAAGGTTTTTTGAAATATTCTGTGAGGTGTTGTGCTTTAGCATCACACAATTTTTCGAATCTTTTACTTGCCCCTGTCCCAACTTTTTTGAAACGTGTTGCTGGCACTAAATTCAAATTGAGCAAACATTTTTCATAAGACAATAAAATTCAACATTTGAAATGTTGCCTCTGTTCTATTTTCAATTATGTTTGTGTCCATATGTTTTGTAAATCATTCTATTCTGTTTCTGCACAGCGTCCCAACATTTTTGGAAACAGAATTGTAATCAATGTAATAAATTGAAGCACATGTTACACGGGAAGAACATTACCTCTTAGTATGTCCATCACAAACTCAAGAATAGGCTTCAAACTCCAATTCCCCTCTAGATCACCACAACATGTGCAGCACAAACAAGAACCAAGGGTTTCCCCGAATCTCCCGGGGCTCAACCCGGAACTGACCCATATGCACGCCATGCCAGCACACAGCTTCAGTTCTGGGGGGGCAGCTCCCCACGAGCCCCCACACCCCCAGGTGATAGTTCTCCCTCCCACCTCTCCGGTCCCCCAACGTTCCCCTTTGTCTTTTTCAGGTGGCCCACCTGTCCTGGGTTGGGGGCTGTGCCAAAACCCCCACCCACTGCTTTTACTCCACTCACACCCAGCCACCCCCCACCACCACTCTCTAACTCCCCCTGGAGGTGGCACAGGGGTGACGCAGCCCAGGGTTAATGCCCCAGAAGTGCCTGCTCTCAGAAGCTCCCTGTCCCCTGAATAATCTTATTTTGCATTTAGTGTCGCAACAAAAGGGCTCACACACCTTTGCATTCATGCACTTAATGGATTTCCTGCGGCCTCCTGTCAGGCGCTGACAATACGCCATGCTACGTTTTATCCGGAATGACACACGGGAGCGGATTCTGTTTTTACACCGTGTTCCCCCTACACATGGAATGGAGAATGGAGCGTGGGATATGAAAAATGCAGGATCACATTAAAGCCAAACCCTGACAGCTGTATATGTGTAGATACTATTAAAGCCGTACCTCCAAATATTTCCACGTTTCCACTGTTTCATGTACAGAACTGTACTTGCAGCCATTCAGTGCACTGGATGGACTCGAACCTCCAACCCTCCTCCAGAATAACCAACACGGACCAGCGATTTAAGAGCAGCTGCCTCAGGCATCATGCTGCCAATAAACAAACAATCCAACAGCCCCCAGAGAGCTAAACATACCCATTAGATATTGAAGGGCTTCTGCTGAATAAGTGCTATTTAGACACTTTTTGGAACACGCTGATGTACACAAATAACTCTTTTTAGATGTTCATCTGTTTCTGTTTCAGCAATTTTGCTGAGGCACATAGAGACTACAGGATAATAAAAATCCAAATATCTAAATCTCACTTTCTATGGTCAGGGGTTGTTACTTAAGGCTAGCAGTCGAAACGGGGGGTGAGATTGAGCTTATAAATTTGCAGCAGAGCAAATAACAATTATAACTATGACTGACTATTGGCTAATAATAACAGAAGATGTTTTGAGTGTGTTTAGATGGTGTGTTTATAGCTATTGCATATTTGATTTATTACTGTGACAGGCTAGATTTGAACCGTACCGTATTAACACGAGGTGCACTTGCACCCCTCTCATCTCTGAATCAGCCCCAGATCCCGCGGGAACTGCGTGACGTCAGGCTGACAGGCCGACTCGTTCCTCGCCTGCCCCACGAAACACAGTCTAATCGCAGCCACCAGCGAGGTGATGACTTGGTCAGAGACGGACCCCATTGGCTCCCATTGCCATAGTCTTACTGGGAATGGGCCAAAAGCTAATGGTTTCCACCCAGGGCCTTCAGGCATTCACCCTCCCGCCTTTCATTACCGACAACTGCAGACGAGCAGCAGACGAACCTGGAGCTCAGATCTCGGCATCAAACACAGCAGCGCAGGGCTGACAGTTTCCCCTGGGACACAGAGGACCCAGGCCGATTCAGACACCGTGAGGAGGTGGAATGACCCAAGGGGAGCAAAATTCCCGCATGCCAAATAAAGGCCAAGCAAATGGCATCCAACTGCTGCTTGACAAGATCAGGAGAGGCTCCCGGCATGCATGCGGCAGGGGGAAATATGTGTGGACAGTGTTTTTTTTTTTTTGTTTATACAAAACCGGACACACGGACAATGGAAGCATGACAGTAACACACCGGTGATTCTCTATGGTGCGCCGGCGCCTCTCTCACTGTATCACACCAGTGATTCTCAATAACACACCAGTGCTAACACCAGCACCTCTCTCCATAACACACTGGAGCCTCTCTTCATAACGCACCCGGCTGCTCACTCTCCAAAACCATAACGCACCCGGCTACTCACTCTCCAAAACCATAACGCACCCGACTGCTCACTCTCCAAAACCATAAGGCACCCGGCTGCTCACTCCCCATAACCATAAGGCACCCGGCTGCTCACTCCCCATAACCATAACGCACCCGGCTGCTCACTCCCCATAACGCACCAACACTTCCTGATAACCACATGAAGCTTGGTGATACGATGCCACACAGGCAAAAGCCTCCAAGCTCTGAAACCGTTCTGCTCACAATTAGGATCCAGGTGGGGAGGGGGGGTGGCGCTAGAACCCAAATGTGCAGAAGCCCCACTGGGACGCTGGCTTAAGCCTGGCTTCGGGGGAGATCCGACGGCCAAACCGAGAGGACAGTAGAGCCATTCCTAAAGCAAAAAAGTACAATACAACTTTATTTCAAAAAGAACGTGGCTCACATTTTATGCTCCAATAAACACAAGCATGGCCGTTTGGCCTCATTCATTGGCTAGTTTTAATGTCTTTATTAACCTTAAGCGATTACAGAGGAGAAAAACACAACAGCATCTTTACGAGTCACATGTTCACGTTTCAGTCAGTATCTTACTGTGCTTTAATGTTTGACATTTTTGCAACATTTTTTTATTTAAATGATTCATAAATTTCAAGTTTAAACATTACTGCACAGGCATCCTCATTTTTTTCCCCATTATAATTATCAACTGATTTTCTTTCTAAGTATAATTCCCATTGTTTTTACAGCTGTTCTGATAAACTTAATTCCTTTCATTTCTGCCTGATGAGAATCCCATTAAAGCCAGACCAACAGGATTTACCAGTGGGGTAAAAATACAAAAAAAAAAAAAAAAGACATTAAATTTTTTTTTACTGACCCGAAGAACCAAGATGACTTTGTTCCTCAATGTATGTGGCCTTTAACAAGCTGAGCAAAACAAACTGTAAGCAACAGATGTATTACTGTAAAAGACCAACCAGGACTGCTGAGTCAGCATAAGCTGTGTGTGAGCATGGGGGGGTGGTCACAGCAGTGACACCATTGTTGGTAACCACTAAAGTTAGACACACACTGTTTCCAGAAAAGGGAGCTGACTTACAGTACCAGTAAAACATTTGGACACACCAAGCCACAAGGGAGAGTCATCATGTCGTATTACATGACCCGGCCACCTGACCTAAACACAGCAGAAATAGTTCTGGAGGAGTTTGACAATGAAGGAAAAGCAGCCAATGAGTGCTCAGCATATATGTGGGACCTCCTCCAGGACAGCTGTAAACGCATCCTAGGAGGCCACCTCAGGAGACTGGCATAGAGGAGACGGTACAGTCAGCCAGTCCCTGGGGCAATTGGGGTTAAGGGCCTGGGTTCCAGGGCCCAATGGTTGCATCACTATGCTGACCCAGGGATTGGAACCAGCAACCTTCTGAGTCCCAACCCACAGAGCTGCTACCCCCCGCCAAGTTTTTTGGTTTAATACTTTTTCGGTCAGTGTATAATTCCAAAATATATAATTTTATAGTTTGGATGTCTTTATAATTATTCTAAAACATACAGAAAATTAACCTATGGGTAGGTGTGTCCAAACTTTTAACTGGTACTGTAGGGTCACTGCTTACATTTAGGGCACTGTATTGGACAAGCGGGTACATAGGAGGCAGATGGACGAATTTAAGGGAAACTCTTACCAATCAGGCACGCGGTGGACGTTTCGTAGGAGCCAAGTTCACTGCAATATCACCACGGAACACTCCCCCTCCTGGGCAGTCCAGAGACCCCTGGAAAAACAACATCATCAGCATCATAATCACATAATCACATTACAACCGCCTCATGCGCACCCCCCAAACCCCCCCCCCCCCACACACACACATACAACCTGGAGTCCTCCATGGTTCCAAGCTTACCCACCCACTCCAACCCCTTCCTCAATATTCCCAAAAGCCCCGTTACAGTGAAAGCTTGGAGATAATAGAAAAAGAGGCATTAACTGAAGGAAGAACCAAGGGGATGGGGGAGGATTGCGGTGGGAAGAGATGGAGCACAGAGAGCAGAGCAGACAGCAGCTCCCCCGGCTGAGGGGCCTGACAGAGGGTCCGTGACATTGAGGAATGTGCGGTCAGTGCCCTTGTCCCCATCAGGTAGAAGGTCTATGATTTCTTTAATTATAGGACTGGCACTGACCAGGATTAAACACCATGAGAGTCCATGCGACTTCTTAGCAGCTATTCGTTTTGGGTTTTGACACACTGTCCTGGTCATGGCCACAAATCACTGTCCCGCAGAACAAAAGCATCTGTCTGGGTCATTACAGGGGGGAGAAACTTAACTGGGACACAGCCGACTGGGCCAGACATCAGACAAAAGCAACCCGATTTTCAA
Organism: Paramormyrops kingsleyae; assembly: GCF_048594095.1. Lineage (NCBI taxonomy): Eukaryota > Metazoa > Chordata > Actinopteri > Osteoglossiformes > Mormyridae > Paramormyrops > Paramormyrops kingsleyae. The sequence continues at coordinate 28,328,832 of NC_132805.1, forward strand.
TTATCAATTAACTATTAAGTACAGAAAATGTGGAGGGCGACACTTAAACCCAAATCACTGGCATGTTAGAAACATGTTTACTTATTGATTACCTTTTATCACCTTGCCGTCATGGTTTAAAGGCTAAACTAGATAAGAAAAATTTGAGTTACCAGTACCAAATTCTCACCTATTTCATCACATAAAGCATAAACAAATTCTGATTTTTTGTACTACTTCCACTGCAAATGTGTCAATGCTAGGAAGCAAGATTAATCACCCCCCCTCCCCCAGGAAGGAAGTACCTTTAAACACAGGGGGCTCTGAGTGGTAGACAGCTGGGCCAGCACGGTCCCTCCGGCAGCCGGCAGCCCTGTCCCAGGAACAGCAGAGGTCACGGAGGATACGAGGGACCGTTTGTCCCTTAGGAGATTTTCTCCGGCAGCCCATCCACTCACTTCTCTGGCTGGATGTGGGGCATCGGCTGACACTGTTATGCCCTTCTGGAGGCTCTGGAAGTCGAGCGCAGTGCCTCAGCGACCATGCGCTTCGCCTCGGTTTGCTACTTTGCAGCACGCCAGGGGACGGCAGCGGAGGGCCGCTTCTCATGCATTTTAATGCAGCTCCTGGAGAGACTGGACTGCCTGCATTCCCGCCTCCTTACTCCCTGCAGGATGAGCATCCCTGCCCTAAATCAGACCGTGGGAGGGGATTCGGAGGCGCTCATCATGCCTGCCTTTTCGGCGTGTTTTACGGCCCCCCTCCTCACCCTGCGTCCAGGGGAATCTACACCCCAATCCTATAACCCAAACAGTCATGGCAACCTTGGCCGGGAACTTCCAGGAGGGCACATTTTGTTTACCAGGTAAATGAGAGTTTCACACATGCCAAAAGTTCAGTTCAATTGTGAAATGAACAAGCGTTCCGTGATTATTGTGTGCATTTGGGGATTTTATGTGGCTTGGTAAAATAATGCATTACTTTACACACCCACGCCCGACCCCAAAAGTAAAACCCAGAGTTTTCAAAATTGAATAATTACCTCTACACTATATATTGCACATGCATATTCACATTATTCAGAGCAGTCATTACTACACTAATCTTACGTTTGGTGTCTCTTCATCTGATTGATTAGAGGGTTTTTGCGTTTCCCCGATCTGAATCTCCTAAGTTTCACCACAAGACCACCAGATGTGAAAGAATCATCACCGATATCATCATTACAACAATCACGTCAAAAGAAGAAAAAAAAACTCTACATTTTTATAAAGCATTGCACAGGATCATCATTACAGAATGGTAACCATAAAACATAAATAGGCTGTGAGAAGCTTTCATAAAATGCGAGATCATAAACATAAACCACTTGCAAGATTATTAAAGGGATACCCAGTATTGTTAATTACTGGAATGGGTAAATCACACGCTGCTTCTAAGCACATTTGGCCCGCATGCGACGATTTACTAATATATAGTTTTGTACAACAGGTCTCGAATAATTAATAACATCGCACATGAGCTCGACGTCGAAGACAAATAGGCTAATTAAACTTATGCATGTCACAGCAACACAAAAGCCCCTTGATCGCCCGTCCAAAAGCGTGCAGCTGCGCTACCCGTAAGGGTCGAAGCAGCTATCAATTTCCATGTGAATAAAAAAAAAACAAGTCTTGCATGGCAGTATGAAACTTTGACTCAAAAGTACGCGTACAAACGAACAACCCGCGAATCAGTGATATGATTGAACGCGGAACGCTCTTACCTGGAATCTGCTTACTGTGGGATGGAAAAAGCCGAAATACTCGCAGATTTTCCACGAAGTAACATCTGTATTCAAGCAGCCGCCAGGTTCTCTGCACCGCTGCTCGGCGCGAGGCGGAGACGCAAGGCAGAGATGTCGGTCACGCGGCGACACCGGGGCTCTTCAACTGAGAAAGAAACGTCGCATTCATTCATCACATCTCCATCTGATAGCACGGCAACCCCGGCGAGCCCATTGTCCCGGCGCTGCTCCCTGTGATTCTGCGGAGTTCAAGCAAGCTCGCTATTATGGAAAAGGGCTCGTGCCGAAATCTCGCGAGATTTAGCAGCGAGATTTAGCGACACTATGAGTGGATCTGCGGTTTAATTCCTCCTTCTCTCATCCAGAAGTCGCACGCATGGTATCCATTTGCTCCTGTTTGTGAGCTAACCCTGCACTGTCGTCGGTGATTTGGCATTTACACAGACGAACCTTAGAGTTTGGGTCTCCCTGGGCCGGGGGTGGGAGGGTGACGTCAAGCCCTTTCTGTCGCAAATCACACCGTCACGCACACCGTGATATGCTCCCCAAACGCAAAATGACCCTTAAGGGCGATCTGTTGCGTTTGAACGCATATGAGTGTGTGCTGTTAGCACTCGACAGATGGCGCAAGCTTTTTCACTGAAGAGTAGCATATGCAACATTAAAGATGCTGTTTAGAATAAAAATGTATGGCTTCCCACATATTTAGGCCATCCAACTTTTTCTGCTTAAACAATTAATTTGCATATATACATTATTCCTATCTATCTTCCAGCTACTTATCCATTTCGAGGTTACGTGGGCTTGGAGGAGATCGCACATTGACTTTATATACGGCGTGAAAAAAACATTGTATTATTAACTCATATAGAGACATATGATAGACATCTACCGTGGAGACACGTGGGATTTTTTTTGCCGTATTATATTTAATTAGCAGACACTTATATTTTTGTTAATTGAGGAGGTAGTCAGACAATCCCAGGAACAATTGGGGATTTAGGGTCTTGCTTAAGGACTCCGGGATTCGACCCCGAATTCTGATGACAGGTATATCGTATCTGCTCAGCCACACACCGCTCCCCCAGATTAAATGTAGTTCTATAAAGAAATTTTGTATTTAGGGTGCTTTTCATAGGATCGTTCATGATTCTCACAAGTGCCACGAAAAACATATGCAATGCAACACTACCACCCTGAGTTCAAATAACGAAACAGATCTAAAAAATAAGGCGAATTTAGATTGGCAGTACCGGGGTGCCTTTGGACTGCGGGTGGAAACTTAAAACACACTGAACTGGATGAGTGAAAGATGGGTAGACTATGTTATACCGAGCATTATCCTGCGTTACAATTAAGTCATAATATAGCTTAAAATTTAATATAAGATTTTCACATATTTGTAATGTTATCTTAAAGTCCATCTTCTTTAAGGAATAACTGGATTTAATATGCAGTATATAGTATAGTATCAGGTGAAGTGGAAAAGCATGGACCCACCACACGACGAAACACCTCGCGATCCCAGATGGCGACCCCCAGGCCGACACGCGCTCCAGTCCCACCTTCCGGAAGCTACCATCTATCTGCCGCACCCTGATGTTACGTGGGCGTCCTTTGGGCCCGGTCTAACCGCTCGGTTCCTCAGCAGTGAGGATCCTGCGAGCGAGATCACCCTCAGGCAATCAGGCCACATGGCCGTAGTGCCGTAAGTGACGCTCCCTCACAATGCAGGTAATGTGTTCACCAAACCTAAACAGGCTTCTTTAATTTTATTATCTCATGTACAGCAATTATGCTGTTATCTGGCTCACTTTATTTCACTGGCTTCTCTGGAAGATTCCCTGCCTTTGGTTTCTTTAGTCTTTAAGATGTCTACCTTTTTTAAAATTACAGTCTAAATGAATCCATTAGTTTTTTTTAACAGCCTACATGTTGGGGTTGTGTTAATTAAAAACATACTAGCAAATATATCTAACAATGCATTTAATAATATTAAATGTGAAACATAATATCTAAAGATATGTAGTTTCAGAACTACTCTTTCTTCTTGCTTGGTGCTCTAAATTAGTTTTAAAATAGCAAACAACGTCACTTTCCTTTCACTTAAGGAAACATAAGTAAACGTAAGCAATTAACAGTTATTGACACCTACTCACAATCTCTGACAATGAAATTACCTGGCCGCTTCTTTCTGTTGAACTGCGGATAAACGTCGCTATACTCGCTAACAAACAGCGACATGCAACTTCCGCCTGGAGCAGCTTAAACATAATTTTAATTAAATAATGCTAGACTTACAGTATTATTTTAAATTTCATTTCGTAGTCTTGCTTCTATTTGTTATGGATATGGATATATAGTTTAAAAACTGTATGATAATTGGGGGGGGGGGGGGTTACGTTCTGAAGCCCATTCTATATAGGTCTAACAATGCCCATGAATCCTCACGTTGGTGTAAAACTATTATTTCTATCAATGTCTGTCTAAGTGTGGTAACATAGCTATTTCAAAACCACCCCAGTACAGGGACAAGCTAAGAAAAGTACACAGGAAATATTTGTGCAGGAGATATTGTGGTATTTCTGCATTTTTTTCCCATGCTTCCATGTTGGAGGTTGTTAATTATTCTTCCGTCAAGTGCCTTTTTAAATTCTTTTATGGTGAAAAGGATTTTAAGTAGATGCAAATAATAAATGTCCAAGCAGTGAAATTCCCTGGGAAATGCATCATTAAATAATGAGAAACAGAAGCAGTAGGCTATGATAATTTATGAAACCCAGCGTACATCTCTGTATAGGTTTGTATTTTGCAGACTACAGATTAATTAGCCATACTCTAAAGGTTACGCTGAATGCACCTATTTGGCAAAACGTCGTGTTGGTTAATCATGGTTCAGAATTTTTCTGTATTTATTGAATGATTCATTTATGTATTTATTTGTTTATTGTTGATTATTTGAACTTTTGTTATTCGCATGAATAGGAAAGAAGAGCGTACATGCAATACCGACAAGGTGCCACTAGTGGTCATGCTCACATAAGTTTTTACTGGAAATGGAGCTAATCATGCGATGTTTGGGAAAACAAACTTTGCAATAAGGCCGAGTTATATGTAAAGAAAACACTATATTATCAAAAGGCGTATGTGGTTACAACATGTTCTGTGGTTTTTACACAGCGAACATTACCAAATGCATGTAAATACAATGTGAATCCAAATTCACCTGCAGGAAAAATGTATCAGATTACATTATTTATGAGGATTATTTAAGTAGAGGTTTACTTCTGGTTTACACATTCAGTTCTCTATAAAATACTAGTTAAATCTTTCAATAATAATACATTTTAAACATATTGAAATTGCTATCGATCTATCCATCTTCCTAGCACTGAATAGGGTCACAAGGGGCCTGTAGCCTATCCCAGGCAGCATAGGACAGGAATACACCCTTGATAGCAATACCACACACAGTCATACACCACGGGCGATTTAGAGATGCTAATTAGCCTAGGTGCAGGTGTCTGGAGTGCGGCAGGACAGTGGGGTACCTGGAGGAAGCCTGGGTGATGTGATGAGAACATGTGGGACCTTCACACCTAGGGGAAGGGTGGGAGTCAAACACCCAGCACTGGAGGTAAGAGGCACCAGGGCTACTCACTGAATCACCTTGCCAGCCTTTAACTCCGAAATACATCCATATCATTTTCACTAGCCAGTAAAAATGGCTTTTTAATTCATTTAAAAACTCTTTAAATGATTAAAGCAAATACTATTGCCATGCAGTATATATATTTGCATCTGTACTGCACGTGACTTACACTTGCTTTTCCCTTTTAAGCCCAGTATATAATTATTAATATGTGTAACTTATAACACTTTTGGGGAGTAGACTCAGTAACACGTACTGAAAATGGCGTATTTAATTTTTAAAATAAAGGTATTAAAATATTCCAGCTAACCATAAAGATTATGAGCCTTTTCACAGGAGGATTAATGCATGGTTATGCTAGAGATCAGCTAAACTTATCCTGTAATTAATTATTCACAGACCCAGAAACAGACCATGAAAACTCAGGTGTTGCCTTTTCAACCGAATGTACTACTTAAGTATCATAATAACAGAGTTAAATAAGAGGAATTTAAGGTTTAGGTCCATATCTATTTGGGTCATTCTCCATTTGCAGTGGGAAATCATTTCACAGAGGTTGCAGGGCTTAGAAACACACTTTAAATATGAGACACAGCTCCAAAAGTCAGCATGTACATTCAAACAGTTAATGTATTATTAAATAACATGTTTCTCTTATGGTTTGTTTGACTTTTCAATTTTTTATCATGTTTCAAATTTGCTCCACACCAGTAATATAACCGAATTTCAACACATGAGATTTAATTAAATTTAATCTCAGGTCCTGATAGGAGAGACAACAGTGCTAACCACTGCACCAGCATGTCACCCTTACACATTAAAATATAAATTGAAAATTAAAAAATGAGGACAAAATGAATGTCTCATGATGTGATGACATCAGTGACAAACTTTGCACTATAAATATATTTAAGCTCGTGTGATAATATATGTTAACAGACAAGTTGTTTTACTTTTGTGATTTATTAAATTGATTTTTTAAAATATATGCACCTCAATTCCTACTTTAAATGGAGAATGACCCATTTTGTGACTTCAAGTAATAATTAACAATATTTCATAAAAATGCCAAATAATATTTACACATATACTTATTTCTTGCTATGTATACTGAATAATTAAATTTTGTCTATAACATAAAGGTGCGAAAACACGAACTACTTATTTAGAGAATATTAGTAGAATCTATTCAATTATGACAATCAGGAGGTGCATGGCATGACAGATTCAAGAGGCCCCACACATTGTAGGAGCCCCAAAATCCCCCCCCCCCCCCAAAAAAAGTGCCAACCTGAGCAAGGGGCCCAAGGTCACAATATAGAATACTAAGAAAAAGCAAAACAAAATTATTGTCGTTCCATTATAACACCATGTAGCTATGCAGGTAATATATTTCATGCCACAGCCACTGCCACAACGTTATACTCATATCTTATTGTAATAAACGAAAACGAAAGCATTACCCTGCAGTGCACAGATAAAAGGACGGTATTACAGTAACCATCTGTTTTAAGTTTAATTTAACCTTCTGTCAACAGTATGCCACCAGCCATTGTCCGTCTCCAAATTTATGATACATTTCACAAGCACCGCAGAGACGAACCTCTGCCTATGTGTACATGCGAGCCAAGCGTAGCAGTATGGTTTATCGTGGGGTACTAACACAGCATGAAATACAATTTATCAAATGTACAGATTAGACCATTACTGGGAAGATTACGCATACAACGAAATACAAGCATCGGTTTATATACAACTAAAAACAGCAGCTCCAGAAAAATATTCGTTGTGTTTGCTGTTGGTGTTTTATAGAGGTTTATGTTTTTCATTTATGTGTTTTAATAACTCAAGCTGCAAAGAATGCCCACAATTACCCACATTCGCTTGCTAAATGCATTTCAAGATGCAAATAAAATACAGAATAGCATACAGAGTAACCAGTTTCAAAGAAAGCTGGAAAGAAACGTAAGATCAGTGCTTTCCGAGGCGCGCTCCCATTGGCCTGTGCCAACGGGCCGTCGAGCGCTGATAGGTTCCCCGCCGCGACGTCGCAGTCGCGCCGGGGAGGGCTCTCGCGAGCCGCAGTAGGCGGCGTAGCGGAGTGACTGACGGCGCCTGTATTTACAGGAAGAGCGCGAGAGCGAGCGCGCTTGAGCACAGTGTACACCGTCGCAAGTGAGCGCGCTCGAGCACAGTGTGTACCGCCGAGAGCGGGTCTTCCGCCGGCTGCTCTGCTGCCTGCGTCCACCTTCGTATTCGCCTCGGTAAATGGTCGGTCCTGCTCGTTTTCCGGGGGAAGGGGTGAGTAAGCACTTCTTGGTGTCTTTTAACGGATTAATATGAAGCTAACTGGCCGCGGATGTGTGATTTCCGAGGTGGATAATCGCGGCCGTTCGGGCTTTGTGTCAGAGAAGCGCAGCGGCTGATCGCGGCCGCGGCGCCGGGCTGGATAAAGGACGGGGTCGCCTGTTCGCGCGGTTGGGAACCCGGGAGGCAGGGTGGCTGCTGGGAGGTTGGCTAGGCGACGGACGGGCCTGCTCGCCTCCCTTCACCCTGCCGTGAAGCGGCATCCTCCCTGCCGCCTTCCGCTTAACCAGCGGCCCTGTCATTTTCTGCGACGCACCGCATGGTAACGGGAATAGGCTCTCGGGTCTTACTGCTGTGATAGAGTCCTCTGGATATGACACCCGGCCCGACTGACGTGTGAACCGTGGTTTTCTCAGAAAGGGGAGCCGTTCGCCCGGGCAGCTGATTCCCATTGCATCCACATTGTCATCAGTGTTCACCTCCGGTCCCGTGTCCGGAGCCTTTTCTCTATCCACGGTTTAGCTGGTGCTGAATCTTGCAGTGTAGTCCTGGATGTTTTGGATTTTCACTGCTGGTGTATCTCTTTAACCATTCTGTCATGCAGCTCTCAGTGCTGTAGTTTCTCCAACTGGATGTAGGGACCCCGTGTCTGTTTGCAAGTTGGAAATAAAGCAGTTTCCATGGAGATCTGTCTATTACATATTTTTGAATATATTATGCTAGTGAGGTAACATTTCAGTAACTCACCAAAAACCTGCAGGTCACATCACTTCAGCCCCTGTCCTTTCAGTCCCGCTTTTTGTTCTGACTGACCTCTTAATTCAGAATCAGTGTCAGAATCAGAAAAACTTTACTGATCCCCGGAGGGAAATGGTTTTTGTTGCAGTTGCTCACCAACCAGTTAAGGGAGAAAAAGGGGAGAGCATGTAAAGTAAAACGTAAGTACAAGTAGTCATACAAAAATATCACAGTAACCAATAAAAAAGTAAAAGCAGAAAACCAATAACTATAGTAAATTACCCAATGTGCAGTTGTGTAGCTAAGATAAATTAAAACTAAAACTGAACAGGTATGTGTCCTGCAAATAGGCTGAAGATAGTTTGTATAATATACCACTTGTTCCAACAAGACGAAATGTGCAAGTCTATTATGAGCTATATTATATGCTGTGCAAAGAATACTGTACATATTATATTATGCACAGTAAGGTGTTATACACTATACTATACACAGTGCGGAGCATATTATACACTCAGATGTGCACATGGGGAAATTATATACATGTTGTGGAAAAAACTAGGACTGTACAATGTATATTATTCACCAGATTGTACAGTGTGCATATGGTATGGATATAAATGATAGGAACAGAAACTGTACCTGGTATATTTCAATGTTCAGCAGAAAGGAGAGTTGTATAGTGCACTGGGAGAAAGGATGACATTCAGTAGTGCACTTAATCGTTCTGAATCTCTGGTTGAAGGTGCTCCTGTGTTCAGCCACCACTCTGTGCAAAGGATGGGAGATGTTGTCCATGATGGAAAGGAATTTGGATAATGCCCTCCTCTCTGCCACTATCTGGAAAGAGTCCAACTCCACTCCCAGGACAGCTCCGGCCGTTTTTAATGATCCGGCTGCCACTAAATTATTATCCACATGTTGTAATCGTATGTTAGTTGAGTGCCACTCCGCCTTGCATAATTCCCAGTTCTGGGATGAAGTTACTTCAACTGCGACCCCATGATGCACGATACCTTCCATCTGGCCCTGGACAACTTTCCCAGTTGTCCCCCAGAGATATTGGGCCTGGTTGAGAGATGTGGATATTCTCAGACGTGCTTGTGTGCATTTAAAAATGGGGTAGCATTTTATTTTTCACCTGTTATAGCATTGAGACAAATCAGTGGCTCTTATGTATTTGTTTTATTATTCTGACACTGCCTTATAATGTCAGTGTAGATGTATAAAGACAAGAATGCCCCCTTGTCTTTTTAGTTTTAATAAAAGCTTATTGTCTTTGGGTCAGAGTGACCTGACTTGAAGCCAGTCCGTCACTGGATACTGACAGGAAATCAGACACAGGACAGCTTTTTTGAACGAGGGATATGTACGCTACAAATACCCACTAGCTGGGGCCAGCCTTGAAGCCAGATGAGGTTGCATATGGAAGAAAGAGCAACTCAAAGAGTGTTCCCTCTCTGGAACCCTGAGTTTGAACCTTGTCACATAAAAGCTGTAGTGTGGGATCAGCCAGATTAGTGGTTATGATGCTGATACTGGGCTGAAGGAATGCTGAAGTTGCAGTTTAATGTGATGACTGGGCTCTTGCCTGGAATGAGGATCCCTCCATTTAATTTACTTATTTTTCCCACAGTGCACCACATTCTGTTCAGGGGCATTCTTAATAAATGTGCACTTCAAACGTGAAATGGTCTTCTTTGATGAAGAATTCCCACCCAGTCTTCTGGATTCTTAATCAGGAACACATTATCCAAAGATGTGCAGAAATTATTTGTGTACACACTTAGACAAGTATCTCACAATGAGCCAGAGCTTTACTGAGTGCCAGCTTGGGACTGAAGCCTGCTATTTGTTCATCACCACTGTCCCTCTTACATTGTTTTTATTTGCCCTGGGTTTTGCGTGTGAAAATTGAGCTCCAGTTGGGCCACTCTATCAGCTGTTTAAATAATTTATCAGCTTCACTCCAGTTCTACATTTTTGTAGGACTTTGTGTTAAATAACCAAGAGCGTGTGCTGGAAACTTCAGTCTGGTCTGATACCAGGTCTTAAGACATGTCGCTTTGGCTGTTTTTTTTGGTAACTGTATAATATTGAATTTGACTTTAAAACAAAACATTAAGGCACATGTTTTAATGGTGATGAGCCCTGTGACAATGTACATGCTTAAACCCCATATACATACAGTACTGTCACAATTTGTTCACATACAGTGTGAATTTTGGGGAAAGTCTTCTTTGATTTTGTTTTGGACTGCAGAAAAAGTCCCTTATGCAGCATTGGTCTGCCAGTCTCTTATAAAGTCCATGTCTATTCCTTTTTCAGTAAAGCACCAGGAGCTTCTGACTGTGTCTAGCTTGCAAGATAATGTGCTGTTCTGAAAGCTGCACCCCTTGCCCGTTAGTGTTTTTGTTTGACAGCTCTATGTTTGATTTGATTGAATTCAGCCTTTTGGTAAATTGGCTTTTTGTCATCTACCTCACCGGACAGCAGTGCCCCTATGGCTATTACTTATTTGCTAAAAAAGGGCAATCGATTCACATCCTTTCCACCAAACAGCAGGGTCGTTTTCACTGTTTGTGATGCAAGTGGCTTTGTCGTTCTCTGAATTATGCTTAGTTACAGCAAAGTAGTTTTCCTTAATGGACATAATGACCAGATATGAAATGTAAAAGGTTATTGCCAGGTGTTAAGATAGTTGACGTAGTTGCATGTAACCCTTGTAAAATAATACAACATTTAATAGTTTGAGGTGTGTTTTGTCATCTGTACACAACATTACTAGAGCGGCACATGTTGTATGAGGCTTACTTGTCACAGGAAAGTGAAATATGAGGAAGTTTCATTGTCGATTCTCACTGCGAACAGAAAAGTACTTCATTTTACATGTTAGAGGTAATTTTCCAACTGTATTAGTGGATAAAATGGCCTTATATGTAATCCTGATAGTCAGTGGACTTCACCATAGCCATTCTTGACAGTGCAAGCTGCAAATTTTCTTTGTTAATCCCCTTTGGGGGGGCTGGAGGGACTTCAGCTCAAGTTGAAGTACCACAGAAAGACAAGGTTTTCCTTTTTGGGCTTGTCGTAGGAGTGCAGCCCTAGCTGCCGTTTGCCTCGCAAGCTTACCGTTGCACAACCCATCCCGGTAGTGGGGCGATGTCGAGCAGTCTGGTTCCATCCGGTTCCTTGAGTTGAACTGACTTGAAGTGAGGATTCCATTGAGGCGGGTCATTGTTGGTTCTTGTGCGGCCGTGAATACCTGTCATAGCTGAAGTGCGTGAGCATGTTACCTTCCTGCTTATGCCTCAGTGTGTCACCAGCTGAAAGCCGTGTTTGATTCCTGTTTGGCTTTATTGTTAATTGCAGTATTTTGAGGTCTATGTTTTTTGCATTGCATTCGGTCTTTGTAACAGGATGCAAACAGATTTCAATGATCAATATGGAGTCATAAGAAGGGGATTGAGTGGTTTGTGTGTGGTTCCCCCAGGGACATGAAAAGCTTTGGTAACAAGCCCATTCATTTGCTTCACCTAAATTTTATTGCTGTTTACATTGAATAGACCTTTTATTCCCCCATTGACCTAAGACTTGTATCTCCTCCCAGGACTCAGTGATTGTTTTGCTTCCCTGTGTCTTGTTTTTATTCCCCATCACCATGTTAAGTCTCCAGTCCCAACTTAAATAAAGCCCCCATTCTGTCCTCCCAAAGCTGTGTCATATAATTGTGCTTTGTCTCCGTCCCCAAGCAAGCCTTATTTCCTTAGTAATTCCCTGCTGCTGTAGTGGATTTGCTAGTTTATCTTGCATCAGTGGGTAGCCGACAGCATAAGAGCCGTGTTGTATCCATCATTCATGGAAACTGGACCACATGCTCTTTGCCATCTCATTGTATCAGGAACTCATGTTTAAATCTAAAATCTTCTTCTGCCCTGCTGGTTTCTCATGGTCAATTATAGGTGTGCGGAGTGGCATGGATTCAAAGTAGTGAGGCTTGATTAGCTTGTGATCTCACCAACTGTTTCTTTAACATGGGGATATTGTGTGATGCATTTTTCTTCTTATTCTCATCCCCTTAACCCAGGGCTCCTTGAAAGCTGGTACCATGGGATCCCGGCTTGCCACGGACGTTTGGAAATAAGCTACCCCTCAACCCACTGATCTGCCTGTGACCACGGACCAAAAGCTGGCCATGGCAGGCTTCAAGCGCGGGTATGATGGCAAGATTGCTGGGCTGTATGACCTGGACAAGACCCTGGGCCGTGGCCACTTTGCAGTGGTCAAACTGGCGCGCCACGTCTTCACGGGGGAGCAGGTAGCAGTCAAGGTCATTGACAAGACCAAGCTGGACTCGGTCGCTACCGGCCACCTCTTCCAGGAGGTGCGCTGCATGAAGCTGGTGCAGCACCCCAACATTGTGCGCCTCTACGAGGTCATCGACACGCAAACAAAGCTGTACCTTATCCTGGAGCTGGGTGATGGCGGCGACATGTTCGACTACATCATGAAGCACGAGGAGGGCCTAAGTGAAGAGTTGGCCAAGAGGTACTTCGCTCAGATCGTGCACGCCATCTCCTACTGCCACCGGCTGCACGTGGTGCATCGCGACCTCAAGCCCGAGAACGTCGTGTTTTTTGAGAAGCAGGGCCTGGTGAAGCTCACTGACTTTGGGTTCAGCAACAAATTCCAGCCTGGAAAGAAGCTGACCACCAGTTGTGGCTCCCTAGCTTACTCAGCCCCGGAGATCCTGTTGGGGGACGAGTATGATGCACCGGCTGTGGGTAAGATCTCATTGGCTCATTGACAGTATGGCACCTTATACTGTAGATGTCTTGCTCTCCATCTGAGAATTTCCTTTTACTTTGTCATAGTTTGGTGTGAAATCAGTGCCCTGTATACTCTTGAACGAGAGCTTCAATGGAAAAAATCTCCCTACAGCAAACTAAAAGCTACCAGCAAACTTTCCTTAGCATTTCTTTACTCGATTCTGTTTTTCTTATTTTTTTAATTCAGCAGAACCACCCTTCTTTTAGACACATTACATTAATTTTACCTTTATTATCTCGCTCAGAGATTTTAACTCTTGAGTCACTGACTAACATTTTTGTGGTTCTTGGTCTGTGGTGTAGATTGAGGTCATCAGGAGATATTGTTAAAATGTAACAATTTAAAAATGTTTGAAATGAGTTGAGTAGACTTCGTCATTCAGTATCACCGTTTGGCCCAGTCTGCCAAGTTTGAGGCAGAAGATAGTATTTTGTAGGCAAAACTTGTTTTTATTTTGCTCTGCTGCTTAAAGATAGAATGAGGACTGTTTTATGAGCAAGTGAAGGTGGCCAATGATCACGATTATGCAGTAGGTGAAATCTGGATTGAGATGTTTGATTCGTTGAATCTGTGGTGCTCAAGCTGCAAAAATTTGGGTTCTTTATAGTGCTTGTGGTCCGGTAAGTCCAACTAATATACCCATTTCAACCGGGCTCTATTGAGCCACTTCAGCACAAGCTCAACCAACATTCTGTCAGTGTTGGTCATGGCATTGATTGGACATTGAACATATAATAACATATAATAATCGATTCTTTATTGCTCCCCTTGTGGAAATTGCCTTTACACCTCCCTCAACAAGCTCTTTTGTAGAGTAAGTTGTCCGCGAAGGGCAGCCACCAGTAGTGGCGCCCAGAGAGCTGGGGGTTAAGGGCCTTGCTCAAGGGCCTGCAGATGTGCTGAGGCTGGGTTTGAACCAGCGACCTTGTGATATCAGGCACACAGGCTTAGCCCACTGAACCACACGCTGCCCCAAAGAGGTGTCAAATAGAGGAAAAACATAGAGGGGGTTGTGTATACCAAGTTTGTGGTTTTAATGTGACTTTAGGGTCATTCATTTTTAATTAAATAAATTTCCAGTCACTGTTTTGCATCACAATTTTTGAATTTTACTGGAATTTAACATGTGAATTACATATACCTTAGCAGCTCACGGAGAAAAACCTTTTGAGATGTAGCTCCTTTAGAGAATGTTTTTTTTGAGTTATTACAACTACATGGCTTAGCTATACTTGTTGAAGAGTTCAAAGAGAGTACTTTTCATTTAACTTAACAATTTAGCTGTAGGGTTTTCATTCTTTTTTGGTTTCCCTGGGTCATAGACTGATTATTAGTTGAGGAGCCGTTTCTGTATAGATAGAAGGATGCTACCTGGTTGAGCTGAATCATGCAGAGCATGAGTATGTCCCTGCCTCCCTCTCCGCATTCTTCCCCTCAATCTACCCAGCCTTGGTCCTACTAGTCATGTCTACTGAGCAAGACAACAGAGATCTCCCAGCAACGTGTGTGTGTTTGTTTACCGTGCAAAGAGCTACGATGTCTCACTCTGGAATCCCGCTCCATCATGGGAGGTCGGCTGTGACGCATGAAGTGTGTGGGAGGAATGTATGCGTGCAGCTGGGAGCCAGAGCACAAAGGGGATTGCTCTTTATTAGTGTGCTTTCATAACGCATCAGGGTTGGGGGGGGTGTTTCTGTACCATGGAGTAATGTTGAGTAAGTTGTCTGCCATTGCTTCAGTTGTAGATGTGTCCTTACCATTTTGGTGTACACTCAAGGGACAGTTACCTTTTTATGGTGTTGCTGAAATGTTGTGAAGTAGAATCTCTTGGGTCACAGTCACCCACTTGCATTTGTTTCTCATCGAACTTGAATTGTTTCTGGAAAATGGTTTAGCTGTTTGTGTTTGACTCTAAGGATGCTGAACAAAAGCTAACGTGGAGCAGCTGCTTAAAAACTGTATTTGTGAAATGGTGATCCTGAAGGTCTGACTGAAGGTTTGTCAGTAACTGTACAAATATCATAACAATATAGGCAAATTTTAATTCATGTGAGAGCTGAGAAAATGTTAAGCATTTTCACTGTAAGTGTCTCGCATGACTGTCTGCCTGGTGTTTTTCCGTGAGAAAGCTTGCTATCTTGGCAATTTAACACGCGTCATGATGTGGGGCGTGGACACAGACTTGCTTGTCACTGACCTTTGGTTCAGTCTTTTCCATCCTTTTGGTTTTATGTTTTACATCAGTTTTAACAGAGTTAAATATAATCCTGAATATTTTAGATTGTCTAGCTTTGTGTGTATGAAGACTGCGTCTGATGTGAAGCACTTGAGCGTCTTTGACAGCTGCTGTACTATTGTACTTTTGACTTGAGCGGCGATCCTGCCGTCCCGGAGGAAGCTGAGATAAGGGGAAGGTATGTGGTAGAACAAGCAGTGTAGGAATGACGCAGTTTTGCGTCACTCCAGTAATGTATCTCAAATGTGTGCTTTACTAGTGTTCCCAGAGGGCAAAAATGTTGAAATTTTCTACACCTGCACTTTGATATGCGTTTCCCCCCTTTCTGATGGGTACAAGAAGTTCACTTCCTCTTTATTTTGGTTCCTGCTCTCTGTTGAAACACTACAGCCTAGCCACGAGCCCTACTGAAAGTCTTACACTTATGCAGAACTCGTGTTCAATTGTCACTTATGGTTCTCAGCCTTTGACTAATCAATCAAAATAAATGGTGCCATTTTAGTATTTGTGTAAACCTGTATATCCCTTGAGACAGATCAGTTGTACCTGCACAATCACACCTTAAACTGACCAGCTATGTGTTGGGCACCACACCCATCCTGTGCCTGCACTGCTTCTTATTCACACACTGATGATGAGTTGTCTTTTACAATCCCTGGCTTGCTAAGCACAAATTCTTTTATCATAATGAAGATTTACATTTAGAAACAGGCCTGAAGGGCACCCGTGAATGGCAATGTCTGCTATTGTGAAAGTGAAAGTGAAAACGGCTGATAGGCCTGGTCAATCCCTCACCTCTTTGAAGAAGGCCGGGAATGATCCAGCCACGTGCCGTAACACTTTTACCCCCAACTGACACCCCACCGAGTGGTGGAGGATAACCTACATCAGTCAAACCACTGAGCAAAACCTGCCGTGATGCTTGTATTGATCAGCTGGGCCTCCAATGTAAAAATCCTAGTAGTTTCTTTGAATCTTAAGAACAGTTTGCGACAAAAGCTTATCTTTAGAAAATTTCACAATGGCCGAAGTCAGGTATTCAAATGTATAAATATTTCTTGCATAATGTCAGCTTAGTGTAGGGTGAACCTATTTAAAAACTAAATATTAGTGTTTTTGCCGTTTTCACATTCAGAGTTGATTTAATTATCTTGGTAGAAATGAAACTTGCTGTGGTACATCAAACATTTTATAGTTGATTTAAGTAATAAGGGCCTCAGGCTTGCAAAAGAAAACAACAATCACACAAAACAAAACTGCTGACTCTGGCGAGTCTCATTCAGCTTTCAGGACTTGAATCTTCATGCTCTGCCACCAGAGATATTTTTCGTATGTTTTGCAGAACCAATCAACCTTTATTATTGTTCCATGTTACTTCCCTCACTCAGTACCCTGGCTTCCAAAATATCACTCGAGTTGAACGCTGAATGTTTTCGCAGCGGGTTTAAAAATAGAAAAGTCGGGTAATTTGTTTTGGATTTTGAACAGACCATCTGGAAGCAAGAGTGGGAGCATGAGCCTGTCACACAGACGGGAGGCGGCCGGTCCATCTGAGGATGAAATCGCATCCCGGCATTCGCCAGATGTGTCTGCTGCTCCTACAGATTTTCTTCGAGCAGATTGAGTCTCTGTTTAATTTACATGCAAATCTGCTTCCACGGCCCTGCTCGTCACATTGCTGCCACCACTGCAGTTTCCAGCAGGATGAGGCATGCTGGTGTCTTCCTGGGATGAATGTTGGAACGACCTGAGAATGTTACATATAATGAAAAAAAAAAATTCATTGAGTTCTGTAAGGCATATACAAGGGCATGTTTTAAGGTGTGTTAATACACTACTCTGAATGGATTTGTCTTTTTGCACAAGGCTTTGCTCTGTTATCATGGAAAAAAGTTCCACATTGAAAGGCTGTATGAAATTAAATAACTATCCTGGCTGGGTAAATGTAATATTATTATGAGTCAGAAATATTCCAGTTTCCATCCTGAGCAAGATGTCCTTGTTCGATCCAGATGCTGTAACTAGGTCCTGTTACCATGGGAGTAGCAGCCACAAAGCAGCAATGGAGAGGTGGGTTTCGAGGGGTCAAGAATCTGTCCACAGAGATGACGGGCAGAAGACATTACATTACATTCTGTTCCGGTTGGCTTTCTTTCTTGGAAGTTTACTGTGGTTTTAACTGGACAGTAGGATTTCACCATACATACAAACAGCTGATAACCTTTAGCTGCTCTGGCTTGGAATGGAATTATTAAACATGGTGCCCTATGAAGGCTGACAAAGTTGTGATTTGTGTAAGAACAAAATATGATCAGCCTCTGTTTAGTATCTCATTTTTAGGATACAGTTGTCGAGATGTTTGTGACACTTTGCAGATGCTGTGGAAGTAAATTTCTGAGATACTGATCTGTCTCCTGCATAATTGTTTCACTTAATGGGATCTTTAAGTGACTGTATTACCCATTTCAGCATTGGCTTTGGGGTAAAAAAAAAAAAAAAAAAAAACATTCCCTGTTTCCTGTCAGTATTTCATTTACTCATCAAGTGCATGTTATCGGTGTGAGATTGCCATCATTCTGGCGTGTGGTATCCGAGTACAGATTTGAGAGTCCCCGGAGCACAGCAGTCTGGAAGCGTTCACGTGGATTGAGGTCAGTACCTCGCTGGCTCGTCATCAGAGTCCCCACAGCGTAGATGTTGCCAGGCGACAGATCTGCAAATCGCTGATTAAGCCACCGCTGTGGCGCATATGCTGTGCGTAGCTGGCCAGCAGGTGGCTTGGCTGATGTTTGACATCCGCGGTTCTTCTTGCTGTTACAGCAGTGAGGTCTGGCTGACTGGTGTCTAAAGAAGTAACCCCACCTTGGGGAACCAATTACGGTACCTGAGTGTCTGAGGAGGTGGAAAACCAGGTGTATTAGGGGCTGATCCACACGTGGAGTCCTGATGCCTGCACTGAGCTACCTGTACTTATGGAGCTTCCTCCTCTCAGGAAAAAGTGGGAGACCCACAGCCCCTAACGTTGCCCTGAGGTATGCGACGGCCGCATTTCGAATCTGTATGTGCAGAGCTGCAACCTTAGGAATTGAGGTTGAAACTCTGGCTTTGTGACACAGTTGACCAAAGCAGGGCTCAAGTTTATACATTCACACCTGAATTTTGATTATGCTGATATTTTTTTCCAAATGAGGCTCCTATTGTGCACTGTTTTCCATTGTCACTCATGGTTTGTGGTTAACATGAGGCACAGGATTTTGATCCTCTGCTCAGAGCATCAGTCTGGTCTCTGTCCAGAAAATGCATCTCCGCCCTGCCGCACCCGGTATCAGACAGAGCTTAATTAATGCTCCAGAATGCCTCTTTGTTTCGAGATGGAAATGAAATGAAGCTTTATTTGCTATTTGTACAAATGTGGGTACATTTTGATGCGCTTTTCTTTCCACAAATCTCTTCTTGATCTCCTTTTTACACACTCATAGAGATGAGCATGAGTCTATACCTTGTCATTCTGCATTACTGCTAGATAGCCACTTTGCAGTACATGCGAAAATGTTTAAAAGTGTTGTAATACCCCAAAAAACGCTTGACTTTTTCAAGGGTGCCTGTGGAAATTTTTGGATTTATGAAGCAGAAAGGCAACAAACCTCGATCTAATTCCCCTTTGAATAGGCATGGGATCTTCACTGCTACCAACGGCCATGAAGGAGTCTGCAGTTTGTGAGCCCAGTAGCTACTGCTCATAACACCTGAGCTCTTCTCTACTCTGGAACGCTCTGCTGAGGACACCCAGCTTCCCGTTCTGGGTATTTTGACAGTGCCTGTCTTCCCTAGCAGAGTTTTTGGCCAGAAACCTCAAAGCTGCTCACTGGACAGCACTTGGAAGGCATCCTGACTTCACATCAGTGCGTTTAACTTGGGATGTCATTAGCATCCTCTCAAGTAAATTCCTGAATTCAGACTGGCTACAGTTTGAGCTGCCAAGTATTTCTAAATTTACCAGCAGCCAGTTTTCAGCCCTCATCCCACCCTTATAAGCCCCCAGAGCGGTACAGGGCTGTGCTCGCTGTCTTCATGCCACTAACATAAAGTGACTTTCTTTAACGGAAGTGTGCACTGCTGCAGAGGCGTGATAAAGGTGCCTGTTATTGGACTCGATTGGAGCCTTTTGGCTTTCGACAGGGCTTCTTATGCTCTAAGATACTCAGCACTGGTGCTGCTGCATCGCTGTTTCGTTTTCCCATGTGTTTGTAGAGCGGCTGTTAGCCTAAAGCACCTTGTACATCTTTGATAGTCGATTCCCTTTCTGTCTTCCCTTCAGAACAGAAACGGAGCCTGAGGAACATCTGTCACGTTAAACATCTGTGTTTTGAAAAGGGGTCGGACCTGTGAGCCACACACGGTTTTATCCACACATTGCTCACTTCCATTTTGTATCTCTTGCTGTATATGTGGAAAAACCGAGTGAGGCAGGTCCGATTAGGAAGGTTTGATTATCTAGATTCATTATGTATTCCTAAGCTTGCTTTCATTGACACCCTTTCTGTGGTTCTGATTGGCTTCACCCTTAGCTCTTATGATTCTTAATGCTTGACCAGACCTGGGTTATACAGTGCAGCTGAAACCTCCACAATGAATCCATGCAGGAAATACTCACTTAAAATGCCAGAAACACGAAAGCCAGACTCCAGTCTGTGATAAACATATTATGTGTCGTTTTTTTTGGGTCGCCTGTGGCCATGGTGGTTGAAATGGGTCCCCCTCCCCCCGTCAGAAAAAGAGCAGGGAAGTGGTTGCTTTTGCTCTTGCTTGGTGCTTTCAGGGCATGCTTCATAAAGGGTAAAAAGCCACTCAAAATATGAAAATGCCCCAATTCAGTTCTGAGTGAACGATAAGTCCCATGTTTATTCATAGCTTTAAATGCATCCATCTTCCGCTGAGCTGCCCTTTCATCTATTCTCTGAAAATAAAACACCGTAAACAACACACAGTTAGTCTGGGATCTGGTGTTCTAACCAAAGCAGCCAGTGCCTCTGTGCCCTGGAAGAACAGGCTATGTTCATTAGCTGTTAGCATGGTGTAGCCTTGGTCCTCAGAAAAAGTTACACCTGTGTGGGGAGAGGCGGCTGCTCATAAGGTCAACGGGGGGTGGTTATTTTTTTTTAAGGGTTCTGGGTCCCGATGGGCTACGTGGAATGCTTTGGGTGTGCAGAGAGTCTCCTGGCAATAACGAGGTCGGCTCTGCTTGTCCAATGTTCTTCTCGGCCTGCCTCTCTGGCATCATGGCCGTGTCAGCTGGCATGAAAATGCATGTGCTTCCTTTGAAAATGATTTGAGGGATTCCTCCAGCTGACTCTGACATCCAGGTGAGCTGAGCAGTCGAGGTGGGGGGGGGGGGGCAGTGAGTGGTGGAGGGGGGACTTCTGGTGTCTCACAGGTTCTGGGAGCTCTGCTGTCCCGAGTGAGAATTTGGAGCAGGTGGTGACAGCCGAAGTGGAAGGAGGTGATGCCCTAGCATTCGGAGGTTGGCCTGAGAGGTTTAGCACAGCTTCTCCTGACTGTAAATCATTGGAGAATCAGTGTGATCTGCAAGCCGGAGCTGACCCCACGGTAACTAGGTGACTACCGGTCACATGCTGGGGCAGAACTTGGCGGAAATGCCTTTGAAATATCCGTAAGCTGTGAGAGTGTTATCCTTGTGGTGTGGTTTGGCTAAGTCCAGTCCGTCTGAGTCAGGTGCCAACGATCACTGATGATCAGATCTGTGATCTGCATACCCTTGCGGAGGCGAATGAGGTCACAGGATGGATGGGCTCACCGAAATTCCAGGTTAATGTCATTAACTCATTCAATTCATTTTTAGGGAATGGGTCTTACCTCTGTCAGTTCCCTATCCCCCACCTCCTTGGCTTCCTTGTTACCCTCCTCATTCTTCTACGTCTCCTTATCTGGCTTCTTTGTGAATCTGTCCCTGGCTGGTGATCCAGGATATCTTCTGATGCCAGCATGATTACCCATCTTTATAGAAGCCTGCGTGGAAGGAATGTTCCTTGCATGTCTACTGCATGTAAGCCCATCTCATGAATGTGGCTTAACCACAGCATTGTAACTGGCTGAGCAGTGTGGCGGTGCCTCTGTCGTGGTGAGCAGGAAGAGCCAGAGGCTGACTGTGATGGGGTTGATAATTACCGTAGCCTGAGCTCCCGCCGCAGACAGAAGTCGTATGTCATCTTTCAGGGCGAACAGCTGTGCTGAGCTACTTTTAAACTCCCGGTGTGAGGACACCATGCTCTGGGGAGGAGCTGAGCCAAACAAAAGGCCTTTCTCTAAGCTTTTGTGTGTGTATTGCGGGTCTTTGACACATGGCCACCCACGATGAGGCTGCATGTGTCTGGTGAATCTCCATGACCCGGTGTTTCTCAGACTGTTTGAATGATCCACAGAGGTTTGGTAAAGGAGATGGCGTGGGATATGATACAGTGGTGAGCCGACGTCAGGTGACCCACATTATTGCAGATCAGTTGGCTCCTGCGGTTTTGTCCATCTAGCCATAGCTTCTGTTTTCTCCTGACTCCCAGGACCCCAGACTCAGATGAGCACGATGTACCTGCACAAGCTGCGGGTTCCTCTGCCACAATTGGGTCACTAGAAGCGATTTGTTCTTTCTTTTAAGTTCTTTTTCTTTTCGCTGGGATTTAAGTGTGAGTTTTTATGGAAAAATGAAGGACTGTGAAAATAGTTCCCAGTTTCGTGTGCTCTTTGTTTTGGCGTGGGGCTTGGTGTTTAGTGTTGGCTCATCTTACAACAGGTTACAAGGACATTGTCAGCCCATGAAACTAGAGAATGATTGGAATTAGACTCCATCTCAAAACCGAGAGCTCACTTCATAACAAATAATGACACGCATTGTTGTTCTGAGCATTGCTGTGTTATTGGGAAGATACTTAAATGATGACCACACTTTTTCTCTCTGCCTGAGTGAAATTGAGATCATGTAACAAGTACATAAAATGTACTCCTCCATTTTCAGTTTGTCTCTGTTATAATGATGCATTAAAAACAGCCACCCTTAAGAGCGATATAGAGAAGTGCATTCTCAGCTCTCACTGTCCGTCCTTAATAAAGCAAACAGGGTGTGTCGGGGTGTAGCACTGGTGCTGCTTGATCCGAGCGCCTGGGTTTTGGGCTCTCTGGGATCACACAATGCACCATCTCTGATCTCCACCCCGCTGCAGACATCTGGAGCCTGGGCGTGATCCTCTTCATGCTGGTGTGCGGCCAGCCGCCCTTCCAGGAGGCCAACGACAGCGAGACCCTCACCATGATCATGGACTGCAAGTACACAGTGCCCTCTCACATCTCCAGTGACTGCAGAGAGTAAGTGGCCCAGTCCTCTCGCCCGCATACACGTCCCATCACCAGTATACACAACCCCTTCTGTGTGTCAGTAATTGTGATGTGTATATCACACACTGTATAATTCTTAACTGATGATTTAATGTAGTTTTGTATTCCAGTAAGCTGTATGCAAAAAGCCCCATCTTAGGATGCTTTTCCATTGTACCAGGTACCCAACTTTTGGTACTAAAAAAAATTGGTACTTTCCTTTTTCCATTGATTTTCTGATGCAGTACTAGTACCGATCTACCAACCCAACTGGGGTATTCTTTTTGTACTTTGGGTGGAATTAGTAAATGTGTGCATTGTCGATTGATTATGCAAATAACCTGCAAAATAAAAAATGTAAAAAACAATAAGCAATAGTATTGGATGCACTGACAAATGAAGAAACTCAAGCTTTAATTGTGATTTGGTTGAAAGAACTGATTCACCCAGATTCGGATGGAAGGACAAACGCAAAAAGTATTTCTCTCAAACCAATCTATGAGTGATTTAAACAGCAAGATGAAAATGATAATGATTGCAAACCAAAAGCAGTGTGTGTCGATGTGTCTGAATAACAGAACCTAATTGCATGCAGAACTCATGCAAAAGTAGTGGTGGTAAACTTTAAAATGTTTTTTTAACATATACTAGATAAACTTAAAAAGGTTTAATCATAAAAATTGCAAAGCTTGCTAAGTTTTGTTTCCTATGACAGTAAAAATGTTTTAGAGAAACTTAACCCCCCCCCCCCCCCCCCCTCCACACGCACGCGCGCACACACACACACACACACACACACACAAACAAACAAACACACACCCCATTATGTCATAATACCGGAACTGTATTGCAAAATAATGTCTTTTTTGAAAATACTTTATGTCGCTGAATAATGGTATGAAAAAGCGTCTTAACCCAATTGACTATTGTGGTCCTTGCAATGGGTACTTAACATGCAATGTCGATACCAATATTGCGCATCGCCCAGCCCTATAATATAATAGCCATTTTTAAATTCCGTACAAAACACCCCGCCTCATGTTGTGACGTCATAATGCACGGGTGCCAGTTTTTTTCGCAGCAGTGGAAAACCAACACAGGAAGTACCATTGACTCTGACTTTGGTATTGTTGTGAAGTTTGGTACTTGGTGCAGTGGAAAAGCGCCCCAAGTGGAAAAACCTGTCTTTCCCTTGATTACCTCTTGGCACATCTGGCTGCACGGTGACTTTTTTTTCCTACAGTCTGGATATAATTATCTGTCAATCACCACTGTCGTTATCAGTTCAACGCTCCGAGCTGGGGAGGGTGTCATAGATACAGTGCCTCAAAGGTGCCATTCTCGGTTCAGGAACCAGTCGGATGTTTGCAGCTAAACACTAATTGAAGATCCTATCCACTGTACGACAGCTGTTATGGGTGTTACAGTACACTAAATTCATGGTTCAGTACAAACCTCGATTTTTCAGTTCACAGTTTCGTACAATTTTGGTACCAGAGGGAAAACAGAATTTGTTTTGAAATTAATTATTAATAAGACTGCAAACATACACAATTAGGAGCAGTTGTAAACCAAAGGCAGTGTCTGTTGATGTGTCTGAATAACAGGTTCTAAGACAGGGATATTCAACTAAAATTTAAAGAGGTCCAGTTAGAGAAAACTTCTTGAAGCAAAGGTCCGGAAGATCATACTGTCTAACTATTTAGTGTGATCTACATTTAAGTAGCCTATTAGTTGTACCAACATTGCATGTAATCAGTACCTGACTGTCAAATCAAATTAATTCAGTACATTTCAAAAATGTTTTGACAATATTTATTGTCACGTGACAAAGAACTTCAGCCAGCTGGCTGGAGTGAGATTTTCAATTCGAGATGTCTGCACACACATGTAACAGTTCTTACCTTGTAAATAGTCTGCTTTTGTATTTAACCGTGTCAATACACTTTTGACGTAGCTAATTTTAGGTTTCATAATGAAATAATATAGATTTGCCGTAAGATTTCCAGCGTGAGTCTGAAAGCGTGTCATGCCAGATGCTTGAGATTTGGCAGCCATGAAAATGTACATTTTTTATTTCAACCGAGTTTATTTATAACAGATAACATTACTTTATACATATGTTAAAAAGCAGAAACTTCAACGAACATGAAATCAACAATGAACTACGTCTATTTATCCAATATGTTATATAATACATACTGTACTTGAAAACTGTTCAGCTTTACGATTTCAGGACAGACCAGTCACTCTGTCAGGAACATTACGGCTTTTTGGATGTGGTTTTAGCTTCGATGCTGCTACTAACACTAACGGCACATTAGCGCAGACAAAGGGCTGCATACGCCGAATTACGTCTTGCTTGGCGGTCAAAGGCGTTTGACGTTTATTGGCGTGGGAAACAGCGGTTCTACTGCTAAACCACTACCAAAAAGACTACAAACGCTGCAACGGTTAAAATAGAAGCGTCCCGTCAGGTTTTAAATAACTTAATGTTTTGGCTATCAGTCCGGGTCCGTATAGGACAGCTTCTGGGTCCGGACCCGGACCGCGGTCCGCTTGTTAGTGACCTCTGTTCTAAGAGATGCTTATTTGCACATTGTAAAAAATATGTGAAAGAAACTTTAAAATCAAAAATACAACATTAGAACATAACAACCATAATGAGCTAAATACTGTGTTCTCTGCTGCCAAGTATGTTTGCACATCTGTAGCGAGAAGCACACCTAAAACCAGTTACTACATTTGGTTCAGTATAATTTTTTTAATAAAACACCTTTCACCACAGTCGACCAAAGGCACTTTACTTGCGCGTGTTGTGATGCATTCCTGCATCATTTATACAGTTATACACACATACGCTAATAATGTATTCCATGTTCTATCTTCTTGTGAATTTAGATTCCACACATATCAAGAAATGTCTTAATTTGATTAATTGTGCCTACAGAACCCTCCGTATTCACATGCTGCGTCTGGTCTTTTGTGGCTTGGCTGGGTGGCTGTGAGCAACAGCCTCAGCTGGGTCTGACTTCAGACTATGTCCTGTTGGCTTTGAGCATGTGGCAGGACCCTTGTTAGAGACTGAGGGGTGGTCATGGTGCAGGCTGTCCTGTTCCCATTTCAGAAGTGGAACAGTGTGAGAGAATTTGTGACAGCATTAGTAGAACCTTGTCTATCTTTTAATAATCGTCCTGCTACTGGTTTAGATGCACTTTGTTTACAGTAAACTGCCGATAAAGATTGCGCTGGCAGTGCTGACATGCAGGTAGGCCAGCTGCTTGGAGGGTCCGGGGAGGCCATTAGATACCCCCCACGCTGACTGTAACTCTGCACGTCCTCGTCAGCAATGAACCTCTGCGACAGACACCTGGCACTGGTGGGGTCACTTTGGGGCATATCTGTCCTGAACGCACTTTCCCATGTTTTAGCATTCCATGAGGGTATCCGAATCGGCCCGATGTGTAGATCTTGGCTGATATTGCCGACCGACATTTGAACTTTATCAGTATTAAAAGTTAGCAGCACCAGAGCTAAAGGCAGAAGTTCTAAAGTAATGGAGGTTATTGCATTGGATGGTCAGACATTTTCTGTAGTGGAGGACATGTGGATTTCCTCAGGCTAGATGTAGGTTAGCCCTTTCCAGTCTGAAGAAATTAGGGCCTCCACCAAGGCCTTGATGATGATTAAATTTGTCGAGTAGGGTGTTCAGGGATCGATTGTGCAGTCCACAAATTGCATCCTGTATCGGATAAAAATGGAGTGCAGCATTTTATTTTCCAGTACGGGATGGCAAAACGAGTGACAATTGGCAAGAACTGTTCTCAAAGTGCCGGCCCATGAGAGTTTTATACAGCTTGCGACATTTAATTCATTATTAAACCTGGCCAGCAGACTGAGCAGCCGGTTATCGGTACTGTCGAGAGGTGCCTCACTAGCCTCCCCGTCCTGATTTCCCATCTCGATGGAGCTCCCTGGTTTTAATCGAATTCCAGTGTTTACTCCATTTCATCTCACCGAATCCCTAGGAATGCTTTCTATTCACAGATCTGAATGTTTCTTGTGTACAGACCTGTTTATAATTTTAGCTGCCAGTTTTTTAATGCTTGATTTCATTTGAAAACAGAGTAACTGTCCCCTTTTTCACCATGGTTGATTAAAATAGTTCTTTTTTTTTATTTAATCCATGAGCAATTTGTGAATGAGGACTGTCAGTGGTCCTTTCTGTCCCAAACCTGCCACCTTCCCCTCCTCTGTAAAACAGTCAGGCTTATAGCAAGCAGCCTGCCTGGGGGATATCAAGAGCCCAGGGGCATTGGTAGCTCGCGGATTCCTTAAATGGGCTCGAGTAAACAATGCTGACTACCTTAGCCGCCCGCTTGTTAGGTGGGTAGTTTCCTGATTACCAACAAGGCAAAATTCTACCGACCAAAGCAGACTGTTTAAATATTCTACTATACATCCTTTAAATTTGATGATAATACACACACTGTCTCTTAATGGGCTCTGAGGTCAGATAAGGAGGAGTCAAAGTGTGACTTTTTGCACAGGGTTATTGCCACCCAGGGAGAGTGTGGGGTTAGGGTCTCAATCTGGTTTTCATTAGTGCGCCCCCTTCTGGGCTGATAAAATGGACATCGAAGAATGGAGACCAAAGTCGGAGGATGGCTCCTTGTCCCCACTGTAAACATTTCAGTGCATTTGTTCTGTTACATGTGGCATGAGTCACTGGCCGCTAAGGGCTGGAAAATTCAGTGACATGAGCTATAAATATCCAGTGGGAAGCCCCTCTCCTTACCCCTCCGGCCGAGGAGGAGAATAGCATCGGGCTGGCTGTGGGCACGGGGTTTGGAGGGGGGATCTGTGCCGATTGGTCCTCACCCCTGTAGGACAGTGCTGATGTGGGGGTGGGGCATCAGCGTTTTTCCACCCTCTGCGCTTTATGCTTTGTTCGATGTAGTGTCCTTAGGGTCAAACCTTGGGAAAGTTCCCTGGCCTGTCGCCGGGGGGCAGAGCTGGCAGCCTGTACCCCGACGACATGCAGTGTGCCTCTGTGGCTGCAGAAATGTAAGCCGCATGGGTCAGTTTACCGAAGGGTGCAGGGAAAATGACGCCTTGAGCGGAGCACCTACTGGATACACACTGCATGGCCCACGAGCCCGGGCTAAATTTAGTTTAGTTACTATGTATTGGCACGCACTCTTAGAAAAGTGCCGCGAAAGGCGCTGTAAAATTGAATTGAATTGAATGAGACTGTCATATGGTACAAACAGCTCATCCATGCCTGCTTGGTACTAAGCATCTGCTCATTTGTTATCGGACGTGATGCTCTGGGCTGTAAATGCAGGGGGGGGGGCCTGGTTCTGAGTAGCTCGTCCTCGATCCCTAACACCCCTACCCCTTCCCTGGCAGCCTGATCAACCGCATGCTACAGAGGGACCCCAAACGGCGCGCTTCGCTGGACGAGATCGAGCGGCACCCATGGCTGCAGGGCGTCGACCCCTCCCCGGCCACCAAGTACAACATCCCATTGGTGTCCCACAGGAACCTGTCTGAGGAGGAGCACAACAGCATCATCCAGCGCATGGTGCTGGGTGACATCGCTGACCGCGAGGCCATCATTGAGTAAGGGCCTCGACCGCACTCGCCCTGCGCTGTAACCAAAGTAGGGTTAGGATGGCACACATACACAAGCGTGGCCGCAGTAAGTGCTATATGGATGCACCAGGATGGCACGTCTTTGCGTTACCCTCTCTGCAGCGAGAGTAGCACACGTTCAGGGCCGAGTTCGAATCTGACACCTCTGCCCTGCGGAGCTATGCAGCCCCACCCACCTCACCACCACTATGAGAAACAGCAGACAGTGCTAGTAAAAGTGATATTTTCAGCAGGCACATTAACACTTGTGGTCTTTGCACCCTTCAGTGTGAAGGGTGGGGCCTTTCTTTACAAGTCCGTAGCTCTGCTTACCGTCGCTAGCAAAGGTCCGAGTGAGCCGTGTGCTTATTAGCATGTTAGCTCTACACGTTCTGGTGAAGGATGAAGTTTACTTCCCCATTTACGTTTAAACTGAAGTGTCATGCAGATGCAAACACTTTCATTTCTGTCTGCATGGTTTAACCATAGATTTAAATATTTAATTAATGCTGCATCTTCTGAAATGTAGAACTCTGAGGGATAGACCTGTTACCTTAGAGAATCGCTGTCTTAATTAAACATCTCTAATTATTGTGTGCCCGCCCCCCCCTCCCTCTCCCCCCCCGCCCCAACGTTTTGGTATGATCTCTGAAAGGCAGCCTTGAGTAACTTCAGATGCCAAGGTCATTCTGCAGATTAAGTATTCATCCTTCGTCCCCTTGGGAGTCGATTTAAAACCACTGTAATTACTGTCTGCTGCCCTGGACCTCAGAGTAGTGGCTGCTGGGAAGGGTCCACGTGAAGTCTGGCCGTGTGTACGTGGAGGCCATGCTGGACCCGACATCACACTTCATTCCTGATCACTTTCCGATCTCCGGGATCTCCTTTGCTCCCGCGCTCTGTAGTCCTGATGTTTTACTCCTGTCTGTGTCTCAAGGGCCCTGGAGACGGACAAGTACAACCACATCACGGCCACATACTACCTGCTGGCCGAGAGGATCCTGAAGGAGAAGCAGGAGAAAGAGGTCCACACGCGCTCGTCCAGCCCAAGCAACATCAAGGCCCAGTTCAGGTACCGGCCACCCAGAGGGGTCGCACTGTCATACCTTGGCTAGCCGGCACTCTGTCGGGTGGTAAATCTTTCATTTTGACTTGACTTTGGCTTTATTATGGGATGGCGTTCTGGTCTGTGGGGTGAAGGTGTCATGTGATGCGAGGCGTGTCTCTCCTCCACAGGCAGTCGTGGCCGACGAAGATCGACATGCATCAGGACATCGAGGACAGCCTGGCAGCATCATCTATCTCACATGCGGGGGGCCCCCAGTCTCCTGCTAGGAGCGCTGAGAACCTGCTGAATGGGCACCGTGCCAAGGGGCTGCTGGAGCTGGGACGGCGAGAGGACCCTGGGGAGCCCCCGCCGGTGCCCCCTGGAGGCTGCCCGCCACCGCAGCTGCCCCCGGCCCCCGCTACCCTCAAGCCAGGCGGGGCCTGCGCCGCAGCCAAGCAGCGTACGTGCCTCTTCAGGGTGGAGGAGGATGAGGAGGAAGAGGAAGAGCAGGAGCCAGCACCACTGCCGACACAGGTGGTGCTGCGCCGCAAGCCTTCAAGCGTCACCAACCGGCTGACGTCACGCAAGAGCGCCCCCGTGCTCAACCAGATCTTCGAGGAGGAGGGCGAGTCGGACGACGACTTCGCTATGGATGAGGGGCTGCCACCGAAATTGAGCCGGCTGAAGATGAGCATGGCTTCGCCAGGCACGGCGCACAAGCGCTTCCCTCGCCGCAAGAGCCAGGGCCGCGGCTCTAGCTGTTCCAGCTCGGAGACCAGCGACGACGACTCTGAGAGCCACCGGCGCCGACTGGACAAGGACACTGGCTTTAGCTACAGTTGGAACCGCAGGGACAGCAGCGAGGGCCCTCCGGGCAACCCAGGGGGCAACGGGGGGGGAAGCAGTGGAGGCGGGCAGGGCAAGCCGCCTGGGGATGCCGGACAGGGGCCGGACAGGAGCGGTGGGGGTGGGACGGGAGGTGGCGGAGGGAAGGCCCAGGGGAGCCCATCCAGCTGCTCCAGTGGCAGCAGCAAGGCCGCCTCAGGCTCCACCCGGAGTTCTGCCAGGGCGACTGGGGAGCTGGTGGAGGGCCTGAAGCTCATGAGGCTGTGCCTTGGCTCGCGGCTACGCCCCCTGGGTGCAGCAGGCATGGCCAAGCTGATCATAGACCCTCAGGGCTTCTCTGGTGTCAAGGTGCAGGAAAAGTTCTCCTGGAGGGTGTGTGTGGGCCCCGGGGGCTGCCTGGACGGGGAGTCGCTCCACAACGGCCCTGGTGCTCTGGCCCGTGGGCCCGTTTCAGCCTCCATCGGGGAGCTGGACCTGGCGGCCAGGGAGAAGCACATGAACTTGAAGAACAGCGTCCTACAGCTACCTCTGTGTGAGAAGACCATCTCTGTGAACATTCAGCACCATCCAGCCGACGGGCTGCTGTACACCTCCAGCCAGGCTAGCTGCTGTCAGGTCATATGACCGCAGCAGGTCGGACAGAACCCCCCCACCGTCTGTAGCAGGTCTGGTAAACCTTTTTCAGTGGCCACGAGTGACCCCCACCAGTTTTCCTCGGTTTGTCTTGTCAACTTTCTGGCTCCCGCCTGACCCTCAGCGTGTGACACGGCGTTTCCCAGAGGCCGTGTTTTCATTTTCGTTAGCTTTGCTTCTTTTTGATTGCCCCCCCCCCCCCCCCACAGCAAACATGATTGTTTGTTCATTCGTTTGTTTCTTTCATACAGATGCTTTGGGGCAATCTCGTCACAGTTTGATGAAAGGTAGACTTCTATAGAAAGACGAGGCGAAAGTGAATGATATGGGGCTGAGGTCAGGTGTCTAGGACAGAGAGCACCTGAGGCGGTCCAGGGGAAGCACTTAGGGTGGGCGAATTATGGCCTTGGCAGCTCTCGCCGTCCGGGTGACTGTGGCAGGGGCTGGCGGCGATGGCTGAAAGTCATAAAGCCGATAAGAATCATTGATTATTTTAAATGTACCCCTTTGAGTCTTAAGAGGTGTGTACACAAGTCATTTTAAGCAAATCAGGTTTTTTTTTTTAATTTTTAATTTTACCCTGAGGTGCTTTTACTTGTTGCACGCAGACAATCTTTGCTTTTAACTTCAGGGACATAAGTCGTGATTTTAAATGTTTATCCCGTTTTACAATCGAATAGATTTACACTTTGATTTAGGTGCATCCTTAAGCATTGTACCCGGGGAGAGGTCACATTGACAGAGAGAGTCACACACTTAAATGGGGCATCACATGAACCAGCATAGGAGGTTCTCCTCCTAACAATGCAGTCTTTAAACCCAGCATCATATGAGGTAGAAAGTCTTCTAGAGGAAGGAGTTTGTCAGTATTGGATGGTCGCACAGCGTGTGCCAATTGCGTCTTAGTATTAATGGGTCCGGCCCTGCGGTGGTATGGGCGCACAGACAAAGCTGTCACCCTGGCTGTATGGGCATTGAACACCGTCAGATGTACTGAAGGATTTAAAATAAACAGAAGGCATTCAAGTGATCACAGAAATGGGGGAGGTGGGTGTCGAGAAGGTGGGCTCTTGATTTGGAAAATCTAGCCCCTCTATTAGGAACTGCTGTCAAATTATGTGAATGATTTCCTGCCCAGTCTCCGACAACCTTCCAACTCCAGCTAAAGAATCAACACATCCGCCAGTGTAACGCCGTCTTTTTCTTAATCATCTCTTTGTACTGTAGTTCTCTTAAAGGCACGTTTTAAAGGGATGTCTGTATATGTAACGTTTCCAGTTTTAGGTTTTATAAGGACTGCTGTTAAGTCCCTCTGAGAGTGAGAACTGCGGCCCCCATGATCACTGCCAGGAAAAAGAGGCTGGGATCATGTCGCCACCGGGCAGTGTTCTGTTGTTGGGTTTTGTTCGTACTTTCGTTTGTATGTTCATTCGCTCGCTCGCTCCTTCATTTGTTTATTCACTCCCTCATTCAGGCTCTCTCCTCAAAGAGGTGCATGGCTCTGCAGCCTTGAAATCGGAGACACATGAGAATATAGGGGATATATTTTAAGGGCATTGGCAATAAACTATATGTTGCAGCTATATGTAAATATTTGTTTTATAAATAAAAATATGTAAAGCTGTGGATGGCAGCTTGTTCACAACAAAATGGTTTTTGTTTTTTCCCCCTCCTTCTGAAGTATGTAAATAGGGGTGTAAATATGTGGTGCTCCCCCCCGTCCAGCAGTGACGTCCGTCGCTGTGTAACTGTATCCTGGAGCCTTATCAGCTACATGTGTTTTAAAAAGCTGTCACTGTCGTCTTACCCGGATGTAAACGTGTAATAGACTGCATGTGTTCTGCCACCATTATTGCTCGAGGTCAGAACAAACCACTACTCTGAACCGTGTTACTGGACCAAACCGCGTACTGACTCAGAAGAACAATAATGAGATGGTGTCTTTGTACCGCTTAGTAGCTGGGTCCTGTCCTCAGAAAGACTTGTATAGGTATGATCATGTCCCAAATTAAATGTTGTGTAAAAAGCTCTTCTAAGTTTTGACCCTTTTCGTCTGTCTTCATTTGTGTGTTTGTGGGTGTGTCGTCCCAAGCTGTGGGTGAGCCGCAATGCACCTCTGACTGTGTGAGGTGTATGTGGCATCTAGCAACGACAAGGGTTGTAGCAGTTAAGGACACTGGACGGTGGCCAGTTCCTGCATATGGCCTTTAGAGGGCCCTCCTCCTCTGCTCCTTATTAATGAATAAAAGTAACTTAATGGTGGACTTGACAATAACAAGAGAACCTCAAACTGAGATGAAATCAAGAGAAAAAAGGTGGGTTTTTAATTTAGATTTAAACTCATTAATAGTAGAGCAGGACTGAATGTCGAACGGGAGACTGTTCCAAATTCTGGGAGCAGCTACAGAGAAAACCTGGTGACCTTTGGCTCTGAGGTGTGAGTGGAACTGAGGAGGAGCTGTTATGAGGATGAACTAAGTGACCAGGGGGCTGAATATGGAGCTAACAGATTGTGAGCCTAATCCATTGAGTGCTTAAAAACGAATAGCAAAGCCGTATTTCACAGGTAACTCATGCGATTGAGCTACAGCAGGAAGGTAAATACACTGAACAAAAATATAAACGCAACACTTCCGGTTTTGCTCCCATTTTGCATGAGCTAAACTCAAAGATCTGAAACATTTTCTACATACACAAAAGACCCATTACTCTGAAATATTGTTCACAAATCTGTGTTAGTGAGCACTTCTCCTTTGCCGAGATAATCCATCCCACCTCACAGGTGTGGCGTATCAAGGTGCTGATTGGACAGCATGAATATTGCACACATATTACATTTGATTTATTTAACTGGTGCCTTTATCCAAAGCAACATGCATTTTTGAGCCAATCCTTGGAGCAACTGGGGGGTTAAGGGCCTTGCTGAGGGGTCCACCAGTGACATCACTCTGTCAACACTCAGATTTAAACTAGTGATCTTCCCATCACAGGTACAGCAGACTAACCCTTTGAACCACACACTGGCGCTTACTAGGTTTGGGGTTTAGCTACGTGCCTCAGGTGTAATGTGGCCTGAGCCTGGGGTGTGTCTGCGGGGGGGTTATGTACATGTTACATCGTGGGGGCCAAA
This sequence comes from Paramormyrops kingsleyae, assembly GCF_048594095.1. NCBI lineage: Eukaryota > Metazoa > Chordata > Actinopteri > Osteoglossiformes > Mormyridae > Paramormyrops > Paramormyrops kingsleyae. The sequence continues at coordinate 28,363,037 of NC_132805.1, forward strand.
TGTCCCCGGAATATGATAAAAAAAAAAAAAAAAACTGTTATTTTGACATTGTGGGAACCATTTTTTTCAGTCCCCACGAGGGGAAACTCAACTTTATAAAAATGTGACTGCAATCAAAAAACTAAAAATGCCAAAGTCTTGTGTTTTGTTTGGTCACATATGGTTAAGGTTAGGGCTGGGTAGGACTTAAAGTTGTCATTGTTGGGGTTTGGGTTTTGCCCATGGAAAAGGATGGTCCCTACAAAAATATCAATTCAATTCAATTTTATTTTTATAGCGCATTACATCGTCTCAAAGCATTTTACATTATCCCTGCCCAAAGCCCCTAGTGAGCAAGCCAGAGCTGACTATAACTGAATACGAATACAAACGTGTGTGTTTATGTGGTACGTTTTAGTAGCTATTTGTGACCATGACTGGAAGGGAAATCCTTGACGTGTGGGTGCAAGATTTCCGAGCAGCTTCGGTCACCGGACGCGCGGCACTTAGACACACCATGACGTTTGTTCCATCATGGGAAAATGTCCCCGTCAGTGGTGAATGAAAAATTCACAAGGTCACACCCAAAGACATATTGGACTTCCTGGCCAAATATAAATTCCAGAAATGAATTAAATGTTTCGGTGGTAACCCTGGTAACAAGCAGGACGTCTGTCCAGTTTAGCTTCATCGGATTACTCTGCCTTTCAGCATAAATTAAACTCTCCATTTAAAATGCGGCTGGCCGGGCAGCTGGATCGATACTGACGGCTGGCTTGCTGAGTCAGACGCACCTTACCGAAGGCGAATCGTATTGAGTGACACAGAAGGACAGGCACTCACTCATGACCGCAGTAACCTCACCATAGCATCTGCATCAGAAAGGAACCAGAGATCCGTACAGGTCACCAAATGTGGCCACAAAGTGAATGGCTACATCTACCTAAGAGCAGGTTATTAATGTGAACAGACACAGATACCAGTGCATGCACTTCGAACGCAGAAATACTTTGCTGCATAAAGTGTAGGTCCTTACAAATCTGTAATGATTAGACCAAACAAAAAAATTAAACAACCAAGGCAAGCAGATTTATTTGTGTCAGATGCTATTTTCCTATGGAGAACGGACAGATGCTGGTAGAGTTTATTGACACCTCAATGGTGGGCAAGTCCGGGTGACAGAATGTTTTGGGGGACCACCTAATGATGACATGACAGAAATGCCTATTCAGTCATCCTTTGTGTTTCTGGCCGCTCAGAGGTTAGTACCATGGTAGAGCTGGAAAACAAAGGCCTTACTGCTGGTAATGTTGGCACGTTTACTGAACCACGGCGGGAGCAGGCAACACCAAAGATGCTCATTCCGTTAAGTGCTGCGGCAGATGGCTGGACTCATTCTCTCCGTTAAACTACGTATTTTCTCCTGATTTCCCCTGACATCTTTTTAAAGATCCTTTCATTTAGAGAGACCGATGCCTAACAGTCTGTTTTCAGGTATGGACCCTTCGCTTTGGGGGGGGGGGCTGAAAAAAAGGGCCGGCTGTCACCCACTGCGTTCAGTGGGACGTCCTGACGAGGTAAAGAGGCCCTTGACACACCATGTGTTTCCACAGCAGCACCCAGTCAGCTCACTAACACCAGCCTTGACTGCAGGGATGCAGACTTATGAGGACGCCTGTGCTTTGGGGTCTTGGGGCTGCCAAAGACCACTGAAATGAGGTTACGTTTTGAGTTCCCGCACGGCGCTGGCCCAGGCTCTGCCACAGCACAATCCAATCTGTGTGGAAAAATCCCTGGCGATTCTGAGGCACTGTCTGTATACTGCAGTCTGTGTGATGGTCTTTATTAATTACTCCTCTCATCGGAGCAATATGAGAAGCCCTGATATGCTCACAGCAACGTTTTGCTTCCACAGACTGGTGTTTGAGCAGATCGCAGCAGTTGTCACAGGCTCAGAAGAAATTCTGGATCTTCCCCTAGCCCTCCTCTGTAGCCTGGCACTTGTGGACACGGTCACGTTTTCCCACAGCGCTTGTCCCATAAGCACTAAGCTATTCCCAACAGTCACAGGTTTTGTCAGCCGTATGAGGGTCATGATGAGCAGGCCTGGTGGCATCTGTGCTGTTTCAGTGTGACAAAACGCGCAGGTGAGTGGATCGGCGGACTAATTCTCTGAGCTCTGTGCCTGGTTCAAGCCCCAGCCTTGGCAGAACAATCACAGGTCTGTGTGCTCTTGAGCAAGGCCCTTAACCCCCGGCTCCTGGGGTGCTGCATTTGGCTGACCCTGCGCTGTAAACGCCCCCCCAAGCTATGGAGAGCTAGATGGTAGGTGAGGTAGGTGAAGAGAAGAATTCTGATGTACTTGTGCAAATGGCAAATAAAGGCTTTAACATTCATCACACAGTCCATCTCCAGTAGCTCGTGTAGGACTTGGGGTTGGCTGCTTACTTCAGCAGCTGAATTTCACATCTCTTCAGACTTATGAGGTCAGGCTAGATCCCCAACGGTCTTCACTTCTGAAAACCCTTTCTGTTCCTTCCTGGCACACTGGCAGTCTCCATTCAGGCCGGTTGACATCCACTCCCCCCTCCCGGAGGCAAACACAAAGCCAAATGAACAGACCCACACTGACCGTCTGACTGAGCATGACACATGGAGCGCCTGCTTTAGTCTGCATCATGCGCAGTATTCATCATTCACATGCATATTCATGAAATCCGGAGGCCTCGTGGTCTATATTCATCTCCAGAGACTCCCTCCATGCAGTCTCCCTCCCTCATGACTCGGACACTCTGTCACTGCAGCAGTAAATGGCTGTGGATCCCTGGACAGCACCCCATCGCAAGCACAGATCCACCTGTCTGTCTTCCATAGCCCTTATCCAGTGTAGGGTCACGGTAAGCATGGAGCCAATCCCAGGAATCAAGAGGCGAGTTACAGATGCCGATTCATCTCACCACATGATTTCGGTCCATGAGGGGCCAGAATTTACACATACACACACAGATCTGAAGGCAGAATTGGAACCCCCAACCCTGCAGGAGCCCACAGTGCTGCCCCAAGAATAGATGTTGAATTCACCAGCATAGAAACATCAAACATCCATACTCTCTATAGCAAAGAACTTTTAGAAGTGCTGACTTCATAACCTCTTAAACATTCAGCATCTCTATGAATCACCCAAGGCTGACTGTTCTTCCCCCTCATTCTGTCTCCAGGGTGACTCCAGCACTGTGCTGTAAGCCAAGACCTCGCTATTTAACTGGACAGTCATTTTTAACCCGTCAGCTCAGCCTATGCTTTCCTCCTGCCGTCATTGCTGTCAAGTTTTTGAATTTGCCTATATAATAGCCATTTTCCATTATCCATCCATTGTCCAAAAGTTATACACTCTGGCAACATTATAACTCCTGTAATTCTTCAGATTGATAATGGCAACCCTAGGGGGGAGGTTGGCAATGTGACATTTTGTCAGGAGGCCCAGAATTTCTAGCTATGCCCCTGACATAACTGATCGTCTAGGATTTAGTGAACTGAAATGATGTTGTGGAATTCTGTGAACTGAAATTATCTTATAGAATTTAGTGAAATAAAATGATGTAATGGGATGTCTTTAGTATGGGTTAAATGCTAGAGAGCAGCACATTAACAAAGCTGCAGTAAATCTCCACTGTATGAGTACATTTACTAGCGTAGTGACACTGATACGGGCCACATCGTCTCATTGCGTAAATTAACCAAAGCACCGGGTGTCAGGTGAGCGAGCCTTGGGAGTCCAGGGTCACGGCAGAGAGGAGCTGGCGAGCGGCCAGCAGCTGGGTGCTGAGGCGGCTGGGGCTTCCCGGCCTCGGGGCGTCGCTGACGCCTGCCGGCTATTTCCAGTGTGGCCCCCGGGCCTCGGGCTTCAGCTGTGGTGGTGCTGAACATGTGGAAAAATGCCCCCCTCCCCCATCATGAGCCGAGACACAGAGGCTCCTGAAGGGCGGTCCCGCCAATCGTCACATGACACGGCTGAAGCCGCTCCTCGTTTTAGCAGCACTGGAATGAAGGAGCAGGAATCAAAGGGCGAACACCCCAATACGCATCGAAGACCACTCTGCTTGCTTAATGAGAGCTATACAAAGGGCAACCATGCAAATACGCACAGTGCATCACAGTCTGAGCTCTTAAGGAATATTATTGAGCAGGGCCCAGTTTCTCGAGACCTTCTTAACGCTACGTCATTCGGAAGTTCTCTGTTAAAAGATAGAATGAACTTTCTTGAGCAGGCCCATAATCATAATGATGTTCCGGAAGTCAGCTGAAGCTAAAACATGTCCACTCCCGACAGGTGACAGTCCCGTGATGGTAATGCGTCAGTCCGGAGCACGGCGATCCCATTTGGAGGTGGAGAGGCCGCATTTAAGTGCGACGCTCACTTCAGCATTCAGCTTGAATACAGAAAAGTGCAAGCAGAATGAAACGCAGCCTGGAATCGTACCACCAAAGGTCTGCTGACCGCCACAGCAGCAAAATTTCATACATCCGACTCCGAAACACTAATCACTGAGCACATGTGGAGTGCAGGAGCACAAGTATGTATATAAAGTATACAAACTAAAACAATTATCCACCCATTTTCACAGAAGGCTGGGCATTTACATGAATGGGGATCGATGTAGCCTGCTTATGTAAAGCTGCCCATCTGTAAGGTGATTTCCGGAGGTCGGATCCCACACACAGGGTGACAAAAATCAGTGACAGTCAGAAATAGCGGGATGGTAAACATGACACACACCCACGTGGGCCTGTCTGTCTGTGCAATTAACGGTGTAAACAGCTCTGTCATCTTCTGTTTGCCTTTTGAACCATTGTGGTGGTCTGACGCTATACAGCTGAATGTGATATAAGATTTAAGGTCAAGTGGGCAGTATTTGGCACCATTCCAAGCAGATTCCATTGGTCCAGCTGGTCCAGCTCTTACCTTAGGCAACAAAACCACTACATTTTATAAAAATAACAATTTCCCTGCCAATCAGACTCATTATGCACCTTCTGTAATTACCTGGATGACCTGGTTAAGCCGGTATACATACATAAAACATTTCCTTTCAGCACAACACCAACACCTACTTCTTCTAACAACTCCATGCACATGGAGATATGCTGAATTAATTTCTGTGCTATCACGCAAGGTTTCTTTCTCAGGAACTAGATGAACCAGATATGGAGGGATTCATTTTAATGTGAAAGCCGTGAAGATTGATGCATATCTCCGCTTCGTTTGAAGAGACGGGGGGGTGGGGGGGGGTGGATCTGACCCCACACTCTCCAGGACGTCTTTTCATTAAGATGCTTTGCTCTGGTTTCTGGAGTCACAGAAACACCTTCCTGACGTCCATTAGAAATGCATCAGACAAGCAGGTGAGTGTGGAGAAGGAGAGGCTGGAGATGAAGAGCATGACCTAGAAAAACGCAACGCTGCTCTTGGGTTTTTGCTTCCAGAACTTCTTTTCAAATCCTAAGTGACGCTTTTAAGCTGCAGGAAACAGGAAATCTAAAGCAGCAGGATTTAAACCTCAAATGAGCTGAAATGACTGAGAGCAGTGAAAAATAAATTGTAGTCAATGTAATGAGAATGACTCAGTCCCATCAACAAAATATATTCAGTTTCCAGATTAATATGCCCTCATCTTAAAATGGGTGAGTAATGGGAGTGTTAGCATATATACAATATAGCATATAGAAAATTCTCAGAATTCTGAGAAAATGTGTCCTAAGAGAAGTACGGGTGAATTTCCCCCTGGGATCAATAAACCAGCATGCATCCCCAAAATGGATGTTAGCATTGAATGAACATGTGCCAAGTGTCTGCTTTATTCATCCATCCCTAGAAGAGATGCCAGCCCATCACAGGGCACAAAGGCCACACAATCACCTCTCTGCATGTGCTTGTACTGTGTGACATGGGGAGAACAGAGTAGGATAAGGAACATGCAAAATCCACAGAGTAGGAGGAGCCCAAACTGGGTGGATGTGAGGACGGAGACGCATGAAGCTGCTTATCAGCGTTAGCACCACATCCAGGCTGACAGAGCTTTCTGCCGTCTGTAGCGTGATCTGCGCCACGTGTCCTTCGCCGGAAAGCTGGCCTGCAACCCGTGGAAACCATGGAATGACAGCGGCGAGGGAAGGCAAACGCCGGCCCGGAAGCTCTCTCGGGCGGTAATGTGATCGGCCGGGTGAGATTGAAGCCCTGTCTCACATCATTGAACCAGCAGAGTCATGTGACCACACCCCTCCCCCATCACAGGGCAGCACAGATACGCTGACAGGCACTGATCACGCACCCTCACCTTGGATATGCTCTCAGAAGGGGCACATAAACCTGCGGCGGGAGGAGGAGGAACATGTACCCCCCGTGTTAAATCGCCCCCCAGTAAATAAGCTTTTGTATATAAATTATTAAGCTGCGATCCCCCAATATCAACTATTTCCCCCTATGCTGCTGGCTCTCAGTCACCTTAAGCCTCCTGGTTTCCAACACTAACATCCACCCCCCCCCCCCCCTATAATATTGCTCTACATCTGTGATTGGTAAATATTCCTCTTTTCAGAACTACCTTTATGAGAAATGAAATATTTGTCCGCGGTGGGTCAGAACCAACGTCCTCCCGAGTACTTCTCTAGACACTGGAGCACATTAAGGAGTTAGAAAAGTATACAGGCATACGCATGCTTATGGTGTTTATACTGTGTGTTTTGAGGAAGGTCTTGATACAGAACATCACTCCACACAATGTGGTGAAGACATGATGGCATTTGGACCCTCTTTCCGTAGAGGAGAGCTGGGCTGATCCAGAGGTCCGATGCGATCTTCCCGCCCACAGCCACGCTGCCTGGTTATTGAAGCTGACAGGCCAACAGCAGGCCCCATTTTCCCAGAAACCGGAATGCTGGGCACATCTCATCAAATCTGCGGGGGTTGTGGTCAGTGTGAGGGATGGCGGATGGGTGGGTGGGGGTGCTGTGATGCCCCCACTGACCCCACAGGCTTCAGGCTTTACCAGGGACACGGCCGAAAATGGACAGGTCCGGCCCAAGGACTATGGAGTAATAAAAACATAATATAAAATAATAACCACTTTCGGTCCGAATCCATCAGATAACTGTCTGCATCTGGCAACAGAACCAGAATGCTCTGCAGAGCTTGGCAGCAGAGAGCGTGTGCTTTCAGAAGAGGGTGATTCGGGAGGGGGGGGGGGGGGGTGAAAGAGTGACGGGCAATGACACATAGGGGCGGACAATCATCAAGGTCACTGTCTGCACAGATACGATGTGCACACATCTTTAACACTGCAAAACTTTTTCCATACAGATAAACAGGCCTTTAAATTACTCAATCAGGATAATTATCATAAATAAAATGCTGTCTAACAGACAGTAATTCACGAGTGGTTTTAGTTTAGGTTGCACAATGTTGGGAGAGGTCTCCCTGACTGTAACATGACACATGTCAAGAGGGGTCATCCTGACTACTAACATGTCACATGTAGGGTGGGATGTCCCTGTCTGCATCTCCCAGTGATAAAATGCACAGGGCCACTTGCACTTTTCTGTGATGACCGATGAAGGCGCTGCTTCATGCTAATCTGGCATGATGTACAGCACATTCACAATCATGTATGACACTCTGATTGTGTTTATTAGAATCACTGTATCTAATTATGATATTATTCACAAACATTTCCACCAGCCTCACCCAAAAGGCAAGAAAGATTCTATTCTATTCTATTATTATCATCCATCCACCTTTTGGCTGCTCATCCAGTGTTAGGAGGAGGGCTGGGAACATACAGTACAAAGCATGTGTCATACTACATGGGCTGCCAGTCCATCACAGGGCACACACATGCACATGCACACACATAATCTATTTTTTATATTATTATCAGTATTGTTATTATTTTGTACAGTAAGCTACTCCGCACTCAGTCCAGGTGAAAATGACCAGAGCTGCTAGGAAAGGGATTTCCTCTCTCTTTGCCGATGGAAGGAAGGTGTGAAACTCCATTAATAAGATTCAGATGTTATTCATGCACCGGAATGTGACACCTGGAGATACTCTTGCCTTAGTGTTAGGCAGCCCAGAGATTAACAGTGTAAATATAAACAGCGGACAGGAAGCAGACGCGGAAAGTAACGTGACTAACACATTACGGAAACAGCGTGATTATCGCATAAGTAAACGTTTCCTCTGGATTTTTGTTAGCCACGATCATGCTAAGCGCTACAGTTTGTATCAGATTCTATTGCTATTATGCAAAAGCTTTTGTTGGAGTTCCTTTAAGATGTCTTCCTTCTTAGGGAGTCATACTTTGCAAAGACATTGACGACAGTTATTTGCATCTTTTGTGAGGATTCCATTTATTACTGCACCTGAATATAAAAGCTGCCGCCATCTTGGCTCCTTCTTAAGCGAGTGGTAATTAGAAAGCCTTTAGTCAACAGCAAAGAGATATTTGACAAGGTTGGTGCCAGCAATGTCTCAAGATCAAGAAGGTGCAGGGCACTCCGCCACCTCAGAAAGTGTGTGAAGACGTCCTCTGACCGGCAGCGACAAAAGGAAGCACGTTCGTTGGGCCCAGACTCATTTCCAAACTGTATTGTTCACTAATGGACTCTTGATGGACCTGACAGATGGAGCAAAGTTTGGGTCAGAAATGAGACACCTTGTCCCCTCAGACTGAAACGCCACCAAGGAGGTAGTGGTGTGATGTTTTGGGCCGGATGGTCATTGGCAAGTTCCTGAAGGTGTAAATTTGATTGCCGATGCTTATATTGACTTTCCGAAAAGCAACTATCTGCTACGGTGTACAAGTAAGCCTGAGGCATTAGGATAAAACATGATACTTATGCATGACAACGGTCCATCACATGCTGCCTGACAGACAGAGCAGTACTTGATGAAACTGAGCTTCGCAAATTGCCATTTGATGGAGCAGCCAGAATCTTCACCCAAACTGAATCCCATTAAGAGCAAATGAAGCATCATCAAGCAACAAATTAATGGTTTCAGACACAAGTTTTCTGCAAATGATAAACTGTGGGGTACAATTTAAACATCAGCAAGAACCATTCCATGCGCAGAAATTTAGAATCTAAGTCAATGGACCATAGTCTCATTTCAGTCATGAGTAAACTCTCTCTTTAGCTTGGGATACTGCAATACAGGAATCAATATAAAAGCTTCATTATCCATCCATCCATCCATCATCCATCCATACATCCATCCATTTTATGTAACCACGTATCCTATTCAGGGTTGTGGGGGGTCCAGAGTCTATCCCAGAGGCTACGGGTGCAAGGCAGGGAACAACCCAGGATGGGGCACCAACCCATTGCAGGACACACCTTACTTGTCCATTGTACATAAATGTTACCTCCCTCCTGACATGTGAAACTCCTGTGTTTCTGTGACAAGGATTGCATAATAGCACGGCACAGTGGAAGAAGTACATATTTTGTAAATCATGAATATTTCTCCAAATATTGCATAACATCCGGTATGATTTTGACCACTTACTTGTACATAATGAAAAGTTGGTGCCATTGTTTGAGATATCAGTAATTCATTTTTTGCATAACAGCATGACCCAGAGTATCGAGTTATGTAGGGATTCACAGAGAACTGCAGCGAAGCAGCGTGAAATCATTTCATTTTCATTTTACAGTCCATTTGTGGTTACAGGTTTTGAACACTCCAAATCCCAGCCTGCGGTTTAATTTGCATTGTGATTTGGATATGATATGATTTGCATAATTCACAAAACCAAGTGAATAAACTTAGAAACCTGATAAGAGGCACAAGATATTAGGAATGCAGACAGCAAGCAGCCGACGGGATAGATAAATCCAGGAAGAGAGCCCAGCTAATGTCAGATCTGTTAAGATTAACAAGGCCCTGCAGGCCTCGCTTTGTGGCAAGACCACGGAGGTGCGGCGCCACTTGTTTTTTTCCAATAATCCTCCAGGTTGTAGCCACAAGGGAATCATGTGAAGTTTATTTATAGCTCTGAACAGTAATACATAAAACACAACTTCCACAACACAATGAGAGACACAGAAACTCAACAAAAGACCCACTGAAAGATCGGGTGAGACAGCGAGTTTTGCACGTACATGTCGAGCGATCGCACACCAGATAGATGTGCTGTGTAAACACCTTTAATCCACCTTGCATGATCAGGACACAGTTTCTTTGTTACTAAAAGCAGCCAGCTGGTGGTTACGGGTGTTCCACTCACTGCCCACTTCTGCTAAACATTTCAAAGCTGATACACAGACCATTCTTCATGGCACAGAAGAATGGGCTTCACTCTTAATTCTATAATTGTCAGTGCTGGACCACAATAGAGGAATTGATCAAGCAAACAAAAAGACGTCGCACTTTGCTTCAACATGGCTTTTCTGGAAGTTTGATTGCAACACAGGGGTGTTTCAGCGTGTCGCCTTCCACTGTGTGCTACAGACCATGTGCAGTTCCCATTTACATATACTCATCCCTGCGAGACCACAAATGATGACACAACAGGTGTATTGGACATCACCAGGGTATCACCAAGCCACATCCTCAGGCCACTGGAGACGATTCATTCCTATTGTGAATGGCACATTTGTGCTCACATATTCTGGTTTTTAAATGACGTTTAGTCTTCCTCACATAAAGTAACCAACACAGGCATGACAGTAAATATACAGCAAATGTGGATAAACATGTGATTCTCCTTCTTACCTTAAACAGTTTGTTCGCATTGGGGTGTATAACACATCTACAGCTGTTCAAGAATCTCTCACACAACTCTCCAGCTCGCATTTCAAACACATAGTGCCATAGTGCTAATAGACTGTAGGGTTAACAGACTGTAGTGCTAGCTGACTGTACAGATAACAGACTGATTGACATTGCAGTACATTCACAGTACTCTCATGCATTAAACCTGGTACAAACAATTTATGCACACACAGCAACAAAATATTTTGAACAAATAAGCAAAGTAATTTTTCCAATCTCATACTGATTCACAATTTAATCATGTATATATTCGGAAAAATGAAATATATTTCCCCTGTGAAGTTATTAATGGTAATTTTTCCTCGACGAAAAACAGGCTAATGAATGGCATCCATTCCAGTGTGAACTGAACTGCGAACTTTACAGTGACGTGTGGTTGTGAAACATCTGCCACTTTGAATGGGAGAAAAGACAGGCGAGGTCAAGGAGGATGACAGTCAGCACAGCGTGTGACAGCTGTCTGGGAATAAAAGGGCAAATTCGCTTGGAGGAGGAAAAGAGGAAAATAAAGTCAAGAAAATGTATGCATTTGAAATTCTTCACAAATATTTAGTTTTATTTCATTATTCAGGATACAAATTATTACTTCCTGACTACTATCACTGAGGTCACACCCATCCATTTTCTACACTCGCTTGTCCTATGCAAGGGTCTGGAGTCCATCTTGAAAGCCACGGGCACAAGGCAGGGAACCCAGGGTGGGGCACCAACCCATCGCAGGGCACAGTCACACACCAGTCATATACACGCACCAATACCATGGGTAACTACGATTCACCTCAGCATGTTTTTTGGACTGTGGGTGGAAACCGGAGTGCCTGGAGTAAACTGCACAACGACATGGGAAGAACATGCTACTTTCAGCCACACACATAGAGCCGGGGCAGGACTGCCGTGTCATATGAGTAATGCTGAATCACTGAAAAGTGAATCATTCACTTTAACAGGTGGAGATTCCTGGGGCAGAGGAGGAAGCCTCCGTACTGCAGCAAGATGCAGTGCCTGGACTGGCGGGCAGTGCCGGTGGAATGAGGACCTCCCTCAAGGTTCCCCAATAAAGCGACATGGAGCACCTGGAGTCTTACCTGGCCCAGGGACACCACACAACATAGCATAATGGTCCCATGCAGACAGAGATCCACCAGACAATGGCACTGGAAGTGGATGCAGTTTGGGCCCATGTCTGACTCCAGAGGAACTGTGGGACTGCGCTGCCCTGGTCACCATACTGGAGTAGAGGCTCAATCTCTCACCGTCGGAAAAGGTGAGGGGCAAGCTGGTGGAGGCCCAGTGCGTTTACTGCAGACCACCGCATCTCCTCCCCAGTAGTTCAGACCGGTTGGATGTTGAGGATTGCTTCTGCACCCAGCATGCCTTGTAGTGCAAGGAGGAATATCATTCAGTTTGTGTCATTGTTGTGTTACGTGTTCTAATCAGTGGTGGGGAAGACACTCAAGAAGAGAAATCCATTAAAGATTACTAATTACTTGTCTCAAACTGTAATTTCTGCAAAAAGTAATCACATTATCAATTACTTTGCTGTTAAGTAACTTTTAAGTTTTAAAACCCCTATGAATCCACAAAGTGGAAAATATAAATATTATATATACATATATATATATATATATATGTATATATATATATAAATATATATACATATATATATATATATATATATATATATATATATATGTATATATATTTTTTTTAAACTGCATTTTTAAATCCTGGTTTGATCGTGGGTCTGCTTGCAGGTTGTAAATACACATTAAAAACTACAACTATACTATGTTTAACTGATCTTGAAAATAGAAATCAATTCAATCATATGTTACATATTCAGATATTTATTGTCAGTGTACACATTTTGTCATAAAAGTCAATAGTTAATTTTACTGCCTGAAAATTAATTTGAATTAAGGATTGTAAGATTAAATGTTTTCATTTAAAAAAAAAAAACAAAAACATAACATAAACACTCAGACAACGCAACATAACCTTTTCCCCCAAGACCATATAAATTTGCTGTTGCCTGGAAACAGGCCCTGAGCTGTAATTACTCAAGGCTGACAGTTTCATTGAAAGAACTGCATCGTCAGACTGCTCATTTTCAAAACTGGAAATTAAGTTGATATTGCAAAACATTTGCAATTTGTTCATTTGTACCAGACATTATCGCGAAACGGAAAATACATCCGATCAATTTTGCTTCAGTAAACGATTTCTTCTGTCAACTCTAAGAAGAAATTATGGCAGAGTTGTCAACTTAGATCAGCTGGCTGGCGTGAGATTTTCAATTCGAAATAGTCTGCACGCGCATTTACATGCATGTAACACTTTTACTACCTTGCAAATAGTCTGTAGGGTTTGCAAACTACCCCAACGCTTTTGATGTAGGTTAATTCATTTTAGGGTTATAATGTAATAATATAGATTTTCCCTAAGATATCTTGCGTGAGCGTGAGAGTCTAAAAGCGTGACTGGCACGCCAGATGCATCCTGAATTATGGACTTTACTACGTGGCTGAAATTCTGTGAACCGTGCAAAAAATTTAATGCTGCATGCTGTGAAGATGTATTTTGCAAAAGAAAAACAAATATACCCCCAAAAGCCTGAAAATTCACAAATAGACTAATTTGGATTAGTGTTACCTTACTACCACATAGTATGAGTCATCAGCGCATTTTGTTTTCATGGATTAATGCTGCATAAAATACAGGATCTCTACCACCATCTGCTGGTTGACATTAAATTGCATCCAGTAGCAATATCTCAAATTTGAGCTTCTTTAAATCCATTCGCACAGAGAAATAGTAAAGCCACCAGGCGTGCTGACCTACATACAGCCATGATCACCATTGCAGACAACCTCGGTATAACTAAAATACAGCATTACCAACACAGACACACACAGGTTTGTAATTATATCTTTGTGGGGACTCTCCATTCAATTCTATGGGGAAAACTCTAATCCTAATATGACGACCTTAACCCCTAGCCAGCCCTAACCTTAACCATAAGTAGCCAAACAAAATACGACACTTTTGGCATTTGTAGTTTTTTGATTGTATTCACGGATCTTGGTGGGGACCTAAAAAATTGTCCCTGCAACGTCAAAATAACATTTGGTCCCCACAATGTAATATAAACATAATCCACATACACACACACACACACACACACACACACACACATACACAGTCAACATCCTCAGATTTTCACAGGTGAAAATCTCGCCATTGGGTATGGGCTGAACGAACCATTTTTATGCGACTTTATAGACGCCATATAGACTTCATCCGTACACATTTGGTGGATCTTTCACGTTTCGGCACTTTCCGACGCCCCTCGCCACCTCCGAATGGCATCGGCCGACGCTACTATTCGGCCAATCGCTGTAGAGCTCCGGGCCCAAGCGCTACGCCCCTTCCAATGGGCTTCTTCGGCCGCGATGACGTCGTGGTCCGGCGCCGCGTCGCGGTAAGATGGCCGAGGAGACAGAGTTACAGGAGAGAGGGTGAGTGCTTTCCTATCGGCGGCAGCTATCTCGCCGGCTGGCCGCCGTCTTAACTTGTCTGACTGCCTCTTGTCATGTGCAATTAAAACTCTGGAAGAGCTGTCACGGGCGTCCCGTCCCAAACTGAGAGTAACTACCTTAAATGTGACCAATGACAGCTCAGTGTAATGTAGGGCGCGCTGATCGGTTAGTATACAGATTAAAACATTAACATGACACTTGCTTAAATTACAGTTGGTTGTTTTTTTAAAAATAAAATTTATTGATGGATAATGTCAACGTTTGTACATTTATCCGTATTTGAATAAGGGTCCTCTGACGACAAAAAAAAAAGTGCTCATTTGTGGCCATCAGCAATATGGATGAGTTTGGGTTCTCACTTAAAATTTACATTCCGTTACATGTCAGAAAAAAATGTGATGTATGAAATGTTAGAATATGGTAAAGTGTTTTTAATTCTCGTTTTTTATTTATACTGGAGTTATCATATGTGAATATTTGATAACTGGTTAGGGATGATGGATGGATGGATATATGTGAAAGGGTTTTGACAGTGATAGCACCTGTTAGGTAATATTCCATTAACAGCTTTCGCTTTAGTGGCTGTCTTGCAGAATAAACAGTAATAATGATGCATGTCATATATGTTTAACATCCATAAAGCATGTCTCAGATTTCTATTAGTTTAACATATTTATGGGACGCCAAGTGTCAAGCGCTCATTTTCGCTCAAATACATTCTGTGCCATAAAAGCATTACTTGCGAAATCAAGTAATGCTTTGATGCATTTTTTTCCCACGGAAAGCATTAAGACTTAACATTCTTTCGTACACAGAAATCAAAAACAATGTTTCATTCTGACACACAATTGATATAAGCACCTTGCATTTCGTGGACAGATGGCTGAACGTATCTGAAATTCCTTCTGGTCATTGGATGGTGCTACTCCTCCCCCTCCCTCCCACGGGCGCACCCCCCACTTTCCTTTCGTGACTCAGCAAAAGACAGAATGCATTTCCCCGTTCCACAAAAGTACTGCGTGATTCCACAGAATGAATTTCCCGTGTATCATTCAGGACATACATTTCCTCCACAAAATGAATTCCTATCACTCACAAAACAAAAATTGTTCACAAAACGACTTTATTTCACTCCGGAAATACACTTCGTTAACAATATATCTTTCTTTCATTCAGGAAATGCATTTTATCACAACATGAATTTAGTCGACAAAATGCATTTTGTGAACGAAATTAATTTCTTTTCATCTATGAAAGCAAATACAACCTTCTGTCCATAAAATACAAGGCGCTGATATCAATTCTGTGGACAAAATTAAACATTCATTTTGATTTTTGTGCGCGAAATATGAAGTCTTTATGCTTTCGTGGACAAAATGCAACTGCAGTTTGTCTTCCTGTGGACAAATGCAGCAAGGCATTCCTTAATGTCGTCAATGCTAAAAATGCATGGAAATGAGCGCTTGACACTTGGCGCCCCATGCATATATTATTCCTTTTATGTTATAACGGTCTATTCTTTGCCTTAGAGTCATTCACCGGTTACTGATCCGCCTCCCTACTCACAATCTGTTCTGCAAATTCTTGAGGTTCCTGGAGCTGACAGCCAGGTAACAGAATCAGCACTCGGTGTCAGTATTTGCAGGGATTGACGCTTTCTAGTGGCTGCAAGAATAAACGCAATCAGCTTGGATTTTAGAACATCGCATGCTGTCTCTGGTCCCGGCTAATCATGGTCGTAAATGCAGACTGATGGAGCCCGCAGATGTGTACAGCACTTTGCCTAATTTAAATCACCCCTGAAAATACACTGCAAAAAAATATCGGAGCTTTGGAGTGGTTTGAGGAGAATGGCTGATATGACCTTCATATCAGTGTGCTTTTCCCCACAAGGAGAACAGAAACTCTGACTAAAGATTGAAAGGAGTGGTTTTCTGAAGCACATTTCAAAAGACTGTTGCACAACTGCTTTTTTATCACAAGCATACCCTCAAAAGGCACATTGAAATCAGCACGTGATTCATGCGGGCTAACACTTGAGTTATTTAGCAGTTATTTGATTTTCTCCTCTATTTAGACTGGGCTGCGGCGTTTCTGGTTTTGAGATGAACACTTACAGGACAGAATTAGGTACCAAGCCCTGCAGAATGTGATGAGATCACGTCTGCTGCTGGATCTGTATCCTGCGTCCTCCAGAGCCGCCGGTGCAGTAAACACCCTGAGCTGAGCTGCTCTGGTCGGCTTTTACTCCCAGTCAGTTACACTATGCCACCTCATATCTCCTGATGGCCACCAGTAGTCCTGAAATGTGCCCATTAAAACAGCGTGTTTAGCGGGAGTTCAGACAGCCGCCGTCAGCTGTGAGTGTGTATGATATAAAGTCTCCCAAAAATACAGTCTATTTTTAATTCCCTCTTTTAATGCACAGGTCCTTTCCATCAAGCCTAGTGAGCCAAGATATAGAACTGCAAAAGTCTTAATTCTTGTACCCATTAATCAAAATATGCATCTTAATGAATCTTATTGAGTCCAGTCAAGGTCAGTCATTTATCGTTCTGGAGAAACTGCTTGCATATAGCTTTTGGCATTTGTACATAAGTGCATAAACATGCGGTTTGACTCAAAAGGATATTTTGGCTCCGGGCACAACTGAGCAAACACTGAAGGCGGCCGCTAAGATCCCGCGACCGTGCACCCAGCTGGCAGGAGTTAGAAAGTAGAGCAAATAGCAACAGGAGGGAGAGTGTCCATGCGGGAGATGGAAAATGCATGGAGGGTCCTCATGATGACAGTCACACGGGAATATTATACTCAGTAAAAAGGTTCTATTAAAGCTATCAAAATCTTCATTTGTTTGGATTTTGTCAGAATGTTGTTAGAATTCTTTAACTGCATTGAATTGAATGTAGTTAAGAAACATGCGTGTGTGTGGTCATGTGAAGTATTGTGCAAAGATGTGGACATACCTGTATATAAAAACAGCCCACTGTCTTTTAATGACATCATTCTCAGTCATATGCTCTAGTTGCATCCCGGTTAAGGGTATAAACAGTGGTCTTGAATCTCTTGACTGGGACCTGATGTATCTTTGTAGGTCCTGGTGGATAACCAGCTGGCTTCCATCATGGTGCCCAACCTCCCTCACCCTGCTGAAGGTAGCGGAGGAGAAGATGCTTCGGTGTAAGTTCATGCTCCTTCCCTCCGCATGACGTCAGACTTCTCGCAGCATGTCTGACATGAGGATTCCTTCTCGAATGGCTTTGTGTGGTCATGCCTCCTTTCTCTAATTCTAGCAATATCTAGAAAGTTCTCCAAACAATACGTGCAAATATCCAACGGGAACAGGATCTGGACACTGGTGTTTAATGGGAGCGTGGAGAAGACGCCGCTGGTGCTCCTGCATGGCTTTGGGGGCGGCGTGGGCCTCTGGGCCCTCAACGTGGACGTCCTGTCTGAGCACAGGCCTCTCTACGCCTTTGACCTACTGGGCTTTGGCCAGAGCAGTAGGCCACACTTCAGCACGGATGCCCGCGAAGCTGAAGACCAGTTTGTTGAGTCCATAGAGGAATGGAGGGCCAGAGTGGGACTGGAGGCCATGATCATGCTTGGACACAATCTGGGTGGCTATTTGACAGCAGCGTACTCGCTGAGGTACCCGAGCAGGTACGCACCGCCCCATGGCTGGTTACGGAGTGGCACATACCAATGGAATGAATGCTTGTATTTATGAAACCAAGGCTGCAGAACTTGTAGATCTGATCTGCTGCACTGGAACAGATTTTCAGTTCCTAGATTTGCTTATTTATATATATTAGGGTAACCATGGTCACAAGGATTTAGTGCGACAGTTAACAGTTACTCAAATTAAATTTGTAATCAAACAGCAATGCAACATTTGTACCATTTAAATGTTTACAGCACAAATCCCTGACAATCTGTCCACACATTAAAATTACCATTTAATGTGTTGTACGTTATGCATTATTTGTATGGATGTATGTTGTCTGTATTGTACCTCTGTCAACTTTAAGCATTGCACCACTTCACTTTGCACAATCCACTGAATTTATTATACCTTGCATTTTCCCACTACATTTCGTATCCCATGTCATGCATTTATTCTATGTCTGTATTTGCCACGTCTGTAACAGTTGTGAACTGTGCTAACAATAATTCCCACTGGCCTTGGTTGTGTGGCAATAATGATTCTGATTCTGAAAACTGGCCAGTGGGATTTTAAAGGGTAAAAAGAGCATTTCAGGGATGAATAGCTCAGTTGATCAGAGGCAAGGGTGAGTAGCTAAGTTGATGGATTTGTGGCAGGAATGAATAGCTAGTTTGCATCAGTGGCAGAGATGAGTGGCTAATTTCAAGAATCATCAGCCGGAATGAGTAGTTCATTTTATGGATCAGCGGCAGGGATGAGTAGCCAAGCTGATGGACCAGTGGCAGGTATGAGTAGCCAAGCTGATGGATTAGTGACAGGGATGAGTAGCCAAGCTGATGGATCAGCGGCAGGGATGAGTAGCTAAGCTGAAAGATCAGCGGCAGAGATGAGTAACTTAGTCGTCCCTCCATGCTGCTCTCTGCCCTGCAGGGTGAAGCACCTCATACTCGTTGAGCCTTGGGGTTTTCCAGAGAGGCCCGAACCGCCGGAGCAGGACCGGCCCATGCCTGTGTGGATCAGGGCACTTGGGGCCATGCTGAGCCCCTTCAACCCACTTGCAGGCCTGAGATTGGCGGGACCCCTCGGTAACAGCGCGTGGCCGGTGACGCGTGTGGATCGCTACCTGCTCTCAGGCAGCATGTAATGTCTCAGTGTCCGTTATTGATGCCCAGGGCCCACACTGGTACAGACACTCAGACCGGATTTTAAGAAGAAATTCTCCTCCATGTTCGACGACAACACCGTCACGGAGTACATCTACCACCTGAACGTCCAGACCCCAAGGTCAGCCTCCCCCCACTTCCTGTGAAGCTGTAGTGAAGGGGTAGCATATAGACTGTTAGTCTAATAGTGTGCCTTTTAAAGTGATATCATGACCGTTTCACTTGGTCATCGTATGGGGAACTGTTTGCAGTCAGCGAAAGGTGTTTTTCCCTTCCAGCGGGGAGAGCGCCTTCCGGAACATGACGATTCCGTACTGCTGGGCACAGAGGCCCATGGGCCAGCGGGTCGGCCTCATCAGGCGGGACATCCCCATCACCGTCCTCTACGGCTCCCGCTCCAGCATCGAAGGCAACACTGGCACCCTGATCAAGGAACTGAGGCCCAACTCCTATGTGGAGACCATCGTGAGTTTGACGCCCCATGCTCGCTGAATGACCCAATGAGCTGAGGTGAGCGTCCCCCTCTGACCCCACTCCCTTCCCTCAGGCCATTCGCGGAGCTGGCCACTACGTGTACGCTGACCAATCAGAGGACTTCAACCAGAGGGTCCTGCAGATCTGCGACACCGTGGACTGAGCGAGGCTCAGCGGCTCGACCTGGGACCCCGGTTCAGGGGCTGAGTCTGAGGCAGGCCCCGTTGCTGTTTATACCATGCTGCTGATGCATTTTTTCTCTCAAGGCCTTACTGGAAACACAGTTACCTTGTCACAACTAGAATGATATTTTTATGATTTTTAAAATTTTTCTCACTGAATCTCTGAGCTCGGCTTCTGCAAAATGGCTGTTTTCGAAGGCCAATTAATCAAATTTGGTTATTTACCTTCAAGTTTCTTCTAAATAGAGAAAAATCATTAACCCAGCACAGACTGAATAATGGGTTATGTAGTTTAGTTTGGCAGTGAAATGTAATTTTATTTGAACATGTGAATTGGCTGCAATTCCCAATAATATTCTCTGGGTCACTGCAGATCCATGGTTGATGAGTTATCCTCTGGTTTGGTAAGTTGCTGAATAGTTAAGGCTTCTCTGCAACGTCGCATGCGTTTGTAATACACATTTTATGCGCAACATTTTTATCAGGCTTTTTCTTCTGCTGTTTTTGTTACTGCCCCTCTTTCTTGTGCTGCAACCTTCTGGAAGTTCCTGTTCTGTTTATAATTAAATAGCATCTTGACAGATTTGTAATTGCTGCACATTTACCTCCGACATCACTTCAGCAACTGCCGTTCATCTTGTGTAGATTGCCGGCTGTCAGGGGCTGAACTCATCCTGGCGCTGCATTTCCAGCTAGATATTTCAGGCTAGATCGTTACCAGACCTTAACACAGCACCATGAATGTAAACCCCAAATGGCAAGCTTGTATTTTGGTCTGACGGTGCCTATCCATTTCTCTAGGATGTAGAAATTGCCAGATGGAGAGGATTTTCCCCTGTTATCTCAACATTTACATTTGTAGAGAGGAAATGTTCTGCACAGAATCTGTTTGTGTACTTGTGGAGCCTTGCAAGTCTAAATCTAGGATTTTTATTCATGTGTCAAATTTCTAGATATTTATTTAATCTATTATGTAAAGTGTCTCAAGCTATGGAAGTTTATAACTGGAAAGAGCTATGCTGAGATCAGTCATTAATGCCTAACTGCAATAAGCCATTCCGTCTTGGAAACTATTGCACAGAGATTTTACAGATAATGTTATATGTTGTTTCACATGGATTGTCCATCTGATACAACAAAAGCACACTGCTCACGTCGGTCACGTCTGCTAATCTGTTCTCTTTCTCGATTCTACCTCAAGTATGCAAGTATAACTTCTTGAAAAATGCAACAGGAACTTTTTTTTCACACCTTTATAAACAGCTGAGTTTGGAATGACATAACAGCTAAGTTTCCACAGCATACTTCACCTTTGGAACAAAACGTTCAGAGCCAAGCGATGTGATGATTTTGCAAAGGAGGGGAATTTGCGATTCCTCCAGCTTCCTGAGAAGTTTGTTCTCTTGTCGTTGATGCTCAGGTTAGTGATATGTTACTGTTCAACCATGCAAATGTGAGAATGTCACAATCCTGTAAATATTTCATATTAAAATGTTCTGCACCTCTGTTCTGCATTTCAATGAGATGGATGGATGGGATCTATAATGCAGGTTTAAGAGTTTAGTGCATTTTAAATAGCAAAAGACATTTACACTGTTTTGCAGTGTAAATGGAGCTAGGGGAGGGAGCGGCAGTGTGGGGCGTGATGGGGATGTACCACTCCACTGAGGCAAAGGTGAAATGTTGGCCAATTTTCTTTCACAGCTCTTTGACATTTCCCCCATCTGCAACTCACAGCCTGCTGACACAAACAGATGGGGATATTCTGGGTAGCTAGACAGAATAGGGGTCTGCAGCATGCAGTTTTCCTTTAATATTTTCCTCTCCTTGCATCAGTGTATCACATCTTCAGTACTGATCCTTGTATTGGAAAGCCATTTCAGCATGACAGTATTTGTGATTGCTGTTAGGGTCTTGAGCATAATCTTGATAATGTGGTTACCTTGGCCTTATTTTGATATCAGCCTTCGAATTTTAAATGTGTCACATCCGAAGACAATTGTTGATAGCAGGTGAAGTAAAACATCTCTACGAAGGTTTCCTCAAAGATGATCGATATGCTCGAAACTGCAGTAACACTTTATAGCCACGAGGGGGCACGAGACTCACGCCAGGAGAGATTCGTCTGTCAGGCAAGGGGAAAAAACGGCAGATGCCGAGTTCACTAAAAGGCTCTTATCAAGGTTATGTTTTCACTTTAGCGGAGTGTTAAGTCATGCTGTCTTGTACAAATAAACGGAAATACTGCAAACATTTCATATAAGGCATTGTTACTGAATTGTCAATGTAGATCCAAGCAAAATTTATGTAATGTTTCTGTTCTCTATGACCAAATTTCAGATTTAATATTACGAGTATATTAATATGGAATTTTCTGATAAAATTATCAAGGTCGTAATTATAATATATACTGGGGGACACGTCCCCCCAAATATTCAGATGTGCTCACAATGTCTTCCCCCCTCAATATATATTATAATTATGGCCTTGACCCCCCCCCCCCGCCCCCCCACTGTTGACTCCATGGCTACAGTCTTGGAAATTATTATTGGCAACATCATACAAATCCCTCAACATGGACAGCAGCCAAGAGATTCCTTTAAGTCTTTGACAGTCGGACCGGAAACTGAAACTGATGCCGCGGTGCCTCATACTGAGCCATGCAGACGGAGCTCAGCCAGCGATATGGGGCACAGGGCACAAGCCCCCCCCCCCCCCGGAAAACTCTCTGCAGGTCTCAGAAATTTAGCTTTGTGTGTGCTGCGCTCACTGTCAGCAGGCACATGCCATACATGCTGGGAATGACAGCCTTCCCAGATTCCTCAACACGGACACCTACACACCATAATCATCAGAATGCATAACCGATAAATTCAGGTTTAAATGGTAAATTTACACATGCCTTGCTATAATCTACAAATCTAATATTTGGTTTTGGCATTTTTAAAGTATGTCTTACTGTAATTCACAATGATGCACCTATTATTTGAAAACTGCTGCAGAATTTCCCATTTCTGTGTACAGATGTGATTTTCTTACAGCCTGGATGTGCAGTAATGTGTCCTCTCAAAGGCTGAGGGGGGTCTGCAGCCTGTCCCAGGCAGCACAGGGCACCAGGCAGGGATGTGTCCTCTAAAAGGCTGAGGGGGGTCTGCAGCCTGTCCCAGGCAGCACAGGGCACCAGGCAGGGATGTGTCCTCTCAAAGACTGAGGGGGGTCTGCAGCCTCTCCCAGGCAGCACAGGGCACCAGGCAGGGATGTGTCCTCTAAAAGGCTGAGGGGGGTCTGCAGCCTGTCCCAGGCAGCACAGGGCACCAGGCAGGGATGTGTCCTCTCAAAGACTGAGGGGGGTCTGCAGCCTCTCCCAGGCAGCACAGGGCACCAGGCAGGGATGTGTCCTCTAAAAGGCTGAGGGGGGTCTGCAGCCTGTAACAGGCAGCACAGGGCACCAGGCAGGGATGTGTCCTCTAAAAGGCTGAGGGGGGTCTGCAGCCTGTCCCAAGCAGCACAGGGCACCAGGCAGGGATGTGTCCTCTAAAAGGCTGAGGGGGGTCTGCAGCCTGTAACAGGCAGCACAGGGCACCAGGCAGGGATGTGTCCTCTAAAAGGCTGAGGGGGGTCTGCAGCCTGTAACAGGCAGCACAGGGCACCAGGCAGGGATGTGTCCTCTAAAAGGCTGAGGGGGGTCTGCAGCCTGTAACAGGCAGCACAGGGCACCAGGCAGGGATGTGTCCTCTAAAAGGCTGAGGGGGGTCTGCAGCCTGTAACAGGCAGCACAGGGCACCAGGCAGGGATGTGTACTCTAAAAGGCTGAGGGGGGTCTGCAGCCTGTAACAGGCAGCACAGGGCACCAGGCAGGGATGTGTCCTCTAAAAGGCTGAGGGGGGTCTGCAGCCTGTCCCAAGCAGCACAGGGCACCAGGCAGGGATGTGTCCTCTAAAAGGCTGAGGGGGGTCTGCAGCCTGTAACAGGCAGCACAGGGCACCAGGCAGGGATGTGTCCTCTAAAAGGCTGAGGGGGGTCTGCAGCCTGTAACAGGCAGCACAGGGCACCAGGCAGGGATGTGTCCTCTAAAAGGCTGAGGGGGGTCTGCAGCCTGTAACAGGCAGCACAGGGCACCAGGCAGGGATGTGTCCTCTAAAAGGCTGAGGGGGGTCTGCAGCCTGTAACAGGCAGCACAGGGCACCAGGCAGGGATGTGTCCTCTAAAAGGCTGAGGGGGGTCTGCAGCCTGTCCCAAGCAGCACAGGGCACCAGGCAGGGATGTGCAGGAATTCGTAAAATAATAATATTAATACATTTCAGTTTCAAAATTAAAAGTAGGTAAAGTTGAGAAATGGTAACCTAATACAAGAAATAATCCTTTAAGGATGTTGTGAGGAAATGTATATTTTGGACAAACCTGTTATAAAAGTTTAGTTTTATGTCTGTTCTTTCAGCCTTTCGTCCTTTTATGTGATTATTTTGTTTTCATTAGAAATGTTAAACTGATGTTATCATAAGCCACCATAAATATCACAAGAAGGGCTGACTCAGCATAAAATTGTTTTTGGTAAAACTCTACTTGAAGGGGCACAAATACAGTATTATGATATTACTTATGCATTAATTAACCACAAACTATGTCATAGTTACATACTTATATTCATTCATCATTAATGAATTGTGATCTTTTATCTCAAGCAATTACTACATTTGTTGCTGTATCTGTTAATTCCGCAAATCATGGAATGGACCAGCTGAAGTTAGAAGGTTCCACACCTCGGTGACCAAAGCAGATCCATTCCTGCCCTCTAGAGCATCCCACTGAGTTCAGAACTGTTATATATGCGCTTTTTTTAGAACTAAAGCTCACAAAAGATCTGTGGCTGACAGTAAGTGGTTAACAGACATGATGAGGTTTTTCCAGGTCAGTCGGCCTCATCAATCCCAAAGACCCCAGCTGAACCCACACACTAGCGCCTATTGTTCCCTCGACCCGTGGGCCAGTGGGCCGTACCAGGACCCAGCGAAGGATCTGCTAACACTCAGCAGGCGATATGAGGAGCAGATTACAAACCTTGATGTCTATTATGACTGCAGCAACATCTTACAGTCTCATGTTACCATATGGTAGCGCTTTCAAAATGGCGTTTATAGACATATCGTTCATTTCAGTATCTGATATGTGGCTCTGTCTCTTCCTTCAGCTTCGGTTCTCTAGGACAGAACATTAATAAGATGGGGTATGAGAATTCTCGGGGTCAGCAGAAACGTATCATAAACTGACAAAATGTCGATATAATCATCAGGTTAACCCAAAGGGAAAACTATTGAAGCCCCCTGACCCCAAACAAGGGCTCAAGTATGTGATCATGCATTAAGTGGTAGGAGGTTCGTAACACTGACCTGTCCTCATTTGAGGGTCCGTGATTTAAGGCTGCGAAGCCCTATATGTGGGCCGCACTGTCTAAGCACTAAAGGGGCATTAGCGTAAGCTAAGCACTCCGCTCACTATCAGGAAACAAAAACATGCAGTACTCTCCACATATCGACACGCTGTTAGCATTTTGATGAATGAAGTCTGTGCTCAAGTGCATGATCGATGGACGATTACAGCAAAAGTGCACAGACTGATCAGTCACCACAGGAATTACCCACGAAGCCTAAACCGTTTTAGCTATTTAAAATGTACCGGGATACAAACACACAGTTATCTGTATATGTGTCTCCAAAGGTGATCAGGCTCTGCTTTTTCTGTATGTGTAGCTTTTGTCATACATTTCATATTACATATCAATATAGAGCATTAAACCATTCATGGTTTTTTTCAGTTGAGGAGAACTCGTCACCCTGCAGGTTAAAGGTCTCAAATTTGAGTTTCTACAGTACCTCCAATATTGCGATAAAATTTACAGCTGCAAGATAAAATGCAGTTTGGGGAAGCATGATGCTCGGATTTATAAGGAAATGCTTTAATAGTGCTCAAATCACCAAGTGTCCTCCCCCTGAATACTTTCAACTCTGTCCTCCACCATTTCACAGATAGAAACAGAGGCAAGAGGGAATATTAGAATTTACAAGTTATGGAGGGTGATGTGGAGAGCAGTCTGGGTAAAGAGTGAGAGTGATGGAGGGTGATGCAGAGTGCAGTCTGAGTAAAGAGACTGATGGAGGGTGACATGGAGTGCAGTCTGGGTAAAGAGAGTGATGGATGGTGACATGATGTATAGTCTGGGTAATGAGAAAGTGATGTAGGGTGACACAGAGTGCAGTCTGGGTAAAGAGAGAGTGATGGAGGGTGACACAGAGTGCAGTCTGGGTAAAGAACGAGAGAGTGATGGAGGGTGACACAGAGTGCAGTCTGGGTAAAGAGAGAGTGATGGAGGGTGACACAGAGTGCAGTCTGGGTAAAGAGAGAGTGATGGAGGGTGACACAGAGTGCAGTCTGGGTAAAGAGAGAGTGATGGAGGGTGACACAGAGTGCAGTCTGGGTAAAGAGAGAGTGATGGAGGGTGACACAGAGTGCAGTCTGGGTAAAGAGAGAGTGATGGAGGGTGACACAGAGTGCAGTCTGGGTAATCATGACAGAAGGCCAGGGAGGCGGCCTCCTCAGACCCCTGGGCAGACCGACTTCTGGGGGGTTGCTAGGATACCAGACCTCCTATATTAGATCTAATTTATAAAATGCAGGCGCTCCTGTGCCGAGCCTGCCGGCAGGCGGGGGGGAGCCCAGAAACACAGCAGAGCAGGAAATTACCGCCGCCTCCGTCGTATCGCATTGCGACAAGTCCCATCGTTGTGGCGTCGGCATGTGAAACAATGCAAAGACAGAGAATCTCCACTAGTCTGAGGGCACCCATTAAATAAATTTGTTGATGAAATTGTATCACAATAGTAAATGCATAGTAGCATGGCGCCACCACATGGTGAGTGAGAGCCATCATCAGCACATCGCCAGGGCTGAATGGAGACCCCTCAGTCTGCTTTGCGTTCTGCTCGCAGCCCAGAAAAGTGCAGCTCAGGGTAATGTGGGCCGACAGCATGTGACAGCGCACGCACTGCGGGGGGCTGGTATCTGACCCTGATCCGAGTTCTCTAGTTCATACCCCACATTTCTCATGATTGGGCTCCAGACCAACAGTCCCTAACTGGATAAGCAGTTGTTAACAATGACTGAATGGAGTCTTGTCTGCTTAACTACAATGCAGAATCTCATAATCCCCCCCCCTACGGGGCATGCTTTTCTAGATTAAAGTCACAGTACCAGCTTGGGCACTATGCAAGATGATACAGCCGTTACATTGAGTATAATTAGTTTTAGTTAAAGAAAAACCATTTAACTACGATAATACAACTCTGGTCAGCCTGGAGAAACTGAAGATATATCGAGGAAAAGATACTTCTAAAGAGAAATAAAATAGCGAACAACAAATAGGGGACCATTAAATCCAGTGCGTGGCACACCGTCAGAGTCCAAAGTGATGACATATGGAAAAAAGAACCTCTAAAATTCTGAAGTGTTCATTAAGTCCCCGAAATGCTTGCATCCCGAATCATGGCTTTTGAGGAGTCTGACCCCTTTGGTAACCAGTACTCTATCAGGTCAGATACTGAACAGGTAAACTCCTGCAGGTGTTACAGTAACCCACCAATTTATATGCACTTAATTTCAGTGGAGGTCAATAAAAGAAAAAATGGTGCCAGTGGAAGGCTAAGCTAAAGGAAGGCAATACAGACGCTCCTCTCACTTGTGAACGTTCAACTTACGAACTTTCAGACATACGAACGAAGAGCTGTGAAATTGTGTTCACTGGGCTCCCGTTTCCTGTCCGCAACATCAATTTTTTTTCTGCCTAGTACCACTTCTGGCCGCTACTCCTCCGCGCAGCAGCGTAGCGTTCGTTCTCCCAGAATCCTAGTTCTTTTTAATCCATGGAGGTTAAAATGATGTTGAATAACGATTTCAAGTTGCGAACGGCCATTTGGAACGTAACTCATTCATAAGTAGAGGAGCGTCTGTACTAATGGAAGACCATGCTAACTGAAGGTAAAGGTAATGAAAGGCCATTGTAGCAGAAGGTGATGCTAATGGAAGGCGTTGTTAAAGGAATGTGATTGTAATGGAAGGACATGCTAACAGAAGGTGATGCTAAAGGAAGGAGATGCTAATGGAAGGTGAAGATGAAGGAAGGCCATGCTAATAGAAGGTGATGCTAAAGGAAGGAGATGCTAATGGGAGGTGAAGATGATGGAAGACCATGCTAATGGAAGGTGAAGGTGATTGAAGGCCATGCTAATGGAAGGTGATGCTAAAGGAAGGAGATGCTAATACAAGGCTATTCTAGTGGAAGGCCATGCTAACAGAAGGTGATGCTAACGGAAGATGATGCTAACGGAAGGTAATGCTAATTGATGGCGATGCTAACGACAGGTGAAGGTAATGGAAAGCTATGCTAATAGAAAGCGATGCTTCCGATTGTTTTTGCTTTGCTTTCTCAAAGAGGTTCTGCACATTAATGTGACAGTGCTGAATACTCCTTAATTTGACTGGTCTTCAATTTTAGATGTTTCACTGGCTTGTTAGAGAGATAAGCCAATTTAAGAAGTAGGTCTGTGGTTGTGAGAGGTAATTGATTTTTATGCTATCTGCAACATGTCAGGTAATCCAAACATTAGAACAGCAAGCTAAATGATACATAAACGTTGTTCTTACTTTCTTAAAAAGTTGACTAGTGATTAAACGGCATATACTGAAATCCCTCTACAGAAATTCTTGCCATTTGAGAACGAAAGCACAAGACCCTATGGGAACAAGCTGTTTTAGTACACAGTCCATGTGTGTCCAAAACCATAGGCTGACTTTGACTCATCTTCGATAACCAAAATGTATAATTAATGCATATTCAGCCCATGATTCATAATTATGAGTAATATCTTAATGTACAGGAGAAGGATCTTAAAAAGCCTTACTGCATTTTTGGTCTGTTCCCTGAAGACAATAACCAGTTACGACAGGTATTTTTGTTCAGAGGGATTTCTGGAACAGCAGATGCTATTCTGAGTAAATGAGGTGATTCCTGAGGTGGTCATGGTCAGCCCCAGTGATCCCACTGCTATCTACGGTGGCTGTGTCACCCCTTCCATCTGTCCGTAACCTCCCGGAGAGTGGCTGACTGTCCTTTCCGAGCCGGAAATTCAGACCATGACACTGCAAAAAACTGCCCGCCTGAGGGAGTTTATAGGTGAGCACGCAGCATACAAATCGAAACCAACAGGGTATGATTCCGTGTTTTGTCGTATTTCTTTTTCCACTCCAAGGTGATCCTGCCTTTTCAAAGGATCGTGGTAGATGATTCCTGTAGAGTTGAGGTAACAGGCCAGAATTGAGATACAAGCTGTTCACTGCATGTCTAGGTAACTGTCAACACCCTAAGAGTGTAGTAACAGCAAATAATTGTGCACATTTCTGACAACTTCAGCCTTTCAAAGTAAGAATCAAAAAAAAATAAACTGACAGGATTTTTATTTATCATGGGGAATGGAGAGCTCAGCAAAACGTTTCTTCGTTGTTAAACTGTGCCAAGCTCTTATTAAAAAACTCAAACACCGGCATTAGATAGCCAAAAATCAAAATAATTCATGGCATGCTGCCTTTCAGCGATTTCAAACAATTTAAACATTCTGATAAAACTGACAAATTTCAGCTTGCTCAGAGGTCTGTCTCAAGGAGGTGCCAGGTGGATGGGGGAGAACTCTCTCTCTCACTCTCTCTCACTCCCTCTCCCATTCCCCCACCCCGCCTCTCCCACTCTCTCTCACTCCCTCTCCCATTCCCCCACCCCGCCTCTCTCACTCTCTCTCACACTCTCTCCCATTCCTCCCCCTTTCTCTCTCTCACTCTCTCTCACCCCGACTCCCATCCCCCCCCTAGCTCTCACACCCTCTCCCATCCCCCCTCCCCCCTTTCTCTCTCTTCACACACACACAGACCCAGGCCTTCCCATCTCTCCTCTGGTTTCTCAGTGATACTATTTCAGGGCGAATAATATTTCAGACTAAGTCGTGTCCTATTGGCATTGTAGGCTGGTGGGAGGCATCTCTCTCCCCCAAACGCCGTCGTGTCGCGGAAACAGGCCCTGCAGCCTTGAGGTGTTTGATTTGTTTACATGCATCCAGGCCCGACAGTTTATTTCTACCTCTCTATTCATCTGATTGCTGTGTCTCTGGTGTCCTGTGTTGGTCAGACTAGTTTGGGTCTGAAACGCTGAAGATTGTTGTTCCAGAAACAGTACTGCAGTTGTCCTGCTCGTTAGAGTCCAGATATTTATTGCTAAAGCCGAATATTTATGAAAGGCACATAAACTATTATTAAACGCAAGCTCTTCAAAACACTTTGGTGAAGCACATTGGTTTATTACTGGTAAGGTTGTATTACTGGGGTAATTACAGCAAAATTGGGAAACGGGATAACCTGAAACAGCAGCACACCCGTAGCCTCATTCAGCGGCTCCATAATGCGACTCTCAGGTCCCCTCCTGTCCCGGGGAGGCACCACCGAGTGACATACTTACTTTCTGAAAGTAAACTAGGTTACCACTTTACCAAATGTACAGATAAAGGTCTCTGCTAAGGATGCTATTGGCTAACATGGTTTTTAACTGTATGATAAGTTACTGGCGGAATATCAGACTGCTGGTGAAAAGGCCTGACCGAAAAATGAAAATGTTTACATCAGTGTAACAATGTTCACAGTCTATTGAATTTTGCATGTTTTTGGCATTAGTGCTACTTTATAAGAGATTTATGACTCACTGATATTCACACGATTCTGATTGTGGGATCAGTGCTTGGGCTTCCAATTAGACTGAGTGGTGCTTTGGCACACATGGTAGTTTAAGGTGATTTAATCAATCACGCTGCCAAAGTCTGAGGAAACACATGGAATGGTACTCCAGGCCAAGTAAAGAAGCTCATGGAAAGGGAGGTCCAAGCAGAGCTGTATTCCAAACTGAGGAAAGAATCACGAGGAACGGTATTCCAAATAGAATCATATTCCAGGCTGAGAAAGGAGTCGTGCGGAATGGTATTCCAAGTGGAATGACATTCCAAGTGGAATGCTGCTTCAAGGTGAGGAAAGAATCACACGGAGTGGTATTCCAAGAGGAATGATTTTCCAAGAGCTATGCTAATTCCAAGATGAGGAAAGAATCAAGCAGAATGGTATTCCAAGATGAGGCAGGAATCACACAGAATGGTGTTCCCTGGTTTGTCAGCTGTACATATGGTGTCTCGGTCAAAAAAAAAAAAATGAAATTGCAGAATATCATAGCATTGACATTTAAGACAAATGGAGAGGAGGCTATTTATTTTTCACGAGAGAAGCACAAATCCCAAAAACATTTCTACATAAACTAAGACAGGTCAAGACATAAGAAGACCTGAGATACAATGACAGCTTCCAATAAATTCCACCACTCCATCTGCTCAGAACTTCCCAAAATCTCCAAATTCAGTACATTTTTGATTGCCTTGGTGTTATAATTGCTATAGTTTGCTTTCCTAAATGACATGTTACTGCGTTAAAGAAAAATGAATGTAAAGACTTTTTTTTTTGAGTGGGATGTCTTAACTGTGGAGACAGCATGACCGTAGTCATGGTGACAGGAAAACATGCATTGTGTTAGATGAGGAGTTACATCAAACAAGAACCAAGACAATTGATGCTGATTAAACATACTGTACTTGAAAGAAGTTGCTGCATTTGAGGGTGGTTCAGCTTGTGGCTGATAAGTACTCATTCATTCCGTAATAAATTAATGCAGCGGAAAGACTCCATATTGACTCTGGTCCCAAACTGTATCTTGTTGTGGATTATGCAGGAGAATAAACATAATATATGCTTTATGTTACGTGAAATTATGGTTTTGACTTGGTCCGTGGGCCGAGAAGTTGTGCAGAACGCCTTAAATCGGCAGCACATCAGCCCACGGTTTAATTAAGCAAATGGACTCCTGTATTCAGCAGATTCCGATTGGCTGCGGAACGCGGCAGTGGGCGGAGTCGCCAGAGCCAGTGCAGCTGTCAGACGCCTCCAGCTGCTCTCCCAGTGTCCATTTCGTTTTGCTGACTGGTCAGATGGTGCCGAGGTGCGGCCTCCGCCCCGGGAACGTGAGGGCTCGCACGAGCTTGCACCCGCTCACACTTTTCCCTCAGCTTGCACTTTATTTCCTTACACTACTGCCTGTCTTTGCTTTGAGTTGAGGGTATAACAATCTGAATTGAGGCGGGGCCACCTATCTGACTGTTTCGGCTATGAACACACTTCTATTTTGCTGTTACAGTTGTTCCTTTTTGCTGGTACTGTATCTAACTCGCATGGTTTCTTTAACATGGAAAAACGAATACTTAACTGTTTATTTTCACTCTGAATACATCGATCCAGTAGAAACACAGTTTCATTCAGCTGTGCGCTCCCTGCTGTATGGTCTGCATGACAATAAAGTAAATTCAATTCAATTCAATTCAATTCAAAGACATGCAGATTAAGGATCATTTGTATAATTTTTTGCATCTTTTTACATCCAGTGTCCCACAATTCCCTGTTTCAGTTTTACTTTCACTTGACTATATTTCCTATATGCCAGTTTATTATTTATTTTGTTGTCTTTTTAAATGCTTCCCACTTCACCATAAAACTGCGATAAAATCAATATTATTATTCACTTTATAAATAAAATCAGCTTATGGTGCCATTTCTGCGTGGTATTATTGCATCAGAAGCCTAATAAGCATAATGACTCCATCACACACATATATGAACATGGGTCCCATTTCCTGTTTCAGCAGCCAATCTCTCCTTACAAATGCTGGACAGATTTGGGATTAATATCAGTGGGTAAATTACCACTCCCCCCCCCCCCACTCCCTTCGGATTCTGCTGACCTCTGAGGTGGTGCTGCCGCCCTGTGCCCATTCCTCCAGCTCGGGGGGTGGGGTAGGAATTCACCTCCATCACCGCCGCCCCTAAATAAATCAGCGTGCAGGTCTGCCAGCCCTGCCTTAATAGGACTAATACTTCCGGCCAGGAGCAGCCTGGAGCAGCATTAGCCCCAGATGTGAGATCGATTTAAGGCTAAGAGCCCCTCCGCCGCCCGCTGCTCGGGGCCGGCTTCCTGTTAGCCGCCCACGGGGTCGTCTCCCAAATGCAATTATGCTGCTTAAATGTGCATTTTCAGGAAGAGGCGGGATTAATGAGGGAGGGAGGGAGAGGCCGGCCGTGCC
Organism: Paramormyrops kingsleyae; assembly: GCF_048594095.1. Classification (NCBI taxonomy): domain Eukaryota; kingdom Metazoa; phylum Chordata; class Actinopteri; order Osteoglossiformes; family Mormyridae; genus Paramormyrops; species Paramormyrops kingsleyae. The sequence goes on from NC_132805.1 coordinate 28,396,137, forward strand.
GACGAGGGGGGGCCTCCTGACCGAGATCAGAAGCCCACGTTGGGAGGGGTTGGCGGGAAAGACATTAAGATGCGATCCTGTCATACTGGTAGGGATCTCTCTCATGTAAGAGGCAGCATGTGATCCATATGGAGCACGGCTCTTTGATCTGTCCATACGCGTGACTGTGTGGTGAGACCTATCTGTGTCTGCGGCAACATCTTTTGCTTGAGAAAGCATGTGGGCTACGTTGTACCACAACCGCAGTAAAAAAAGGATTTTGATCAAAATGTCTGACAGAATCCACCATGGTGAGCCCAGTACGGATGGGTAAACAGACGTTTCAGTCCCTATGCATTCGGGTAACGAATCTCACAGAAGAGCATAGAATACGAAAACATAGAGCAGTGCTTCCCAACCCAGTCCTCAGGGACACGCAGAAAGTGTGTGTCTTTTAAATACCTCTCTATCAATTTGAAAATGATATATGGGGCAAAAAAACACATTTATGAAAATGTGGACTATCTGGCAAGGAGCTGGGAGAGAGCAAAAACGTGGACCGTGTGTGGCGTGGGTCCCCCAGGGACCGGATTGGGAAACACTGGCGTTGAGAATTGAAAACTGGCACGACTGGGTCAGGAGGCGTTAAAAAAAACAACACCTGACAATACGGATTATGACAGATTATAACGCAGCAGTCGTCACCCCATTCACGGTCCGCTCCGGTGGTAAAGCCTGTCAGCAAAACTCAGTGTAAGCAGAGCGGAGAGAATTTTCCAGAACATTACAAAAGTGCAAAGGAACACGAGGGATGGAAATAAAGGAGGAGAGATAAGACGGAGCAGAGGGGGGGGGGGGGGGGCCCGGCTCCATCGACTGGAGTGAAAACCCAGAGGCTGCTCTGCCGGCCTGCCTGCCGCTTTTACAATCGATAACGGCATCATTTCTCAAAAATACAGCGCTTCCTCTTGTAAAATAACGATCAGTCAGCCACACTGAGCTGGTCTGACCCGGTCAGACGCAGGGCCCATTGTGTCTCCCCCAAGGTTAGTGGCCGTGAGATGGGTCTTTGTGCCGCCAGGGCCCAAGAAGGCTCCCACATAATGAATGCGTGTTGTGCAGTTTAAGCCCGGCGTTTGTGATCTTCCCCTGAAAGATCCCAGCCACCAATAATGACACTCCGTTCTTCTGTGGGATCGATGAAAGCTATCCAGTCAAACCCCAACACAAAGGATACATTTCACAAACATAATACGCTGGGAGTCTGTGGCCTCGTTTTTACGCCACTCTGTGTCGTGCGGGAATCATTTTCAGATGCAGATATAGCCTTATAATAAATGCCCCTCTATCAATTTGAAAATAATGATATTTAGGCCAAGAAAAAAACACATTTATGAAAATGTCATAGATTTGGTTCGCCTGTGGAGAGAATGTGACTCATTAGTGACTAGGCAGTTAAACTAGGTGTGGGGGGGGGGGGGGGGTTCTTTTGACATTTAAGGCAAAGCCTCACTCAGAGGCTCCAAATGCACAAGTAACATTAGCCGTGTAATAACATAAATGCATACACTAAATAAATAATCATTTATTATTAAATAATAAGCGTCTGCTCCCTTTAGGTCTACATTAGTATTTCATGTCATGTTTTTATGTTACATGTGAATCTCATTTTTGTAAATGTATTTGATTATGTAATTATTATGATACCAGCAACCTGCTACTGAATAAGCTTGTAGGGGAAGGATGGATTGATAAATATAGTCAAATATTAATAATAATTCCATCTCATTGTAAAATGTGATGTTTCATTTTCTGGAACATTCTAGAGGCCAAACAGAATATTGCGCATCAAACTAGAAACGTTTGTTCTCGGCGTTACTGTGCATCAGCGCTGTGAATCTGCGATCTCCCGGCTTTATGCATGGGGTCGTAATATACAGTAGCTAATTTAAATCATTTAAATATTCATGCGCTCAGCAGTGCACATTTTAACCTAGGCGGAGTTTTTGACAGCTAGACGTTTTGTTTTACAATGAGTCTTCCCTCTGGGCCAGAAAGGGGCTGCAGTGTAAATCAGAAATAGCAGCATCAAGGCTCCCAGCTCGCGTCGAGGAAGCAAAGACGCAGTGGTGAGTGCATAGCTGTATAAATACAGCTCTGTAATGCTGCGGGGGAGGGGGCTGCCGGGTTTATCCTAGATCAAACGGCACGTTTTACCCAAGTGTTCCACTGCGCAGACACTGGGACTCTGAGGTTCCAGCCTCACGGTTCCCATATGCTTGGGCTGCGTATGTGTTCAGCCAGCGATCACAGGAAGCCGATCTGTGATGCGTTCCAGGACGGTGGTACCTGAGCCTCGGACGCCCTCTCGGATATCGGCAGCCCGTCAATCCCGCCGCCGTCCCAAAGGCAGGGTCCTCATTCTGCCCCGATTGGCCTCCAGCTCGGAGCGACAGGAGTCACATTGGCGTGTCTTCTGGGCTCTCCCCCTCTCCCCATCTATCGGTACACACGGTGCAGGGGTGTCAGGTTTTGCATGTATCATGTGGATGTGTACAGGCTGGGTCAATCTGGAGGTATTCCGCTAAAAAAACCAAATTAATCCTTTAAATTAACCTCAGCAGGAGAAGCAGCAGGAAAATGAGTTTCCTGTAAACAAGCGTCATTTTGAAAGTACAGCGTTTATGAGTAAATGATCGGTAGTATATGACAGGAGACTGTGCGAATGCAGATCAGTGGTTCTGCGCCAGCTCCATGGCCTTCTTTACGGCAAGATGGGGACGGTGCCTGGGGACTGAGCTGGGGCCCCCACTGTGCCAAGGCCCCCGATGGCTGGCGGTATGCGCAGTATAACGTGGGAGGGCTGAGTCACCGGAGCGGGCGCCAGACTGCGGGATGGAGAGAGCTGGGCACCATCTCCCGCGTTTTAAGCAGACATTAGCCAAGTCGGACCTGCCCCCCTTGCGCTACACCATACGTTACTCTTTCAGTTGTCATTAGCTACTTGTTTGGGGACAATGAGGATTTTTCACTTCCACATAAATGACAGGCAGTCTGCGGATCAGCCTGTACCTCCATCCAAGGGGCTAATTGGTGTGGGATTTATCAGACTGACGGGTTTATTTATTTACTTTATTTTTATTGATTTTAAACAAGTTTTTTCGTTCAATCAAAACATATATACATATGCACAGAAAATAATAGCCATGTCTCTATATAAATTTGTAAATATGTATATGTATATACATATATACAAATACACAAATAAGAAAAACAAAACCCATCCAAAACCACTGATGCTGCAATTTATGTAAATATATATGAGATAAGCAAAAAGAAAAGTAAACAAAGGGCATAGTCTGTCCAAACGAATAGCAATGAATGAATGGACATCCATCCATTTTCTAACCTAACCCTATTCAGCATTGTGGGGGGTCTGGAGCCTCTGGGTGCAAGGAAGGGGACACGAACCCATTCATGCACCTACCTTTAGTAACTCCAATTAACCACAGCATGTTTTTGGGCTGTGGGGACGGGACTGGAGCACCCAGAGGAAACCCCACAAAGACACGGGGAGAACATGCAAACTCCACATGAAGCCATGGGGATAAGAGGTCACAGATGATGGGTGGGTGAACATCATACATGTCATCCGACACATATGTAGACACACAGGCACACGGATCGGCGAGTGTCAGTTATTAGATATTAGCTAGATATTCTATATTGGTCATAATGAAACCTGGATGGTTAATTGAGCAGGTATCTGACGCATTCCACCTATGGCTGCTGGGTATTCTGGCGTATTCCAGTGAGCAGAGCCCTGGCGCTTGGAGAGCCCTGCTCCAGATTCCCTTCACGTTCTTATTTCCGAAGCACACGGCACCCCGATGGGGCTGGGCTCTCGAGGCGTGCCGTCTGCGCTCGCTGCCGGCGTGAAATGGGATCGCGGCCCCCTGGTGGCGGGCAGGCAGCTTTGCGTTTCGTCGGCTGCAGTGCGGGGGGGGGGGGGGGGGGGGGTCACTAGGATCGGAGCTTTTCACACTAAGAAGGCAACACTGCCCACCCCAACCCGCCCCGAGCCAGCGCTGACCTGAAATGAGCTCACTATGATTGTCTGAAGGCTGTGTGAAACTAGGCCACCACATCTGAGCGGCATCCAGAAGAATCCAGAACACGGCAGCTGAGCGGGGCACCGAACTGTGAGGGCTCGAGGACGCTGGGGTCCGGGTGGGGGGTTATCCAGTGTCACCATGGCGGTGGTATGAGCACGCCGACTGATATCGCCGTTAGCGCCATTCAGTCTATGTCAAAATGAAGATTCACGTGAACCTTTCGCTGCAGCCCTTGGACGCGTCCCTGTCCTCAAGGGGAAACAAGCAGCTTGTCCCATGCCCAGTGATACCTTGAGGACAAGATGCTCAGTGAAAAGCTGGGGAGGGTGATGGAGACTGCAAGGGACAGAAAAAAGTCTATTATTGTGAATACCAGTGCTGTAATACAAGGTCTAAAGCAGACCTTTGGACACTGACAGATCGGCTGAGAATGACTGAAAGCTGCTTTCCCTAATTTAACAGTCTGTTCTGATTCTGCCAGATATGTCACTTTTTCACTCGACAGCTACGACAGGGTTAACCCCAGGTTAAAGCCAGCCTCCGTGCTGCACAGCTGTCGCACTGTGACGGTGCGGTTCACCACGGGGCAGGTTACGTAATGGATGGCACACGTGCCAAGCGCTGGGCATTAGATGGAACCGCACCGGGGCACTGTCCCTGCCGAAACATAGACCCATTCCCAGCTCACCCCTGGAAGGGCGTCACAGACTGAGGGGGATGAGCTGGTATTTGGGGAGATGACCCACCCTGAGCCCACAAAAAAGCCCCGAAAGGCAGGTATGGGGGCTCTTTGTCACTGAGCAAACCCATAAACCGAGAGATAAAGCAATGAGAGGCAATTGGAGAGCCGTGGGGGAAAGGTTGGGTTTAGGACAGTATCACCCAATCCGATCCTCGGGGACCCACAGTCAGTCCATGTTTTTGGGACCTGGGTGGGGAACAAAAACGTCGACTGTCTGTGGATCCCCGAGGACTGGATTGGGGATCAGGAGGCTTGCTTGTTGGAGTGGTGCATGTGGACACTCCTAACGGGTGTTTGCAGATTACTGTGCCTTGGCGTCTAATTTTCTCCACGAGCGTTTGCTCTGTATGACAGACAGGAGCTTCACGGGACGGTTCCCTAAAACCCGCTGGTCTCTGGACCCCACAAACTACAGGCAGCAAAGCCTCACACGCAGCTCCCTGGATTGACCCGTGACCTGGCTGTCAGTCAGAAGTAGCTTAGTGGGGTGGGCGGTACCTGGCCCTCCTTAGACCCGGACCCTTTAATCGTTGTCACAGATATATATACATCCCACTCTGGTCTCTCCCTGCCTGACAGCTTCCCATTGCAGCTCTAGCCCCGCCTTCTCATCATGGGCTTCCAGCTAATCAAATTACTGCTGCATTACCGTGCCAAGAAAATGCACCAATTACGCGGCACTTCAGAGAGGGATTCCTGCAGAGGGCAAAGCCTGCCAGACAGTTTGCAAATGGGCAATCTTATGTGGGAACTGGGTGCTTTTAGAGGAACAAGATCACATCGTTTCTGAGAGCCTTTTGCATTCTATAAAATTATGAATAGCAACTTTGGAGAGATACATTAGAGCAGTAAATGGCTTTGATAGCTACCCCGTTCTTTATGGACTACAGCAAGACGCAGAAACTATCAAAGAGCCCCATACACTGAACTGCATCGTGCAGAAAAATGTCCCTTATCACACTGAATGCAGAGTAGGCCACATAAGTAACTGGTAAAGTCCAACCTATACTATAAGTAAAGTATATGCATAAGTCCCTCATTAAGAGAGCAGGATTACGTTAAAATTTATTGCCTCAACTATCACATGCGGTTTAAATAATGAATGAATGAATGAATCCATCAATCAATCAATTAATGGAAACGAATCGTTAAAGTTCTGTGTGGGAGTGAGATGTAGAGTGGTTTGGGTGGTCAGGAGAGTCACTGGTGTTGCTGGAAAATAAGGAACGGTTTTGGTCACTAAAATCGTGCTTGGCATTTTTCTGCATCGTAAGGTATTCCAAGATATTTCTGTTTGTTTTTTCTTTCTTTTAAAAGAAGACAGACAGGTTGTGAAGGCAAGCAAAATATAGAAAACGAATGGGGATTTGTTAATAGTTTATAATTTCGTTTTGCCTTTTTCTACATTTAGCCGTCATAATTATGCTGTGGAATATTACTTTACCAATAATTGTTTTGATTGTACGTCCTCCACGTCAGCGTCGGTTTGTTTTGTCGTTATGATAAATACTATCGATTGACATGATATTCTTGTAACCCGTCCCTCCCCCTTTTATTTCTCAGATGGTCTATCTGCTGAAATCGATCCCTGTGACCGCGGCTCAGTGCCACCGTATGAGAAACAGCCCCGACCGCTGCCGGCTACGGCCATGAAAACGGCCTATTATAATTGTGCACAGTCACAGTGATGAAAGAAAATTACATCCCCCTTGGACAGCGCTGCAAATGCACCTTAAGACAATGTTTTCCTTCCTTATCCGGATTTCTAAATTACCATGATATCGGCATTACAGCTGGTATCATTTATACTTTCAGTGCATATTCATCTGCATATTTAGCTGAAAAGCAAACGAATACTAGCACTGACATTCAATAGACGTTCAATTAAAACGGTAAAATGCGTAACGACATCACAAAATCGGGTGTTTAGGCCTGTGTATTATTGTTGTTGTTATTGTCACATGGAAAATTACTAGATATTTTAGACTTGTGTCGACTGTATTGGTATTAAAAATCATATACAAAATAATCTAGCTGTGATTTATTTCAGAATGATCTGTAATAGTGTTTTTTTCTTTTCTTTATCATTTATTTTTGTAACATTCATTATAAATCACTTAGCGTGTATCCCATTTCACCTGTTAAACAGCGCGCTGATCCTGTGTAGGATCCCTTAAATACACTCTAATAAGTCCTAGTGTGAATTTGTGCTAATGAATTTCCGCTGAGCATCACACTTTTATACAGTCTCAACAGGCGACAAATGACCCGCCTCTTGTGCCTTTTGTCCTGCTGCCGGTGGCGCGCCGGGGGGTGATGGGGACCGCGGGCAGCGAGCCCAGGGGATGGTCACGGAGCGCCGGGGACGCGCCCTGAACGGCTTTGGCCGGGGCACCCCGGGTACACGCTTTATTTACCGTATTTCTTTCCGGCTGGCATAATAAAAGGCACCTTTCATTTCCTTTTTCCGGAGCTGCTGCGATCTCTTCCCTCGGTGCTGACATGTGTGTGGGCGGACCGCACAGCCCTCCCTGCAGCACAAGAGCAGCCTACGGCCGGCGAGGCTACCGGCTCGATGCCACGTTTGGATGGCGCTGTTTAGCCCGAATAACCATAAAAATGAACGATGGTACACGGAAGACGCGAGGATTTCCATCACACCGAGTGATGGATGCTTTCCTCATATTGTACCGCGTAGCTGAGCGCTACCTCGTACACATATGTAATGACTCCATCAATATTGTTTGGCTTTAATATCACGCTTTGTCCATATGAGCAACACTTCTCGGTTTCTTTCATTGTGTTTTTGTCAATTAATTTACTCCCCTCTCTGTTCATAGCGGATGCTTAAACTTCGCCAGTCTGCAGGGATGTGGACAGATTGAAGCTCTTGTATGTATGTTTAAACTGACAACATCCACCCATCCATCCATTCTTCATTCATTCTGCTTTGCTATTACAGGGCTGTGGTGCTGAACAAAATACTTAAAAATATTTATTAAAGTATATGGACATTTTTTTATAGGTCAAATTCCAATATACAAGTTCAATATATCCATTTAATTTCTTACCTAAGGCTATTTACACATTATACTCATTAAACTGGAGGATATTTTACTAGAGTAATTCAGTGTTTCGCTGAAATGTACTGTGGCAGGCTTTGAATCAGCATCCTTCCGGTTGCTAATCAATGCAATTGAATATTGCCTGACATGTATTTAGTGAAAACATTACTAATTGATGTCATGTGTCTGGGAATCTCTGGCATTTCTGGGCTTAGACCCGACATTAGAGTCATATTGTATCCTTTGTAGTGGGTAGCACGGTAGCCCCACAGTAGCCGCAAGGCTGTGGGTTCGATTCCCACCCCTGCTGTATGGGGGATGGGTTGGTATGTCCTCCCTGTATTTATTTGGCTGAGGCCGTGTCCCTAAACTGCCTGTGGCTGATGCGGGTACGACGGTGGGTATGTGTGCCCGGCCCGCAATGGAGCTTCATCCCTCCCGGTGCTTCTCACTTCCTGCCACTGCTCTGAGCTGCTTTGAGCTTGCATGCTCTAACGCAAGATCCCCATCTCGCCATGCTCGCCGCTGACATGTGCAGATGTTCCCGACAAGCGCTGAGAACATGGCTGGGGGGGGGGGGGGCATGTATTAAACGTGCAGCTGCCAGGATGAGGTGTATCCAGCACCTGCGGCTCGACGCTCCACAGCCTCATAAAGGAAAGAAAGCTTATATGATTAATCTAAACATGAACATGCTTTTTTTTGGGGGGGGGGGGTCCTGCTACGCCCGGTTGTTGTTGCTCTCTGCTTCCTGACAGCTGAGCGCTCTCCGGTGTGGCCAGCTGAGACAGCCCTGCCCCCTCCCAGCCACCCTAGCGCCAGGGAAGCCCGCGTTGGCCTTCTGCTGCATCTGCATGTTGGGGGCCCCAGCCTCCTCCCACACTTTTGCTGGGGGGGACGCAAGGTTTACATCCACCAGTCAGACACATATAGGATGCTAACATCACATTATGCAGCCTGACATTATAATCACACGCACAAAATATAACAGCCTCTTTTTACACACAGCTCTCCCCCATCCCTCTCTCTCCCATCCCTCTCTCTCTCTCTCTCTCTCTCCCCGTCCTTCTTTCTCTTTCTCCCCCTGTCCCTTTCTCTCCCATCCCTCTCTCTCTCTCTCTCCCCATCCTTCTCTCTCTTTCTCCCCCTGTCCCTCTCTCTCCCATCCCTCTCTCTCTCTCGCCCCGTCCTTCTCTCTCTTTCTCCCCCTGTCCCTCTCTCTCTCTCTCTCTCTCTCTCTCCATCTCCCCATTCCCCTCTCTCTCTCAAAGGAGAGACTGGGCCTGCCTTCGCCGGACTGGATCCGCCTCCTGAATGACACTGTAGACCGGAAGGCCGCCTTCGTTTACAACATGTGATCGGAGCTGAGGGTAAGGGACCTCCGGAGAGGGTGGGGGTCAAGGCAAAGCTACAAAAAGCATTCCTCTACAGCGATGGCCGTCATTTGATGGGGACATCTTTACCCGCGATGGGACAGGGTCCCGCCAAAGCAATTCATGCTGATGAAGACGGGGGGATGGGGATGTGGAACAGGGACAGCTGTTGTGTCCGGCCTCTGCCTCCTGGACCTCCCGCTCGGGGGCCGACGTGCTGATTAAACCCTTTTCAACTCTGCGATCCGCCTGGATACAGATGGCACAGGGATGAGGCCGGTTAACAGGGTCTACAAAGACCTGCATTCTGCTGCTGTCAGTCGTAAGACCTCGTCAATATGGAAGCTGACACAGATTAGGTGTCCATGCGGCTGCCCGAACAGAAATGCTGCTCAAGCCAGAATGTCGAAAAATTTGGTAAATTTGGTGCTACATATTCAGCCAAGTCTATGGAATATATCGTCAATCTTTCATACAAACAATTTCACACTCACATCTCAGAAAATTACACAGACACTCAGATCATATCCATCAATTTTCCAAAGTAGGGCCACGGGCTCTCTATCCCAGGAATACTGAAGGACACTGATCAGGATGATCTTGGCTATAGATTCATGGAACTAAAAGCAAATCGACCTGACAAAATGGTTTGATTTGGGTTTGCATTATTCACATTTTGATAATTAATTTGCATTAATTAGTGGCAGCCCACACCGACTAATAAGCCAGGCTGGTGGGTTTATTTAGCTTGGATTCATGGCTGTGGGGGGCAGGATCTGGTGAGGCCTGCCCTGAGAGATCACACTGACCCACCACAGCAGCAGTGAGGGGTCAAGGGTCATCCACAGGGGCGGGGTCCCGCTGCCGGCTTTCCCGTCGGAGAGGCGTGGGGCTGGCGGTATCCGGAGAGTCACGCTACCCCGTCATGTTATGGTAAAAAAGACAATGTAAGCTTCAGGACACCCCTTTTATTTTCTGTCTTCCTCTCTTCTTCGCTTAGACACCTTTAATTATTTATGAAGGGGTGATGCAGGACTCCAGTTGGTTTGGGGACCTGGGAGAGACCAAGAGTGGGCAGACGGGGGTTTCCGGGGGACGGGCTATGAGGTCTTCCCTCCCTCCACATCTTGTTACGGCCTCGCCAGTTTACAAAACACCCCTCCCGTGTGTCGCTCTGTTCTCAGTGCCAGGGTGTAGCTACTGATCTGATTTTTCCAGCTGAAGGAAACGCGAGAGTGGGGGTGGGAGAGAGAGAGAGAGAGGAAGAGAGAAGGAGAGAGAGAGGGAGGGAGGGAGATAGAAGGTCTGAAGAAGAGGCTTCAGGTGTCAGCTTGAGGAGCGCGCTGGAAGCTGCAGGACCTCTCGCCATCGGCGGCGACATCTGTGCAGCCCGGGGGGGAGAGCCGAGGTGAGTGAAGCTGCGCAGACACGGCATCCGTCTGCACGAGCTGCTGCCTACTCTGCGCGCCGTTCGTCCTGACAGCGGCGGCCGTGGCAGCATGTCAACGAGCGCTCGGGTCCGCCGCGTGGCAGCCTGTACACGTTATGGATACACATAGGGCGTCCATGTGTGTATGTAGGGGGGGTGGGGGGGGGGATCAGACGGGGCTGCCATGGCTACGGGAGAGGGGGAACCTGAACTCCACCTCAGCACTTCTCCGTAAAGTTCGATCCTGAGCTGCCGGGGAGCCTCGCTTTGTCTGCGTTTCTCACGCGTCGAACACGGGCGTCCGTGTGTGTGGGGGAGGGGCGGCGTGCATGCGGATGGCGTACGATCCGAGAGCGGGCATCCCCTGGGATTTTAGATGAATAAAGTGGATGTCACTGCTGGGTCCTGACTGTGTGCGATCGACCGGAACGGAAAAATGCTGCGTCTCTGTCTGTAGATGATCTTGCCGCTGCCCGCTGGGGATACAGTGGCGTTTAGGGCAGTATCCCCCTGCCCATGTGCAGGACGCACACAGGAGCCCACCGACGTTTCCTCTGATCCTGATCCTCCAGACGAGAAGCTTTCATTGTTACCCACCCAACACCGCTGCAAAAAAAAGTTCACCGGAATAGGGACTCCCTGTTGGTATGGTGGCGAAACAGTCGTGCCTTCGAAGGCAGGAAAATGCGGGCAGATGTGGCATGAAAAGCAGAACAGGAAGCTAGCAGCACCTGGAAAAGAGGCGGGGTCTGTCTACAGGGTGGACAGCCTTGTCTGGGGGTCTAGGGGTGGGGGGGAGTGAGGAAGGTAGGCCCTCGGGGAGCCCCCTGGTGGAAGATCTGTTCTGGCTGAGACAGAGGTGGGTACCTGGGAGACTCCAGGTCCTAGCGGGTGCCAAGCGCATGTGCATGTGTGCATGCATCCATGCAGCATGGGCATGTCTGACGACGGTAGATGCTGGAAAAGGGTTACAAAAAAAACCCGGACGTCGGCCTCCGGTCCCGCCAACCTGGCCGAAATGGAAGCCACGGGAGACGGGGACGCCCTGTGCCACCACGCCAAGCCATCCGCTCCGCGTCTCTTTACGAAACACCGATACACACGCTTCTTCACGGAATTCAAAATGGAGGCCGGAGCAGCACTGGGATAAAAGCCCCAAACTGTGAAGCCGGTCCCTCCGCTTTTAAACCTGACCTGAAAAAGGTGCATCTTAGTGCCGCTACCGTGCAGAATGTGTGCAACGTCCGAAGAAACTCGGCACCAGTCGCAGGTTGTCCTCATCCCCAGAGTATATATGGCAGATGAATGTTAATTTACAGGCAGGACGGACGGGAAGACCACTACCGCTAAGCGTGCCGTCCACATGCGTCAGCTGCACGCCCCGTGTATGGGGGGTGCGGGAAATCAAGGAGTGCCGAGCGGCCAGGTGTGTTAGGCTGTCCGAACGGGGTGGTGGGGGGGGGGGGGTGGCAGGACTTCATGATGACATGTATGACGGGTGTTACAGCAGGGATAGGTTACAGCATGGGCGGGTCACAGGCATTACCGATACGTCCGGTTGCTTATTTCCCGGGTCCATGTACAACGAACATAAATTAAGATAGATAAAAGAAAGTGAGAAAAATTCACATCGGTATTCGATTGACAATTATATGTGGCAGACATATTAAAACACAGATGATGTATAAATCTGATATCTAGTCGGAGTAGCGTGTAGGTCTGCAAGTGTGACTGATTTACGTGACATGGAAGGTTCTGTGGAGAGCAGCGTGTGTCGGTCACATCTGTATCTCAGGCGTGGAGCTCAGTTCCTGAAAAACCGTACGCCGTGGAGCCAGACAGGCAGACAGAGCGGAGGCGAGAGCCAGGCCCCCCCCCCCCCCCCGCGGCCAGACCACCATACCTGCCTAGAGCTGCAGCTCTACAGGCACCCTGACAAAAGACGACTATTCCTACACCTCCCTGCCCCCCTACCCGCCTCTGTGCCGACGTGGGTGTCGATTGTGGGCGGGTGGGTGGCGGAGGTGGGGGGGGGGTTTCTATCTACCATTATAAAACCCAATACTGTTTGCAAAACCTGGAGAATAATAATATAATGGACATTTTATACGTTGTTGCAGGAGTCTGGTAAGAGTTAACCCTTTGTGATCTATGAGAGAAAATCCGGGTGACGCGGCATCTCGCTGTGAGGGGCTTACACCATCGATTCTCTATTAACTGCTTATGAAGTGCAGATTGGGGGGGTGGGGGAGTTAACGACTGTCCAAATGGCCATAGATGCGATTACAGGGGTATCACGCAGCCGCCTGTTACGACCCCTACAGGCATGCATTAGCACCTTCCGGAGGCTTCCCAAGACATGTATGGGAGGGGTCACACGGTCACCGCAGTTACAGCCGGCGTACCTCCGATTTCCGTTGGAAACTCAGACCCTCGACCTTCTCATTGTGACATCAGTGTGGTACAAAAATAATGACCATGAAATAGTCTCTGTGGATAAATGCGTATGTGTATTTATTTAAAACAAACAACAACAAGGAATTAAATAAGGGATTAAATCAGATAACCCTAATTCGACGGCCTTTTATGATAATAGGGAAAACATGTCAAAAGGATTGATATTTAATGTCTAAAAAGTGCTTTTCACCTCTTTAATTCTGCAACCCATCTGTGCTCGACTGTCACGCTTGGTCACACAGCAGTGTAAGTCCATAATCAGTGTCGTATGCAATTGTACTTACAGTCATACATGCGATGTTGCATTACATTGAGGTTTATATCTTTCCATTCTTTCATTTAATTTAATATTATTTAATATCTGATTTTTATTTTCTGATTTTTTGAACAGTCATAGTTAGATCAAGTCGATATCAAGATTTGACGTTTTTCATCATTACAGAAAATGAGTTCATATTCATATCCATTATATTCATTATATATAGAGATGTTAAAATAAAAATTATTTTTGCAGAATTATCAAAATTAATTCGTCAATAAATTTAATAGCTATAAATATATATTATTTTAAATAAATTCATATTAATATTAACATCTGTTACAAAAATAACAATGCATTTTGTTTTTCTTGTTTTCTGAATTATCTACTGTTTTAATTTTTAACCAGATAACAATACAGGGTGTAAAAATTAATGAATATTTAGAAGTATTTGAAAGTAAAATACAGAATATGTGCCCTATATATACACCATTAGAGATGAGAAACATGACTTTGCCAGCATCTCGATCTCTGCTGTTGGACGATCTCTGCTGTTGGACGATCTCTGCTGTTGCTCTGATGAGCAGTCTTCAGTGTGAGACGTACGTCAGTGTTCATTAGCATTTCTGAACAGGAAAAACGAGTCTCAAAATAGCAGAGTGATTTTATTGTTCACCACTAAACGTCCTACCACAAAACTGCCTGTATATCAGAAAACAGCAGGCCGATATCTACAGGCTATGGGGGAGGGTAAACTCTTTTGTTCTTTGTCGAAGTGTCATTTATAAGGCTCCTACAAAGTAATGAGATTTTTAATGAGCGAGTTTTCTGGATGGTTTCTGTTGTCCCAGTGTTGTGAGCATTTTCAGCCACCACTGAAAACCAGAAACAGTAAAATTCTTTAAACACATAATTCGTAATTTCAAAGGACCATCGTTTCCTCATACGATTCAGTGTTTAATTTAGATAAGCTACAAAATATTTTCTGATAATATTTCTTATCAAAACTGAGGTAAAGTCTATAAACTCGATTGTTTTGTTTCCTATAAAGGATTTTATTTATGGCTGTAGAAGACAGGGACAGATGATGTCGGTCAGGCCGGGCCGAGTCTTTGACATCCAGTACCTGGGTATCTGTCGTACGTGGTTTCACCATCCTGCACGATTCATGCCGTGATCCCCGTTCACCGCTGCTGCTGAGGGAGGAACACGCGTGTCCGTGCTCTGCGTCATGCTAGCATGGGTCCCACATGCCGGGCCGCTGGACAGCCGCACCGCTACACGCATGTCAGATAGGCACGAATAGGGCAGCCTCCCCGCCTTGACATAAAGCACTCCTCCGTTCCGGCTCCTCGTGACAGAATCCAGCCCTCGTAATCAGGTTACACACGACAGCTTTGTGAGTCCTCGCACAGCCCGTGAGTTGAGTGTATTCCTGTTATGGGGGAGGATAACAGGCTTTTCCCGTCCTGTTGCGATTTGGCTTTTTTGGACCCAGGATTCATTGTGATTTTTCACAAGCTCCGGTGCTGCTAATAAAACTGGTGTTTTAGGTGAAATCGATATTGCTGCTTCTGACCAAATCTGTATGTGGACTATTCCAGCACAAACATGCACGCTGACAGATGAATAAACAGCTTCTTTTTCCCTGGGAAGCATCGTCCATGTGACCTCGTGAGCTGAGGCCGTAAATGGAACGTTAATCCACTTCTGCTGCAGAAGTTCAGATTCATGTATAATTTACAGTGGTGGGCGACACGGTGGCTCAGTGGGCAGCACTGGCAGCACTAGCACTGCACGGTTTGAATCCCCCCCCCCCCCGCTGTGTCTGTGTGCAGTTTGCATGTCCTCCCCATGTTGCGTCAGTACCCTCCAAAGACATGCAGCTGCTGTCTCCAAATTGTCCACAGTATGTGTGTGTGTGTGTGTGTGTGTGTGTGTGTGTGTGTGTGTGTGTGTGTGTGCACGCCCTGTGCTAGACTGGCATCCCCGCCAGGTTGTACCCCGTCCTTGTACCCTAGACTGTCTGGGATAGTCCCCACCCCCCCCACCCCGCCCCCCTCCATATGGATGGATGATACAGGAATTTAAATTAATTACACGCATGTATCTTTTAGAAAAATAACATTATTGCTTGATTTGGTCCTGATTATTAATAATAAATAATAAATAATTAATAAATAAGTTTGTCATACTTTCTACAGTAGAATATGAATATTCACCAAAGTATTTCCTTATAATACAAATAATAATAATAATAATGAGAGATAGAAGGACAGGCAGGGCCCCTCTGAAGCTGCCCCTTCCTCCTTGGACTTGTCGCCGCCCCCCCCCCCCCCCCACCCCCAGCTGCTCGGTCTAACCAGCTAGGCAGGAAGCCGCCATTGGAGCCGCCACACCTGGCTTCCTTGCTGTCTGACGATTCTGGATTCTTCATGTTAAGACAGCAGCACGGCTCCTGTTCAGCGTAATGGGGCCATTAGCGTCTATTAATAATGCAGCTCGGCTGAGTGTCTGCAGATTCCCTCCCCAGGGGCTCGTGAAGGAGACGCTGACCGTATCCTCTGCTGTTTAATGGCGGTTTGGGTCAGGGGTCACCCCTATACCCACATTCCGTTTACCCCTGTAGCTTCCCGACGGCATCACCTTAGACTTCTAGGCAACCAATTGGGGGGGGGGGGGGGGGGGCATATGGGGCTGTGCGTGTGAAGCAGGACGTGTGGAAATATTCCAGGTCAGTGGTATGCGTGTGTGTGTGGCTTATGTATATATTACATTGTGGGGACTGAACATGAAAAAGAAACTGTCATTTTGACATTGTGGGGACCATTTTTTCAGTCCTCACTTGGGGAAACTCAATTTTATAAAAACCTGTGACTGCAATCAAAAAACTAAGAATGTCAAAAGTCCTGTATTTTGCTTGGTTTCTTATGGTTAAGGTTGTCATTTTTTGGTTTAGGATTTTTCCCATAGAAATGAATAGATGGTTCCCACAAAGATATGAATACAAACGTGAGTGTGTGTCTGTTTCTATGTGTGAGTATGTTCATTAGCTGCAGGTCACAGTAATGATGGTGCTGTGTGACCATAGTAAAGATGAGAAGGACCTCAGTCATACTGCATATTGCCGGGAACCTTGTGTTATTCCTTAATTAAACTTATTTAACTACTGATTGACTTAGAAAATGAAATGAAAAAGCATTTCCGTGTGTGTCACACTTAAATTACAGCTCTGTGGCTTTGTACCACTTAGAAGATTGGCTAAATTGAAATTAATTTAATTGGATAAATTTAAAACTTTAAATCTGTGCAAAGCAGGAAAATAGAATGACGTGCAGAACTATTTTGTGCATATACATTTTATCATATTATCCATTTTACAACTATTTGCTAGATGAATTTACTTGCATAATTAATCACCGAATGACCACTTTCAGTATTTTGTGCAGTAATTTATTTTCCCAGAATTTTGAGGCCGATCAGTGGCGTTGTCTAGAACATATTTGAAATATTTATCATGAAGTGAAGGACTCAATGTGAGCTTGAGTAATATGAACTCGAGCACAATACGACAATAGGTCGTTTGCGTGCAGTTTTTCATTTATATTTGCTTCTTTAATGGGTTTATTTAATGGAATTTTACCCTCCATTAAGCACCATTTCTTGCAGTGTGCACGCTCTTGGCACAGAGGTACGGACCGCTAGATTTCCATATCAAAGGTTGAATGCTATCAAAGGTTTTCCTTTTTTTTCTCTGCTCTAAAAATAGTCTACAATTAGCTTGACAGGATTATTAATAGATCCAAGAAGCCAGCATGGTGGTATGGAAAAGGAGCTGTCAGTTCCATGTTGACGCCTATCAGCTAGCATATCACTATTTCTATTTGAATTCCTGAAAAAAATACAGCCAGTATCTCTCCAGCGTCCCTGCGGAGCTTCAGTGTGCATGAACTCGTGGCTTTAAAGCTGCTCTAATGGTCACGAAAGCCATGCAATTTCGCCGCCCGGGCTTACAGTAGCTATCAGACGCTATATGTAGCGTTGGGCTCTTAGTCACCCAGCCTTCATCCTCCTAATCGTTTTAATAGTCGATTCATTTGGTGCAAACCAAAGGACGTTTGTTATATAACCTGCAGCAAGATGGACAAGACAAATAATTATTTATATAGTTACACACATACCTATATACAGTACGTACATGTGTGTGTGTATATATGTAAAATTTACAAAATTCCACTAACTGGAAACTGTGATTGCAAAAACATTTAAACTAAAGTACTTAAAATCATGTTTAATGGTGTTATCAGGCCATTAAAAAGAAAATGGAGGAAAAATAACAATGTTAAGATAAGGAGAATAACCTGAGATCTAATCACAGCAGCATTAGTGCCTGTTATGAAAGCATGAACCCTCCCGACCAGAAAACGGCAAGGTGAACGGATGAGTAGTTCAGATATAGTAATGAAATATGACTAAAAATGAGTCACAGATGAAGAGGAACTGTCATTAAGATGCATGTAATAAATCTGCAGAGAGCAAAGAATGACCATAGTGGGAACAGCATTCCTGTGAAAGCACTGAAAAATCAAGAAATGTGACTGTCAAAGCCAGCATAGCTGTCAAACGGAATCCAGCAGCGTTTATAAAATGGGTTCAGACCTATAATAAAAACCCTGATCTCCAACATCCTGAAAAACACCCAGCAAAAAGGTTTACTTTTATCAAAAATTTTACTGTGTTGTATATTACAGCACTTCCGTTCAGAACTCCGGATCAAATCCTAAAAAGTTTGAGTTCTGATCGAATTATCCCCATAAGAAATAATGGAAAACCAATTAATTGGTTCCCGACCCCAAAAAAATTACACCTAAATGTTTTTTTTAAGCATTTAAACACAAAATGAACCAGATAAAATAAGAAGAGCATATACTGTACTAAACACATCTAAGCACATTTATCAAAACAGTAATTTGTAAAGTAAGAAAATAAATGTATCCAAACAATGTGTCCTGTCCCGATAGTACGCTCCTTCCGTGTGCCACGCCCCCTCGTTAACCCCATGCGGAATCCCCGTGTGATCAACTGTTTCTGGTTGTTGTCATTAGTTCTCTGTATTTCGTCCGCATTTCAGTTTGTTTCCCTAGTCCGGTCATTGTATTGTCTGTCTGCGTTTTGCCTGCCTTACCTGTAATTAAACCCCGTATTCCCCGATACCCTGACATCTGCGCCTTTGTCTCCGGTCCGTCCCCGCTCGGCACAACAATATTATTATAATTAAACGTATTAATGGTTTATTATTAATATAAAAATAATTAATAATAAATCTTTATTTTAAAATGCATTTTATTATATAATAATAATTACTGTTACTGTCTATCATTGTCTAAATGTATTTTTACTGTCTAAATATATGTATTCAGCTAGTGTAAACATGCACGGTGCTATCACAGCAAATGTGAGGCTGAGACTGAAGCGTTACCCTTTGTTTCCGCTGAGAGACGTGCCGCGTGACTCATATCTTAGGTCGGTGTTCACGGTTTGACTTCTGAGATTCAGATGGAGTTCTAGGTAATTTTTTTTCGAACTGGTTGGTTGGTTCGACTTTTAAGAAATTAGAGTTCTAATGAGTTCGAGAACTGAGGTACCACTGTATATATATCCATCCATCTTCCACCCTCTCATCCTGCTGAGGGCATGAAGGCCTTGAGTCTGTCCCTGGCAGCACAGAGCACACCCTGCAGGGGATGCTGGTCCACTGCAGAACACATATACAGTACATATAGTAAATCTCAGGGAATTCTGTCCAAAACACTAATTCAATGCACAGTATATTTTAGTGCAGTGTTTCCCAACCCAGTAATCGGGGAACCCCGGACAGTCCACGTTTTTGCTCCCTCCCAAGTCACAGCCAATCAGGAACACCGAATACCTTGTACAGGTGCACTGGGAGCTGAGAGGAAGCAAAAACGTGGAATGTACGGGGTTCCCCGAGGACTGGGCTGGGAAACACTGTTTTATTGCATCTAAGTGTGTTTTCTTGAGTGGGGATATAGAGATTTATATCTCAATGGAGAGAAGGACTTGAGGGCGAGAGGTTGTTTTCCTCCTGTATCTCTGTATGGCTGCTTCAGTTATATGCATTACGGGCAGTTAGCTTTGCACAAACACCACCAAGATTCTTGGCGTTGGAGGAAGGAACCAGCTACTGTATGCTCTGGGGAGGCTCCACCCAGGCTCGAAATCCCCATGCCCTCCTGTTCTCTGAGATTCCCTTTAACTCATACTCATGCTTGAGAGAGGAGAATGAGGGACCCGGCACTAGCATTAGCCTAAATTCAGCATCTGAGGAACCATAACCCTATCAGCCCCTGTCTCAGTATCGACAATCAGTCTCTGCTGCTGCCAGATGCTAGTTTTGGTCATTCTCAATGTTCATCTCACAGGATGGTACAGTAGCTTCAGTGTGAGAGATGAGCAGCTCCTGTTGAGTACAGTCAATAGACATTTAATTATTCATGAATAATTATGTTTTTCATATACAGTACCATACATAAGTCTTATGAGCTGAAAACAAATGTTTAAAAGCTATTTATCTGAGTAGCAAGTGTCTATTTGCTCAGAAAAAAACTCAATTTAATATTAGAATGTATGCCAATTAAGAGTAACACAATAAAAACTAACAAGAATTTATTTTGTTCTACAAAAAGTTACTGATATCGTTGGATGGCTAGATGAAAACCGCTAAGATCCCTAACCTGTCCTTAGGGGAACCTCAGCCATTCCTTGTATTTGTTAAATAGGGGTTGCTCTTTTAATTCAATGATTTAGTTTAAAAAGTCAATGAGGTATTGTTTAGCCAAACAATGTGTACTAGTGGCCAAAAAAATCCATGGCTGCATTGGAAGCTTACTGCAAACACGGGGGTGATTTTAGGAGAGGTTTTCAAATGGCTGCGCTAACACACCTTGACAGACAAAATGCCACAGTTATACACCAACATGAAATCATTTTGCCTTTTTTTTTACGGCATAAGACTTACACAGTACTGTATATAAATATATACAGTGTACACTAGCTGTAGTGAAACGCTATATCTACCTTATCACAAAATGTGCATGACATTGAGCAATAGACATTCACAAAAAAACAATCATAAAACACACCAAAGCTTCAGAGCAGTAACGCCTTGATGTGCCTGTGTGTAAATACCTTGCACTATAATTCACAGAGGCAGAAATTCATTAAGGCAGTGATTATTATTTTTATGCCATTTGAAGTGTTAAAAATGTGGACCCCAGTCCTCACCACTCACTAATCATAATATATAAATACACACACACACACACACACACACAGAGCTCACAGAAAGGTTTGGGAAGCTCGCTTAATTCTGTAAAAATGTATTGGTTTCATAACAATACATAGCAATGTTTAACATATCTACACACATCCTCTGCACATACATTTTGTTTTTTGTCAAGTGTCACTATTTTTTTGACTGACTTTATTGGATAAATGTAAAACTTTAAATCTGTGCAAAGCAGTTCTGTTCTTGCCATTTTGTTATTAATTGCAGTAGTAGTCACTGACTCCCAAAGGGTTACTGAACAAAAGTGTTTGGTGTTTGATGTTATTGCAAAGGTGTAACTAATTAAAAAGCACCCAATGAGACTGCTTGCTAATAACCTTTTAACTCAGAACAGCTCCTCAGAAGTATAATTTGGGTTTCAGTTTATTACTACTTGAAATAAATGTTTTCTTAAAACTATTGGATGTTTCTAATATGATATATTTTTTGTAGCAACAAATGTAATAATTAATCATTTTTGTTATAAAGCCAATAAATTTTCAAAATTTTCCTGAATTAAGCAAGCCCAAACCCAAGACTTTCTGTGAGTACTGTGCGTGTGTGCAGGGGCGCCGCCAGAAATCTTGGGCCCCATGAAAGATTAGAATTAGAGGCCCCCCCCCTCTCCCCCTCCCCCTTTTTGCGAAAAGGTAAAGCCCCTAACAGGGCCCCATGTCAGTGCTGGGCCCCTAGAATCGTTCTAACCTTCCCCCCCCTGGCGGCGCCCCTGCGTGTGTGTGTGTATATATATATATATATATATATACACACACACACACACACAGTGGTACCTCAGTTCTGGAACTCATTAAAACTCAAATTTCTTAAAAGTCGAACCAACTAGTTCGAAAAAACATCACCTAGAGCTCGATCTGAATCTCAGAAGTCAAACTGTGAATGCCGACCTAAGATAACTTGTACGCGCGGGGAAATAAGTCAAGCGGCATGTCTCTCAGCGGAAACAAAAGGTAACGCTTCAGTCTCAGCCTCGCATTCGCTGTGATAGCATCGTGCATGTTTACACTAGCTGAATACATATATTTAGACAGTAAAAATACATTTAGACAATGATAGACAATAACAGTAATTATGATTATATAATAAAATGCATTTAAAAATAAAGATTTCTTATTAATTATTTTAATATTAATAATAAACCATTAATACATTTAATTATAATAATATTGTAGTGCTGAGTGGGGACAGACCAGAGACAAAGGCGCAGACGTCAGGATATCGGGGAATACGGGGTTTAATTACAGGTAAAGCAGGCAAAACGCAGACGGACAATACAATGACCGGACTAGGGAAACAAACTGAAATGCGGACGAAATACAGAGGACTAATGACAACAACCAGAAACAGCTGATCACACGGAGATTCCACACGGGGTTAACGAGGGGGCGTGACACATGGAAGGAGCGGACTATTGGCACAGGACACATTGTTTGGATACATTTATTTTCTTACTTTACAAATTACTGTTTTGATAAATGTGCTTAGATGTGTTTAGTAAAGTATATGCTCTTCTTATTTTATCCGGTTCATTTTGTGTTTAAATGCTTAAAAAAAACATATTTAGGTGTAATTTTTTGGGGTCGGGAACCAATTAATTGGTTTTCCATTATTTCTTATGGGAAAAATTCGATCAGAACTCGAAATTTTTAGGATTTGATCTGGAGTTCTGAACGGATTAAGTTCTAGTTCTGAGGTACCACTGTATATATAGACATGTATATGATGTGAAAATAGTGACATTAAACTATCTATCTATTTAATTAGTAAGTGTATTAGTTTGATTCAGAGTGCCTTGAGTATTCCACAGACACACACACACACACATACACACAAGAATTTACATGTAGAGATCAACAAGCTGCAACCATCCAACTGAATTCACTGTGCAGCCTCACTGAATGTTTTATAACATAATTTCCCTTCATACAGACAGAACAAGTGCATCATGTGATTGTTTAAAGTCTTAATTGGATTTACAAGTGCTCTGGGCTAATTGGGAAATTAAGCTTTGTCCCCCCCCCCACCTTTTGCCACCATGAGTATGACATTGGCAAACTGTCCAGCCTGCTCACTTGCAGTGCAGTAAATGCGCGTGTGAGCTTAGCGGTAAAGCAGCAGCTGCCTCGGCACCTCATGCGCACAGGATCCGTCACGACGGAGGAGGTGAATGAAAGGTTTTCCCCAGAGCTGTTATATTTCAATCACTTACAGCAAAACGAGTTTTCCTCCTCTAAAATCTTACACCCCTGCCTTAAGGCACTTGGCACTCCTACAGTTTTGGGAATGTGTTCAGTAGATTTACACACCTTCAGATGATCTGAGGGACCAGTTTAGGATCAGTCTGACGCTACAGATCGCTGACGATGCAGATGAGGGAACTGAATGTTTCAGAAATGCTCAGGTGCTTCTCATGAGGTGTAAACATTGAAATGGATACATTAAGTAATGTTGCTATTTATTATTTTATACTTTTATATAATATATAATATATTATATACACATAATATATATTACATATACACATACACAACTCCATAAGAAAACAGTAACAAATATACTGATATTTAGTTCCATGATGTTGACATTCCTGGCTTTCTTTCCATGCGCTTTTATGTCAAGGATCCATTCATAGACACCATTTTGTGGACATTATACTCATTATCTCTCTCAAAGGAAATGGCGAGTAACTAATGCATTTTCTGGGAATTGTGAACAAGTAATAAATATTCTAATATCTGAAAAACGACATATATTATATATTTATATTTAAAATGGAGGAACATTAGGCCTCTGGCTCGATTGTAGTGCCTAATTTCTGTAAGTGTCGGCTTTGAAAAGCAGACCTCGGACCAGAGAATCCGGCATCATGGCCGGCAAACGTGAAAATCAACGTGTGGTGAATCAGCGCTGGGCCCCGTGTTTCAGATCAGGCGCGACGCGGCGGACGACCTCGTTCAGCGGCTACAACCCAATCTGATCCCAAAACGCTCCATCCGGCATGTTTCTACACGTGCCGGGAGTCTGGAGGTTCAGCCGTGGACAGACCCCTACCCCATCGAACCGAAAAAAACGGAATAATAAACAAGACGATTGCTGCAGAGCCATTCCGGCTGAGCTTAATCCAGCGGCGGCCGGCCGGCTCTTCATTTAGCCGCCTCTGGAGATTAGAGGCGGACTGAGGCTCACTGGCGGGTTCAGGCAGATAAAGGAGCTACATTAAGCGAAGGCAGCAGCAGGCGCCGCACACAGCCGGCACCCATCCGGGTCTCACGCAGTCAGCAGGAAACTCTCTCTCACCCCTACTTGCGAACAGGAGGCCGTTTTTCTCACAATAACACTTCCTTTTTTTTTTCAATTACAGCACAAAGAGATAGAAACTGTGGGGCAGAATGGGGAAGCAGCCACATGCGGGGAGAAGCCGGGTTTGAGTGGCCGGGGTCAAGAGCGACCGCCGCCTCCTCCCCCCCTCCACCGACACCTTCTCTGCAAGAAACCGTGATTACGGCAGACGGAAAGGTCAGCATCTCATGTGCTGTTACCCGCAGCCAAACAGTTGAACGGAAAATCATTAACGGTGGAGGTAGATGGGGAAGGTCAGGCATTCTCATGCTGCTAAAGCGCTGAAGCACCTAGATGCGCCAGCCTTCGTGTCGGCCGGATAACGAGGCTACAGAAATCAGCAAAGTGGCAGTAATCGGGGTCACCCTTTACACCCGTCTGCCGCGTAATCGGGGTCACCCTTTACACCCGTCTGCCGCGTAAACGGGGTCACCCTTTACACCCGTCTGCCGCGTAAACGGGGTCATCCTTTACACCCGTCTGCCGCGTAATCGGGGTCACCCTTTACACCCATCTGCCGCGTAAACGGGGTCACCCTTTACACCCGTCTGCCGCGTAATCGGGGTCACCCTTTACACCCGTCTGCCACGTAATCGGGGTCACCCTTTACACCCGTCTGCTGCGATATCGGGGTCACCCTTTACACCCGTCTGCCGCATAAACGGGGTCACCCTTTACACCCGTCTGCCGCGTAATCGGGGTCACCCTTTACACCCGTCTGCCGCGTAATCGGGGTCACCCTTTACACCCGTCTGCCGCGTAATCGGGGTCACCCTTTACACCCGTCTGCCGCGTAATCGGGGTCACCCTTTACACCCGTCTGCCGCGTAATCGGGGTCACCCTTTACACCCGTCTGCCGCGTAATCGGGGTCACCCTTTACACCCGTCTGCCGCATAAACGGGGTCACCCTTTACACCCGTCTGCCGCGTAATCGGGGTCACCCTTTACACCCGTCTGCCGCGTAATCGGGGTCACCCTTTACACCCGTCTGCTGCGTAAACGGGGTCACCCTTTACACCCGTCTGCCGCGTAAACGGGGTCACCCTTTACACCCGTCTGCTGCGTAAACGGGGTCACCCTTTACACCCGTCTGCCGCGTAAACGGGGTCACCCTTTACACCCGTCTGCCAAGTAGCCGGCGAGGTCTGTGTGAGCAGGCAGCTCTATGCACATTCTTAATTGCCTGCTACTTCCATACAGCGATACCACAATTTCATATTTCTCCATAACAAATGGGAGGGAGTCACCCGTCATGAAGACCACTGATACCTTCTTGATCAGGGTACGAGAAAGAAAGCTAAAACAGTCATTTATATTTACACAAAGTGTACACAAGGTATGCCAATGGGAAAAGTTGACGACAGGAGATAATTTGATTTTATATGATTTATTTGGGGAATGTTTAGCTACTTAAAAACATGCAAAGGTGCAGTTTGATGTTGGGCTTGCTATGGTGTGTGATATTAAATTAGAGGGAATTTAGCATTACGGAAAGTATAACTGTGGATTAGCAGGATTCTCTTAAGCATTAGCTAGCAAAGTCATGCTTGATGTGTCTTCTGGCTTGCTGCTCATTAAATAGATAACTGAAACGTTTAGCTAGCACACGTTTTATCGCAGAGATCATATATGGATTTATATTAATCTAATGTGCTTAACAACATTTTTCCCCAGAATTTCTTATTGCACTTATGAATCTTATGATGGAAAAATTATGTTAACGACAGGAAATGACAGGGTGTATTTTGTCGTCTGATCATTATTAAGAGCCTTAATAAACAATCACACTGGGGGAAGGGTGTGTCCTGATGGAAGGCTAATATTTCATCCACAATCAATTGGACTAATCACACAGTTTACATCTAGCGCTGAATACGGACTGCAGATGCATGATTAATGGTTCCATTATCTCTGAAATGGAGTTTGTTGAGGCTGCTGTCCAATCACAACAAATTTGCACAAGAGGCTGTATTTTTCCAGGTTGAGAGGGAAAGACATTATTCCACTATATTCCTTACTAACATTAATCGGAAAATTATTACACTTCTGTTAAGCTGATACATAGAAAACATTGAATGACCTATTTTATGTGGATGTAAAAAATATCAGCATATTCTGCCGTTAAATACAAAAAATAGGCAGAAGGTCTTTTTAAAAAATCAAATACTTATATTCTGGCTTTTAAAGCAAATCTTTACAGCACATTTCAGATCAGGTGTCCTCTGAAAACAACATTTATATATTTCACACCAGGTAATGAAAGCGATAACTGGCAGATTTTTTGGTCAGGTTTTTCAGTTGATGAACTGGTCACATTTGCAAGCTGTAAAGAACAGGTTTTCCAAAAAGCAAATGACAAGTAGCCCACCAGTGTACTTACACTTCCAGTAAGCATTGTGGGCTATTCTTTCAGGGCTCTGGCTTGAGTTTGGCTTTTCCCTCAGTTTGTAGGTTCTCATGTGGGCACTGGTGGCTTATTGGTCAGGGAAGTGCACTTGTAATTGAAAGATTGCAAGTTTGAATCCCTGACCAGTAAGGCACCACTGAGGTACCCTGACCAAGGTACCGCCCCCAGGCACTGGTCCCCGGGTGCTGAATTAGTTGCCCCCTGCTATGTCACATATGGGTTAAATGCAGAGAACACATTCTGTTGTTGTGTGCTGTGGTGTGTCAAAAATGACAATTAATCACTAAATTCTGAAAAATAAATTCTAATTCATGTGTGGGTCTCCTGCACACCTACCTTATGGGCATTTATGCAGGTGTGTGTCTGATTGCACAAATGAGTGTGGTATCTGTTTGAATATGCACCCAGCCCCGTGATTCCTGGGATAGGAAGGTGTATGTATGTTTCAGATAAAATACGCATGTAGATTCTGTTTTTTTTAGTCCTGTAACTTTCTTATGCTCTGCAGTGGTATTTGCAAGATTACGATTTATTTTTGAAAAGGAGCATTATACACTGCTTCAAACTGATTTAATTCACTCATAGATGTGTGCATGTACTTGAAGTCATACACTAGCAATGAAAGGTTCCACACACAAATACATGCAATATTCTTGATTCTTCTAACAATTCTACACATCCATCCATCTTCCATCCATTCATCTTGATCAGGGTCACGCGACAATTATTTCCCAAGAAATTAAAAAGAAATGGTTACAAGACTTCAAACGATAAAAAAATAATCAAGGAGCAAATGTTTACAATAGTGAGGCATGAATACATTTCTGGAGATCAAAAGAGTCTTCAGTGAAAGGTCGTTTGGTGGATAAAGGCTCACAAGTATCGGGGCTTGTGAAAGGAACCGGCACAGCGCTTTGTGAACCTGAGCGACAGCGAGAGAGAGAGAGAGAGAGAGAGGGAGAGAGAGAGAGAGAGGGAGGGAGGGAGCGCTCTACACAGGCCTCTGCCCCCTCACCGTTCTCGCTTCCCATTTAATCGGAGATGCCGCATTTGCTAAATCTTCACCCAGCCAAAAAAAATCAGTGCAGTCAAAGCCGCTACTGAAAAGCCCAAAATAAATGTGGAATTTGCTGTATTATATCTGCATGTTTCTCCTTGGCATTCATTGCCTGGCGAAGGCAGCAGGGGTCGGGCTGAGGCCTTTCAGGGAGAGCATGAGTGAGGCTTCATCGATGTGCCGGCCACAATGCACGATCCCGTGCAATGCATTATGGGTGTCACTATGATGTTTCCTTTCTTCAGGTAGTGAAACAGAGTAATGGATATTACGGTCCCCATAAAGAAGCATAAATCCATCCATTCATCTTCTCATCACTTACCTAGGTTAGGGCACCTCAAACCTGTTTCATACAGGACATATATTTTCAGGGCATATATATCCACCGATCAGCCATAACATACAAACCACCTGCATAACATTGTGTCGCCAAAACAGCTCTGACCCGTCGAGGCATGGACTCCACAAGACCTGTCTTGCCTTCTTCCCGTAGTGCATCCTGGTGCCATCCCTTCCCCAGGAACACAATGCACATGCATCAGGCTGTCCTCATGTGTCAGGCCTTCTTCCATTGCTGCAGGATTCAGTTCTGACGCTCACGTGCCCATTGTAAGCATAGGCACTCTGATTGGTCTATGGCTACGCAGCCCCATACGCAGCAGGCTGTGATTGGCTGTGTGTTCTGACACCTTTTTATCACAGCCGGCATTACCTTTTTAAGGCATTTGTGCTACAGTAGTTCTCTTGTGGGATCAGACCAGACAGACTAGCCTTCACTCCCCACACACACCAGTGAGCCTTGGACATCCATGACCCCTTCACTGGTTCACCAGTTAGCCTTCCTTGGGCCACTTTTTGTAGTTACTGACCACTGCATACTGGGAACAACCCACAAAACCTGCCATTTCTGACATGCTCTGACTAGCCATCAAAGTCTGGCCTTTATCAAAGTCACTCAGATCCTTATGCTTACCCATTTTACCTGCCTCGACTTTAAGAACTGACTGTTCACTGATAATCAACGTTATTCACTTCCCCTGTCAGTAGTTTAATGTTATGGCTGATTGGTATATGTAGTATATATATTTTTCTGAGTGGTTTATATGAACTCAGAATTGAACCGAAAAGAACATCATTGCAACTGTCAGCCGTCATGTGTAAAATTATAACCACTTCTGATGTAAAAAAAAACAAAACAGTTTTTCTGTGCAATTCTTTCGCAATGTTGTTAATGCCTCATGCAGGCATCATGTTTTTGGACATCTCCAGTACCAAAAACAGGAGGCAGGTAATTACCTACACGGCAAGTCAAGAGACCATTTAAAATGTACACAAGGCAGATATTAGTCATTCCCTTTCGCCCTTGGCATGAGGAGGAAAGTATATTAAAATGAATGAGATACTGCAAGTCACCAGCTAAATGATTAGCACTTTAAAAAATTGACTCTTTTAAAAGTGAATTACAAATATGGGAGAGCACAAGCACATTCACACACACACACACACACACACAGGGACACACACGTTTGTATTCATATCTTTGTGGGGACCGTTCATTCATTGCTGTGGGGAAAACCCTATTCCCAACATGACCACCTTAACCCCTACCCAGCCCTAACCTTAATCATAAGTAACCAAACAAAATACAAGACTTTTGGCATTTTTAGTTTTTTGATTGCAATCAGATATAAAATTGAGTTTCCCCATTAGGGGACCGACAAAAAGTCCCCACAAGGTCAAAATAATAAGTTTCTATCACATTATGGGGACATCTGGTCCCAAAATGTAATATAAAGATAACCCACACACACACGCACATTCACACTCACAAACACATGAGGGGCACTCAAAATGAAACTGATTTGCATTTTTAATGTAAAAATCTCACATGATCCTAATAACAAAATCCTAAGTAGTCACTATTCAGTCTCACCTGCAGGAAAAAAATAACATTTTGCATATCATTTACAAATTCAATTTTAAATGTGCTATCTTTACAATACAGATGCCCTGTTGTTTCCACAATTTCCGTGGAAAACAAAAGAGGCTCACGTTAGTACCAGATTTATACATTTTAGAGATTTACTTTGCAGTACACTAATCAACTCGCATTCATTACTCTCTCTTGCATTACAAGTCATTTATTCACATATGTTAATTACTGTCACATGCATTTTTAAATACATGACCAAATATTAAAATAGACTGGTCATACTGACTTTTAACCATCTATTAAAAGTGCTCTGACCATCACAGAAGTAATATTAAATGTTTCCCACTTTAATTAATCATTTAATGAAACTAATAATGAATGTTATCAGTTTGGCCAAGTTGGAAGGGTCGAAAAAACACATGTGATCATTTTTATACATTGCAGAAAAGAAATCATTTGCATTACTAGGACTCAGTACTGAAATTCCAGTCATGGCTAAATAAAAGCGACATTTTCTGACAAGTGGAGTGATGTGAAAAGTAGCACAAATCTCTAATTATTCTCATGCTTGTTTGAAGAGCCTGGTGTCTCTCGGTGGCTGGGAAAAGATGTTCTAGATTTTTTTTTGCTTGTGATAAATGGAATAGAAATTTGTACAAAACAGGTACTTTTATAGGACAAATTTGAATTTTATATTTTATGCACGACAAAAGAGGGATGCAAACAGCCCTAGGCTTCCTCCCTATAGCAACATTACCCCAAAAGTCATTATCAACATCCTACATAACACCGTGCAGCGTCACATCATCCTACACAACGCTGTATAGTATCACATCATCCTACATAACACTGTGCAGCGTCACATCATCCTGCATAACACCGCAGTGTCACATCATCCTGCATAACACCGCAGTGTCACATCATCCTGCATAACACCGCAGTGTCACATCAATCTACACAACGCTGTATAGTATCACATCATCCTACATAACACTGTGCAGCGTCACATCATCCTACATAATGCTGTACAGCGTCACATCATCCTACATAACACTGTGCAGCGTCACATCATCCTGCATAACACCGCAGTGTCACATCATCCTGCATAACACCGCAGTGTCACATCAACCTACACAACGCTGTATAGTATCACATCATCCTACATAACACTGTGCAGCGTCACATCATCCTACATAATGCTGTACAGCGTCACATCATCCTACATAATACCGCAGCATCACATCATCCTACATAACACCGCCGTGTCACATCATCCTACATAACGCTGTACAGTGTCATATCATACTACATAATACCGCAGCATCACATCATCCTACATAAAACTGTACAGTGTCATATCATACTACATAATACCACAGCATCACATCATCCTACATAACACCGCCGTGTCACATCATCCTACATAACGCTGTACAGTGTCATATCATCCTACATAACGCTGTACAGTGTCATATCATACTACATAATACCGCAGCATCACATCATCCTACATAAAACTGTACAGTGTCATATCATACTACATAATACTGCAGCATCACATCATCCTACATAACACCGCCGTGTCACATCATCCTACATAACGCTGTACAGTGTCATATCATACTACATAACACTGTACAGTGTCATATCATACTACATAACGCCAGACAGTGTCACATCATACTACATAACGCTGTACAGTGTCATATCATACTACATAATACCGCAGCATCACATCATCCTACATAAAACTGTACAGTGTCATATCATACTACATAATACCGCAGCATCACATCATCCTACATAACACCGCCGTGTCACATCATCCTACATAACGCTGTACAGTGTCATATCATACTACATAACACTGTACAGTGTCATATCATACTACATAACGCCAGACAGTGTCACATCATACTACATAACGCCAGACAGTGTCACATCATCTTACATAATGCCGGACAGTGTTATATCATCTTACATAATGCCGTACAGTGCCATATCACCCCTGCATAACACTCTACAGTGTCACATCATCCTACCTAAAACCATACCGTGTCACATACTCAATGATGTTACACAGGATACCAGTAGTGGTTCCCTTTCTCCCCACAGCAAACACTGAAGCTCTCGTTGATTTGCTGCATTCCCGTTTCCTGTGATGGGCTTCATATGCTCACTGCAGAGGTTAGAGGAACCGGGGCTGGGCTGCGTTGATTAAGAGGTGACATTGCCCCCCCCCCACCCGGAAAGGAAGTTCAGCTGTCACCATCACGTGATGGATGTTCAGGTTATGTGATCAATGCGATCAATGGCACAGAACCTCTACCCCCGGTTCCCCCCCACATGGAGGGGACCAGGCCCTGCTCTGTTCTGGACTCCTCTTATTGTTATTCAAAGTGTGTGGTTTCAGCCTGGCACTGCCTGCCAGGATGCCCGTGTTGGCCGGGCATCAGTGCTGACCACCTTCCCTCAATACCTGACAAATACCTGCAGCTTCCCATCACAAACATGCAAGATGTTTGGTAAATGTTCCAGTTTGTTAGCCAACACGCGATGGCAGTAACTGTAGTTTTGCAGTCAATAATAGTAATAATAATAATAATCTCTATAAAAATAAGTCATTCTGCCGAGGAGTATCACAGCTATTCATGTAATTCCAGTAGTTTTTCTGCATAAGCAGGGCATATAAGTGCAGTCAGCACTAAGGCACTTACTCACCTTAATAAATGCTAGCTGACTGAACAGAGTCAATAAAGGCTTCCTCAGTTACTAGGCCTCAGTCACTTCCTACGGTTCCAATGGAAGGACCGTGGAGAAATACTAATCGGCATGAAAAAAGGGATGCAAAAAGAGAGCTGCTGATCTATTTAACACAGTGGATTTATTGCTTCGCTATGTCAAAATCCCAGCACTAAGGTGTACTTATAATTCAAGGATATGAAATTGAGTAATATCCATGCAAATACATCTTTCAGCACCTCTATTCAACTCTCAACTAACAATTAAACTTAACCAAAAAATGCTTTTCATTTAAAAATGAATTCCTTTTGTGGTTATAGACTTAAATACTAAATGTTAAATGAAATACATAGGGAAAGATATTTCCCTGTAGGAATCCCTATAGGAATGCTAAAGTTAGTTAACATGTATAACATGTAATATTTGTGCATGTGTATATTTAGGTGCCCAGTGATTTATGCACCAGGGGTATGGGTTTGAATCCCATCCCCCCTCCATATGTTTGCATATTCTCCCTGTGTTTTTGGGGGGTTTCTTCCAAGTACTCTGGTTTCCTCCCACAGTACAAGCACATGCAGTTTGTTTAAATGGCATCTCTAAAGTGCCCCTACAGTAGTTCATATGTTCTGTGATGGACTGGAATCCCTAAGCTGCCTGGGACAGGATCCAGGCCCCTCCGTGTGTCGAATGTTGGAAATCTTCGTGGT
This sequence comes from Paramormyrops kingsleyae, assembly GCF_048594095.1. Lineage (NCBI taxonomy): Eukaryota > Metazoa > Chordata > Actinopteri > Osteoglossiformes > Mormyridae > Paramormyrops > Paramormyrops kingsleyae. The sequence goes on from NC_132805.1 coordinate 28,429,109, forward strand.
ATTCCTGTAACAAAGCAAAGCTATCAAAATTAATTTTCTAAAGTACATTCAGCTGGTACCAATTACCTTTCCTGTTCTAATAATTAAATGTAGTTCAACTTATATAGCGCCCTTCCAAGCATAGCTGGCCGGTGAGCTTCATAAATAAACACGCCAAGCACCTTGTACAGAAGGACAGCCAGAATAGTGTGGAACAAAAACCTCGTTGGACTAGGAGGGTGAAAAACTCTGGGGATTAGCTGTTCACCCGCCCCTACTGGGTATGATAACTAGCTAACTAGATAAATATAGCCAGGGACAAAGGTGATCTGGGGCATTTAGTCACGCATAATGTTAAGGTGAATGAAGCCTGTTTAAGTCACACGCACACACACACACACACACACGCACACAAAATGGCCAGCAGAGAGAATGATTTCACCATTATCTGTTGTCACCAGTAGGTAAATTGTAGTATTACTGCATTGTGAGCTTCCCTGACTATTTATGAACTCATTAGAGATGCAGACAACACAGAGAAGCCTACAGACTCACACGTTTGCAAACAGCAGTTGGCGTGTTCAGTAACTTCCACACATTAGCATGGCACGGCGCGCGGGCGACCGAACTCGAGTTGCTCTCAGCATCCATTTTAATTGTTCACACCTCCTTTTGGAATCCAAGCTGTTTGTAGTCAGCCTGACAGTTTTCCAGAACTGAGAGCCTACCATCCTCCCCAGCATCATCAGAGAAGCATGCAAGGCCGCAGCCTGCTTGCAGAGGAACAGATTAAAGAAGATGGAGAAATGCAGGGCACTGATTTGTCACTAGACTTCTGCTACGCTTAATCAGCAGTCGTCCTCCTGCCACACTCTTTAAAGGCTGTTATTTGCAAGAGTACTTTTTATTCTATTCTTAATTCCTTTATTTTAAAATAAACGCTACACCTCCATCAAGGACTGAAAAACAATGCGGGTCTACGAACAGAACAGGGGTAATTGCTGTGCATTCAATAAATGTAAGCGTTTCCTAAAAAAGAAAAGCTGGAATGAACTGGTTTGAAGAACACAACTTGTACCTTGAGGCTGCAGATCAAAACCTCAGAAAGAGCACTGGTCCCCCCCCCCAAAGAAGAAAGTGTCTCAAATATATAAATATATATAAATGGGGATATAAGTGAATACGACCAAAATAAATAAGATACCTGCACAACATATGTAGATATGCACAAACAGGACAAAGATACTCTACAATGTTCTCAGTAGATTTATATCTAATTAAGTGGATTTTTGTGACCTATGAAGAAAAAATATTGTGCAGAAATGATAGAGAAATTCCTTTTAAGGGGGAAGTTAAACTGATTTATATGAAGAGTTTTAGCCTCGCAGAAAACAACATAAGTGAAACAGATTGTCTGAACGATCCAGCCGTAATATTCGGGCTGTTAGATAGCCTTTATGTAATTAAAAAAAAAGAAGAAATATGGGAGGCACTACAGAGCTCAAACAACAATCAGAAACCTTTGTGCAAGTCTAAAAATAATTCAGTGGTAATACTGTGGTATTTTATCAGATAGATGGACCCCCAGTTGAGCAGGCTGTGGGGTTTTTTTCAGTTTCCCATGTTGACTTTAACAATTCCTCAAGCTTTTGAGTGTAGTTAAGCAAGAGCTCAAACACACAGCCATCGATTGCGAGCGAGTGCTTGTCATCCATGAAAAGCATTACAAACAGAGCTGCCTTTGCCCAGACCAGGAAATACAGCTGACCGAACAGGGGTAATTCCTGTAGGAAACAAGCGGTTCCTTTCATGCACTAAGCAAAGTTCAAAACTGTTGACATTTTGCAAGATAGACACAACTGCCTTCGAAAGAGAGGAAAGATGGAGTTCTTCATCAGCACAAATTGTGGCTTGCTGGCAGAAGGCAGGGGCAGTTTTACAGTGAGGCTAAATTACACTGTGGTACCATAACCTTTTGCCATTGGTTGTACCTCAAGTAATATTACAGATACGTATTTATACCTATGTTTTTATGGCTCTCTGTCTTCCTTTTAAATGTTTTTTTTTCTTGATAATATGCAACTGCATAAAATGTTTTTCTATTTTTTCAATTTTATACGCATTGTCACTGAGTCCGTCGTCTGCCACTCTCTTATCTACTCAAGGGCGGAGCTACACGTGGGCAGGGGGTGGGCACATCTGCCTACCCAACAGATTGCCCCCCCTCCACCTCAAACACAAAATGACTGGTGCCAACCCAACATACACAGATGCCCATCCCATGGCCTTCTAGTAACGCCCCTGGATCTACCTGGCCTGTTCTTCAAATGGTGCCAGGCTGACCTCATTCACATGGAGTGTTTTTTTAAATTACATTAACAGAGTATCGTGTGCTTTAACAGAAGCCTCTGTGTGGGGGAACATTTTTTTAACTGTATCTTTATCTTTAAAATTCCTCTCCAAAGGGACCCCACTTGCAAACACCTCGGATTTTCCCGTCTTTGTTGTTCCCTGGAGACTTTCAGTGAAAATCACACTAAATTAGGGGTGTGGTTTTTTTTCCCAGAATGAAAGTGACATTCTCTAACTGAAGGACATTGGCATTCATCCAAAGCTCTGCTTAAGCCACTTAATTGAAAAGTTGAAAGAAGTTCTTGGCACGAAATGCTGTATGCAGCTTCTGCCATGATTACGACGGCCAGAAAGGGCAGCGAGATTGATGAAACGGGATTAGAATAAAACTGCAATACAATGGGCTTTGTGACATACTCAACAGCACAGGGATTACTTTGGAACGACCCCAAACAGTACCAGTGCACTGGGAAAAAAGACAAATTGCGATGTGACAGACCCAAATGTACAAATTCATTATTTATCAAAGTTTAAACTGATGAGGATGAATATGTCCTGCCATGTGTCCTTTTTTAAATCGATAATTAACTTAAAACAGATATTCAGACGCTCCTCTATTTACGATCTCTCAACTTACGAACTTTCAGACATACGAACAAAGAGGACTATAAGTCCAAATTGTGTTCCTTGGGCTCCCGTTTCCTGTCCGCAACATCAATTTTTTTTTCCTGCGCGCCAATTCCGCCTAGTAGGACTTCTGCCCGCATGGCGTCCGTACTCCCAGGTCCACGTTCTTTGTACTTGTGTATACCCTTAAAATGATGTTGAATAACGAATGACCGTTCAGAATGTAACTCATTCGTAAGTAGAGGAGCGTCTGTATTTGCACCCTATACCTCACACAAGTCGTTTTAAATGGTTTAATTACCTTTTCATGTTGTTGCTAATTCACCCATCAGTTCCATTTATCTGGACGTCTTTGTGTTTCTTTGTCCATTCCTGACCGGTGCAATCTATGGAGAGAGACGCCAACTTAAAGAGACTGGGGACCACAAAGACGAAGCCAGTGGGTGGGTATCTCTGACCGCCAGTGTCTCCGGAGATGTACGATAAGTCATTATCCAATTCCTGTCTTTAGAAATTGATTCTTAAAGGTAGATAGGCTTTTCAAAACATACAAAACGAGACAGTGTCGCTCTACTCTAGGAAGGAGAAAGTAAAACAGAAAACAGCATGTATTTATATAAAGACTAGCTGCACCATCTTAAGCAGCACAGTGGGATATGACTGTACTACATGTATCTTAACTCCTTTACCTCTCTGCTTAATGCACAGTCATTTCATATGCAGAGTAAATGTCAGGACTGCAGAACAGCCCTGTGGAATTGATGAACTCGCAGGGGAACTAGCCAAGGTGGAGTCTGGGCAGAGGCATCTGACACAGCCCCAGCGATGACTCGGGGGGATATGGACGGCTGGATCCCCACAGATGGTGTTCGGTCTCAGCGCTCACCTCCTCCATCCTGCGGCCGTCACGCGGGTCTTGCTTCTCCATAGCGTGGATGCAAACACACACACCCACTGGCACTCAAGCTAGACAGCCAAGAAAATTGTTCATGGAAACCAGAATGGAAATACCTTGAAGATTAATTAGCCGCATTTTGCTCTGTCTGATTCACATCTTGCTGCCTAAGTGCATGGTCGATCTCCTTCCTCACTCCACTCAGTCATACAGCCCAGACAGACATTTCACTGTCTTCTAGAAATCTTCACTCTTGTGTATATGAAGCCATTTTAAATTTAATTTAATCCTGATTTAAAATTCCACTGACAAAACATTTAAAAGCAGAAAATGAGTTAAACTTCAGCCATTTGTAGGGTTATCAAATGTTTGGAATGACAGCACAGATCAATGCAAGTGTCAGTGATTTCAGCCAGTATCTTTAATTCATAAAATGCTTGTCACAATGATTTATTTTCCTAATATTGTGAGGCACAACTTAAATTATCCATTAATGAAGCGGGATATCCCTAAATTTAGTTTAGTGCCATTTGTTGTGACAATGAAAACCAAATGTTTAGAAGCCTATGACTTGTGGTCTTCGCTTTGAAGTGCAGCTCTCCACGAGCGGCATTCTTCCAGGGAGTGAGCTGGCTGCTCGCAAAACAGGCAGCATCTTCTTCAGAGACGTCCCGGTGGAGTGAGGCAGCTGGTGTTGTGAATCAGGCCGCCGTTCATGCTGGGCTCGGCTGCTTCACAACACCAGGGTCACACCCTTCCCTGCGCTCCTGTGCCACCAGCAGATCTCATAGTAGCAGGTGAGCTAACCTCGCTAATGGGGGCATCATCTTGACTTAATGGGGGGCATCATATAGACTATGGCATTGTCCATATGATGTCTCAAATGATCAGTGCTTATATAGACCATGCAATCATTTCGACTGAGGTACACAAGTAGCCGAACACTACAGAGTCCTCTTGACTAAGATACTCATATAGACCATAGCACCATGACGACTGATGTACTCATATAGACCATGATGTCATCTCAGCTGAAGTATTCACAGAGATCATGATATCATTTCGACTAAGATAGTCATACAGACTATGGTGTCATTTCAACTGAGATACGCATATACTGTACACCATCATCTCCAAACCTGTCTCAATAACCTGTGACCTTTTGCGCTGCTTCATTTTTAATATCTTGTTTATGTCTCAAGATGCCCAAGTATGGTTATAATAATGATGACATTGTACCCCTTACATACTCTTTCTCCAGAATTTAGCTCAGATGATGTCAGCTGCCATTTATCCTGCTTGACTCAGACAGGAGCTACTGGCGACCAACATTCTGGGTCGTTACATTAGCAAATTAAGACATTTGCAGAAAGTCCTAGTATTACATTAAAATAATTTTTTATGGCTTGCTCATGTCTGTGGAAAGTCTTTGGGACATTTTTTCAGGCATAATACACTCACTTGTTTTCATTCTTTCAGCAAGGAAACTTCATTTATGTCCAAAGCTAGAAGGATGTCAAGGAAACGACAGTATCGCTTTAGAATGTCAAAACCGATGCTATCTACCTAAAAAAATAGCTGTTAAATATTGCACTTTAAAATGGTACACGGAAATTGGAAAGTTTTTTCTCCCTCAAGCACTTTCCAATATTTCAATATTTACTTTGTTTGGATTACATACAGCAAAATAATCCAAACAAAATTCAGGAGAAAAGTCAATGTATCATCCATCCATTTTCTGCAACTGCTTGTCCTACTCAGGCTCATGGGGTGTCTGGAGCTTATGGCCATGAGGTAGGGAACAACCCAGGATGGGGTGCCAACCCAGCCCCTCTGTTTTAGACTGGGGGGGGGGGGGGGCAGTGGAGTACCCAGAAGAAACCTCATGATGACATAGATTAGCTTGATCTAAATAACATGTATGGGTTTCTGTAAGGGAAAGACTGAACCAAGTGCATTTAGAATCGTGGCACCCAGTAGGAACTTTCTCACTGAAGGTACCTTTTTCAGGAACCGGGAACTGCTGTTGTGTTCCCACTACAGGAACTAAACCCAATTGTAGTTCCTCTGAGGTACTTCTTGAACATTTTTAGGCCCTGTTCCAGAGTAGGTACTCGACTAAGAACTACTTGGTGGAGTCTATAGCAATGAAGTCATTGGCTGAACAAAAGTACAAGCACTGACTTGGAAGCTACAGTACAAAGAAATGCAGGAAAAAGAAACAGATGTAGAGGAGCAAAAATGTAGCATATGGAATTTTTATTGTGTCCCAATTACATTAAATGCATCAATGCCTTTAATGCCTTTTTTGCTTGAGTCTCCTGCATCGGAAAATTTGATCGATAACTGATATACTTGTCTTACTTAGTTGACGTACTGTCTAATATCACTAGGGAAACTTGCAAATGCTTATTAACAGTATAACGTTACATCATTTTTTAATTCTGTGAAAAACAAAAGACGGTCAGATTTAATAATGGATTATAAAAATATTGTGGGCCGTATCAATAAAATTTGATTTTTTCTATATTTTTGGACCATGCAATTGATCCCCCCAATAACTAACTTGTTTGTCCTACATTACATAACATCTGCATGTGAAGTTTAACCTACAAACTTTTTTTGTCTCCTGTGTATATTTACCATACAAGTCACACACATTTCCTGTTGTGCAGCGGGAAAGCAACACACGAAATTGGCCCAGGAACTAAAAAAAGTTCCCGGTTGAAAGAGTCTAGGAACTCGGAACCAAGAACAAGGTTCCTGAACTTAGGTGGGATGGTGCCTAGTGACTCACTCAAAGCCACTTTTCTGTTGACATTGTTCAGCACCGCAGAAGTCCAAAGGTGAACTATTCTCACCCATCAAAAGCACATGGTACACTGCTTTCAGTGAGACATTCTGTCTACTTGGCACCATCATTGGAGATCCACAGATGGGATGCTATAACAATGGTAAATAATGCATGTCATCAGACTATAAAATTGGCCCTATAAAATTCACTGTACTGGACATAGAGACAATGACATCCTGAATCCATGGCTGTAATTGTTGTAATTATGGTTTGTGAAATGTCCCCAGCCAATAAAGGACTCTGTACTTTTTCAGTTCTGTGAGTCTTTTCGGAACATTACCGTGAATGCTGTTAAGTGACAGATGCCAAAATGCGAATGCATTGTCCATTCTAATGTACTGAATGTTTCACAGCTATAATGAATGTGCTTATTGGTTGATTACAACAGGTGTCATCTTCTGGTCTGCCGGAGGAAGTCATAAAGACTTTATGTAGTCACTCAGTCAACGCCACCCTCCCCCACTGCCCTTTTGAAGAATGTCAAGTCCATCATTCTGAACATATCCATACAGCCAAAAAAATCAGACCATGTCATATTTATAAAAATAACTTTTTTTCTAGGACAAGTTATAAGTGAAGCCATAAATAAATGTAGGCCTCTCTTTTCTTATGGTGATTAAGACACATTACTACATTCACATTCCTGCTTTAACTCACACACGGTGTGCTATAACTCACAAACACTGCAAAGCTATTTGAGAATCGCGTCACACAAACTCGTGTATGATCACAACCTGGTATTAAAAACGCATGGAGAAATATTTCACGAGTTACAGAACTGGAAATGGCTTACGATGTTTTGAGGAAATTGGTTCTTTAGTTAACAGAAAAACGTTTATATTGTTTTTCTTTCCAAAAGAGTTACCAGCAGAAATGCAACATGATGATAGTTTCCATTATATTTAAATAGGACAACAGCTCTCAGTTCCCAGTACGGTATTGGGTATATCATCATGACTGCTGTGCATCCCTGCCTTGTATCTCGTGTTGCCAAGGACAGAAAACTCCACAAACCTGCTCAGGGTAAGAAAATGAAAGACAGATGGACTGAAGTATGTGAGAAGGGGACATGTGAGAAATGTGTATGATATTTATTATATTAACCCCCAGCTCCATGGGTGCCGCTGCATGTGGCTGCCCTTCACTGCCAATGCTTGGACTCATGTGTCTGAGTGTCATGGAGAGCAAGATAGGGTGGACAAAGACAGAATTTCCCCAAGGGGAACAATAAAGTGTCATTATTATTATTATTATTATTATTATTATAGTTGTTGTTATTATTATAAGATTGGGCAGTGGGACACACCTCTCCTAAAGACCAAGAAAAATAACTCAATTAGAAATATCCCATTTCTACTTTAAAATAGACAACATGAAATATAAAATTATAAAATGGCAAAAAAATATATCAAAATTTGTTAGATAACTTGTTACAGGTGCAAAATAATGTCTACTAAGAAAATGGCCACCATCTGTGAACACATAAAATTAATAATTTAAACGCTTTTTGTTGATGCACAGCACATTCAAACGTGAGAACTGTATTATTATTATTATTATTATTATTATTATTATTATTATTATTATTATTCCCGGTACCATTTTGTAATCAAATGTATTACTGCTAAAGGGCTGACCTGTTAACCGTGTTATGAAGAGTGGGGGAAAGGGGCCGGAAGGGATCCGTCACGCGGCTATTGTCGCCCTTCATCACAAGCGTGGGGGTCCCGGGAACTGCGCAAGATGCCACGCGCCGTCTCCCACCCAAACGGCAAGAGGAAGCGCAAGGGATCGAGAAACCTGATCAGCTGCATGCGGGTAACGAGTCGCTAACATGATCATGCTAAGCACCATCATGCAAAATACATCCATGCTAAACACATGGCAACTGAATATTAGTGGCTGAAATAACGATGAAGTATATACCCGTCAATCCAGTGGCATAAGCGTCCTGATGTGACATCTGTAATTCTTTAATAAATGTCAGGCCTACTGTACCTGAGCACATTTCACATTTATGTTTTTACGCACAATAAAACACTGAAGAGTACACGTTCATTATCCACTTGGTTATAGACAAAGAAAGTTGATCTATAGAAATTCAAAAAATAACGGTACCGCCCCTCGCACACCACCACCCAGCTGTTTATTTAATATACGTCTGGTATTAAACGTCTTGCCACAAATTCATCAACATCATTCGCATATCAATAAAGAGGCACGTATTAAACTAATTTTATTTTGCACCAGAGGCTATTGTGGAAATAATACTCAGTAAAAGGACCTAACCACTCCTTTAAATTCAAATGAACTTACATCAAAAACATCCGACCCCTCTGACCACTGCGGCGCTACGCTGACAAAGTTTATACCAAAGATAGGTTTATTGATTTGCAAATAAACGGTTTCTGCAGGAGACACCCCAGCAGTGACCGGGGTGAATGAAATGGCACTCTTCACTACCCCGAAACTGAATCTGAAATGTCATCACCATCAGTCAAATTTTCATTCGCGATTCGGTATAATTGTGTTATTAGAATGGGAGAGTGGTCATTTTTAATGTCAATTTATTTCGTTGCTGGACTGAAAAAAAATAATAAAAATCAATGTCCCCGTTTTTATATCTTTGCTGTTCATTACTATGCACTACTGCTCATTACTCAACATTACTCCTCGGACATGCTGCTCATTTACCCCAACTAACCTGCTGTGACTGTGCTGCCATCTAGCGGTTGCCATTTTTAGCGCCCCGCACACCTCACATGATCAAACGTTTCAAATAATAGCAGTACAACGGTAAAATAGCTATCGTTTGGATACCCTTAACTTACAAGGAGATAAGCTCGTTTTGTTTACGCGTACAACTTGGTGTAGCGTGAATGACGTTAAGCGTTACTGCGTGCAGGATCGCGGTCACATGACGTCACCTTTTGCCCTGACACGTGCAGAAATAAAAGGAAACTTGCTCTGCAGGTAAATGGGAGGAGTGGTTGAGTCTGTCTGGGATACTGGGCAGTTTGTGAGGCTAGAAACAACACGCACCGTGCTGCACGTCCAGGCAGCGTTTAAAACTGAAGCGTGTACTTTACTCAATAGTTATCATTTACAAAGTTCATCTGCGTGATACTCGCAGTTGCTTCGTCAGTGTATAGTTTGTTTACTGTTAGTTAATCAAGATATACTTTTGAAAGAAATGTCCAAACTAATTTGATATTTGGTATTGCAATGTAAGAGCTAGCAGTTTATTCATGTTGCATATCGCATATGCAAAGAAATGCCATATTCCCGTTTTACTATTGTAAGTAATGTGTTGAAAATGAACAATTCCCGTTTTTTAGTTTCTGGTAGTTGCGTTTTTCCCCTAACAGAATAGTTCATGTTGTTAGTGGTTGTTTGTGCCAAATTTTGATTCGCAATTTGGTTTTCAATGAGAAAGCATGAACAAAATGCAGTTATCTGGATCGAGAAGGGTAAGAATTAACCGTACTGTTCTTACTAAAGAGAGTAGCAACGCATCGGTCAAGCGGAGGAGGTCGTCCTTCGGTGGAAACGTTAATAATGCCGAGAACAAGCTAATCCAAGGCGACCCCTGTGCATCTCACAGAAATTCAGGTGGCGATCAGTGCTCATCGCAAGAGAAAATGTCAGACAAGCCCAATTTAAGACGCCTGTGCACGTCCAGGTATGCTCACGTATCTAACACGTGTGTTGTGCAACTTATACCGCTGGATTCCAAGTCTTTGAGTGGATCATCTCCAAAACACATGGACGTAAGTTTGCGGAGCACTGGTGAAGGAGGACCAGGAACAGCTGGAAGAGGAGGTGGATGCATATCAGGTACAGGATGGCTTAAGTGATAGCCGTGGGGCATATAGCACTGTAAGCTAAAGCACCCTTTTTAATGACCGAAACTGTGACTCATCTGTATTGCATTGCATTAAAATAGGGCCAGGAGAGAAACATGCAATTATGAAATCACCATATACAGGTCCCCTCATGTATGATACAAAATAACAATATGACCATGTTATAGAATAGGTGAAAATCCCTGTAACAACTTTAAGTGGCCGCAGTGGTGTCTGTGGGTAATTTTGATTGGGGTGGCCATGGGGGGGCAGTTGTTTTTAAGGGGGAGGCCATGCCTCATCAGGTCTCTTCTATGGTTCCGCTTAGAAAATAAAATAATGCATATTTTGTCTATATTATTTTGATGTGGTGTGGCAACATATTTGCTAGTAGCAGGCCACGGCCACCTCTTAGATCTGGTCCTGAGTGGAGCATATTAAGTTGGGGAACGTCAAGGACAGCAGATAACATTGCAAAAATTCCTCTCAAACACAAACTTAAGAAAGATACTGACTAACAAAGGTTAGGTGGAAAAGTGTGTGTTAAATGAATGCATGGATGAATAGTATCGCTTGGCCTTTTTTAGAAGGTGTGTTTCTGTGAGAACAGGCTATGAACATTGTCAGTGGTGGAGAGGAGAAAACAGGTGATTTAATAAAGGCTGCATTTACTCATTACTGTTAATTTATGCAAGTTAATGCAAGCCAGACGGGCGTGTAACTCATGTTGATTGATGGTTACCAAGGCTGATTATTTGAGATTGTTCTGCATATACAGTATGATTGAGATCTGATTATCCACACAGAGTATTTAGAGGCACGGAGTGGAGTTATAAAAATTGGAGGAAGTTTGTTGCGGCACATGTTTAATGTATTACGTGGATCAAAAAAGTGCTTATTTCCATCATAGAATTAGTTTACTGATATTAAGTACATTCACTGTGTTCTCATCTACATCTGATTATGCGGTTTTTGTGTTTGGGCCAAGGAATAATGTAAACAATTATGTTCTGTTAGTATTCATTTTTACAAAATGAGTAATTAGTATAGTTTTACTGTTAGCAAATTGTTTCAAGTGCTGAATAATTCATAGGCATTAAACCCTAATTTAACATTGTTGTCTTTCAGAAACTGAAGGGAATGAAACCGTTCAGAAGCAATCCACCTTGTGCTTGAGAGATTGTTCTATCAAGAAGCAGGAAAAAAGGCTTATTAAAAGTCCGTCCTGTTTCACGTGCTGTGATGTGAAGTTTGCCCCCTCCAGGTATGACAGTCTGGCCGTAGTCAGGTCATGTGACAGCAGGGCTAAAGAAACCACCAAAAAACAAACCTCAAGAAAGCTGGACAGAAGGACAGGAAGGAATCCTGTTGTTAAACTCTGTAACATTTCAAACATTTTCAGTATCCCTGCTGATTTTTTGCATTCGAGGTGCATGTTGCCAGAGGAACTAAAACGAAAAAGCATCCACTGCTTTAAGAGAGACTGCAGTGAAGGTATGTTACTGGAGTTCTATCCAGCATCGCGTACGAGTGGTAGGGTTAACCAACCCCAGCCGGGGTTACAAGCTGAGACAAAGTCCACTCTTACATCCCAAGCCCAAAGACCTAATGATGTAGCAGATATCCTCACAAGGACTCCTTCAGGAGGGAGGTGTGACAGACATGTTTTCTGTGTTGACACGGACCCTAATGCTCATGGATACCGAATGACAAACCGAATGAGAGCGTCCAACGGATTTAGTCCTCTGATTTCCCTGCCCACTGATGTTCTAGAGTCTCATGGCATGGTTCCAGTCATCCAGTCCACAACTGTATCATCCAGTTGTGAACCAGGAGCCCTGCGTGAGCCTGGTCTACCCTCTGGTGCAGAGATGATCAAGAGAAGTGCACCAGGTACACCACCGAATCGGCAAGATGCACATGAGGAAAGCAGTCTGTTGATAGCAGGTGGTGGTCTTGCTATACGGACTATGCATGATCGGTCTGCGGAATGCAACCGGGATACCAGTTGGGAAGGGGAAGGAGAACTTGACTGGGACATGACTGAGACTTTCTCTTGCCAAAGAACGACCCCATACCGAGGATCACTGTCCTGTGCGCGTACATATATCTCATGGCCTTTTCAGAAGTTGCAAGGATCTGGAAGGGGATTCACAGACACCAGCACTCTACCCCTGATGCACGCAAAAGCCGAAAGCGCTCCTGTGACTGACGTTCCTGCCAAGTTCAGAGCTCCTGACTTTGCTAAAGCTGTGGAATCGGTAACAGCAGAAGGCCCAGCTAGTGGTACAGAAGTCTGCATGGAACCTGAAATGCTTTCTGAAATGAAATTGGGTCTCCGAGAGGACGGTTCTGAATCCGTAAAGTTAGATGAAATGGCAGCCAAACCGGCCCTGCCAGTTATTTCCTTACAAACAGAACCCCAGGGCAGTTCTGGAGGCTGTGGTCACCGGTCTAACACCCTGGATTACAAGGAGCAGAAAAATGGAATCTGTGAGCCCGAGAAGGTTACAGGTGGACATTTCTGGGAGATGAGTGTCACACAGAAGGTGAAGCTCCAGTGTTTCAAGATCCCTCTGAAGATGGACACAGACCAACCTCAGTTCCATCCTTCTAAACAGTCTGGTGGTGTCGTCACACCATGCAGAGCGGCAGCTGGCACCAAAGCACTTTCCTCTAGCCCAACATGTACAGGAAGACCTCCTGGCGTGAAGTCAAGGCCCCTTGCTTCACCAGAGCGAAGCCGGACTTCACCGCTTAAGGTTCCTGCTGGCTGCGATAGTGATGGCAACACCAGCCTGCTCTCTGAAGATGAGGCCGGGGACTGCGTGCACCCATTGGACGGCGTCATCATGTGTGAGATAAAGGACTCTTGCAGCGCTCCGTACCGACAGCCTCCTTCCCTGGGATCCAACTCCAGAGTGGAGGGGGGGACAGAAGATGCAATGGACGTGGTCAAAGCATATGAGCAGGACGCCATCGTCCTGGATGTGATTCAGGATGACCCAGAATTGTTTGGCACAATAACAGAGGAACTCGTGTTTGGACAGCAGAAGAAACCAGAGAGACCACTGCATGCTAAGAAAGGTCACCACGGAAACACTGCAAGAACCTGGAGGAGAATAATCTGGGATAAGAAGGAGAGGTGGGTCTCTTTGCCGTTTCTCATTTCTTAATATTAGTTCATGCCTTCCAGGTTGATTACAGAAGCTTTTTTTTTCCCTGAGACTGCTGTTGTGAATTTTTATCAAAGTTAATCCTTATTGGGTCTAGCTTTACCGAAGGCCCAGATCCAACCCAGAAGTACACAGATAAGGGAGCCTTCATGCTTGATATAAACGGTAAATGGCATTTTATATTTTACATGGAGCTTATATATATTTAGCACTGTTTAGTTAAGAAACTTCAACTGCTCAGATTTTAGCTACTAACAGTGTAGGCTGATTGTTGGTTTCAGAAGTACCACCAGGTGCATTGTGGTAGCAGAATAGTTTAATTCCCCCCATGAACCTCACTGAGATGGATAGATGGCATAATTAGTGAATGTTTACTTTACAAGGTGCCTTTTTAAATATTTCAGGAGAAACTAACAGTGAGACAGTGGTAAGTGATGGCCAACCCTCTAACACCACGGCTGGTGATGAGCGCCACCTGCTGGCAGAAGAGGTTAGATAACGTGTATCGTTAGTCATAATTATTGGCCACTGTGTGGGTCTCTGTGTTTCTGTTTATAGAGTATAAGTTTTGTATGGAAACACTAATGAAGTAGTTATGAAATGTGTTTAACACACCTACAAAAATGTGATGGTCCAGTGTGATTGATGGTTCTTTGCTCATTGACTGCTGTAAATCCTTCTTACAGTAATATTGCTTCTGTTTTGATTACATTACGTGCTTTATGCACCTCATCCATAAAGCTGTCACTTATCTGGAGGTTCCTACATGGGGTATAATTAATCGTACGAGTCAGGTTCTCTAACACTGTTGATACCCCACATCCCCGTTTGGGCGAAGGTAGAGTTTTATATGAACAGAGGTCAGACCATCTTGTAAGGAAGAAACGTGATGTGAATCCCAATGAACGATGAATTCACCACCCCCCCACCCAGAGCAAAGCGGGCCCCACCGATGATGGAGCAGGCGAATGGTTATGGACGGATTTCATGACCAGGTACATACACCAACGTGTCTGACATGCCTGGAGTCATGTCTCCTTGTTCTAAAGCTACCCTCGTGAAGTTCTCTATGTCGCTTTTTATAGTTTCCAGGAAGAGCAGTCGAAGATGCATCCGGAAACCTTTGCTCAGCGAGCCGTGAATTGCACCGCACAGGGGGCCCCCGGCGGCGGCTTCTCAGGCGGGTGGCTTCATCTTGGCCCCATTGATGCACCATTGTGGTAAATATATCAACAAATGTACAAAAAGTTGATTGATTTTTAATCATCATTATGACTACAGTGAACTGTGCCGAGAGAGAGACCTCCACCACTAGGGGGAGCACTCCCAACACAGCAGGTCCAGTAAGTAAGAGCTAGTGGCGTTCCTTCAGACTCGAGGTGTGTGAGGACGCTCGGCTAGCTCCGCTTCTGTCTTACCCCTGCAGGTAAGTGGTCCTCCTGATCGTGACGTTTACTGCAAGTATTACTTCAGCAGCAAGCACATGTGCTTCAGGAAGGTCTGCTGGTTCCTGCATGTGCCTCTAGATGGCGATGAGCAGGTAAGCTTGGCTCGTTACATTTTTTTACTGTTTTAAGGTGTAAAACAGAATATAAAGTGCTGTCTTCTGACTGTTGCAAGGTCTTTTACCGCCATAGATGGTCAGAGCTGTGTTTACACATCGCTTGTTAATGGCCGTGTCTTTGCAGTTCTGCACTGAAGTCATGATTAGGTTCAGCAGAGATGCAAATCAGTCCCTCTTACAGCGTGCAGGTAAGGACTCCCCACGGAGGGTCATGAGGTCTCAGAGTTACTGGGGGCTGTATGCATAAGGTACTTAGTAGGGCTGGGGGGTAACACTACTTGACAGGGCACAAATACTTAGTAATTACTCAGTTACTACTGGAGTAAATTATGAACAAATCATGGACAATGAGAGATCAGTGTTTCACTTGTGTTATTCATTACTTGTTCCTTTAGAGATCAGTATGTAACTAAGACTTAGTTTATGTTTAATTAATACATAATATAGTATTATACTATTACTTATTTGTGCCCCGTCAAGTAAAGTGTTGGTGGGCTGTGAATTTCCTACTAGCCCAAGATACAATATTCATTATGCCAGAATTAGGATTCGATACATCACAATATTACCATTGTATGATGGTTAACACCCCAATATTGAAATAATGGAACTAATAGATTTAAAAACAAATTTAATTAACAGGCATTAACGCCCTTTGACTACTGAGGATGAGTAAGTGTCCTGAATGCAGCTGTTGCACACTTCAACTCCCAGTTACATAAACTATGTATTACTTTGTCTATACATAAACTGCACATTTGTTTAAAACAGCAAATGTTGGGGGGAAAACATAGAAAGAAACATTTCATGTGTACCTGAGCACTTCCTAAGTTTGACACTTGACAGCATAGTAGTGCACTTAGCACAGGATACAGAAACAGCACGTTTTTAATCAGCAAATGATGAAAAAATGTAAAGTAAAACATTTGACTTAAAAGGCGCTGCAATGAATGTATAAATCAACACAAAGGTTCGAAATATTGATGAAAAATCATGACAAACTGAATCACATTATATTGATAAATTGCAGTACAGATGCTCCCCCACTTACTTACTTCCTACTACTAGCTCGCAAAGCGAATTGGTCGATAAGCGAGAAGCCGCCCCTTGTCGATATTTCAAGTATACTGTAGGCTACTAGAATTGGGTTTGTGTCAACCATTTTTAGATAAAGTTTTAATGTCGCCCTTTCACCATTTATAACATTTCTAGTATATTTATAAATGTTCATACAGTAGTGTACTGTATAATGTAATAAACAGTACACTGTTTTCTCCGTATGTGAGATGTAAAAGTCTGTGAGTGAAATTGTAATAAATAAAACACAGAAAAGATCTGTTATCTAGCATAGCAGAGTTACACCAAGCTGACTGGTAAGGGCTGTCGTTAGATATCTGCTCCGACGGCCGTGCTGATGACATGTTGGTTATTCTGGTTGTCCAGCTGCTGCCGCTCTTCCCCTTTTCCAGCTGCTGTGTTTGTTAGTTACTACCAGAAATGTCCACCTGGGATCCATTTTGACCTGCAAGCTTTGAAACTTCTCCTGTCGGCCCTGTTCAAACACGGCATCATCAAAGACGTGCTCTCTGTCCTGCGGGTTCTCACGTCATACAGAATTCTGGTAAGATACTTCTGCCGTAACAGGAAATGCGCTCATATGTGATACGGTTTAAGCTGTAAACCACTTTTATAGCGGCTTATTCAGCCAGGTGATTCCTGTAGACTGTAATACTTTGTTCATATATTCCCATGATGTTTTAGTTAGTCTAGGGGCTTGCATCACGAAGCTGAATAGCAAGATTACTTGCTGGATTTAAGGTAGTCTGGGCTAAATGTAACTGAACAAAGGCAACGTCCATTTAAACTGTGGTACTTTAAATCTGTTACTTAGCTAGCTCAAAAACGCAGCTTCGTGATACAGGCCCCAGCTCTGTGAAGGTATGATCCATGCCTTGGTCTAACCGACCCACCCTCGCCCTGTGATGTGTGTCCCTCTACAGCCACCGTCGGAGTTCATACTGGCGTTGTTTGATCACGTGAGTCAGTGTTGCCTCCGTGTCGCGACCGCAGACCTCATGGATGTCACGTCCATGGCAAGTGCGCCCCCCCCCCGACGTCGGCCCCGCGCCCTCGCGTGCCAAGGCTCCCTGTACCGCCCGTGACCGTGCTGTCGTTGCAGTGTGTGGACGCCGGTCTGCCCTTCACGCCCGCCGACTTCCAGCACATGCAGCGCTGCCTGGAGCTGCTCGGCCTGCCGGCGCCGCAGATGAACGGCTTCCTGGCCTTCAAGCTCCGGTCCGTATTTGTGGGGGGGGGGTGGTGGGTGGGGGGGGGGCTGTGGGAGACCCAGGGTCTCATTCACTTCACGTCTCCACCTATAGGGGCCTGGGGACAGACGCATGGAAAGTCAGTGGGGAGGTGCAGCTGGCCATAGCAGAGGTGGAGGTGATTCAACACACGCCTTGGAGCATATTACTGCTGTCTATCCATCCACCAATCCAGCAATCAAAACATTCATCCATCAATCATCAGTCCATCTTCCATAGTTATTTATCCAGTGTAGGGTCTCCCTGTTCCAGTTAGCTCGCAGTACGCGGCAGGGGAGCACCCTGGATGGGGATCCTAGTCCACTGCAGGTTACACACGGACACTTGCATACAGTCATTCACACACATATTGGGCAGTTCAGAGACACCAGGTCACATGGATGCAGGGAAATCCCAGATTAGGCCTGAGATGAATCCCAGATTAGGCCTGAGATGAATCCCGGATTAGGCCTGAGATGAATCCCGGATTAGGCCTGAGATGAATCCCGGATTAGGCCTGAGATGAATCCCGGATTAGGCCTGAGATGAATCCCGGATTAGGCCTGAGATGTATCCCGGATTAGGCCTGAGATGGATACGATGGATCCTTGAATAATACTGGCAGACCTGACAGATCCCACAGGATGGCGCTGTATGCTGCTAGATTGAGACCTCCTCCAGTCCATTTGGACCAGGCTTCTCTCCCTGACTGCCCAACACACGCCCTCTGTCTGTCTGTCTGTGCCCAGCGCTGCAGGGAGCAGGGGGATTGGACCAGGATGGGCACCGTCTTCTCCAGCCTGTGTGCATCCCAGCACAGCCTGGCAGAGCTGCGACAGCTGAGCGGCCGCGTGGCCCTGGCTCTGCTCAAGGACTCGGCCGCCGCCCCGCTGCCCTTCGCCCAGTTCGCGCAGGCCGGTCAGCCCCGGCTGCCACGCGCTTTGGCGCCTGCCTTTCCCAACACTTCTCACAATATGAATGATTTTGTGCCAAAGTTACCATGAAAAATCCTTGTCTCTTTGTTTTATGCTTATACATTTTATACTGTTGGGAATGTTGCACAGCCAGTATGGAGAAAGTATATTGTTGTAAATTGATTCCTTTATGATTTAAATATTTCACAGTTTTATAAGTGTCTGATGTGGAAGATGACAAGGCACAGTTCCACTGAGATTGCAAGCTTGATTAGTTTGGGCTAATGACCCTGCTGATTTGGTTCCGCAGTCTGCCAGGGCAGCTCTGCCAACGGCCTTATCAACACTCTGATTGGCCGAATCGGGGTTTCCTTGATGTTCCGGTACTACGGTGCGAAGCAGTGGCTGAAGGTGAGCAGAACCCAGTGCTCTGGCCCCACGTAGGGACTCCTTTCCGGATGGTTCTTCAGAGCCACCCCGATGGCGATCCGCTTCTGTTCGCTCTCGGGTGTCTGCGGTTCTGTCCTCAGGGTGGTCCGTGCAGTTCTTGTGCAGGTTTAGTTCTCCGAGTTCTCACACAGGGCAGGCAGCTGCTGGACACCCTGAAGGACTTGAACATTAACTACTCCATGCTGAATAGCCTGTTTGGCAGCGAGAGCGGCGCGTCCCAGGGCCGCACGGTCAGCGTGGCCGTCGAGCTCCTCCTGAACAGCGGCAGCATGGAGAGCGCTCTCCAGCTGCTCAAAGGTAGGATGGCACCCCTGTAACTGAACATCACCCTGGTTGTGATTCAGCTGGTCCGCATTAATTCTGATTTGCTGTTTTTGTGTCTCTGTGCGCTAATCGTGGCTCTGTCAGTCTGTCTTTGAATCCCCAAGAGTAGGGGGTCATATTTCACTCCCCTCGAGACGCAAATCCGCTGCCTGTTTCACTATTTTTGGCTTTAATCACGGGAATTATATGGATCGTGAGTTATATTCCTTTAACTTCAAAGAATACAGTTTCAAGTTTAATGTCTCTAGCTGAAATTCCACGTATACTGCATGAAGGACAGGCCTTGTCTGTCCAAGAGAGTGGGGCTTTTATCCAGGGGCAGTGGAGGGGCTATGCCCCCCCACAGCAAAATCTACTGAGGGGACATATTATTCAGGCCAGGGACCCAAGGTGACATCATGCCAAGGGCCTGATTTTATCACACGGAAAGAGTGCAGCTTTCAGACCAACTCTGGCCTTTCTGTCAGTCACTGGGCCTGACACTGCGACCATAAGTTACTCTTATTAGAGTAACGAAAGCTGTACTCTAGCTAAGGGCAGGAAGTTCGTGCTCCACTTCATTGGAGAATTAGGGCCCCATGAGTATTAAACTCCAGAAAAAAATCCCCAAACTGCGCTGTCACAGATAACGACTGGTTGAGCGGCTCCTCCCCGCGGCCTTGTGATGCCAACACGACGCAGATCCGCCAGGCCGTACTGTGCCAGCTGGCCGACAGCTGCGTACAGAAGGGCGTCCACCGGGTGGCGCTAGAGGTGTTGACCAAGTTACCAGGCCTGCAGGATCAAGCAGGTGAGGGACATGCTAGCCACTAAGATGCCCGCTTGATTTTTATAGACTTGCCACTGCTAGGGTTGGGTATCGTTTGGGGTTTTTTCGATACCGGTGCCAAATCGATACTTTTAAAACGGTACCGGTGCCTGAACCGATACTTTACAAAAGCCACAAAATGATGGTGGATGACTCAAGAATACATTTGTATTGAACAAAAAATTGAATGCTTAAAATTGAACAATATATTAAAAGTTTAAAGTATATATGAATATATATGTAAATACAAAAAACAACAAAACATAAGCCACCTATGTAATGTTAATTTACCATTACGTTAGCCTACTACTAACCTGCGGAAAGGTTGCTGTCCTCATCATAATCGGTGGACTCCTTTTTGCTACGGTTGGTATGACTGGGGCTGGGGTTATCCACACCGATCTTGCCAGCTGTTGTCCGCAAGCTGTCAAGCACGGTGCATCCCTCTGCTTTTAAGTTTATTCCGTGTACCGTCAAATGTTTCATTAGATTTGACGCGTTTCCCCCTTTACACGCAACTGCTGTAAAACATTTGCTGCACGCCGCGGTGTTGGAATCCTTTCTTGTGAAATATAGCCACACTTTCGACTGTTTAGTTTTAGGCATTTTAACAAAAGTTGTTTGATTTAGCAAGCTAAGATAGCGGTAGACCACCTGCTGCCGTCAGAGCAAGTGTAACGTTAGTTGCTGCATTCACGCGCATCTCGGATGGTCTCATTTCCTGATGATGTCACGTGTGTGTTGATGAATCTTATGCTTATTACAACGGTGTCATCATAGCCCCAGAGAACAAATATTTCAGTCGACATTTCAGGCATCTAAGTGGCACCGAAATTCGCGTTTTGTTTCGGTCCGGTACATACCGGTTATATAGGTACCGGTGCCGTATTGGCACCGGTTTTTGGTACCCAACCCTAGCCACTGCATTGTATAGATATTATAATTAAGTTTATTATTAATAAAGCATGTTGCCAATAGTGAGTATTGCTGAGCGTGTTTAATGGTGTGTGATACGCTGGTTTATAGAGCAGTATAGTGGATCTGAAGTCTGCAGCTTAGGCCCTCAAACCCCGCAGAACCTGGAGTTTCTGTTTCATACCCGAAAGCGTATTTTGGCCGCCAGTTACTCTCTATTTATCTCTGGCATCCCTGCGGCTGTCCAGCTCCCGTCCGGTCTGTGATCCCTCTGCCTCCGTTTCAGACCCGGCCGCCGCATCCCAGCATAGCGAGCTTTTCAACCGACACCTCAGCTCCTGTATGGAGAAGCAGAACTTAACGGTGGCATCTGACTCGGTGGAGTTCATGTTCGCCAAGAGCGTTTCCGTGGATATGCGTCTACTGCGGACGCTCATCCACAAGCTGGGGAAGCAGAACGTCTGGCTGAAGGCTCGTTCCCTCTTCAGATGTAGGCACCGGCCTCATCAGACGCCCACGTGGTGCTCATGGGTTCCATAACTAATTCTAGTTCATGTTCATAATTCTAGCTATGTTCAGTCACAACTATTATACAGGTGTGCTAGAGATGGGTTAAGTGGGGATTTGAAACCCACAGCTAATAGAGTTGTAGTATAGTTCCTGTCACAAGGAATTTAACCCACCTTTTGGGTGTCATGTGGCTGGGTTCCATTGAGTTAAAACAGTGGTTGATAGTGTTCAGTAACCCCACCCACTGTGGTTTGTTCCCATGGTAATCTGTATCCATGCCGATTACATGTTTAACATTTGACTTTGTGTAACGTGCTTAACAAAGCTATGGGAATGTAGCAATTTTCCCTGAATGACATGCTGCTGTCCTCCAAG
Source organism: Paramormyrops kingsleyae (assembly GCF_048594095.1). Lineage (NCBI taxonomy): Eukaryota > Metazoa > Chordata > Actinopteri > Osteoglossiformes > Mormyridae > Paramormyrops > Paramormyrops kingsleyae. The sequence continues at coordinate 28,451,003 of NC_132805.1, forward strand.
GTGCCTTATCCATGGGGTGTTACCCCCCAGCCCAGGTGAACCCCTACTGTAGGCTCCTGCCGATCCCCTATTCGCTTACCGAGGTTGAGATGGCCATAGCCATCGAGATGTTCATGGTGTCCAACGCAGACGAGATCCATGACCCATCGCAGGTCCCTCTGCAGGTCGTGTTGAGAAGGTGAGTGTCGGCGGCACCCCCTGGTGTTTGGTTGGACTCCCTGTGGCGTTGCTGGCCTGTGCACTTGTCTGTATGTCTCCCAGGAAGGAAGGCGCGGAGCTGGCCAGCGACGGTGACTACAATACGGCGGGGAACCGCCTGCTGTTCGCTGGCCAGATAGCCAACCCCAAGCTGGTGATAAAATACGCCACCGTCAACCCATCTCAGGAGCAAGTCTTCACGCTGGACCCGCTGTCCGTTCGCAAGTGGCTGACCCAGAACATGAAATGGGCGAACAGCATCTGGCGTGAGACCGGCGATGACCCGGCAACTAGTGACTGCCTCTCCGGTTAGCGACATTTTAGAAAAGGCAGGAGAAGTGTACATAATTATTTGTATGTACCTAAAATAAGATTTTTTTAGGAAACATTCAGCAGCTTGATTCAGTCAAAAAGGTTGGACTTACATTTACTGAAAGGTTAGAAATATGTTTACCTTTTAACAACCTGTTTTCTTTTACACAGCAAGATATTTATACTGGATCTTGTTGCTCTTGTTGAAAAGAGATTTCATGTATATAGTTCAACTGTGTTAACTGACTGGGTTTCATGTGTGTGCAGTTACTGCACTTTATTTCAGAAATAAGGACTGAAAGATATCAAGTGTTCAGTGGTTGACTTAGACTTAAAATGTAAATGTTAATTGTAATTAATGTTGTTTTTCTTTACAAGTACTGAGAATTTCAACCTAGATGCGTTGTTAAAGATTGACATTATTGCAGATTAAAACGAAACACTTTGTTTAAATATGTGTAATTGTTTGGGTAACGTTTGAGTATTAAAAACTATTATAAAATTGAAGCAGTTTCAGCATATTCAAATGATCTGTTTGTGTTTTTTTGTGGGTTTTAAATTAATCTTTTATTTTACTTAAGTTTTTTTTTTACTTATTTTACCTAAGTGCATAATCCCTGCACCCATGTTCAATGTCGGTGTATCCGGATCCTGTCCTGTTACCGTGAATCGCGAAGAATATGAAACGTCGGTTTTCACACCAGACATGCGTAGTTAAAAATTATTTTAAAGCACCTCTAGACTTGTAGGGAGCTGCAACATCCGTGCATGTACGGCAGATTAAATCCTTCATCCTTATAGGCGCCATTGTACCATAACAACGGTTATCGCTGCTCGTAAGATCCGTCACGAAAATTTTTAATATCCTATTAAACGTGAAATATATAGCTTGGGAGCAATGGATAAAATGTAGTTTTATGATTAGATATTCGACAAAAAACAGTGTATTACATTTTCCTTAAAAACTCGTCACTCGGGATATGGGCAGGGTTCATTCCCATACAGTTACGCCACTCACACTAATGGATTTAAGTTTATTCTTGTACAGTCACCCCTTTCACATCCAAGGGAGTGAAGTTCATTCCCATGCAGGTGACGAATTGACAACAAGCGGTGCTGCCTCACCATGCGAATTCCGAATGACAGAGCCGTATATGACTGTATATGAGCGCCAACCGGAAGAATAGCGCCGGAGGAAATAACATCCTATTTACAATGATTTTACCCTATGGGTTTCTAAATAAATTACTTCGGGCTAAAATAACACAAGCGATCTAACAGCATTTCACTTTTTATACAAAAAAGACCAAATGGAAGGTAGCGGTGTTTGCAGTTGTGTTGTTTACATTGAGGGAGCAGCTGCGCAGCATGACTGACGAACACGACCAGAGCTCGGCCCGATGCGGGGAGCGATTGTTTTAGCCTGCTTTAACTAAACGTGTGTAAGCAGACGTGGAGCCGTAAGGAGTGCAGTGGTGGGCGTTCATTACAGTCAAAACTCAGTTTTACTGGCGCTGCAAGGCAGACAGTATAGAGTACGGAGGTGTCTGGTTTCTGGAAACGCGTTAATTTCTGTCTGCCTGGAGGAGTCTGCTGTCCCTGCTGTGTTCATCTCCAGTATTTATAGGAATGTGACAGATAGAGCAATGCTCGTGTACTCCAAGGTTACGGTGCAAAGGTTACAGTATTACCAGTGTTTCTATGCCTGTCACGCTTTAATCTGACCTCGTGATTCAAACCGTGGCTGAATACCAGCATTTTTCAGAAGTTCAAAGGTGTAAACAGTCCAGCGAAGTCTATCGCCGCATTCCCATCCAGGAAAAACTGCTGTCGTCCGTGCTGTCCGTGCCCCGTCGGTGGACCACGTTGCTGGTGAGAAACCTGCACTGATTTCCTCAGAGCAGCTCAATCACCTGTAGATGCGGGAGGGGACGGGATGTCTATGATCTCCTTTCTGCGCCGTGCCTTTAGGTGCGTATCTTAGGCCGATCGTTCATCCACAAAATGCATTGATTTTACCTGTAGATTCAGACATCTACGTTTTAAATTAAATGGATAAACAGATAACTTAAATGTATTTATTTGTCACTGCTTCTCATTAAAGCCATATTTAACATGAAGTATGCTTATATTTTCTGATGGTATATAGTGTACATCTCAAATAAAGTTGTATTGATTCATTTGAAGCTGGGGATATGAGCATGCCGCTTTTGCCCTAATCCGTTGACCTGCGTGATGACGGCACCTAAGTCATTCCCCCACATCAGATCCCCAAAAGCTCAGACTGGGTCTCAAATAAGCAGCTTTTCCCTCTAAGGCTCTGTCTCCAGGTAACACCATTCCTTGCATTCCCTCTCTCCCACCCAGGCTGTGTGGCATTCCCGCTATGACTCCGATGTTCCAGCAGAGGGCGTTCTCCGGGGCGGATGCCATCAATGCACTGCGGCCTTTTTACTTCGCCGTGCACCCAGATTTTTTTGGTCAGCACCCCAGGGAACGGGTAAGGGTGCTCCGTACTGAAATGCCATCCGGGAGCCAGGAGGACCTCAAACAGGGCAGGTTTTTGAGGGTCTCTAAGGACATGAGTCTGAGACCTTTGCAGTTCTGGCCGGATTAGTTCCCTCTGGCCTATGTAGTTAATAAATTCAGCCTGAGCTCCCATCGCTGTGCAGAGGTCCATCAGCACAACGTCTCAATGTCTGAGAGCTTCCTTCAGCTTAAAGATAAGAGAAAATGTTCTTTTCAGTGCACCCAAAAGCAAAGATGTACTTGTCATCTGTGAGCTGTTTTTGAAGGCCAAAGATCATGTCAAGAATTAATGAGTCAATTTCAACAGCAGCCTTAGCATTAAGAAGCCTCTCAGCAACATCTCCAGTATATAATGCCATCGGCTTCAGAATATTGCCAAGATCCACAACACAAATTCTTATAATAGCTGTTAAGTGCCTCCACAGTCTGTCTCCCTGCATCTTTCTAACACGGCTGTAATTTCCCTCCTCTGTTTGTAACCACCCCCAATCCAATCTAATTATGAGATGTCATCTTAAAGTAATTTTTGCTATGAAGAAGTATCTGTTTTAACTATACTGTATCTTTACAGCACTTTCTCAACACCAGCATGTGGCGCTGTTTTTTTTTACTCAAACTGTTTATTGTTTTACTGTGGTTTAACTGTGGTTTCTCTTATGCCATGTTCTGATCTTGTTTTAGTACTTTTGTATTGTAAAGCACTTTATATGATGCATAGCTAGAAGTACTTCAAACAAAAAGATACTGTCTTACAATAAACAGTGAAATGATGGTGCAACATTCATAATAATTTACGTTTAATTAATAATCATTCAGTAATAATTAAAGTAATTTCAATTAAAAGAAATGTTAGTTTCATTAATTATGTATCCCATGCAGGGTCATATTGAACCCACCCTCACTCTTATTTAAATTCTATTTCTTTATAGGAAGTGAACGAAAACTCGCTCAAACGGCTCAATGGCTATTTGGAAAATCTGGAGAAACCCGGTTCCCGCTCGCAGAAACCTGCCAAGCTGACGTTCTACGTTAGAGACACATCAGACAATAAGAACGATTCACGTGCGGCAGGTAACTCTGGCCCTGTCTTGTGTGTCTTGGCCAATACTGTACACTTTAATACCAAAGACACCTGCCGCAGCCTGGGTTAACTGACTTGCCTTGTTCCCTGATGGGCTGCTTTAGTTACTTAAAGGGGGTTTTCAAAATGAACATCCCTGTGTTACTCGTGCCTGAGTCTGTTTTCACCGTCAGACAGCCCCAGCTTTCGCTCCGTGAGCTTCACCCTGCACACCAAGGATGTCCTGAGCACCGTTGTGGACGTGCTGAGGTTCTGCAGCTTGTCCGTGGAGCACCTTGAGGAGCTAAAATCCTGCTCGGAGCAGGCCAAGTCCTACCCCAAGGCTGGAGAGCAATTCTACAGGCCCATTAAGTGGGATAAGAGCTACTATATCTTCACGGGCTTCCGGGACCCAGAGCAGGAGCTGGAACAGGCCAAGAGGGTGGAGACCAAGCTGAGGTGCTCTGCCAGGGGACGCGGAAAACGCCACATAATAGTTTCTGGGTTTTTTTTTCCTAGCAGATTAGATTACTCTGGCTTTCCCGGACATCTGTAAATCTACATGCTTTCATGCTTGGAGAGACATTTGAGGTGGCACTCCTTGATCTTTTTTCTGATGCACGTCTCCCTCCAGCACGTGGCTGAGGAACAACGAGGCGGCGGCTGCGAGGAAACAGGAGGACAGCGAGCCGCGGCGGGAGGAGCTGCAAAGGCTGCGGGAGGCGCTGTGCCGGAAGCTGGGCCTCACCGACATCAGGTGACCCTCACACTCAGAGTCACGGGTCTAAATCTAAGATTTCTTGAGCACAGTTTGCAATTGTTCACATGAAAGAATAATTTGAAACGGTTTAAAACAACAAAACTGAAACGTTTAGGGTGAAAGCTGCACACTTTATAAGGATCACAAGGAAAAGTTAGGGACCCCCTGTACAAGATGGATATTTCTAATACCTCTCCTTCACAAGACTCCTTTGTTGGGTTCGGGTTTGAAGTGTGGTCAACACCTGCAATACTCCACTTTCCTGCAGGTGGCAGCGAAGTTGGGGAGTCGCTCACAGATGCTGCCAGTTGCAGAGTTTAAGTCGCCTGTCACAGCAAAGTCCTGACTCGCTGCATAACCTACAAGGTAACAGTAGAGGGCGCCAATTCCCCAAACAAATGATAATTGCTGTAAAAATGATATACAGTCAAACCTCGGTTTGCGAGTAACTTGGTTTCTGAGTGTTTTGCAAGACGAGCAAAATTTTAAAATAAATTTTAACTTGATAAGCAAGCGAGGTCTTGCAATACGAGTATTACGTATATGCTTTGTCTGCCGAGCGTCACGTGATCACAACTGAGCCAATGGTTCTTCTCTCTCTCGCTGCGGGTTTGTGGGTAATCTTTTCCCATGCTTGGTTTCAGTCGGTGTGCCTCACTCGTATAGTCAAGATTTAGTAGAAAAGCACCACCCGAATAAGGGTGTAGCAATGTGAGTGATGAATCTGTTTAACGACAATGCAATGTCCACATTTCCGCAAAATCGAAAAGGAGGCAAAAGCGGCTGTCATTGGATGGGTTCCTTGTTAAAGTCGCACAAAAAGAAAAAGATTCCAGTGAGCCAACAGATAGCAGTGATTCCGTTAGTTACAGTGAAAGTCGTCCTACAAAATATCCCTCCTCTTCTCCTCTCTCTCATCTCTCTCACACCATCCACGATTCTTTTCAAATGTAAAGTGCAGGTTAATCTGTTTTATGTATTTTTACTTCATATTTTGTATTAATAATTTTTATATGAATAATTTTAGGTTGTGGAACGAATCATCTGAGTTTCCATTATTTCTAATGGGAAAATTCGCTTTGATATACAAGTGCTTTGGATTACGAGTACGTTGATGGAACGAATTATGCTTGCAATCCGAGGTTTTACTGTACATTTGTGATGCCCTTAAAACAGGAAAACTATATCCAGATTTTATGTACATGTTTTAAAGTATCACATTTTCAGTGCTACTTTTTAGTATAGTATGATTATGAAATTATTTGTGGTCAGGAAATAGATTTAGAATGAAATCGTGTAGTTAATGTCAGGCATATATAAAAACCAGCAGTGTGTGTAATATTCCCTCAAATTGCTGTCTTATAGGACACACACTTGTATTTGCTGACCAATCAGGGATGAACGCTTCTGGACATGTGATGCTGGGAACCATGGATGTCCATCACCAATGGTCAAAAGTGAGACACATTTATTCTTGTGAAAAATCAGTCACATTTTGCTTTACTTTCATATACATGAGGTTAACGTGGCATTTATCACATGAAAACATCTCAGTTCTGTGGCGGGGCCTCTGGGTTCTCTCTTCATGTAAGCCCACAGTAAGTCTTGGGACAATTGCTTAATTCTGTAACAATGTTGCAAATTCATTCGTTTCATAACAAACGTCCATTGACAAGCATTGATAACGTATCTTCCGCACAGACATTTTCTTTTTATTAAGTGTCACAATTTTGTGACTGACTCATTAAGCTGCCGTTTTGCTATTAATTGCAGTTGTCAGTGGCTCCCAAAGGGATACTTAACACAAATGTTTGGTGCTTTATGTTACTGCAAAGGTGCTACTAATTAAAAACTACCCAAATGAGACTGCTTTCAATAAACTTTTTAACTCTGAGCTCTTTTATAATTATAATTTGGGTTTCAATTTATTATTACTTGAAATGAAGATATTACCTAAAGGTACTGATTGTTTCTATTTTGATATATGTATTTTTTTAAACAAAAGAATAAAGTCATGATTTATTGGTTATAAACAAATCAATTTGCAATATATTTACTGAATTAAGCAAGCATCCCAAGACTTTCTGTGTGCTGTTTATGCAGCTTTTCCACATCCAAAGCAATACAAGAGACTATGTTTCTTTCACGCATTTACAGATATTTATTTATTCATAAAAATGAGGTACAGGTGTGAGAGCGGGTCAGCCAGCTTCCTGGAGCATTTGTTGTTGAGGGCCGAGCTCAAGGGTCCAAAGGTGATGATATCAATCTTCTGACCTCGAGATTCAAACCCACAAGCAGAGATCCCTGAGCCGCTGAACTGCCCCATTCCCCCCCCCCCCAGCTCTTTCAGCGGTTGCCCAGCTACGAGGCTGTCCTGCAGCAGGCCGACTGGCTGAAGGACAGGATCAGCCTGCTGATGGGCGGCATCCAGGTGGTCCACATCGAGAGGCTCGGACCCGTGCTGCCCCTGCAAGACCACTACAGCACCCTCAGCACCTTCCACAAGCGGCTACTGCCTCAGCGACCAGCCCTGCACCCCCGCAGCCTACAGGGCCTCACCATGACACTTGAGAAGTGAGCGCCCCCTAGAGGCCCAGCCCTCTAATTTCATCCAGCAATCTGGTATAATGCTCAGGTACACTTGACTTTTGGGTTGCATGACCTTAGGTAAACCGGGGAACCGGAAGGTAGGGGACACCCAGTGCTGGTGAATTAGACCCCAGTTCCCCCCGACTATGTGAGTTTGGCCTGGTGGAGTCACAGCAGGCCACAGATCAGTATCAGGAGGTTGTGGGATCGCAGCTCCCCCTTAAACCTACCTCCCTCTGCAGTGACTGCTCCAGTCCCCGGCTGCACGAGCTGGGCCATTTCATCATCCCCACGGTATGTGACACTGATGAGCTGCCGGTCTTCCTCCTCAGCCGAGCCCAGGAAGCCCGGAGACTCGTCCAGGACAGAGAGCAGTGAGTGTGCCCCCACATACCGGCCTGTCAGCGCCATGGTCCCCGGAACCACTGCGCTTAGCGCCAGGTCTCTGTCGCCCCCTGCAGGCTGGAGGCGGAGGAGCGGGACATGGTCCAGCGATGCCTGGGCTCACTGTCGCTGCGCAGTCTCCGCAAGGAGCCGAGCGTTAGCAGCAGACGCATGATCCCCTGCTGCCTGCGGCTGATGGAGCAGCGGCTGCCCCAGCTGCAGGGTCTGCGTGTCTGCATATCTCACTTCTACTCCGTCATGCAGGACGGGGACCTCTGCATCCCTTGGGATTGGAGGGGCTGAGGGGGGCCCCCAGAGACTGGAGGGGCCAGTCGTTTAAGGATGCTCTTAGAAGAGGTTCATAGGAAGCTAAACCAGCAGTGTTTCCATGGTGACACTGTCCTGTCGCCTCTCTGTATTCAGGATGGACGTACAGCCTTGGCTGGATGCAGGAACAGACATTTGTCAGCAGTGCCCAACACATCAGTCTGTTCCTTCATCACATCCTGGTTAACATTTGAAGAGAGACCTGTCAGTGCGTACAGACTGTGCACAGCGCCCCCTATGGCTCACAATGCTGCTGTTTTCCTGTATCAGGGGCCTCATCAGCCCCTCCCCCAATCACATGAAGCGCACCCTTATACCTGCGTAGTCAGGAGTATGTAAGTATTACATCTGTGCTCACAGACCATAGTGAACCAGCTGACCTCAGTACTGATGCAGTCCTGCTGCCAGATCATGGGTCTTTGCCCTGCTAAACCCACATAAGCTTCATACCAGGCTCAGTATTTTGGACGTACAGGTCGCGTCCCATCACCGGTTAGCTGCATGAGTGACCCTGATGCACCTTAAGCGTGTGTGTGTGTGTGTGTGTGTGTGTGTGTGTGTGTGCATGGGGCCCTACCTGGGGTGTACACTGCCTTATGCCCGGTGCATGCTGGGATGGGCTCCAGGACCAGATCAGGTGTCAGTGGGCGTGTCCCCTTGTGCCCCGCCCCCACCATCAGCGCGGAAGGAGGAGCGGCATTAGTTACTGCTGATTGTCCATTCGATGCAGTCGGTCCAGAAAGGCTCACAGATCCCTCTCATTCTGAAAGGATGCATTTGATTTCTGCTTTATGTGAACGAGTTGCAGCCAGTGATCAGGGCTGGGCTCAGATACGGGATTAAGGCGGATGGAGTGATGACTGACTCCGTGTTGCTCACTGAGCCAGAGTGATTGGCGCCCTCTTGTGGTCAGCCCGGCTTTTTATGTCATCCTCACCATAAGTGTGAGGCGAAAGATGGCGTGAATTTGTTTGTGAGTTTCACGTTTTCGTGTTTTCCATTTAAAAGTGGCAAATGCTTTTTTGTTTACAGAAAATGATCTAATTGGTGAAATTATATACGTAACATGCCACTTTATTTGTCAGCAATGTCCAACACTGTCAGTGTTAAAATAAAATTTTAAGAAAATAAAACTTGACTTTGCATTGGTACATGTTGTGGAGGTAAATATAAGTGTCAGTATAAGGAACTTAACATGTCTCTTAATGCAGACGTCAGGTCTCAAAGCAGAGTTATTTTACAAAAGTAGCATGTAATGTAATGGCTGCTATTTACACCAATGAACCAAAACACAGACTACTCCCACGTGAAGTGAAAAATGTTGACTATCTTGCAAAAATGGTGCATGTCAAAGTCTGGGATATATTAGATGGAAACTAAGAGTCGGTATTTGTAGTTGACATGTTTGCTCTATACATAACAGGGCTCCATGCTCTGTGTGTCGTAACACGTTACTTCCGAGATCATCAAAATTCTGCCATTTGTGTCACAGAAGCCCTTTTATTGGTTTGTACCACGCAGGATAACTTTATCACTTCCGCATCCACGTGTCTTGGCCACCCAACATCCTGTTGGAGTTTCATGGTTTTTCTCTCCTTGAACCACTCTCAGCTGCTGACCATGACCATGACATGACCATGACCATGACCATGACCGCCCCACAAGCCTTGCTGCTTGAGATGCTCTGTCCCAGTCATCTGGCCTTAATGATTTGTCCCTTATCAGAGTCACTCAGATAGTTATCCCTGACCATTTCTTCCTTCGTTCAACATTTTGACTACAGGTACTGAACATTAGCTTACCATCTAATATCCCAGACCTTAACATGCACCTAATTCACTAGATAATCAACATGATTCACTTTACGTGGGGAGTGGTCATAATGTTTTGGCTCATCAGTTACACACACACATGCACTTCCTCGGACACTCTGTTCCTTTTTCCTTCTGATGGTTGGCAGAGAGCCCCCAGAATCTCGGAGGATATCCAAGAAGCCAGCCTCAGCCTCCTGACTCGCCTCAGCCTCCTGACTCGCCCCAGCCTCCTGACTCGCCTCAGCCTCCTGACTTGCCCCAGCCACAATGCCTACTTGCGTTATTATTGGAAATATCTACCATTCTTATTTATTAAATCCAAACCTGTTAGAATCTTATAGACCTGGATCATGTCCCCCCTCAGTCTCCTTTGCTTGAGGCTGAACAGATTTAGCTCAAATAACCTTTCCTCGTATGACATTCCTCTAAGACCAGGAATCATTCTTGTGGCCCTACGCTGCCCCTTTTCTAAGGCCGCTATGTCCTTTTTAAGATATGGTGACCAAACCTGTACACAATATTCTAGGTGAGGTCTCACCAAGGAATTGTATAATCTTAGCATTACCTCCCTTGACTTAAACTCCACACACCTGGAGATATACCCCAACATCCTATTGGCCTTTTTTTTTGCTTCCCCGCACTGGCGAGAATGAGACATGGAAGCATCAACATACACACCAAGGTCTTTCTCATAATCAGTTACCTTTATTTCAGTAGGTCCCATAAAATACCTGGACTTTATATTTCTGCTCCCTACATGGAGTACCTTACATTTGTCTATGTTAAATTTCATCTGCCAGGTGTCAGCCCAGTCACTAATTAAATTTAGATCCCGCTGTAGCTGCTGAGCCGCTAGTTCAGTATCTGCTACACCACCCACCTTGGTGTCATCTGCAAATTTCACCAGTTTACTGTATATATTGCTGTTGTCACACCCCGCTCCGTACGATCCTAGTGTGTGCCACGCCCCCTCATTATCCACCTGTGCTTCCCCGATTGTGCCCAGCTGTTTCCTGTTTCTTTTGCCTTGTCCTGTGTATATGAGTTTGCGTCTCCCTCAGGTTCCCAGACTTGTCATTGTATTGTCGTGTGTTATCCGTGGAGGTCTTTACCTGTCTGTCTTTTGACAATTAAACCCAGTTTACCTGAAGTCCTGGCTTGCTCTCCTGCTTCCCTGTTCGCCTCCTTCGCCAAACGTGACAGGTGTCTATATCATTTATGTAAATTAGCCTAGTACATCATCAGTTTTCTATTTCAGGATGACCAATCGCCACAGAGAAATTTCAGTTCTCCCACTTACATGGAGGCTCAGCTACGGAAGAGGATTAGGGCCACCATGAAAATATTATTTGAATTCTGACTTTAATGTCAGAATTCTGACTTTTTTCTCAGAATTCTGAGTTTAGAAAAAATGTCAGAATTCAATGACAATTTAAATTCTAATTTAAATAAACATTTAAATAGCATATGTATAACTAATCGTTTACAATGCAATTTGAATTATGATTAAATTATGCATTTAAATGGTTATTTTAAATTATAATTTGAATGACATATTCATTTATTGAATATTGTCACAAAACACCCTCCATACATTTCGCCAAGCCAAGTTAATGTAAAGCTCAGTCTCTGTGAGCCATAGAAAGGCATCGAAAAAGTGATGTGACTGATCTTTTAACAAAGAACAGATACCATGTCATTGTTAAATGGCAAAGATTGTTTCTCCTAAAGTAGCCCTAAATTACCTACATTTTGTTAAGGTTTTCATGTTAGAGGTCTGTATATTTGTAATATTTATAAAACAAAAGTACGTAATTAATAGTAACTGGTGTGTCCATGTAGGCTGTTTGAGTGCTGACAAGTCTAACTGAAGACACCTTTGAACTGTAAGATTTATTTATTCACCTCGAATTAAATTCTAATAGCGGCGCCTTTACAGCACCCTGCCGGCATAAGTGGTTTTACTCCACAATAAAGATAAATATTTTGATTAATTAATTATAACATTCTGTAGGAGTATTAACATGATTTAAGGAAGCCAACGTTAAGTTGCGGATACAGGAGTCGCCGTGTGTCCCCTGTTATATGAGAGCAGCTGTAAAATGACTGGTCAGAGTCCACAGTCCAGTGGAGACTGTGAGGGAGCGCTGATCATCTCTGATTAACTTCATGTCCGGTGGAGACTGTGAGGGAACGCTCATCCTCTCTGATCAACTTCATGTCCGGTGGAGACTGTGAGGGAACGCTCATCCTCTCTGATTAACTTCGTGTCTGGTGGAGACTGTGAGGGAACGCTCATTCTCTCTGATTGATGACTTTCTAAAATATAAACACTTTAAAGTGAAGGCATATGGAAAGCTTTCGCAACACATTGCATTACACTTGCTCTCTCAAATGTGACATTATTATTATTATTATTATTATTCTCTCAATTGACGTCTTACTCTGATGCTTAGTTCTGAGGGATGGCTTGTTCTAGTAAGGTTCTGGGTGCTGTGATGAACCTTCCACTTCCTGATGATGGATCTAACAGTGCTTAACCGGACATTCAAACTCTTCTATTTTTTTGTAGCCATTTCCTGCTTTGTGCATTTCAATCAATTTGTTTCGCAGTAGAATGCTCCTTTGTCTTCATTTTTGCAGTGATTGTCCAACAAAGACAATGGCCCTTCGAAAGATGCAGAGAGAAACATCAGGACTAATCTCCAGTTCCTAATTACCTTTAATTATAGTCTAATAACTGTCACCTTTGTGTTGTTTGTGATTAATCTGTCATTTGTGTAAACCTGGAGCTTCCAAAGCACAGGACACTGAATACTTGTGCAAACAGCATGTACCATATTTTCATCTTTTTAACGTTAGTAGACAACTGACGTATTTTGGCGTTTAAAACAATGCCGAAGCAAAATAATTCTCACCATAGATCTTAAGAAAATTGTGTGCGTGTATGTATGTATGTATGTATGTGTGTGTGTGTGTATATATATATATATATATATATATATATATATATATATATATATATATATATATATAAAAAAAATTATACTGTTGACAATCATCATGACTTTCAAGAGGGTTGAATACTTTTGAAAGCCAGCATATGCTGTGTTTTAAGTAATGGAAAGAACAATCCGGCATAAGAATTTTATTGTATTACCTGAATGTACGGCAATAGAAATGTAAACATGCATATTTGTGACATCCTTGGTAGGGGCCCATCTTCCAGTGCCCATCTTCCAGTGCCCTTCCTACTCTTACAGTCTCTGTTCTAAGATGCTGTGGCTGTACATCCACATACACGGCTCACAGTTTGGAAGAAACTAAAGAGAGTGATGTAAAATCTTTTGTATATAAAACATGTGACTGGCAGGAGGCAACAAGAACTCAAGCAGCTACAAAGTCTTTTTGATTTCCAAAGTATTTTACAATATAATGCAATTTTTATAGAAAACAATAAATGATTTGAAATGAGTCAGTAATGTGCCACTGATTTCAGAATTACAATAAACTTTATTACAGGAACCTGATAAATGCTGTTATGCACAAATGTCAAATTGATGAGAGACATTCAAAGCATTGGAAATTAATTGAAATATACAGAGTAACAGAGTATTTTATTGTAACTTAATATTCGACCCCCCCCCAAAAAAAAAACTCTCCCCAGAGAGTCACTGGCTGCTGACAGATAGGTAGCCAATCCAGTGGTGGCCTCAGGGTGGGATGCAGTGCCCTATAAGGTGCCCTTACAATGGTCTAAGCGGCCCATATGGGTACCCTTCTGATGGAAGATGGTGCTGTTATGAAGTGCCCTTCTAGAGGACAGAATGTGATGCAGTGTCCTATAAGGTGCCGTTACAATGGTCTAAAGCAGATTAAATGATGTACCTTCTAGGTGTTCCTTTGTGTAAGATAATGTGATATCTAAGTTGCATCTGTAGTCGAGAAGCATCTGTTGAATAATCGTAATCAGGGATGAAAACTACTTCGCCATACATAGCAAGCTATTGTACTAGTCGGGGGGGGGGGGGGGGGGGGGCAGCCTTTTTAGTTTTGTGCCCCTGCCCTTCCAACAGCCTGAACCCACCATTGAGCCAAACTTACAATATCCCACGCATTACTAGTAATGTAATTTCTAAGTTCTGCAAAGAACTCACTGCCACACTTCACTGCAAACATTTCCTCAACCTCGTTTCTAGCGGTTGTAAACCTCTGCAGTTTCGTAGAACTGTTTTTAATCCATTTTACCTTTGCCAAATCATCCACATAAGCATCACACTGATTCATGTTCAGAATTATGATGCTCGCTCTGTCTTTCGACTCCTGGCTTCCATCCTGCAGGAACCCTAGCAGAGCTTTTCTCAGTTCTCCAATGTATATACCATACACCAGTGCATTAGCATTGATGTACAACTCATCAGTTCCAAAATGTGCCACCATCTCTTTCATGATAGCATCTTGAGTGGCTTTTATCAGAGGGCAGATTAAATCGGGAGTAGTCTGGCCTGGTATATTCAGATACCTTTTCACAAGTTTAACATGAAATTTAATGACATTGTTGTTGATCACATGCTCACCCCTTTTAGACCTTATACCAGTGTCTACAAGAAGCTCCTGGAACTTGTAGTTTTGATTTATAAGATGAATCTTCTGCAGTGTCTCGTTTCGGATTGCCTCCATTTTTTTTTGATCTTTCGCTGATGGTGGTTGCTGTGACTGTTTCCCTGATTGTTTCCCTTTGTCTTGTTTGCCAGCTTGTATGAAACCAAGAAGGTCGCTCAATACAACAGCTGTAAAAGCAAATCATTGTTTAGGTGAGTTACCAGTAAGAGAATCTGACACCTAACGGTTCCCAGTTGCAGTAGAAGACAGTGTCGGGAGAGTCCTGTGGATCATAAGCAGATACCTAAAACAGCGGATATCTGTCACATTAGCACCCAAAAATGACTGTTTTCCCAAGATTTTAGCATGGTTCCTAATTATATCACCAATTTTATACATGTTCGATATCAATTTTATTCCTGTTGGATACTTATCATATGTGCCAATTTTGACCTAGTCTTTAATCATATATCATTTGCAATGTGTCTGTATTTTTCATTGTCATTCTGAAACCCTAATTTTTCATGGATATCTTTCATATGTTAAAGGGAATATCCTCGGGCAAATGTAATAACTCATAAGTATTGAATAAAAAAGATCATGCCCATGAAAACTTCAAGTGTCTATAATTTAAAATGATAAAAGGTAACATATGAATTGTTTGAACTACTGTATGCAGGTATATACACTCACCTAAAGGATTATTAGGAACACCTGTTCAATTTCTCATTAATGCAATTATCTAATCAACCAATCACATGGCAGTTGCTTCAATGCATTTAGGGGTGTGGTCATGGTCAAGACAATCTCCTGAACTCCAAACTGAATGTCAGAATGGGAAAGAAAGGAGATTTAAGCAATTTTGAGCGTGGCATGGTTGTTGGTGCCAGACGGGCCAGTCTGAGTATTTCACAATCTGCTCAGTTACTGGGATTTTCACGCACAACCATTTCTAGGGTTTACAAAGAATGGTGTGCAAAGGGAAAAACATCCAGTATGCGGCAGTCCTGTGGGCGAAAATGCCTTGTTGATGCTAGAGGTCAGAGGAGAATGGGCCGACTGATTCAAGCTGATAGAAGAGCAACTTTGACTGAAATAACCACTCGTTACAACCGAGGTATGCAGCAAAGCATTTGTGAAGCCACAACACGCACAACCTTGAGGCGGATGGGTTACAACAGCAGAAGACCCCACCGGGTACCACTCATCTCCACTACAAATAAGAAAAAGAGGCTACAATTTGCACGAGCTCACCAAAATTGGACAGTTGAAGACTGGAAAAATGTTGCCTGGTCTGATGAGTCTCGATTTCTGTTGAGACATTCAAATGGTAGAGTCAGAATTTGGCGTAAACAGAATGAGAACATGGATCCATCATGCCTTGTTACCACTGTGCAGGCTGGTGGTGGTGGTGTAATGGTGTGGGGGATGTTTTCTTGGCACACTTTAGGCCCCTTAGTGCCAATTGGGCATCGTTTAAATGCCACGGCCTACCTGAGCATTGTTTCTGACCATATCCATCCCTTTATGACCACCATGTACCCATCCTCTGATGGCTACTTCCAGCAGGATAATGCACCATGTCACAAAGCTCGAATCATTTCAAATTGGTTTCTTGAACATGACAATGAGTTCACTGTACTACAATGGCCCCCACCAGATCTCAACCCAATAGAGCATCTTTGGGATGTGGTGGAACGGGAGCTTCGTGCCCTGGATGTGCATCCCACAAATCTCCATCAACTGCAAGATGCTATCCTATCAATATGGGCCAACATTTCTAAAGAATGCTTTCAGCACCTTGTTGAATCAATGCCAAGTAGAATTAAGGCAGTTCTGAAGGCGAAAGGGGGTCAAACACCGTATTAGTATGTTGTTCCTAATAATCCTTTAGGTGAGTGTATGTTGACTAACACCAAACTAAATAATTTCTTTATTATTATTATTATTATTATTATTATTATTATTATTATTCCAAGTTTGCCACACAAGAAACACAAGGAACATTTAAATAGGCAAATTGCATCTTATACACTGCATGATCGTGTCACATGTCTCTGCCATTTTATGGTGGCAGCCCTTGATGACAAAACCTGGTGCATACTGTATGCCCAGAATGAGATGATCCACTTCTCATTTCCCCGTTGTCCCTCCCACTTACCTTCTACATAAACAGCTTCCCTTTCCTCTCCAGAACAGGCCCCAGATGAGCTTGCTGTGGATCTTCCTGAATGTGTCTTCTCTTCTAATCCCAGCCTGACTTTCATCATTCTCTCTTTCTCCTTGGCCAGTACAGAATCTCCACCAGCCACAGCTAAGACAAACTCCACAGCCTCTTTTACAGAGCCAATGACTGGAAGAACGTCTATGAACCCAACCCACACCAGTTCCCGATTATCTGTGGACATTTTGTCAGGACTGGACATGCCACAGGTGGACATGGGGGTAGGCATGTGTTTAATACCTGTAGCCATGACACAAGTTCAGACTAGCTTGGATTAATGGGTGATCTGTAAGGAAGACAGACATGAGATTTCAAGTGTATGTGATAATGGACAGTGATGGACATCGACATTTTTAAATCAGATCTGGCAACCATTGGTCCAGATTTAATGGGTCACAAGAACATGATCCCATTAATAAGGTAAGTTAATGAAATGAAAGAGCCTGAACATAGCCCAAAGATACTTGATCAGAGTGGACACTTTTCCAGTTCCTTTCAACTGTTCATCACTGTTCAACAGTCTTTAAATTCGATTCAATCCAATTCAGTTAATTTTTATTTGTATAGCGCATTTTCACAACATTACATTGTCTCATAGCGCTTTAAAATGATCCCTGCCCAATAGCTGAATGTCTTCTAGACAAACCAATCTCAAATGTCTGTATTCTAGTCAATAAGGAATCTACATCAATTATGCTTTTACAACTTGTTTGCTTCCACAATTACAATGAGTTCCTTCTATCTTCATATCCCCTGCTTTAGAATTGCTTATAATATCCCTTAAAAATTTTAAGGTCCCCATGCATGGAATAAGATACCTATTTACATCAAAAATGCAGATTTGTGTCAAACGACATACAGGGAAATAGTACATTTAACATTTATTAATATTATCAAGCACCACCATATTTTTTCTGGAATTTTGCACAAACCTCTAAATGGCAACAGTTACTTATCGTGACATGTCACCCCCTAATGGACAAATCTTCATGTTACCTTTGTCTCTTTACATTTTCTGCTCTGCTATGTGTAGTTTCCTAGTGTTTGTCATATAGCCCCGGCTCTGCGTCGAATTTCCTGTCATAGTTATCAGTTCCACCTGTGTCTTGTTTTTCCAGTGGTTGACTATGTATAAAACCTGTTTCCCAGTGTCTTTGTCATGTATGTGTCTCCTGAGTGGTGGTTATCATTTCCCAGCTAGAGTTTAGCTCTAAGTTGAGTTCCTGAGTTGTTTGCATAAGTAATTTTGGGTCTGTTTTTTACCCAGTTCTTGGATCTCTTAGAGTTTGTTCTCTTTCATTAAAAGAACATCCTGCACTCACCTTGCGTCTCCAACTCACTGTTGATGACATAATGTATTTTCTGTCTTGCTTAAGTATTCTACTGAGCTCACTTCTCATTTTATCCATATTACTGGTTCCTGAAATGGAACATGGTCTATATATAAACCATGGTCTAAAATTAGTGCTAGATCAGCATGAATGCCTGTTATTATGAAATATTTACTGAAATTAATATTATATATTATTTCCATACTCAACGCAGACGTATGTTCCTTAAGTATAAAATCCAAGTTAATGGGCAGTATTTAAACCCAGTTTCAGGATCGACTCCGCCCAGGATACCAATAACCGCGGATGTTCAAGTCCGGTATGCAAAATGACGTGGCATTAGTATATATCCTACCGTATTACTTTTTATGCCTAAAACAATATAAATGCTATAAACACTTATTGGTTAGGAAATATAGACAAGACAAAATCTGCACATGTTCAGTACAGACGCATATAGTATACATGTCAGCAACAGCGTAACATTTTCTTTCAGCACTTACAAATAAATGTATACCTACATCAAAACATATAATATTCAAAATACAAGTCTCTGGAATTTCTATTCCTAATTCTTTCGATAGTCTAGATCTGTTGAAGCTAGGAATACGCACCGTACTGTTTGAAATAACTCAATCCATTCTATAATTGCACCATTACACATTATTTTAAAGGCCCTTATCTTGCAGTCCGGTCATGTCTATTAACCACACTTGTAATTATCTAATCCTTATAATGAATCCTTCAAATTGTTAATAATGAACCATTCCCGTTATGTTAGAGCAGCTGAAACCACTGTGCTGTTTATTGAACGGGAAAATGCCCATTCAATGGCCTTTGTGATTCCAAACTTTTGGTTGGTAGTGTATGTATGAATGTTTGTATGTATGTATATGTTTATAAGTAGGCTATGTACGTATCTTGTGTGCGTGGCTACTACATATTAAAAACAATCACGTCACTTAACACAAACAGAAATACAGGTACTTACTGTAAATTAATGCTGTTGATTACAGTCACAGTAATTAAATCTTTCAGCGAAGTGCGATGTTTGGCTGCCGAGACAGAATAATTATGTGAGGACTTTAGAGAAGATGGTGGTGCTTTTGCTTCATGAAAGGAGCAGTTGTTGAGAAACCTTCTTTTTTTCTGAAATCATGTGATCATTTTATGTGTCAGTTAAGGCAAACGTACAGCACTTGCAGTCTCCGGATTACGTCTTTATATGTTACTTTACAGGACTTAACATGGTGTATTTCCATGGTGTATCGTTTTGTGAATTTTGGAAAAGCAGTTTTTAAACAGCTCATAGTTGGCTGGTAAATATTTTCACTTATATAAAATGTCCATAACTTGCTCATGACAGAAAGCATCTCATTATACCTTCGCCCAGAGATACGTCACAAATACACTATTTGTGACGTGGTTGTTGCTTTAAAGCCGGAAGTCAGTCTGGCATCCCCGGTCAGTGCTGCTTAGGGGTTTGGAGATATTCTGGTCAGTCCCCTCAGCAGACCCGGCGTAGTACGCAAACTGATCGCACATTTCCGCAGCAATTCATGGTGACAGACACATTTCTTACTTTTCCGTAAGGTATGACAAACTGGAATATTACATGTCATTCGGATATCCCTGAGAATTCAATGGAAAACATAATGCGATTTGCTTAAAGAAAGGACTGCCCTGTGATTAGGTAAAAGCATGCCTCAAGCACTGCCGCGACATGAGGACTGAATGCAAGAGATTTATAGAAGAGACGGATATGTCCGGATGCGGCAGGACGCAACTAAAGGGACACAGATACACGGAGGCGCTGCTGCTTTTGTGATCTGATCACACTGATGGGTCATTTAACTGCCTCTCAGAACTCAGCCTGTTTCTCGGGGTCTTTACCGTGAAAGATGGTGCGATGGTGAACTAGCATGGAAAGGAAAAACCCTATTTACTATTTTTTAAAAAGACAAGTGCATATCCGAAGAGAGGACTGGCAAAGAGTGCATAGTCACGCTTTAGTTTGGGAGGATCGGAGCTGGACACTGGACAAAAGACAAACAACAGCATTAAAGTATGTCACGGTTGATATTTTTTCCGATTAAAACATTGCGTTTTTGTAGGTATGTGGAATGCTAAATTAATCTGAACATGAAGCACAATCGGTAATAATTCAAATTTAAACTGTTTTCGTAACACTACATACTCTGAAATTGTTTATTTGTTTGCTTTAAGCTTATTTAATATGGATAACTAAGTGATTGATGTGATGGGTGGCAGTATGATGTTAGTACACTACATTTTATTATGCTTAACCGCAAGTGAACAAGGTAAATCAAGCTCTCTAAAGAATGCAGATGTATTTGTTAGTGCAGAACATCTCCTAAGTTCATGCTGCTTTTGACAAGTTCCTCAGCAAATGGCTTCGTATTCGGACAGTGTTTTGCAAACATGTTCACTCTGCAAAGAGCTCTGTGGGTCCTCTGCTGTGGTCTCCTGCAGCTCGTCTACCTCATCCTCCTCTTCCCAGACATCTGGCTCCTCTACCTCCTCTGTCAGAAGGCTGCATGTTCTGCCCTGCTTTCACTCCTACTGCAGCCAGTGCCTGGAAGGACAGTGCGACAGCAGCGATCCTCTTAAGCTCTCCTGCCCAGCGTGTGACCAGAAGGCCCCAGTCTCCGATTCGGATGTGGATGCCCTACCATCACCGAGTTTCCTCTTCAGAAACCTGCTGGAGGCGATAGTCTCCTCTGAGGAGCCGAGGAGCATGAGCCGCAGGAACGATGGCCAACCTCAGGGTGGCGAGCTTAGGGCTCATGGCCTAGATGAGCCCCAGTGCCTTTCCTGCGACGAGGGCAACCCTGCAGCCTCGCGCTGCCTGGACTGCCAGGAGTACCTCTGCAGCAACTGTGTCCGGGCCCATCAGCGGGTCCGCTTGACCAAAGACCACTTCATGGAGAGGCTGGTGGAGAGCTTATGCCTGGCCCACCAGAATAATAATTCCAGCACCCCAGTCAATGTGTCGCACTCCTTTCACCCAAAATACCCACCACCACCTGCTTTCCAGGACAGGATGAGCTTCTGCCAGGACCATGACAATGAGGTGAGTACAGTTCAGGTTCCTGCATCATGATGAGGTGAGTACAGTTCAGGTTCCTGCATCATGATGAGGTGAGTACAGTTCAGGTTCCTGCATCATGATGAGGTGAGTACAGTTCAGGTTCCTGCATCATGATGAGTTGAGTAGAGTTGGGGTTATACCTACTGCAATTTTTTAGCAATGACCTTACAGGTCTGTATGTGTTAAACAAGCAAGGAATTTAACGTGGATGTAACTAACGTGTTTTAAAAGAGAATGACAGTTTCAGTCCTGCCTGTAGTTGTATTGACAGGTCTTTGTTCACTACACAAACCAGCTAATTCAGGTTTCATTCATAGGCACAGTTTCCTGTTATAAAAATGTATCAGAACAATGAAGCAGTCTTTCTCAAGGTCTTTTGCACTTGTGATGAGCAATGGTTTTTCTTTCGTTGCCTATAACAACTTTGTATTATTTTGTCCGTAACATCGTTATAAATACTGATTGATTTTCATTGCTCTTGTTCGGACACACTTAGTATACCGCTGTAAGTGACACTTTGAAGTATCGTGCATATCATGCCAGCTGCGTTCAGAGATGAGTGGCTGGGTGTCATAGTGACGCCCGGCCCGTGTTGAACCGCGACGCCAGGGTGTGGCCTGTTCCCCATCAACGTGACCCCTCATAGGTCACTGCTGGTGGCTCTGGTTGGGAATGCGTCCAGCAGGATGGTTTGAGACGGCCATTGAACATGGTTCCTGTGATCAATCGGTGTACTGAACATGATAAAACGGCTCGGATACAGAGCATCACTGTGTATATCAACAGTGAGTGTGTGGGACTCCTTTACCAGCACAGCTTGTGTCTGAGCCTTTATCAATGTTCCTGAAGCCAGGGGTCTCATGCAGCATGGTGGGAGGGGGGGGGGTTCTTAGCACACACCATATTCCTTCTACACGGTAACAACAGGAAGTCTCCATGCAGATGGCAGGATCTATGGAATACCGGCACATCAGCTTCAGATGGTGGCACGGGGGGGGGGGGGGGCACACGAGTGGGATCCCCATGTGCTGCCCGTACCCTCCTCCCATTAGATTCGGCCCCCTGCCAGGTGCCAAATATCAGCTTGACCAAAGGGGCTCGTTTAAAGCAGCCCTCTTAAACCTGGAATGCGTGCTTAGGAGATCTGCTTCAGAAGCTCAGTAACTTAACATTCCCATTACGGCAGGAGGGAAGGAAATCCTTGGGGTGAAAGGTCAGGCAATAGCGGGGGCAGCACGCAGATCTGGGGGCCTAAATCAGTCACTTCACGCCCCGGCCTTTAATAACCTGCATGGACCTAATGGAGCCAAACTGCAGCCATCCTGTCTCTGCGGAAATCTGGGATTTAGTCCCAAGTGGAGTGGGGTGGGTGGGGTGGATGGGGGGGGGGGGTTCGTCGTCGGTGGATTTACATGATGCAAGCCCTCCTTTGAGCTGGAAAGCTATTATGGCTTAACGAGATACCAGTTAGCTGCGCTACTGATGATTCGATATGGCAAAGTATCCGCCAGGTTTTAACGGCTGGTCTCCTCTGTAATGGCCGGGGGAGGAGAGTGTGCAAAGCTACTGAAAGACAAGAATTAAAGCAGAAAAATACCACAAACATGGATATATTTTGTCTTTCATCTGAACCCCAAGTCTGTAATAAAAGTTTGAATGAATGAACTTAAAGTATATAAAATAGATAGAAATCTAGCATTGCTGTGGTGTGTGTGTGTGTGTGTGTGTGTGTGTGTGTGTGTGTGTGTGTGTGTGTGTGTGTGTTGTGGTAAAACCTGTTACTTTTTAGCTTGTGGGGACATTTTTCAATAGCCTGAAAACTAGCATTGCCACAGGTCAGTGTACCACTCAGTGTTGTGTGTGTGTGTGTGTGTGTGTGTGTGTGTGTGTGTATATGGTTGAACCTGTTGCTTTTTAATTTGCTCGGACATTTTTCAAGTTCCTGCAAAATGTGAATTCAATCAAAAAACTAAAAGTGCCAAATGTCCTGTATTTTGTTTGGTTGCTTATGGTTACGGATAGGGCTGGGTCGGGGTTAAGGTTGTCATTGTTGGGATTATGCCCACAGAAATGGATGAATGGAGAGTCCCCACAATGATATAGATGCCTAATCTGTGTGTGTGTGTGTGCATGCGTGCTTGTCAGCTGTCTAACTCTGAAGATGGAGGTTCCGGCTTTCACAGACTGAATGCGCAGCATCTGCTCCAGCTTTGAGTCTGGGCTGACCAGCACTGTCCCATCACCTCTGCACAGTGGGTGATTTTTTTATGGCACTATCAGAGGAGCACCTAGAGAAGTATTTTATTGTGCGGTTTTTAGCTCCTCGTTTACTCCAGGCCCCGATACTCACCTTAAATAAGCAGGTACCCATGGTGCCCCCTCCCAGGCAGAATCCTCAAGGAAGTGCGGGGGGGGGGGTGGCTTTCAGTCAGGCTTGGATACGTTGAGGGGTATAGCTATGGTGTTGAAAGTGATGCAGGATGTGGACGGGCCTTTCTGACTTGCAGACCCATTACATCTATGAACACTATTCTTGGGACGACTGGTGTTTAAATTTAGACTTTCCGGCTTTCAGCAGCAGGTTTTAGATTGGATCATACCATCCCAGATGAGACAATGTTACAGCTTTCCTCTGCGGATAAATACCCGATTCTTGCAGGAAATGATTCCCCCCTTGGAGTATGTTGACGTTCCTTTCATTACCCACTTAGTCACTGGAGTTTCTCTCGCTTGGCTTTCCCTCAAACTTTATCTCAAACCCGAGTCACAGGGTGACACAGCTGTCTGGTACATCAGCAAGGGTTCAGAACTTCAAAGGCTGCTGGAACAAAGGCGAAATAGTCTCCTTTGTAAAGACCATACGTTGTTATAAAGTACAAAATGACAACCAATGTGATTCTTGGCATTTGGTGAACTGGCCGTCAAACCTTCTTTGTCTAACAATAGATATTCTTTTCATGAAGGGTTATCTCCCAGACATCAGAGAGCGTAATCAGTCCATCAGATAAGCTGGAGGCAATTAGCCGAAATGTATGTCATGCAGTTTTAGATTCTGACAGTACATCTTATAAGCATTGTGAAGTGAGGTTCCACTGAAATGACGCACTTCACATCTATTCTTAGACTTGGGGTGTTTGTCAATACCAAGAACATGAAGATCATACTTATGGTCTTGGCAAGAATCATGGGATTGGTCTCGTTGCAACTGATGTATCCTTGATATTTGGGGCGTAGCAAGAACGACATCCAGAAATTTTTACTGTCCACTGTATTTCTGTTCTTGACTGTTGGAACTGGTCTTCGGCAATGGAACACAAGCATGGTGAAGTATACATATTGAGAAACACCCTTGACTTCACCCTAGGAGGATTTGGGCAATTTTTTCCCACATTTTTTCCCACTCGTCCTATTTCACATTCACCTTGGGTACATCAGAGCCGAACAGCACTCCTGCGTACTTGAGGGGGTAGCGTGAGCGACTGTAGCAGATGAGGGGGCACCGTCAGCACAGGGACAGATACGAAACACCAAGGCAACATGCAGCATCTTAAATCATGTAACATGACTTCCCTCTGGTGTACTATCAAAGCAGCTCTTTTTTTTTGGGATAGGGTACAGAGCAGCGCTGAACAGGGTTCCCATGTTGAGGTTTGGGAACAGTTAGTGGGGGGACTCTGTCACCATTCTGGATCCACTGGGCCTATGTATGGCTCAGAATGTTCTGGAAACCCATCACACATGGCGCTCTATGGGCCCCAGCTGACTGCTCCTAACGGGGTTCCCGCTAGCGGACACGTTCTCAGCGGACGTTCTCGGACTCCAGAGCAGCCCGAGTGTACATGTGGTTTCCAGACCACCGCTGTTCCCTCCCTGTCAGACGAGTAGAAAGCATTCTTGGCCGCTGATTTGTGGATCTCCTGCCTCATTAATGTCACGCTTAGGTAGACCAATTATGGACCTGCAGATAGATTTGTGTCCTTGGGAGCTGTAACCCTGAGGTCGCCCTCAAGCAGACTGTCATTTGGCTGGCATTGGCAACATTTCAGCTTAAGTTAAATACATTTCTACTAATCTATTTGATAGTTACATGAAGAAGAATAATAGATTCTTAGCTGACGGTCCATGTTTTACTCAAAGCCAAAGATGTCAAGACTGCGAATGATTGCTTCCATGTTTTAAAAGACAAGTTAATTGCGCGTGTAGGTCTGCCGCGTGCAGTGTACCTTACTGTCACACTGCTTTAACCGCTAATTAATAATCAGGCCATCGGGGGGCGCCAGTGTTCCTGCTCCACTTCTCCCTGTCTATAGAATCCTCAGGTAAGGCCTGAACAAAGACCCTGACTAGAAAGTGTTTTCGGAAAGAGCTCCATTCCTCCCTATCATGCTCTCATTACCCCTGATAATGCAGGGGAGTGGGTTACTGAAATCCTATAGGGAGCAAGGGTTCACCATATGACTAGTAAAACAATACATTTTACAACATGGCTTCTATTTAAGAAACCCAATCCTTAGACACCTGTTAAGACACTTTAACTTGAGTTTGTCTGGTGAAGGGGGGGGAGGCGGAGGGCTTTCTGCTGATCAATGGCGATCCAGAGCTGAGCCGGAGAGAGAGAGAGAGAACGGCACCGTGAATGATTCATGTCGGGAGCAAAAAGATATTTGGCGTCCTGCAACTGAAAACTTAACCTTGCAGCCTTGCAGTGATGGGAATAAACTCAGCCTGAAAGCTGCTGTCAGTTTACTTAGTGAGACTTTTGGGACCCTGAGAGAGAATTATGTAGCCGGTCATTCCATCTGTCACATGCGCATCCGTGTCTCCATGGCATGCGGTTGGAGACCGAACCAACCCGCACTGGACCTGCGGTAGCTTTCAGTGTTCCAGAAGAAACCCTACCCCGGCTAGTTCCCCACGGAGACTGCGCATTGGCAGTCAGAATTTCCTTTACTGCTGGAATCTTTCCATACACCTTTTGTGCATTAGCTTTGATATCTACTCAAAATGCAAAACATCGATAGATTATTGTATATTACTTTTGAATTGATATGTAATTGTTATTTTATATAGGTGTGCAACATGAAGTATGCTTTATCTCTTAGATTAAGCCAGCTTGGTTTCTAAATCAGAGCATTGATTCTCGTAATCTGCCAAAAGCATGGTGAGGGGATTTATCATTGAGGCAATAGTACTGTTAGCTCTCTGTCAGTGAGAAACAGACATCTGCTTTAACTCAGGCATCACCCTGTGATGTTTTGTCTGTTAACTGCTTACCCCACAATGCAATTCACATTCCTCACTTTTGTTCCTGGCAGAGACCATTGAAATATCTGGGGGGCTGCACACTGGAGGGTGTTTCAGCCCACGTCTTTGTCATTAGATTGAATGAGAAACGTTTGGGTGGGAAAAAAGCCATTTATTTCACTCGGCTTGTTTTCCTTGCATACGTGATCAAGAGCATCGGTCACATGTTTGCGTGAGAAGATGCCGTCTGGAAAAGCTTTGTCGTGCTTTGTGTGTAATGGGTTTGATGTTCGGTTTGGGGACTGACAAACTGCGTCGTCATTCGTACCCCGTAAATATACAACATCTCTGCATCGGCTGGCAGAAAAATCTGAAAACCGCTGACCGCTAAAAACTTTTTTTCCTTCCATGTTTTAGAAGACGCAGATTGCTGTGAATGTGTAGGATGGTCGTTAGGGTGGGATTTGATCAAAGTCTTGTTGACCAGTTTATTTCTTCTGTTTGAAATGATTCTTTTATCTGAAGAAACATTAAATTGTACCCCTAATAAACACTTTAAACCTAACCTATATGCTAATGCTAAGCCTAACCTATATGCTAATGCTAAGCCTAACCTATATGCTAATGCTACTGTAAGGCTAATCCCAACGCTAACACCAAACCTGACCCTTTGCTAACCCCACAGGTGCTGTGCCTTTTCTGTACCACATGCTCCCTGCCCATCTGCCAAGCGTGCGGTGCAGGTCGCCATGGAGACCACCACCTCATCTACCTCCACGACGCCATGAGGGACTGGCGAGCCGTGACAGTGCAGCTCCTGGCAGACGCCCAGCAGGGCAGGCGGGCTGTACAGGTGAGGCTCCTGCACTCAAATCCTGAACCCACGTCTGTCACAGAGCATTACACTTACTGCTATTGCTTGTTTTTCAGCTACTCGCAAAACCATGTCATAATAACCACATTTGTAACTGGCCTCTCTAAATTTCCAGTGCTGTATGATTGTGTCTGTTGCGGCATCCATTTTTTTAAAGCAATTTTTTAAGCGTTGAGCATGTCCAGTATATATGGATTTGATTGTGTGTGAGGAGAACTGAGTAACCAGGACCCCCCCCTGCCACCCCCCAGCCTTGATAAACCAGAATGATGCACCCCAAAGTTATACGGCGCTAAGGCGATTCCTAATGGCTCTGGTTGACAAGCCCCTGCCCCACCCAGGCCCACCCCAGCCCCTGCCCCCAGCCCAGCCCCCACCCAGGCCCACCCCAGCCCCTCCCCCACCTCTTTTTTCCAGCTCAAATATGACCCGGCATGAACTTGCTTGAACATGGATAACAGGCACCCAACTGCTAAGTGATGGCAGTGGATTCGGGGGTGAATTGGGGTGTGAGGCCATGTGTGGGTGGGTGTGTGTATGGGAGGGGCGTGTGAGTGTGGGGGAGGGGACCCTGTCCTCACACCTGAAATGGATATATTGAAAATTATCGCTGCTATTTCATTGTAGGTATTACAAATATTAAACAATTAAAATCAGCTACTTTAACAAACAGGGACTGTCAGAGGCTCAGTGGGAGCCTGTGATTGGAAGATTGCCACTCCAGGGGTGCGGCATGTTAGCTGACCCAGTGCTGTGGCCCCCAAGCTATGGAGAGCTATATGGAGAAGGCAAAGAGAAGAATTCCAGTGTACCTGTACTTGTGCAAATGGCAAATAAAAGAATTTATCATTTATCAAATTAAATGTTTATGCTGAAGTTGGCATCTTTGTTCATTCGAAAGAGGCCACTGGTTTTGTGTTCGGTAGTTGTACTGGCTGAAATAAGTAATCACAACTGAGCTAGGAAGAACCTGGTGAGAATAAACCAACTCATGGCAGATGTTTGTAGGTGATTCTCATCAAAGTTGTCCTGGTAGCCAGATTAAGGCTCTCCAGTGGAGCTGTTGTCCGAACTGCATATATCCATGAGAGAGCGCAGATAACAGTGTAACATTGCAGGTATTTGCGGGATACTGAAGGTGTGTTTAGGATACTGTAGACAGCTGTGGGATGCTGCGGTTGTCTGTGGCAGAAACTGGTGGTGTCTGCAGCAGGATACTGCGGGTGTCTGTGGCAGGTGTCTGCAGCAGGATACTGCGGGTGTCTGTGGCAGGTGTCTGCAGGATGCTGTTGGTGTCTGCAGTGGGTATTTGCAGGGTGATACTGCGGGTGTCTGTGGCAGGTGTCTGCAGGATGCTGGTGGTGTCTGCAGTGGGTATTTGCAGGGTGATACTGCGGGTGTCTATGGTGGGTGTCTGGGGGATACTGCGGGTGTCTGCATCATGTGTCTAGGATATTGCAGGTGTCTGCAGTGGGTGTCTGTAGAGTAATACTGCGGGTGTCTGCAGTGGGTGTCTGTAGAGTAATACTGCGGGTGTCTGCAGCTTGTATCTGTAGAGTAATACTGCGGGTGTCTGCAGCGGGTGTCTGTAGAGTAATACTGCGGGTGTCTGCAGCTTGTATCTGTAGAGTAATACTGCGGGTGTCTGCAGCGGGTGTCTGTGGGGAAATAGTGCGGGTGTCTGCATGCCCATGTGCCTGTCCGTCTGTGTGTCTGCAGCTGAGCATCGAGAAGGCCCAGGCCATCGCGGAGCAGCTGGACATAAAGGCCAAAGTGGTCCAGGCCGAAGTGAAAACCATCACCCTGCAGCACAAGAAGGCGTTGGAGGAGAGAGAGTGTGAGCTGCTGTGGAAGGTGGGTGTCCACTGGGCTGAGCCACAGGGGGCTCCACACTGTCAAAGCGTTGGAATGATGGATGGGTCGTTGGAGGCCACAGTCACATTCTGTCCTGCAGCAGTTAAAATGCTCCTCCAGTTTGTACTGATGCATCTTTTTTGCAGGTGGAGAAGATCCGGCAAGTCAAGGTGAACACACTGTACCTGCAGGTGGAGAAGCTGCATCAGAAGCTGAGCAGGCTGGACAGTAGCATCTCAGCAGTGCAGCAGGCTGTGGAGCAGGACCGCGGCCTGGAAGCCCTGCTGGCCCGCCAGTGCATGCTGGCACAGATCGAGGAGCTGAATGCCCTGTGCGGCAGTGGCCTGCAGCCCCAGGAGGATCAGAGCATCATGTTCACGCCGCCTGACCAGAAGCTGCTCGTCTCCATCCGGTCCATGGGCTTTGTCAGCGGGGGGGCCTTTGGCCCCGTCTCCAAAGCCATAGGAGACGGTCTGAAGAGGGCCCTCAAGGGCAAGGTGACATCTGTCAATGTGGTGGCCTACGACCACGACAGCGAGCCTAGAAGGTCCGGCGGGGACGACATCGCCGCCCTGCTGGTGGGCCCAGACGGGAAGATCTTCACTGCAGAGGTGACCGACCACGAGAATGGCACCTACACGGTGAGCTACGTACCCAGGCTGGAAGGGGACCACCTCCTCTCCGTGCTCGTCTACCACCAGCACATCTCCAGCAGTCCCTTTCAAGTCAAGGTCAGATCTGGCCGCAGCTACAGGAGCATGGGGATTCCTGTCGGCTCCTTTGGGGGGGAGGGCGATGGCGACGGCCAGCTGTGCCGACCTTGGGGCATCTGCGTGGATAAGGAGGGCTACGTTGTGGTGGCTGATCGCAGCAACAACCGCATCCAGATCTTCAAGCCCAGCGGTGCTTTCCATCACAAGTTTGGCACGTTGGGCTCATGGCCGGGTCAGTTCGACAGGCCAGCTGGGGTGGCCTGCGACAGCCAGAGGAGGGTAATCGTGGCAGATAAAGATAACCACCGTATTCAGATATTCACCTTCGACGGGCAGTTCCTCCTGAAGTTCGGAGAGAGGGGAGTCAAGAACGGCCAGTTCAGCTACCCGTGGGACGTCGCTGTTAATTCGGAAGGCAAGATCTTAGTCTCTGATACCCGCAACCACCGCATCCAGCTCTTTGGGCCCGATGGGGCGTTCTTGAACAAGTACGGCTTTGAGGCTGTCCTCTGGAAGCACTTTGATTCACCCAGAGGTGTTGCCTTCAACCACGAGGGTCACCTAGTGGTCACAGACTTTAACAACCATCGGCTGCTGGTCATCCAGCCGGATTGCCAGTCGGCACGTTTTCTGGGCTCAGAGGGGTTGGGTGATGGGCAGTTCTTTCGGCCACAGGGGGTCGCCGTGGACCAGGATAACCGAATTATCGTGGCCGATTCACGAAACCATCGCATCCAGGTGTTTGAGGCTAATGGTAGCTTCTTATGCAAGTTTGGGAGTCATGGAGATGGCTTCGGGCAAATGGACCGGCCATCTGGAATAGCCGTTACGCCCGATGGAATTATTGTTGTGGTTGACTTTGGGAATAACCGAATCCTCATGTTTTAAACCACATTTTCAGTCAAAATATGAAAAAAAACAGGGGAACGGAAAGGCTAGGTTCAGAGAAAATTGAGTTTTAAAGTCCTCATTAAGGACAGCAAACGGAAAAACAAGTAGAATAAACATAGCAAAACCAAAAATGCTCCACCTGTGGAGCCTTCACCCACGCCTCATCCTGATCTCCTCTGAAGCTCCTCCCAGATCTCAACCTGTAAGACCCCAATACCACAGGTGATTGGTCAGCTGGAATGACATGTGATCATCTGCATCTCCTGACAGTCACCCCAGCTGAAACAAATCTCAATATTCTTGAGCCAGAAATCAACCGAATCTTTAAAAGATTAGTAGTAATGAAAGTAATTTTTTATGGTATACATCAATGGAAGGATGTTTTGATTAGGGGAGTTTCCTACGATTTGAGAAATTATTATATATTCATAAATGTTTGTTAGGGGTAAATGAAGATTCAGAATTTAACTCCGTATTTCTGAAAAAGAACGTCTTGGGGTACTTTCCACATGCAGGACTGATTTGCCATCAAAGTGTTTCCTAAACATAATTTTGCAAAATTTCTCAGGGAGAACCTTCAGGACTTTTGATTTCTGTACGATGCCTACCTCACCCCGCCCACTTATGAATGTATTTCCGTTGTCATGAAGGCGTGTCAAGATGGCTTATAGGGAAGGACAAGAATTCTACCTCAGTGTTTTCCCATATCAAAATAAAAGTTTGGTTGATATTTGCACAGCTCACAATGGTAGACTGAACTGTTACTGTAAATTGTAGTTTAAAGCAGCTAAATCCTTGCTGAAAGGATTCAAGGATTCAAAAAGTTTACTTCATATATAGTATTCATATACTACAACAATAGGTTATATAAGGAAAGAACACAGATATTGAATGGTCTTTGTCCTTAAACTGGCTTTATGGCTCTGCAAACCAGGACGAAAATGGGAAACTTGTACTGAATGTACAAAATGAAGGCTGTTTGTCTTAAAATGTTATTTAATAATTGATTTTTTATCTTCTACTTGGAGTGGATTGTTATACTTTGCCATTTAAATATAATGATGTCTGTATCACTGTGGTTGGCTTACTAATGTGTGGTTAAACTGCGGCTCAGTGAATTTGGGAAATGTCATGTAGAAGCACTCAGGTCAATGGTCAAGCATTTTAAAACTTTAAAACCAATCTGCTATAACTGCAAAGGTTATATTTATTGATATTTAATATAATACAGAGCTAAATTCTGAGAGAAAAAAAGGTCTTGCTCAAAAACCAAAGTTGAAAAGTATATGTTGGGAGCAGTCATTTAGAAGGCTAATCTCCTATCCCCCAGCCCCCCCCCCCCTAATTTTTATGGTAGGAAAAGCTTTGTTCTAGGGCCAGGTTTCAAATGGGAAGGTCAATGGGCCTGTAATGGCCATAAACTGTGCTTTCATTCCGTTTTGAAGTACCTCGATTTCACAGGAAGAAAACTGTCTTTTGTTTGCTTTGCTTTTTTAGGATTTATAACTTAAATACATATTTATTATTAATTAGCATTAATATCAGTTTCGTATTTTGTAAAGAGATGTGTATGACACCTTTAAGGGACCCCACAATGAGCGCGCACACTTACGCGTGCACACACACACACACAAACACACACACACACCCCCTCTGTGCTCAGGGCCAGTTAATCCAGTTAATACTTTATTGTATACTTCATGCACCAAAGGTTTGAGAGCAACAAACTCAGCCATTTACAAATGTCTGGATTTTCTCGGGGGGAGGGCTTATCTACCCTCTATTGGAACAAGACTGTGAGCTTTAATGTCATGTAATTTATCAGTTGCTGGGTTGTGCAGTCACTCCCCAGGGCTGGGGGCCTGATTCCCATCCCCATTCTGCATGTTGAGTTTGTAGGTTCTCCCTGTCAGACAAGTTTCGTAACATTTAAAAACATTCTGTCAGATGGACTGGCATCTCTGTACTGTATGTGAGGGTCTATGGCATTTGCCCCCTGACTGATATATATATAATCCCAGCAGTTAAAAAATGAATGAAGGGATCATTTTGTCCAGTGTCATGGGCAAGTTTGTCTTTGTTTAACAATGTATGGTTTCTTAGATTGGATTATTTTGAGAATTAATCTTAATACCAATCATCCATGGCATATTTTATGTGATATGGGCCAGTAACTAGGCTATATAGTATTCCGGCCACAGGAATACTGTCAGCTACAGTGACATCACAGGAACATCTTTCCCAAAAACACCCAATGCGCAGATGCCAACTCCAGTGGAATTGGTTCCTGCTCTACACTCAATGATGTGGCAAGAGTAATTCTGTCGGAGAATCTACTGTTGCCTATTTCAAAACCGACAATTTATATAAAAGCATGATATAGGAAGTCATGGCAGCCAGTTTGCAAAACTAGAAGTCTCTTGTGTCTTAATCTGTAGTGTAGTTTGTGCCTTTTGGTAACCATAGCAACAGCAAGCATAGTTGTATGCAATAAACCAAAATGTAATGTGAGAAGACTCAGGTGCCAAAGAGAAGCAAAAAAACGTCTGAATGATGGGACTCAGATGTGGCGGAGTATCATGGTCTGTTTTTTTTTTTTTGTTCAGGTCTTCATCTTAATCCTCACATAGCCAGTCATATGCGTCTTTCTGAACTGAAAGACTCTCATCTTCATTACCTAATTTTTGTACAATAAATCATTTTATCTTCACGGAATAACTGTGGAAATGGGAGGCCAGCATTTGGCCAGTTGACAGCAACTGCGCTCAGGTTTAGCGACTGGAAAGAGCTTTCATTTAACATTAACAGTAATTTAATAATTTTATGTTTACATATTTAGCAGGAGATTGTGAGTTTTATATTTTTAAATATATACTTCTGAAAACAGTGTTATTACACCCCAACAGTAAATATAACACATGTACATTTGTCTAAATTAATTTAAATATTAAAGTCTGAAGACCTAATCTCTGTCAGCTACATTTGACAATACTTTGATATTTAATGGCCATTTAAAAGGCCAGTACCTTCCCAAGCAATTAAAACAAATTATTACTGCACCTTTTTGCAAATATATGGTGTTCGGCCTCAGTGAGGAATCAGAGAAAGTGTGTGTCATCTTCCCTGACCTCGGGTGCGCAAAGTTCCTCACTGTTTTTTGTGTATATTACAATCAGTCAAACACGACTCCTGACCGATGAATAAATGCCTTAATTTCTTGTCTTTCAAATATTCAAGATTATGTTTGATATTACTTTTGTGTAAAATTTAAGTCAAAGGAAAAAAATTAAACAAGGATTACAGAATTGTGGTATATCTGTCTGAAGAAGGAAAAGAAACACGTTAACAAACTCTACACCGTGAAATTTGGGACGTTAACTGAAAATTAAAATGTTTGCATTGTGATGAAGTTATTTTTGTGCGTATATTGCAGTTAAACTGACTGATCATTTTTTTTGTATACATTTTCTGTTTCAGCCATTCATTCAGATTAAGTAAAGTGAAAATGGCCAAATATGATCATTAAAAAATGAAATTAAAATTTTTTTTTACTGGGTCTTTGGATTTTGTTGGATTTTGCAGCTACCAAATGGTCAAAGATTGCTCTTAGAAATCACACAGATAAAAAAAAGTGTATTTTAAAGTATATTCTGTTGTTTATAATAATGCCAGATGCTTTTAAACTAAATTCTTGTTGCTAAACCCATTATTAAACACATCTTTTGGCCATACTGGTCTATGTCCTTTACCACAAAACCACCAGCTGAGAGCATAAACTTTCCATGAGGTTCTCAAAGCTTCCCTGAGATGTTCTGCATTACGTCGGCAGCTGGGGGCCACATCTGTCTAAACTGGCTCTGAGGAGATGGTTAAACATTTTAGTTTCTTGCAGTTTTCTTGCTGTTGTGTGACTGTTTCTAGTCTTTCTTTACATTTCAATTAAAATTAATGTCATTGATGCATTATGCAGTTTCAATGTCTATTCTGTGATTACTTAAATGTCACGGCAATCTTGTAATTTTATGAAACACAAATCTACATTCAGGGTACAAAATGTGTACCTGTGACTGCCACCAAAGTTTGACAAGTACAATCCTCATTTTATAATTATGAATCACAATTTACCAGTTTACAATGTTCAAGTTGCAATTATGAATCACAGTTTATGCATTTGAAACTTCAGTACTACGTTGATGAATCACAACTTCACCAGACTCGCTCATCCATGTCCTTATGGACCTTGCTTTGTGCACTGGTGCGCAGTCATGTTTGAACAGGAAGGGGCCATCCCCAAACTGTCCCCACAAAGCTGGGAACATAAGATTGTCCAAAATGGCTGTGAATGCTGCAGCATTAAGAGTTCCTTTTACTGGAACTAAAGGAACAAGCCCAACCCCTGAAAAACAACCCTACACCATAATCCCCCCTCCTACAAACTTTACACATGGCAAAATGCAGTTTGATTTTATACACCTGTGGCTATGGAAGTGATTGGAACACCTGAATTCAATGATTTGGAGGGGTGTCCCAATACATTTGGCAATATAGTGTACATTTTACTTCATCTTCCTCCACTTTCAGCTCAGCGCCCTCTCTTCTCTGGAGTTCTCCATTTGGCTTATGCTCATCAGAACTTAATGACAGTGAGATGTTTCATTAAGACCCATTGTCCACTGGCAATGTAACTTTTCCCACATAACTAGTATGTAGTGCTCAAGTTGTAAATTCGTAATCGCATCCTGAATATCAATTTATAAATTAGGATCTGTAAATGTAATATGAGGATTGCGCTCCTGAAACTTAAGCGGTAGGCAGAGGCACACATTTGCAACTCTGAATATGGATTTGCGTTTCATAAAATTACGACATCATTGTGACATTAACGTGCGATTACTTTAGACATAAATCTATCTCCATATAGTGAATGCACTTTTCAACCATGGCACCCATATCTTTATGGGTTATTTCTGAGCGTTACACTGGGCTAGAAACAGAAAGTACGACTTCACAGCGATAAGCATTATTCTGTTGTATGAAAGAATATTACGCATGAAAAAAGACCATTATATCATATGACCCTTGTGAGTCATGAATTAATAACAGCCCACAAATCCCCTAAAAGAGGTCTATGTGGCTGTCATCCTTTTTCCATTCTGAGAGTCCGGCCCCCTGCAGGAGCACCATAAAGCCACAAATGGCCTTTGAGGGTGACTGCAACAATAGGTACCATTCGCCATCTCTACAGAGTGTCAAGAGGGTGTAGAAAGGTCGGTCAAGGGCTCCTACTCATTCAGGAATCCAGCTTTAGACCACTATCCATTATAGAGGACAGACAAAGACTGAACTGTGTCAATTACCATCCACAAGTGCAGCAACTTCCCCATTAATGGTCACACCTCAATATTATTTTAAAATTAATTATGGTGGAACAAATTTAATGCATTTAAAGCCTTTAATGTCTAGTTATACTTGTGAAACAAGTGAATGATCACCCATTTAGAGTATTACGTTGATGGGAATCCTTGCATATTGCCACAAATCAGAATTTTTGGGTTTTTTTTTAATTCTTATTCTTGGAATGTGGTTCCCTCAGTCAGTACTGATGGTGAGATGAATATGACGAGTGCTCCAGTCTGGCTTTGTTGTGTGTGTGGTCCTGCCCGGTCCTCCCCAGAACCTCTTTCCTTTCTCATGCTAAATTCCCCCTGCCCACGCTAACCCCCCTTCCCCCCGTCAGCAGGACAAGCGGCCCGGCCCATTGTCCGGCCTGGTCCTGACCTCGCTGCATTCTCCAGGTGGCTCACCAGAAAACCCGCAGGAACAGCTCAACCAAGCCGTCGAGGAAACAAGAAATCGTCGTCTGGGTGCCCGTACTGATTTCAGGAGACTTGATAGCTTTTCAGGTAATACACGGAAAATCTGAGGATCATAAATCAGTCAGTGATTTTTCAAAAGATTTTGATGTGTGATGCACACACCTGAATTGCTGTAGCAGTTTTAGCATGCCGTGCAAAGCTTCTGATTTCACATTTCTAGCACCCTGATCCTGTGCGCAGTGCTGGGAGGACTGATCTACATGTAATTAAACAGAGGTGGAAAGTTCAGGTTGAAGTGCAAATCCATCCATCCACCCATCCATCTTCTACCTGTTATGAAACGTGGGGGCACGGACCTGGGAGTCAGGTGCAGGAGTCAGGAAGTCGGGTAAACATGAGATTTAATAGCGGACAAACACACTCAGAACACAACAAATGTTAATGACCGGACGGGGAAACATATTCGAATGCGGACTTAAATATACAGGACTAATTAACAACAAGTAGACACAGCTGAGAACACCGGGATTCCAACACGAGGTAAATTAGGGGGTGTGACACACGGGAGGATCGGACGAGCAGGGCATGACACTACCACTTTTCCAGGTCGGAAAATAAAAACCATCCCTTTCCTTTTATGGTTTTTAAATTTAAACTATACAAAAAAATGGCAAAAAGGTAGTTTAACTATTTCAGTCACTATGCAAAAACTCTTGTAGCAGAACTACCAGCAAGCTACTACAACATGTAGTTAAATTACTTGTTACAGTGGTTGAAAGTTCAGGTTGAAGAAGTACAAATCCAGACCAAGATTTTGTTTCAACCATCCAGTTGAGTATAAAGAGTCACATTCACAGAGTTCACAACTGGTGATGATCAATGGGACTGTTGCCTTTTCCCGAGCAGAACTGTAGCATTTATGGTGCTCCATTTATTGCATGCAGATCTTTAGACCGATTTCCAAAATTCATCCATCCAACCATTTTTTGAAACCTGATGAACTGCTGGCTACTTAGACAAGCTTTTCCATCACAGATGATCACACTCGCATCCAGACAGAAAGAAGCACACTCACGTGCTGAAGGAGAGGAGCACGCTCACATCCCAATGAAGACTGAAAAAATGTTAAAATAGTATGTTTTCATCAGATTGTGTATGATGTATATGGTGTTGCTGTTTTTCCATTGCTAAGGGATGGATGCTGTATCCCATACTCTTTGAATGATCTTGCATAGTTGCTTTGTCAAGAGGTACCTCCTTGCTTTAGTATTTCTGCAGGCAGTCCCTCTGGTCCAAAAGCCTTGTTGTTTTACCAATGTCCAGTTGCTGAAAGGACTGCTGGAAATTGAGGGTTCATCAATCTGGATAACTGACAATAGACTTGGGAGACCCTCAGGTATTGATGGATTGGAGGGCCTCTTTTAACTGAAATGTTTTGTCCATCACTCCATTATTTGTTGCCTGCCCTTTAGTAGTAGTTGTCCATCAGCCGACTTCACAGGTGTGCTTTTTTGGGCCATAAAGTAATTTTCTTGCTGAAAAAGTGGCCTGTGTATTAGCAGTGTCTGCATATGTGTGAATTTCAGTGCCGTTTTAAAGTCACCACTCATTCCCGATAAGTCTGAGTTATCTTTGTGTCTCTGCTCTAGTACTTTTCCATAAAGAGAAAATCTCCTGGGGGTAAGAGTTGGAGAGAGGAGCTGCATGGGTTGTATGCTTGTATGCACCCTGTAGACCAGGGTTCTTCAACTCTGGACCTCGATTCCAAATCCAGGCCGTCTTTTTAGTTCTCCCAGGTAGTTGTTTAATAGTTACTGATTCTGATTGGTCAGATGCTTCACACCTGACTGACAGGTAAAGGAAGGCTGGAAAACCAGCAGTGCTCGGACCTCGAGGACAGTGAGTTGAATAACCTTGCTGTAGACTACCTCAGAGATCCATTCCAGGACCTCCCCAGGGCCCCTCCAGTGGCTGTCGAGCTTGGGTGACCACCCCTTCTTCCAGATGGGGCAGTACACCCGAACAGGGTCCCCGGGCTGGAAGGCCTGTCCTCAGCAGCGAACATCATATGCCCTCTTCTGCCTGGCCGTGGTTGCACCTTGATGGTCCCTGGCCAGCTCATGCACAACGCGAACGCGCTCCCACAGTGGCGTAGGTAGTCCATTCCCGGTGTCGCCGGCAGCTCTGACTCAGGGTGGGAGCCGAACACCTGCTCCTCCGGGGTCCGCAGCTAACGGCCAAACATGAGGGCGGCAGGGGTACAGCTGGTGCTCTCCACCAGCCTGTCACTGGAGGCGTGGTGAAGGGGCGTGGTGAAGGGGCGAGGTGAAGGGGCGTGGTGAAGGGGCGTGGTGAAGGGGCGTGGTGAAGGGGCGAGGTGAAGGGGCGTGGTGAAGGGGCGTGGTGCGGGTTTTCACAATCCCTTGCCGCCGGCAAACCTTGCGGAACACCTGTGCCTCAAAGTTCCTCCCCTGGTCACTGTGCAGCTCCTTGGGGGCCGGGAACCTGCAAAAGAACTCCGAGGAGTTTAGTAGCGGTGTTGGTGGTGCTCTGGTCGGGAACTGCATACGCCTCGGGCCACTTCGTAAAGTAGTCCACGGCCACGAGTACGTAGCGGTTCCTGGACTATGTTCGGGGGAAGGGGCCCAGGATGCCCACCCCCAGGCACTCCATGGGGGCACCCACCAGGTATGGCTGCAGGGGAGCCCGGGATTGCCGGCTAGGACCCTTCCTAGCTTTGCACGCAACGCAGCAGTGTATGAATAACCCAGTATCCTGCCGGCATTCGGGCCAATAAAATCGCTGCCGCAGCTTCCCTAACATCTTACCTTACCTACCAGAAGGTAAAAGGGGCAGTTCACCACAAAACTGAAAAAAGATATTTTAGAGGGGCTTTAGCGCTATCCATCCATCTAGGTTGTTCTGCTGGGAGTTTAATATCATGATTATGATGACCAAAATTATCTGTGTTAGCTTTTTCGGGGTATTGTTGTAACATTTTGATATGTTTAAGTATTACTCATGATCAATATATTCAACCTCCTCCACCACTGCCTTCATGTCAAGCTTCATCCACTCCACTGTCTTTTCCACCTAAAATGTCCCCCAGAATGTCCTTGATCTCAGCCTCCATCTTTATTGCCTTTTCCATCTCACTTATGTCCTCCAATGCTGCGTCAACCTCAGCCTGTAACTCCTCCAACTTTGTCTTATCCTTGTTTCTGTTCTCCTGGTCTCCTTCCCCACTGCTGACCTGTACCAGATAGCAAACCTGTGCAAATATGGTATTGAAGGCCTGGACAATGCAGGGATGAGGGAAGGAGTAGTGATTTTAATTGTCAATGGTAGTAGATGTCAGTTTAACCAAAGAGGCATGGAGGAACAAAACTGGGAGCCAGCCAATGTGTGTGGGGTCACAGCAAGGGCTACAAATGGAGATGGGGTTGGGCATCAGGGTCTGGGTACATTTAAGGGAGGTGAGAGAAAACATTCAATAAAGTTCAGTGGCATCCGTAATTTGCATATAGTATGTGTGTGGTCACGTAATATTACATTGTAGGGACCAAATGCCCTCACAATGTGATAAAAGCCTGTTCTTTTGACTTTGTGGATTCATGATGTTATTTAACACTTACCTTAAGACATACTCCGCTGCATTACTGTCTTGGAGAACATTATCTAAAAATCATAAACTAGTCGTTGATCACATCTGACAACAGTGCCTTCAGGTGCCTTTGAATGGAACAGCAACTAACAATTCAATCAGCAGAAGGCTTGTGTCGAAATGAAAGTTATAAGACTGGATTAAATACTTAATTTGCCACATATAATACAGAGACAAAAGACCAGCAGATGATGTGAAAATGATAACATTGTCTAACATGTCATGAATCTTCAGCATAACCTAATATTTTTGAAAATTATTAATTTGCACGCATGCAAATTATTACATTGGGACTGTTTCGGTACTCCTGTGATGGTACTCCTCTATCAGAGACTTTCAGTAGACTAACGTCTGCTCCCTCACTCTGTATGTGCAGTTCCTTTTCTGTCCACGAGATGTCAGTATGTGATAACGCTGCAGTAATACAGGCAGAATCTGTCTTTTGATTGCCTAGCTCGGACTGATTTGCTGGGGGATTCGGAATCCATCCCTCACTGCATAGGTCAGGGTTATTCAAATCACGGTCGTCGAGGTCTGAGCACTGCTGGTTTTCCAGCCTTCCTTTACCTGTCAGTCAGGTGTGAAGCCTCTGACCAATCAGAATCAGTAATTATTAAACTAACTACCTGGGAGAACTGAAAACAAGGCCTGGATTTGGAATCAAGGCCCAGATTTGGAGAACCCTGGCATAGGTCACAAGCAGGGGTACATCCTGGATGGGATGCCAGTCCATCACTGGCAACATTTCCATACACAACTGGCAACCAAAAGACACCAATTTGTCTGACTGCATACCTTTGGACTAAGGGAAACCCACACAACAGCAAATGCACATGTAAACACCAGCAGTACAAAGAGCAGGGGTGGGATTCAAACCCACAACCCTAGAGGCACCAGTGCTACCCACCACTCCACTGTGCCCAGTAGGATCACAATTCCTTTCATTTCAGCTCTTAATGCTCCATAGTGGTACTGCGACCTCCCTGATGAGTCTGTCACAGAAAAATCCGTATCAATCTCCTGCAGTACAGGTGGCAATTTGAGCAATGTCACCAATAAGCTGCAGTCTCCTGCTGAGGCACACGGAGTGCTATCTCACGGCCATGTCCCAGGACTGGGAAATTGCTTCCGTTTCTCACTTCTAACATCTGTGACCTGGGAATTATGAAGAGAATAAAGCTTATGGCTGGTGTAAAGGTTCCAGCGCTGGACAACAACAGCTGAAGGGAGCAGGGATGGTTTTTGTTTATGATGGTGAATCTGCTGATGGTGTGTTATTATCTGTAAGAAGTTTAAAATCAATTCACAACACAAGCCACATAGAGATGGCGAAAATCTGCTAGAAATTATCCAAGTGATTAAAAAAATAATAATCATATGGATGTTGCATGTGATACTAACTTCCTCAAAAAGGATTGTGGTCATTCGAGCGATTCTTTTAATCATGTTAAAAGTTAGCTATCAGTACAGATGATATCAGATCTTGATATCAAGTAATCCATAAATATATATATATTAAGA
Source organism: Paramormyrops kingsleyae (assembly GCF_048594095.1). Classification (NCBI taxonomy): domain Eukaryota; kingdom Metazoa; phylum Chordata; class Actinopteri; order Osteoglossiformes; family Mormyridae; genus Paramormyrops; species Paramormyrops kingsleyae. The sequence goes on from NC_132805.1 coordinate 28,492,825, forward strand.
GGAACATGGTGCCGTTTGAGAAGTGATGTAGGATTTATGCAGATACTGTGTGCAATACCACCCCCTACTGGCAGAACATTTGAACTCTCTCTTAACATTAGGGGAATATGCCCCCACACTCCACTCCACTCCAATGTTCCAAACACTTTTTCCTCCATTTTGTATTTGATGGCAAATCATTTTAATTATATAAGCAATGTACAAAAAAATTGCCCTCATTATCCATTTTTATTTTCAAGCACCCTATTGCTGCAGAAAAAATCCTTTTACTGTGAAGGTGTGAAACCACCCAGACACTGAGCAAACCTGCGCTGTACGGTGCTATGCAGCCGTCTCGGCAGTCTGTACACCAGGGGTGGACAATCACTGCACAAAGAACCTGAAAAAAGGTGCCGATGCGCTATGCGGGAAATGCTGGACGGCTTAAGGTTCTGGAACAGCTTCGCTCTCGTGGCTGTTACACAGACTAATAAAAGGAGAGCCAATTTTCATAGATTTAATAAACCACCTTCTGTCTGGTGGAAAAATTAGGTGTTTCCTTGGGGAAATTAAAAATCCAGCGCTTTCAGAACGGTGCAGGTTCCCAAAGCAGGGCAGTAGGAAGTAGAAAGATACAGACACTCAGACGCAGAACACAATGTAGTGAAGATGGTAAGAGAACATACAAGCCATCTGTATTCAAAATGATCAAAGGATAAGTATCTATTCGGAGGTGACACATTGTACTGACATGCTGACCAGGGCGTAGCCCAGCCTTCTCTCGTGGGGGATAGGCTCCACCCACCTTAACCCTGAGCAGGGGAAGAGGCTGAAGATGATTGGATGAATCAAACTTATTACCTACAAATCGACTGAAACTAAAACTCAGTCAGTTTAACAGGAAATGGATGTCACTGACGCTGTGTACAGCATACTCATGATTAGGGAAAAGGCGAAGGGAAAGTTACTTTGGCTGAATAGCATAAAGAATCGCGTTTATTCGCTGAATTTTCACTTGAAACTCCCTACAAGAGTGTTGCAATCACATAATTGTGTGTTTTGGGGTCCATGAAATTTTTTGTATGCTTGTTTACCATTATTCAGAGCAGAATACAAAACAAAAAGCACCACAGGAGCAGATAATGGAATTGCTAATTAGGACCAAAGACAAAACAGTACCCTTGTCTCTGAGCAAAAAAAAGAATAATTTTTAAACAGTTCAGAAAGGTATTTTAAATCAAAAGTACAGTGTAGCTTAGCGGCCAGTCAAATGAAAGCCTTACTTCTACTTTTAGTCAAATTAATCTCTATTAGTGGTATGTGTGACATGCTAAGGGTCAGTATTTGGTTAGATGGGGTGTTGAAGCAATAGCTACATGATTTACCAGATGAGCTTTTGCAGTTGCCCTCTGCCAGCCGCCACTTACGCCCTATGAATAACCCCCTCTGATAAATGCGGGTCTACAGCCCGCTGAACTTGTCTAGCTTCCTCTCATCTACACTGGCTTTTCTACTTTCTTATTTTTAGCTCTTCAGGCCCTGAAATGGTGCAGCATTTCCCTGGCTTGTGTCAATCTGACTGAGAAAAAAATAATCCTGTTTGGGGTTGGGGAGAGCTGGAGAGAGAAGTTTTGCTTGGACAAACCAACAATCTGCCTACAGACTGACTGCCTCTAATATGAGGCCTCAATTGTAAAGGCAGCCTCTGCCTCCTCCCAGCTGTCCTTTTGCATGCTGAGAGTGCTTTTCTAAGTCTTTTTTTAACTGATGAAATACACAGCTGTTAGTAGATAGAAGCTCAGACCGTCACTGTGGATATCCTCAGCCGCTAAGATATAAAAGGCAATCAGGCTGCTTGAGACACTAATTTTAAAGACTTCCTGGTCTTGTTCAGCACAGCATTACCCAGATGCTCCTCATGGCAGCTTTTTATGGATCCATGGTTACACAACAGGAAGCACCTGACCAACAATGGACACCTGGCAACTGGCTCAATTATCCTGAAAAGGGAACATTGAAAACTTTATTAACTTTACTAGATGTGTATTCCGCCTAAATCTCTTGATTTTAATAGGATAAAAAAAAACATTTATGACTCTCAATTTAAGCTTAAACATTGATTCTTAGTTTTAACATATCTTTTATATGATTTTCTCTGGTTAATCTTACAGGCATTGTTAAATTTCTAGATTACATAACAATATGTTAAATATTTTTTCTATATTATCCATAATATTTTGGGGATTGCAGGAAGCATTTAATGCTGGGGGCTGGAAGAGCAGCCCCCACCACTGCTGACTGCTCTGACCAGTGATGCCAGTGATATTTGGGTGCATATAAAGATTGTGTTGTTGTGTTGTTTTAAAATATAAATGAATACTGTCAATAAATAGGGAGGAGTGACTTTTTCTTAACATAATTTCATGGTAAAAGCCTTACCTATTGTCAGTGCTTCATTATTTATGGTTAGTTAAACATAAAATGAGTTCATAACAATTTGATACATCTGACAACAAGGATGAAAGCCCACATAAGCCGATTGCAGAGAAATCCATGTCTCAGGCAGGCTAACATAAGCGATACCTGGCGTGTGATTGGGTTGGTCATTGAACATAAGCGATACCTGGCGTGTGATTGGGTTGGTCATTAAACATAAGCGATACATGGCGTGTGATTGGGTTGGTCATTGAACATAAGCGATACCTGGCGTGTGATTGGGTTGGTCATTAAACATAAGCAATACATGGCGTGTGATTGGGTTGGTCATTAAACATAAGCGATACCTGGCATGTGATTGGGTTGGTCATTAAACATAAGCGATACCTGGCGTGTGATTGGGTTGGTCATTGAACATAAGCGATACCTGGCGTGTGATTGGGTTGGTCATTAAACATAAGCGATACCTGGCATGTGATTGGGTTGGTCATTAAACATAAGCGATATCTGGCGTGTGATTGGGTTGGTCATTAAACATAAGCGATACCTGGCGTGTGATTGGGTTGGTCATTGAACATAAGCGATACCTGGCGTGTGATTGGGTTGGTCATTAAACATAAGCGATACCTGGCGTGTGATTGGGTTGGTCATTAAGACTTTTTCTTCAATCAAAATAATGGAGATTTGGTTCTAACATTTCTCAGTCATGACTTCATTCGTGTGTGATTTCAAAAGTATAGTGGGCTGTTTATAAATGTTCTTAATATTCGTACTCAACATCCATTCATTCATCATGCCATTTCACGCAAACCATATTCTCTACATTTACAGTAAACTAAGCCAGATAACTTTTCAAAATTAAGGTAGCCTAGGTTAAATATAAGTGAATGAAGGTATAGTCCATTTAAACTGGGGTGCCTTAAATCTGACAAGTTAACCATGAAATGCATAGATGTGGAAGGTACAAACAGAGCAGGTGGCTCCCAGTACACCCAGCTGCAGCCTGGGGAATGGGGTGAGGCTTCACACTGGATGGAGGTACATCTGTATTCATTGGCTCGGCTATCTTTCAAGGCGGGACTAAATGATACCAATGTAGCGAGAGCTACATTATATGGACAAAAGTATTAGGACTCCTGGCCATTACATGTACAAGGCATCCCATTCTAAATCCATAGGCATCAATATGGAATTTGTCCCCCATTTGCAGCTATAACAGCTGCCACTTTTTGAGTGGAAAGCTTTACACAAGATTTTGGAGTGTGTCTGTGGGAAATTTTGCCCATTCATCCAGAAGAGCATTTACGAGGTCAGGCACTGATGTTGGACATGAAGGCCTGGCTCGCGATGTCCATTCTAGTTCATCCCAAGGGTTTTTGATGGGGTTGAGGCCAGGGCTCTGTGCAGGCCAACCAAGTTCTTCTACACCAAACTCACCCAACCACGTCCTTATGGACCTTGCTTTGTGCACTGGGGCACAGTCATGCTGGAACAGAAAAGGACCTTCCCCAAATTGTTCCCACAAAGCTCGAAACATGGAATTGTCCAAAATGTCTTGGTATGCTGAAGCATTAAGCATTCACTGGAACTTAGGGAACTAACCCAACCCCTGAAAAACTACCCCATACCATGATCCCTCCTCCACCAAATTTTACAGTTGGCACAATGCAGTCAAACCTAGACTTGTCCATCAGACTGCCAGACAGAAAAGCATGACTTGCTACTTCACTGATTGCAACTCTGCAGTTATAGAGTCAACAGAGCTTTGGCGACTTTTACGCCCTATGGGGACCCTGCTCTGTCACTTTACATGGTGTCCCACCTTGTGGCTGGGTTTCTGCTGTTCCTAAATGCTTCCACTTTGCAATAACACCACTTACTGGTTTTATTACTGGTGTAACCCTTACTGTGGAATATCTAGCAAGGAAGAAATTTCATGGACTGACAAGTTGGCATCCTATGACAGTACTACGCATGAATTCACTGATGTCTTCAGACCAACCCATTCTTTCACAAATGGTTTGTAATCCTGACTGCATGGCTAGATACAATATCTTATACACCTGTGGCAATGGGTCTGAATGAAATTCAACTGAATTCAGTGATCAAGAGGTGAGTCCCAATACTTTTGTCCAACAATTTTATTTTTGAAATGAAGTAGGAAGCCAGGAAAGTCGGATAGACACAATACCTGTAGTCAGCAGTGTTATTAATAAAATAGTCTCCTGATTCATTGCCCTCATTTATTGACTTCTGCTTTCTGGTTTATAACAGTGAACTAACTACACAGTGAATGCTGAATGCATCTAATGGAAAATAAATGTGTTTTTAGGATTCTTGTCTAATATGAATAAAATAAAATGTAAGGAACTGAAAATGTCTTTGTATTCCTGCCCAAATCATGCCGTTTTCAGGAATTTATCCAATGTTGTTATGATTCCAAAGCAAGATGGTGTCATGGTGCCAAGTTAAGTGTCTGTGTCGACCCTCTCTGCGGAGCTACGGCCGTCTGACTTGGCTTATTGTCTTATTGTCTTCTCCATCTTGGCTTGAAATCCCAGACGTGGGCATTAAGCTTTAATGGTAGGATAATGTAACACTTCATAAACAGACTGACACACTTGTGAAATGTTTTGAAGGGTCTGGCTGCGACATGATGATCATTTCCACATCTTGGACAGAAAGCTCTCTGGCTGGTTCTGTGTCACTTGGGATAAGTCAGGGGACTCTGGTGGACTATTTATATGTGTATGGGGCTTTTTAAATGTGTGTGACAGGTGCTGATTTGAATTACTGATTTCATTATAAACTTGGGAAATGAGTTATGCTCTAATGGTTACTTCTTTGTATATTCTTGCAATCACACTTAAAATAGTCAATCAAATATATAAATTAAAAAAATAATACAATGACAGTTATAAATAATTCATCCCGTTTTGTAAAATTTGAAAAGAAACATTCAGCAAGTCTCTGCCAGAGATCATTTAGAGTGTAAAACATCACGTTTAATGACTCCGATTCACATTAAACCAGGAAGTCATTAAATGAAGAGAGAATGTCTTTATAGGGCTCAGAGGGCATTTGGTTCAAAGAGATACACAGGCTACGGGAACGGTGCCCGATGTTCAGTGGCCTTTAGGATAAAAGGTTCCCATAAATATGAATCTGCTTGGAGATGAATGATATAATTTAAACCCAGCTGAAAAGGAAAAAAGGGATTAATTTTCTCCAAGAAATCGATGCCAGACCAAGGGTGTGATGTGGAGCATTATTCTGAAGATGAGGTTCTTCTGTGCTCCTTATGGCATTCCCAGACATTATATACCACGGTTATGGTGTCATGGTTTTATTATTTGCAGAGGAGAGGCTATTCCTGCACAACAAACAAATCTTACTAAACCAGTACTATGCCAAAATAACACAGACCCTCTGCGGATGCACCCGTGGGGACCGACATTCCCTTGGTCATCGAAGCGGAGGCCACCTGGGAATCCCCAGCCTATGTATCCCTCCATTCCAGTCACTCTCAAAGGAACAGTGCCAATCTGTTCTGCCACCAGGAGGCTCGCCACGCCAAATGACACTTCACACATTACCCATTATCTGTAGATTATGAAACCTGACCTGTAGGCTATTTTCATAACATTACAAATTCAACTCAGATATAATTATACTATATTCTCAGAACCCTAACTTAATAGAGTAACTAATGTAGTAAGAATGATTTCCATTCATACAAGATGCATTACCATCTGGCTGATTAAAACTGATAATGCTTAATAAGCCTGATGAGGATGCACACCTGAGAGTGTCAACAGCGTCCCCTGAAATCAGGAAATTGGTCTTGGTGAGACTATTGATCCTGACCAACCTAGCTGTCTTTTTTAAGCAGACAAACATGGACCCTTTCAGCCCAGAGCACAGTAACAGAGAGCAATTAGTTGTTGTTTACTGATGACGTTGTACAATTTTCACAAGCTAACTTAGCATTAGCTTGTGGCGGCACATAAACAGCAACCAAGATTACTATTGTAAATTCTCTTGGATGACACTGTCAAAAAGAAAATCCAGAGTCCTTGATCCTTGATACAAGAAACATCTGAATCATAACTAGCAAGTGGGGGTCGTTGTTTCATAATCAATGAATGAATGAAAAAACAAAAAAGTCAACTATGAAAAGTTTCCGTAATTAACATAGCAGAGTGGTATGTACAGTAGGTCATTTGTTATTAGATCTTATAATTCTGCGTAAACATCATCAACGGATGTGACAAGTGGCAATTTCTGTGTAAACATCACCAGTGGATGTGACAAGTGACAATTTCTGTGTAAACATCACCAGCGGATGTGACAAGTGACAATTTCTGTGTAAACATCACCAGCAGATGTGACAAGTGACAATTTCTGTGTAAACATCATCAGCGGATGTGACAAGTGACAATTATTACACAGGTGACTAAAACAATAGAAGAAGCTGCTCAGAGCTAAGAGACATCAGTGCTGATTTACTAAGTCTGATTGGACTGTATTAGCCGAGAAGCTGAAATGTATGCTTCATATTACCATTAAATAAAGATGGACAGTGAAATACAAAGAATATGAAAATATGACCGCAAACTGTATCTAATTTAATAAATAAATCCTAGAAAAATAAACTTCTTGTCATAGGGCATAACACTAGAAAATGCTGACAATACGATTTGTTGTTGGGTTTGCTGTACACAACACCAGTCTGTTGCTTGTAGCCTACGCCCTTACAGTATATATATATATAGTACTGTGCAAAAGTCATCTAGCCATCCAACTAGATATCAGTAACTTTTTGAAAACAGAAGAAATTATTACTAGCTTTTATTGTTACTCTTAATTTGCACATGGTCTAATGTTAGTCAAAACAGGAGCACCAGGACTCTAAGGACTTGCACTTTCCTCTCTCACAAAAATATCGGAAACGCCACACACACCTTTCCAGTGACCTCATGACCCCCCATGCTTTCCCAATCTGTCTACTAACTTCATAGGAAGAGTTACTAGAGACGCGAATGTCACTGCTGAGGAAAGTGAACATCAACATTTTCTGCGCAAATCGACACACTGCTGATGGTTATGCCCAAAGAGGTAATTAAAGGCCTGGATCTTGGTTTTTCTCCAGGACATTTGCAAACCCAGACACTCAGACTCCTCGCTCAGCCTCTTGAGAGCCCTGATCAGAGCCTCCATTTATTTGGCGAAGATCACATCATCATCATCATCAGCAGAGTCAAGATCTGTGAATCTTTCTTCACCAACAGATGCCCCACTGCTGCTGGACCCCATGACCTTGCCTAGCACCCAGTCCATGCAAGCACTGAACAGAGTATGAGCAAGGACACATCCCTGACATACCCCAAAATCAATTGGGAAGAACACAGAGGTTCTGCCTCCACTCTGCACAGAACTCATGGGACCAATGTGGGATCCACAAAGTCTCAGGATGTCCCAGAGGGCAACTCGAGCAAGTGAGTTGAATGCTTTATAAAAATCAACAAAGGCTTTGAAGAAACTCTGTCGATATTCGCGTTTGCATTTGATGAAAACCCTCAGTTCCAGGATGCAGTCGATGGTAGACTTTTTAGACATAAAACCAAACAGCTCCATTCTCTGGTAGGTAAGCAAGTGGTCACAAATCCTGTTGAGGATGACTCTAGCTAGGACGCTAGAGCATGGCACTGAGAGCAGTATTATCCCCCTATATTTGCCGCAATCCAAGTGGTCACCCTTTCCTTTCCAGATAGGGACAAGTCCCTTCTTCCAGTAAATTGGGATGATGCCTGTATCCCAAATGGAAGCAAAGATTGCTTACTATGCCAGGAAGACAGCCTTACCACCAGCCTGGAGAAGTTCTCCCTGGATACCACAGATCTCTGCAGCCTTCCCTACCACCAGCAGGTTCACCACCAGTGCAATTTCAGTGAGACTGGATGGTTAACAGCTAATTGGAGGATCAGCTTCAAGAACTGTGGACTTAGAGATTTCCAACATCCTGGGCAGAGGATCAGCTTTAAACAGCTACTCAAAGTAGCCAGCATGTTTTAATTCCTCTGAAAGCAGGATGTGGGTCACTAGACCATAGATGGTGTGTCAATTGCTCACAGATTCCCCTAACAATCACCTCCATATCTGCCCTCAGGGCCCTCACAGCCGACCTTCTCAGTTCTATGCACTGCAACTCCTCTCAATAATATCCAGGGTGCCCTGTGAGATGAAGCATCTCTTTCTGGGAACACCGGCAACATGAACACAACCCTCAGCAACCTTCAGTGTGTTGTCATGGAATGTCTCCCACATCACACTAGAATCGACAGTCACGCCCGAGTTTGTAAGTTCCTCACAGGAATTGCGTGCAAACTCATTAGAAACAACCTGATCTTGGAGTCTGGACAGGTCCAACCTCAGTCTCCTAGTAGATGATAGCCTACTAGACCTATTCTACCAGTTTTGTAATTAGTTATTTCATTACATGTTTTGGTGTTGACTGCCTGTCTTAGCTCTTCAGTTGATTGTTGACCCTCTTCGTTCATTAGTTTCCTGTTGCCAGTCTCAGTTCTCTGCTTTCCTGTTGACACTCTTAGCCCTCTTGTTGCCTGTTGACAGTCTTAGCTCTTCAGTTACCTGTTGACAGACTTAGCTCTCTGCTTTCCTGTTGACACTCTTCGCTCATTGATTTCTTGTCATTCATAGCTGTTCTGTTGACAGTCTTAGCACCTTGGTTTCCTGTTGACACTCTTAGCTCATTGGTTGCCTGTTGACAGTCCATGGTTTCCACTGGTAACTTTCCTCCATGGTGGCCCACAACCGCTTAGTGACTCGCTCGGGATTCCCGCCCCCACACCCTGTGCATTTATAACAGAATTCAGTTGGTTAACATCATACAATAATAGGCTATATTACATCGTATATTATATTGATGCTTAGGTGTTTTCCAAGAAAAAGAAAGACAGAAAAGGTAGAATAGGCATTTTTTTGAGTGGGGTTGACAATGCATCTCTCTGTTCACTCTCTTATACCCCATACACACACTGGCTTGCAGGGAATTTTTTTTTCTCATTAACCAATATAAAGCAGCCATGCATAACCGACTGTATAGTGCAGTGGAGCATGTCTCACTCTGTTTGCAGAAACCCAAGCTAACAGTCACAGCAGGCTTTTAGCATTCATAATGGCTTCAAATGACCTTGTTAGATATAAGCATCAACCTGTGTCTTCAAAAGATTAAGAATTTACTGTTGCTTGTACAATTATTTTATATCTTTTAATGGATTTGTTTTATGGCACTGATTATCTCTGATAGTTTATGGTACCATGAGAAATAAATATATGTGGCTGGCATATTTCAGACTAGGCCTTTATACCGTCTTGAAGTTGCATCGAGGATAAGAGATTATAAAGCACTCAAGGACTCATTTTTGAATTACCATGAGTGTTTGAAAGAGGCTAAGATATATTATTAAATCGCAAGAATATCATTACAGTCTGTATCATCCTTATCAGGCACTAATCAGCTATTGGTGACCTTTCATTGCAGCAACACTGGCAGCATCACTGTCAGCTTCGGAGGTGAACGCGAGCACGGAAGCAGGCGAACGAAGCCAAAAGGTCCGGTGAAGGGTTTATTAAAGGCAAAAGGACAGGTGCAGACAACGACGGACCATACAACGATGACAGATCTGGGGAATACAGACTGAGACTCGGACTATATACACAAGACTAGGTAACAGAGAACGAGCTACAGGTGGGAACAATTAGGGCGAAACAGGAGGTAATGAGGTGGGCGTGGCACACATCGGGAGCGGACGGAGCGGGGCGTGACAATCACCACACTCTGCATCCCTCTGCTGCTGACAAGAAATCACTAAGGCGAGTCTTCAGCACTGCACAAAAAATCAGCACCTACTTTACCCATTGCCTTTGCAGAGCAACCAGTATTGTAAGACAGATGATACAGAACCACCCAGGTCCATACCTGAATAAGGAATGAGAATGAGGAACAGTTTCTACTTATTGCCCTGCTGAACCAGCAATAATCAATCTCGTCTACTATACCGTCCAAATCATTCTGCCATGTCTTTTTGTCCCACTGTCTTTTTGCACTGTCATGTTCTCACACCTGTTGTTACTGCTGACTTCATGGTCATGCCTCTTTACTTCTCATCTAGTCTTTTTATCCTTGTAAATATTTATTGTTGTAACGTATGAACAACCTATTTTTATGAAGTATTTTCTTTTTTTTCTGCATTGTATGATGACAATAATGGCATTCATCTAATTATAACATTACTCAATGTTCATATGTAATTGTAAAAAAGTTTGATATCACTAATTAAAACATAAATGCTTTTGTAGATGTTCATAATATAGCCTAGTGATAACCTTAAGTAATTGATTAATTCAATGACCTTAATAAATAATTGTGATGTTCCTTATTTATATCATGTAATTAACACATCTTGCTGAATATTGATATTGTACATTACAAGGCTGTTTCTAATTCAGAGATTTTTGCCCCAGTGTCAGTTAAAAACCTTAATTACCATTCTTATGACTAAGGGCATGACTTTGGGTTAAGCTTTGAGGGATTGAAGTCTCCACTCATTTAAGGCAGTCTAGGGGGTTTTATTGACTGGTTTTCTTTATTGGGGGGGTTACAACCTCTCCCATCTCGCCCCATAGTTTATGCCCATACTTGTGACTATTCATAGTTTTGACGCCATTTACACAATTATCATTCAATGAATTATTCAATAAATTATATTTTGGCTCTTCAAGGCTCTCGTTTCTTGTTTCAGGAGGGAAAGGAGGGAGCAGGGATAAAGACAGCCCTGACCATGAAGCGTTAAAATCCTCACACTCTCGGTAAGAAGAAATGGGAGTCAAACGTGAAAATTGAAGATGGTTGGAGCAAAGTCTGGACATCACACTGAGGGAGGAGCTGATGCAGAAGGGTGTGTGACAGGACTGGATTAAAAACGGCTCCAGGACTGACTGTTCGATCAATCACCTTGTTCCCTGGGGCAGCTCCAATATATTCTTTGAAATAGCACGATATAGACAATTACATCACAATATAAAATTCAGTCAATGTAAAAGTGATATGGATTATTAAAAAAAAAATACAAAACTGGTAGGCACATAATCCTAAAATACAAGAAATTTGATACCAGTGCTTTTGGTTGTAGTAAATTAAATGTTTATTGTGCAACATCTGATGCTTACTTTATGATATTTGCATAAGGTCTGGAAAATACCTTACAAATAGGCCAGCATGACCAATTTGAAATGGGTTTACAAGAACAGACTTAGCATTAAAATGCTGTGAAAATGCCCTGTGCTTGTAAATAGCAGCCTGTATTCATTTTAAAAATTCTGGAAGTATACAATACATTCAGTGCTTCTCTGAAAGGGTTCATATTCTGATCTTCCTCGCACATGGTTTTTTTTGCTTTGACTCTTGACTGCTGGTTTATAAAAGACTGTTTTACAGAATCTGAAGTATAAAACTCTTTTTCACAAAATGTTTATCTCAGCACAGGACTAAATATTGTATTTTATAGCTTTTCACATTTAAACTGCACATGTTGAAAATGTATTTTGCTTTTCAGTAACGATATGGTTTTCCTGCAGTGAGGTCTATATCTCCCATTTCTGACAAATGAATGGGCCTGAATCTTCAACAATAACCTACATAATTGCGTATGATAAACTAGTTCGGATTCCAAGATTAAAGAGCTTGAAGAAGATCATTTGCTTCTGTTTTATTTTCAATTATTTAGTTGCTCTTCAGCCATATGTTATGTGCCAGATTAAGCATTCTTAGAAACTCGTCTAATAGTCCTAACAAGGAACTCTTAAGAGACCGGCATACATGAAAAGCAAGTCTCATGAGCCCATGATTCTGCATCTTTTTTATGATTTATGAGCACAACAGTTTGGTGCTTCCAACTCCATATGGCTGGCAAAGTAAAACAAAAATGTAACATTGAAATATGCATTAAGTGAGCCTCCAGACTGACAGCTGCCATTTGCCACCAAGTGCACCCAATGAAAAGCCACCAATATGTAAACCAGACATTAAAAGGATACAAACCCACTTCCCTGTCAAAGCAAAGAGATGTAGAGGTGTAGCGAAGGGGCAGTGAGCCCAGCAGGAGAGTCACAGCTTACCTCCCTAAACCAAGAAGCTGGTTCTTGTTCTGGACAGCAGACATAAGAGCACATTTTATAATATAAAGCTTATTACTGTCAACATACTGTGTAATACTTACATACTGTATCAGTGACATAAGTCAACTATCTGCAATTACTTGGACTTAGCTGATTGGTTTCTAACAGAAACATGGAGATGATGTATTGTCACCAGCCATATCACCTGCAGTTCAGGCCAAGTAATTCCTCTGAGGTTAAGCGGGTTTGGGCCTGGCCAGTACTTGGGTGGGAGACCTACTAGGGAAGCTGGGTTGCCACTGCAGGAGGTGCTGGTGTGGCCAACAGGGGACCCCCAATGCCAAAGCCCCAGTGGAGTGATGGGGACACTGTGCTGTATAAATGGTGCCGTCCTTCAGATGACATATAAAACTGAGGTCCTGACTCTCTGAGGTCATAAAATATCACTGGGCATCCTTTGAAAGAGTAGGGGTGGTACCCTGATGCCCAGGCTAAAATTGCCCACTGTGGCTCTTTCAAATCTGGCCTCCTAATCATCCCCTATGTCTAACTGGTGAATTCTCTTCAACACCTTAACTACTGTGTGGTGAGCATACTGACTGGTTAGAGTGGCTCCCCATTGGTTTGGTAAAGTGCTGTGTTACATTTTTGTGACATTCATTCATACAGTATTGTGCAAAAAATCTTGCTCAGTCAAAGAAAATTTAAGGTACAGCATGAGAAAAAATACACAATATTTTAAGTGTAGTACTCAGAACAAAATACACAATTTAACATTAGAATTCACTATATGGACAAAAATATTGGGACACACCTCTTAATCATTGAATTCATTCAATTGACCCATTGCCACAGGTGTATCAAATCAAGCACCTGGCTAAGAAGTCAGACTTACAAATATTTGTGAATGAATGGATTATTCTGAAGAGCTTGTGATACAGTAATAGAATGTCAGCATTGCAGTAAGTCAGCTCATGAAATTTCTTCCCTGCTAAATATTCAACTGTAATTGGTATGATTGCAAAATGGAAGCATTCAGAATAGCAGAAACTCGGCCACAAAGTGACAGACCAGGTAAAGTAACAGAGCAGGGTTGCCAAGTGCTGAGGTGCATAGTGCATAAAAGTCACCAATACTCTGTTGCAGTTATTGAGTGAAAGTTCCAAACTTCCTCTGGCATTAACTCCAGCACAAAAACTGTGCACTGGGAGCTTCATGGAATGGGCTTCCATGGCCAAGCAGCTGCATGCAAGCCTCACATCGGCAAGCGCAATGGATGGCGTTGGATGGAGTGGTGTAAAGCACGCTGCCACTGGACTCTGGAGCAGTAGAAACATGTTCTGTGGAGTGATGAGTCACACTTCTCTGTCTGGCAGTCTGATGGATGAGTCTGGGTTTGGCCAATGCCAAGAAGTAAGTTTGGTGTGGAACTTGATTGGCCCGCACAGAGCCCCGATCTCAAACCCATCAAACACTTTTGGGAGGAACTAGAACGGAGATTGCGAGCCAGGCCTTCACATCCAACATCAGTGCCTGACCTCACAAATGCTCTTCTGGAAGAATGGCCAAAACTTCCCACAGACACATCCAACTCCATAATCTTGTGGAAAACCTTCCCAGAAGAGTGGCAGCTGTTATAGCTGCAAAGGGGGACCAACTCCATATTGGTGCCTATGGGTTTAGAATGGGATGCCATAAAAGTTCCTGTAGGTGTAATGGGCAGGTGTCCCAATACTTTTGTTCATATAGTGTATACGCAGATTAGCAGTAACACAATAAAAACTAACAAGAATTTCTTTTGTTCTGATGTTTATCTACATGTTGGTGTAAAATTATATTATGTCTGTCTAAGTGTGTCAGCTTAGCCATTTCAAAAGCTCTCCTAAAGTCACCCCAGTATTTGCAGCAACCATCTAATATACCCATGTATACACAACCTCGTATGGCTAATCAATACCTCATTGAGTTATTTAACTAATTGAGTTAATTAGTTCAGTTGGTGGTGAAATTAAACGAATACATGGAATGGCCCCTGAGGAGAGGTTTGGGAACTGAAGCGGTGTTCACCTAGCCATCCAACAAGTTATCCGTAACAGAACAGAGGAAATTCTTGTTAGTTTTTATTGTGTTACTGTTAAATTGCATGTAGTCTGTTAAATTGCGTATTCTGTTCTGTGAGAAAATATATACTTGTTACCAAGATAAATATCCTTAAACGTTTTCATTGACTAACACAGTACTGTATGTGTAACATTCACCCAGCATTTCATTTAATGTTTGAAGAAGGAATTCCGCTTCCTCACCTGCCCTTCGCTGTCCCTGGTGATCAATATGGGGTCACCCTGGAAAGTGCAAATATCAACTCTATGGTCTGGAATGATTACATGTCCCCTCACCTAACTATTTTCAGTTTCTTAACATTATTCTCAAATGTCCCTTTGGATCCTTTATATCCTATGTCAAGAAATGGATCATTCAAAATTGTCCATAGGTCAAAGATCTGGGGTCTTCTCTAGGTTTTAGAACAGATTGAGGCAGTCCAGGATTCTTTGTTGTATTTTACAAAGACAGACATCCAAAGCACTGTGCACTGTTATCACTCATAATGGACAGTGACAGATGTGAAAAATGAGGATCAAAACCACAAATATTCTTCTGGAAATTATAGGGTTCTGCTATCATTTAATTGAGTCAACAAACAATCCAGAAATTTCAACAGATTTGCAAGTAATTTCATGGACATTAGATCCCTAATGTTCTCCAAGCACTTTGGTATCCAGGAGGTACAGTGTGGACAATTAAATTCAAAATCCCACACAAAGCCAAAGAGTGTTACACTTTGACCTGGAATCACTGAAATACCTGACTAGCATGCAGATAAATATGTACCAGCATAAACCTTTACAGGAATTGTGAATGACACAGCAAGTGACGTCTTAATCTCTCATAAGCATCTCTCTTAAGATCACTAACAGTTCCATATAAGGTAAGATAAGATCAGATGAGATGAGATAAGAAAAAACAAAACAAACTTTTAGCAAACTGATTAGACACATTAATGATACAGATTATAGGATTATGCCATACCTTAATTCAAATCACAGCTGTGCAGTTCTGGCCATAGTTCATTTATTTACATTTACAAGAGACACAACCAGGCGGCAATATCATATTCATAAATGTTTCCAGAAAAAATAAAATACTAAACAAAAACTACGGTCACCCATAACTGTTGAACCTTAAAATATACCAATGTAGATCATTATTTACACAGTGAAGGATGCATGAAACCAGGGAGGTATTGGAAAAAGCAGGTTCAGGTTTCAACCTTGACTCCGACTTGGATGAGTCTGAAACATAATTATTGATTCCAGAAATACTGATTGCAGCTCTGCGGATTGAGTCACATTATGTGAATGCTAACTGAAGTGCGGTCTTGCTGAACAACAAAATGCCATCACCAGTGGATCGCTGAAAAAAAGATTTGCCATGGAAACGGATGCTAAAAAAGTGCGGAGCCCAGTGCTTTGCAAATGGAGATATTGATGACTGAACGGACTGGGTGCCCCTGAGGAGAGATTTTGGAATTGAAACAATGTTCTTCTAGCCGTCCAACGAGCTATCATTAACTTTTTGGAGAACAGAAGAAATCCTTCTTACTTTTTACTGTCTTACTGTTCATTTGCATGCATTGTAATGTTAAATTGTGTTTTTCTGAGCAAATATGCGCTTAATACCACCTGCCTAAGACTTTTGCACAGTACTGTCATTGAATGTTGCTGCATTCCACTTGGGGCCGAAAGAATGTGGCAGCAAGTTGCAATGAAAGATATAAATGGAGTATCTATTTGCACCCGGGTGCAAATAGCATCTGCTAATTTGTCAAGGTATTTACACCTGGCCTCCTCAGTCCCTGACTGCTGGCTACCCACCCCGGGTACAAATAGCATTATTGGTTACTGAGACCTAGGTGCCAATAGCACCTGCCATATGAAAATATAGTTCAAAACGGTAGAAATGTTACTGCTTAAAAATATTACTGCTTATTTTTAATTAATTTTGAATCTAATGTAGATTAATGTAGGCTAATGGGTAACTTTCATTCTGTAGCCAAGAGGAATACAGTTGTGGTCTTTTTAACAGGCGGAGGGCCACTTCCTCTCCCCCCATCAGAAGTTCTGTCAGTGCTAACTCTTCAGATTGAAGTTTTCCTTTTTGCAGTGGGGTGGGGGTTGCCAATCTTCGTTCCCTAGTACTTTTAACGATTGACAATGGCTTTTAAAAGTAATCATCAGTCTCTTCCCAGTGTGTAATGGTGTTATTGGTCGAGTGGATCCTCTTGCTTTTGTAGGTGATTGAATATCCTGCACATTTTGCCTGATAGTGCAGAATATGTTACATAAATTAAAGCACTTATTAAAGGAAGAAAATGAGACTCCGTATGAGCCTGTTCAATGATGGAACATAAAGGGAGGAGAACAGAACAGTTTTTGCCCAAGAGCAATACTTGAACTGAACACTAAGCCTGTCCCTATCTATTACAGTTTCCCTAAGACTGACATTCTGACTTTGGATGATTGCTATTTATCTTAATTACTCTAATCCTGTTACAGTGCATTTTGGACTACGATCTGGGATAATTTGTAAGCGATGTGTTGGTAAAGTTTTTATTGATTATGTTATTGTTTACATATATCTATTTCTTGCATTCTTTGTATGTTGTCAAATCATGGAGGGTTCTTGCACACTAAATTACGTTGTACAAACATGCAATGACAATAAAGGTTTTCAGAGCTTTCAAGATTTCAAAGAAATACAAGTTCACACTAATTATATGCATTTGTTTATTGTCCTCTGATAGAGTTTGGTTGACCCATTACAATGTAATGAAGGCCCACCCATCTTGACAGCTACTGTAAGCACAGCCCTGCTAAAGCCATTATGAACTTTGTATAAGTGAAAGAATGAAACTATCTGCTAAGGTTCATCAGGAGAAGAAAATGAAAAAGTATGATCTCCAGATTGGAGTGTATTAGTCTTTTAAAAAGAAAAACTAGTTTAGAAATTGAACTGCTGGAAAAAGAGTTAGGGGTGATTTTTGTGGTTGTCAAAAGATGGATGATTCTTAATTGCTGTGAGATGACTGAGAAGTGTCATTTTTATTTGCAGGCAATGAAGAGCACATGAATGAAACTGTAGCAAATTTATTGTAATATCATTTATTGTGGTGGTTGTGTCCCTGAGAAATCTGCCATCTCTGAGGCCTGCAAAGTGGAAGGGTTGTTCTTCCCTGGCTCAGTGTGTCATACAGCAGAACGGGACTCTCGCCCGATTGTGGCAACATTGTGCAGTACCATACATGTCACAGTAATATCTCCCTGGGGTGACTCTGAGCCAATAGTCATCTAAACCCTGGCTCTGGCCCTGCTGTGGATCCCCTGGGGGCGGGGGTGGGGGGCATCGTCCTGTTGGTACATATAACTGAAAAGTTACATGCTTTTAAGATACACCCAAACACCAAGAACAGCCAAGCAGTCAGATGAGCGATCTTTGAAAGATGTTTTGCCGTGTAGTTCGTGCGGGTGATTCAGTGGATGGCGTAACACCGTTGGAATTGGGGGTGAAGCAGCCCCCCCAGGTTTTGCAAGTTCTGCCCCTGCTTGTGTGGGTTTCTCATGGGTACACTGGTTTCCACCAAAGTCTATAACACATAAGGGAAGGCAAATTAGTGTCTCTAAATCACCGGCAGCTTATGTGAAGTGTGTCCACCCTCAATATAAGCATTCGGCTGACTACCTTCTTGGGCAGAAGGTTGATGGATGCGTGGAAGGACTGATTATCAATTGATTTATTATGTAAAGTATTATATTACTTTAGTAACTTCCTAAAAGCAAGCTCTAAAAACAGGTTATCTGAAGGTCAGTAATAAACACAGAAGTGCACCATCTATTTGGCACCACAGAATCATCTGTACTTCAACCCACTGCTGCGCATAGAGGTAGCAACCTGCTCAGGTGAAATTCATGCAACACTTGGACTCACCATTCTGACATTTCACAGCTCTGCAGGCTGGAAAACTGCCTGATCCTCTAATGAGGGCTATTCTGCAGAGGAACAAGCGCACAAAAGCTTATATAACCTCCACAATGTCAGAAATGTTTACTTTCTGCATTGTTTTATTCAGGGGTCAGGCCACTGAAAGTGCCACTTACCCCAGAAGTGTCCAGATCACCCTATAAAATGTAACTTCTCATGCCTGAAGATGCATACAAACAAGGGGCAAGCTGTGGTTCTATTCTATACAGCAACAATTAAACCATTACAGGATAAGCTATGTCATAAACACTGACCATAAACCAGTTTTACCCCCATTTGATCATGGCCAATCAAATCAGGATCCAAGATTCAAGAGGTTTATTCATCACGTACACAGTTGTACGCATACAACATGTAGTGAAATGTAACCCTGGTCACTCCGAGCAGTTGTGCATAATAAGAGAATAATAAAATATATAAAAATAACAATAAAAAATATATGAAATATATTCAGCTGTACATAATCTATACATAAGTGATAAGGTAAAAGTGATTGTGCTGTGCAGTATAAGTACAATGTGCAAGAGACCCGAGAAATTTATCGACAGTTAGACAGTATGAACTGAGCACTGTAAACAGTGCTCATGGGGTTATGGGTACTCGCACACAGTGTCAGTGTTACAGTGACTGAAGAGTCACTGCAGAGTCCGGTGGGAGACCTAGGGGCACTGAGAACTGTCCTGGTTTAGGAGCCTTATGACCTGGGGAAAAAAGCTCCTCTTTGACCTTTCAGTTCTGGTCATAAGGCTGTGGAACAGAGAGTTATTGGGGTGGGATGGGACCTTGAAGATTTTTGTTGCTCTGATCCTACAGCGGCTGGTGTAAATGTCTTGTAGGGAGGGCAAGGCAGACCTGGTGCAGCGCTCAGCTGCTCTAACCACCCTCTGCAGGGCTTTCCGGTCCTGGGCAGAGCAGTTCCCGAACCATGATGTAATGCTCATGGTCAGTATGCTCTCTACAGCAGCCGAGTAGAAAGCGTTTAGGACAGCAGGAGAGACCTTTAACCTCCTCAGCTGCCTCAGATGGTAGAGCCGCTGCCTTGCCTTGCTGACCAGAGCACGTGTGTGTGTGGACCAGGTGAGGTCGTCCAGTAGATGGACGCCAAGGTATCTGAAAGTATTCACCCACTCCACTGTAGCATCGTTGATGTCGACAGGTGGGTATGAGCCCCGCTGCCTCCTATAGTCCACAATCAGCTCCTTCGTTTTGATGTCGTTCAGTTGGAGGCTGTTATCCTGGCACCACTTTTCCAGGTTCTCCACTTCCTTCAAGTAGACCGACTCATCATTGTTGGAGATAAGGTCGAGCACTACTGTGTCATCAGCACATTTCACGAAAGAATTTGAGCTGAGTGTGGCTACACAGTTGTAAGTGTAAAAGTACGGTAGTGCCCCGTGTGAGGATCAAACTCACAACCTTCAGATTATGAGATTGACACACTACCTACTACACTAACGAGGCTGCAGCTCATATAAGCAAATTGTACCTGTAGGAATATACTACTAGTCTTGAACACTAATCCCCAACTAGATGTGTGTGAATGCATCTCATTAATGTGAACGGTTACTACAGAATCTTAGTAGAAGAAAAAATTAGAAACATTTAGTTCCGACAAGAAAAAATTAAACAACAGTCTTTGTGTCTTTCCTTTTAGAAATTTTGTATTTTCTAGTAATGATATTGATGATATAGTCATAAGAACATAAGAACATAAGAACATATCATCATATATAGTCAGAGTATAAATCTGTCTAGTCTGATAATGTTTTATAACCCTGGTTCTGAACCATGGACCAGGTTTGATAAATAATGTAGTGTCAGTTCTCTAATTTTAAAAATGTGCAAACGGCACCTGGGTTTTAGAAGAGACCCTCTCTGTGTCTGCCAGCATCTCTTCCAGAACCATCTTAGCATGTACAAAGAACCTGCCGCCACCCACTTCTCCATCTGTCTCGTTTACTGTGAAAACGGAGGCCTCCACGCCGATCCAACGCTACGCTTCCGACACCTGAAGCACCAAGACTGGACCTTCTGATTCCAGATGGAACCAGCAGACTCATCCAAATTCTGTTTCATCCACACCTCTCTCATTGCTGCTTGATAGTCAAAACAGCGTCAACAACTTTCTGAAGGCTATTGTGATGCATCTGTTGAACTACTGTAATATCATTGACCCTCCTGTTAGCATTTTCAATAAACATAAGGTCCCTTTGTCTGAAAATGAATGCAATTGTCCTGCTTGAACACAAAACATTCAAACTGGGTTACCGTCCAGTAAAGTACTTTCTACTGGCAAACACTGCAAAAGCGTGCATTCATGCTTAGAATACAGAGCGCTACCTTACATAAAACTAGATACTAGCAGAATATCTACAGTGAAAAGAATATAGCAAACTATACAATGGGCAGCAAAGTGACCACACTGCACACTTTGTATTGCATGCAATAAAACACTATAGCTTGTAGCAACAGCACACAATGGAAAATCTGCAGTGACATCACTGACTTACAGATACAGATCTTCAGAAATTCTTTCAAATATCCCAAATCTAATGAATAAAAATGGGATTAGGTCAATGGACAGATCCCATAGAAATATTGATATCAATGGACAACAATATACCTAGTTAACCTCTGATAACTATTTAGACTAACTAGAAAAATAACTCAGAATAGTCTATATCTGTTGTTACAAATAAAGAGCCAACGAATAGTCAATAAAAAAACATCCATGAAAATGACATTTATAACATTTCAGGTGATTATAAAGAGGAGAGCTAACACAGCCAGATTGTGTAGACCTCAGTGTGTACCGTTGTTTGCTACTGGGATGGACTTTTTGAAGCTCAGCTCTTTGTGTAAATCAATGGCTCTTTGATTGTTACCCTTTCAGTTCATACTCAACCAAAACCCCTGACAGAACATGAATCTCTATATGATACTACTTTCTGACACAACTTAGAGAGAGTCAGAGCCAAGGACTGTAAGTATATAAGTAGACAGTGTTGTGTCAGATGTCTTGTTTAGGTTGACCACAAGTAGTACCAGGCATATTCTTCACTGGAATCAGTAAAGGTAGTTAAAGCTACATTCATTCATTTGAATTTACATTCCATGGTTAGAACATGCAAGTAACCTAAATGCACAGAAACCTTCATTTATTTTATTGATTTTCCAATATTTCTGGAAAGACTGATTTATGATAGCTTGTAAGGATTTATTTAGTTCTTCTGGAAACTTCAGTTTTCATTCCATAGTTTCGACAAACATACATACTCAATTGCAAAAGGCTCATGCTGGAATCAAAACCTCTTTTTCAAAGCTGTCTAATAAGCTCAGAAGATCAAAGTCTGCAATGTAATTCTGCAGCTTCAAATTCAGCCAAGTCAATAGGGCCAAAAGAGACAAAATTACAGAATGGGAATGTGTTGGATGAAGGATCTGTTCCCATGGATACGATTCAAGATAAAACTGTTACAATCTAAAAGCAAATGCAGAAATTATGCATTGAAATTATAGTGTTGCTGGTAAACATTTTACATTTTAATGTTTCTGTGTTTGTCATTTGTAAATTCTTTTCACTTGTCAAACTGAATTGCAATTTAAATTGTGTCTATAATGGTCAGTAATAATAGCTGTTAAACTGGGGTCCCTTCGTACATGTAGTGTCTGTGTACTATGCATACAGTGTCCGTGCAACATCCATGCAGTGCCCATGCAGTGCCCATGCAGTGCCCGTATAGTGCATACATTCTGTGAACTTCAAATCTGCACTTAGTGACTGAGGATATTGAGCATTTGAGCCTTTGAGCTCTTTCACAGTCTCTCAGTGAAGCAGATTTCCAATACCGTGTGGTTCTGCTGCAGACTGAATACACAGCCATCACATGAGTAAGAAACCTGCCCCAAAGCTGCCAGCTTTGGGCTGACAATGATTCTGCATTCCCGAGTTACATGTTTGATTTTGATTTCTGAGAAGGAATAAGGTGTTTTAACTTCTGCGAAACAGCATTCTGTGGAATTGCCTCCGGAGCGCTCCAGGAGACCATGTGGTATTCAGTAGCACTTCAAATCTCTACTTTGTCCAGTGAGATATACTCCTGTTTAACCCATAAGAAGTGTTCATCTTAAGTGCTGTAAGCATCTATGTTAAGTACAGCATGGGGACTATGATATGAACAACATTAGACTATCTTAGCTGGTCCTAAAGCCTTTAGACTTTGGGTACATGCTCGGTTCAAAATCACTTCAAATTAACTATTCTATAGCCATATGTCATATAAATTTTTATATAGAGAGATTATTTGGTTTAGGACAAGTGGGTATCGAAAATGGATGGATGGATAGATGGATGGATGGATGGACGGACTTATTTGTAAACATAGGCAATCTTAAACTTGCCCTTGTCATAATAGAGAATTCATACACAATAGAAGTGAGTCACTAATTTGAGGACACATAATTTGAGGACTTTCAGCTAAGTGCAGTGATGTGCAGTGCGCCCATTTGGTGTGTGTTTGTTGATCCGCTATTGGCTCGTGCTCCGTGACACCGTCCACCATCACACTAGGCGCCACTTGTCAGTCTCCTGTTCGGCCTTCGCCAGAGGAGACGACATTCAATAGTCGCCTCTCCTATCACGCGGCACAGTATCGAACACCGAGCACTTCCCAAACTCCCACAGGGCAACTGCAGCCACAAGATGATAATAGGTGGTAAATCAGTGGCACAGAGTCACTAGGCCCGAATCAGCAAGGTGGATAATTTCTATCATCAATCTCTCTGAGTGCAAGACGTCCTGTTGATCCCTGGAGCATGATAGGTCTTTGTGAGCTTAAAGGATATGAGTTGCCTGCGAAGGGAAGGACAGCAGGATATGTGTTAATTTCTGCAGGATATACAGTTCAATCTGAATTGTTTTCTATAGCTGCATTGAATTAACACGATTATGCATTGTTGAAATCTCCCGTATGAATGTTCCAAACAAATAAACACAGCTACCTCGATGTGGTGGTGCAGTAGTGCTAGACAGGAAGCCTCCCCGGAACGATATATGTGTCATTCCTGTCCCCAGAAGGTGCTATCGGGGAAACTATTTTTACATGCCTGTTTAGGTTGGCTGTTTTTGGTCAAGTTTCCACAGCAACTGTGTTTCAAAGGGGGACATTGTATATTGTTCTAGGTCCATGCAACTATAGGTGCCAATTTAGCAAATGCTAACTTCAGATATTTTTTTTATATTTTCAAATGAAAATGTTGATACTGTTACTACATCCCATTATAATTCCTTTGTCTACGCTTTTCAAAAAGACACTTTGAAGTACACGTATATCTCCAAACATTACCTAAACGATGAAGATATATAACTTAAAAGCTTAGAGAAATGTGAAAATATTGCACTAGATATATCATTCTGAGATCCAGGGGGGAAATGTTTTTTTTTTTTTTAAATATTGATTAAAATGTTGATTTGACAGGAAGAGGAAGTCGTCCAGGTCACACCCCCACACATGTGACGTCATCTTAAAGCCCAAACTGCCCTCTTTTAAATAAAGACAGGACTTAATAGAGCATGCATAGTATGAGAGATACTAGCAAAAGCATTATGAAATCAAAAATGAACTTCTAGATCTGAGGAGGATATAGTGCAAACTGCACATTATCACTAAAAATGCCTCCCAAAATATACTGAAAGTCCAGGCATCCATCTACTAAGCGCTTATCCTAGTCAGGGCCACAGTGGGGGGGGGGGGGGGGGGGGGGGGGGGTACAGGACCCCCGGTTGGGGCACACGCTGCAATGGGTGAATATATATAAACTCACACTAAGTACAGGTGTACTCGTAATACTTGATGCTACAACAGAAAAATATCTTAAGTGTTTCATTTCTAATTTCGAGGGAGAAAGTAAAATGATTGCATTTTTGGTGCTTTAAGGAATAACATTTCCTCATTTATATATAAAAGGACACCTGGGAACTGCCTGTTGTTTTAGAATAAAGCTCTTTTCTCAGCACTGTTGTACCAAGCAGTTGTGTTCAGCAGTAAGCTGGTAAAACTTGTCCACAGAGCCTCCACTCTATCAGAGTTGCTAGGCAATCAAAATGGTACTTTTTTAAAGGGTTAAGGGAACAAGAAGCACAAATGAAAAATTTGGGGCCGTTTGCGGCAGGCCTGAACAACGCAGGACTCCCAGCTGTGACCGACTTTGGAGAAACCAGAGATGTGATTCTCCAGGCATGCATCCACATCCAGAAAACTCTTATTGCAGTCACCCTGTGACAGATACACCATATGAACAAAAATATTCAACTTAATCATTGAATTCAGTTGTTTCATTCAGATCTTTTGCCACAGGTATATAAAATAAAGTACCTAGCCATGCAGGCAGGTTTAGATATTTGTCAAAAAATGGGTCATCCCGAAGAGCTGAGTGAATTCAAGTGTGGTACTGTCATAGGAAGCCACCTTTGCAATAAGTCAGCTTGTGAAATGCCATCCCTCCTAGATATTCCATGGTCAACTGTAAGTGGTATTACTGCAAAGTGGAAGTGTTTAAGAATAACAGGAACTCAGGACTCACTGACCGTGTAAACTAACAGAGTGGGGTCACCGAGTTCTGAGGTGAATAGTGAGTAAAAGTCGCCAAAGCTCTGTTGACTCAATAAATGCAGAGTTTCAAACTTCCTCTGGCATTAACCCCAGCACAAAAACTGCCCAGGGAGCTTCATGCAATGGTCTGCAGCTGCATGCAACCCTCACATCACCAAGCAGAATGCTAAGCTGCAAATGGATCCACATCTTTAGCTGCAAAGGGGGAACCAACTCCATATTGATGCTAATGATTTATAATGGGATGTTGTAAAAGTGTTGGTCAGGTGTCCCAATACTTTTGTCTGTAGTGTACGTAGGCATTGCAGAACATGAAAGAATAAAATCCTCCAATGATGCTACGTCATTTCAGTTTGAAGTCAGTTTTATGGAATTTCAATAGCTTCGATATATACAGCCTTAAAAATATCCCAGTAAGCCGCAGCATGGAGGCGGAGGTGGGCAGGCCTTCACACCTCCAGCTTAGTGAGCTTGACTCCCACCCCCGGCTCTGTGGGCTTCCACTGTGCTTCCTGATTTACCCCCACAGTCCTGTGCACATGTGCATCGCTCTCTCTAAACTGGCCGTTGTGTTTGTGTGTGTGTAACAGAGCCCCCTGTGATTGGCTGGCATCCCACCCATGTGATCTTGAGTCCCATGCATGGATATGGAAAATGAATTAATAATTATTAATGCCGTTGTTGTTTTGTTTTGTTGTTGTTTACAACTGTTATTAATTATGACCTCATTTATGTTTTTAAGGTCAAAACCGACTGATGGATTGATCTGAGTAAACAGTACCAGTTTAAATACTCTTGCCAGAAACTTTGTTCAACATCATACATATTTCTGCAAACATTTGAAATGCCAGGAGGGATTTACATAGAGCTTCATCACACTCTATGGAAATCCATGTAGCGGCAATATCTGTCAGGTTAGCTAATGTCGCAATAATGATAAACTTGCAAGTTAGACTCCAGTAGCAAAGTTTAATTCAAAAAGCCAAACTGCTAGATCAGAATCTAATGCTGGACAAAGCAGATCCAGCAAACATAGTATTGGGGGAATAAAGTGAATTAGGCTATCACACACTAGAGCAGTGTTTCTCGACCCAGTGCTTGGGACCCCCACCATTCACATTTTTGCTGTCTCTCAGCACCCAACACACCTGTTCCGGGTTATTTTGGTCTTGGTTGCTTCATTGTCTAATTCAGGTATGCAGGGGACTGAGACGGAGGAAAATTGTGGTCTGTGTGGTGGTCCCTAAGGTCTGAGCTGAGAAACATGAAACTAGAGAATCCAAAATCAAACCAACCGCTCAGACCATCACCTGATAAACGGGGAGGGGAGTTCACACCAAGGTGAGACTCCTGAGGGTGTAAGTAATTCACTATTTCAAAGTGTACACAATCAGAATGCCGAACACTAAGTATTCTGTGGAGGGAATAGCTCATCACTGCAGTACATGTAATTTGGTTTCATCCAAAGATCGTTCGAAATTCTGTTTAAAGTGAAATTTTCCATCCATTTTGGGAACTGCTGTCTGACTAAACAAATAAACCATACATGCAGCTCAGTATGTGCACATGAGGGAAGAGAAACTTGTGCGATTATATAAGCTTTAATTTTATTTATGTAATGTAAATATTCATATATGATACTTGTAGATCTTAACGGTGTGATATATAGTGTGAAATTCACTGTATTATATTACATACATATATTAGAGGCAGCTAAACTTTCTATTTATTTCCTTTGCCTTTCAACACTGCAGTTGACTTCATTTATTAAATTGTAAGATTTCACCAAAAGCCATTTAGTGCAAATATTTATGTACACATCATCTATCTATCTTACATAGGCAATTATCCAGTACCATTCACGCTCTATGTGTCTGTGTCCGTCTGGCATTTGAGGATCCGTGTTCCAGCGGTTCCAGTTCCACGTTTTCCATGTGTACACTGTACCAAAATTGTTTTTTTTTTTTTAATTTACCATCTTGTTGCTGATTCCCACTCTTTGTTCTCCTACAGAATAAAAGGGAACCATAAAGCCCCTTTAGAGAACTTTTTGTGCTCTAGTCTCTGTTAGTGTTTGATTGCGATTGGATTGGTTATTCTGTGTATTGTGACCTCAATATTTGGCTATTGACTACTTCTTTTGTATTTCCGTTTGGCTTAGTTGTTCCATGTGTTTAATATGTATTTGTATTGTGACCCCAATTTGGCTATTGACCACCTCTTTTGGATTCTGATTTGGATAGGGTGCTTAATCAATATATATTATAAAAATATTCCATCCGTGATGCCACTTAATTTGCATGTATGTTGTTTTGTCTCTGTTTTTTATTTAGGGAGGTGGGGTAGCATTTAGCTTTTTTGTTTCCGTTTTCTTTTGGCTTAGGGTAGGTATCGTCGTGATACACTCTCACTCACTTACCTCATCTGTGTTCTTTGTTGTTTTGACCTGTGCCTGTCCTGAAGTTTACCCCTGTCTTACCGAGTCTCCCCTGAATTATACCATATAACTGGAGAAGAACTTCGTCATGACTGTGGACAGGGATGTAATGCAGGGCTGTGATGAATCTCAGATTTGCTCCAGTACAGACAGAGAACAGCAGATGCCCTGAATGGTACCCCCGTCCATCCGAGGATGCCAACACCCTTATACACACAGTCACTATTACTAAAAGAAAAAGCAGAGAGACCATGCAGAGTGTGCTGGAGAACAAGTGCGTTTTTTCTGTTTGAAGGGCATGCAATATACGAAGCAATGTGATTCCAGCCAACCTCAGAAAACCCCACGTTTCACAGAAACTTGCATAATTTGTGCTTCTGGATTCCTGAGCCGGCTTTTAGAGAGGCGCTGATGCACGCCCTTGTTTCACAAACTCCATTAATCTCCTTACGCATCCGGAAACCGCATACGCTTTCATGTCACTGCTAGGATTATCCTCCAGGTTTCAAATGACATGCAATATAAACACAGCCGCAGGGCACCACAGCGATGGCTCACCGTGTGCGTTCAGCAGGCAATATGTCCTTAGTGAAATAAGGGTGTGTCTTATACATATTGAATAAAACATGCTTGGATAAAAAAATATGTCTCTGGGGACTTTCTTTAAGGATTTACCATGACAGCATCATAGCAAGGTTATTTTAAACCAGAGAGACAAGAGCAGGGAATCTGCTCTGTAGCTTAACAGCTTTGAGAAAATCCATCAGAAACGATGACTTGAGTCAAACACAACAGTAAACAAAAGGGTGACGCACTTTCTGCTAGGAGAACAATAAAAGAAGAGTGATGTAACAAAGTGACAGAGAATGGTACACATACCCCACATCACCTAATAAATGTGATGTGCATACCACATATGACTTACTAAGTGCAATGTACATACCCCAATTTACCAAATGAACATGGCCTAAATTTACCCAATCCCCTACTGAACAAAGTGTACATGCCTAACATCACCTACAGAATGTGGTATACATACCCAACATCACCTCCTGAACATGGTGTACACGTCGCCTCATCAATAACTGAACGTGGCCTACATGCCCCAAATCTCTTACTGAACATGGTGTACATGATCAACGTCACTTACTGAACATGATGTACTTGCCCAACGTCACCTACTGAACGTGGTGTACATACCCCACCTCACCAATCAACGTGGTGTACATACCCCACCTCACCTACTCAACGTGGTATACATACCCCACCTCACCTACTGAACGTGGTGTACATACTCCACCTCACCTACTGAACGTGGTGTACATACCCCATCTCACCTACTCAATGTGGTGTACATACCCCACCTCACCTACTGAACGTGGTGTACATACCCCACCTCACCTACTGAACGTGGTGTACATACCCCACCTCACCTACTGAACGTGGTGTACATACCCCACCTCACCTACTGAACGTGGTGTACATACCCCACCTCACCTACTCAATGTGGTGTACATACCCCACCTAACCTACTGAACGTGGTGTACATACTCTACCTCACCTACTGAACGTGGTGTACATACCCCACCTAACCTACTGAACGTGGTGTACATACTCCACCTCACCTACTGAACGTGGTGTACATACTGCCTCATCACCAACTGAACATGGCCTACATTCCCCAAACCCCAACTGAACATAGTGTCCATGCCCAATGTCACCTACTGAACACAGTGTACATGCCCCACATCACCTACTAAACGCAGTGTACATACTGCCCCATCACCTATTGAACACGGTCTACATACCCCAAATTCCCTACAGAACATGGTGTATACACCCCACATAACCTACTGAGCATGGTGTACATTCTCCACATCACCTACTGCACATGGTGTACATACCCCACAGCACCTACTGAACATGGTATACACACCGCCTCATCAGTACCTGATCGTGGTCTACGTTCCCCAAATCTCTTACTGAACATGGTGTACATACCCCACGTCACCTACTGAACGTGGTGTACATACCCCACATCACCTGGTATGTTCTAAATACCTAAAATGGTATATTCTTGGAGGAAAGGGGACTACAGCCCACACAAAGTCAGTATTAAACACAGCAGACAGGAGAAAGAATGCGATTTCATGACAAGAAGGAAAACGAAGCTCAGAAAACCGCGGACAAACGGGTGATGGAGCTGTGGTCCAGGAGAAGCGTAGCCAGACGAGGGGGCATCTGCTCCTCACTTACAGGAGAGCCAAATATGAAATATTCATTAGCCTTAAGCACACTCACAAATAGCTGGGAAAATAAATCTGCATCTCTTTCTTCTGTCAGACAAGTTGCCTGATTAAACTTCTTTTTCTCTGAACATAACAAGCATGACGGTTTAATGGATCAGAGTTCAAGCTGATCCTGTTTGACATTTGAAACCAATTTAAGGGGGGGGGGATTACTTTCTCCCAATTTTTGCACTAATGTACAGAAGAAAATGAGTATACTAGAGATGGGGAACAGATAGGCCTATTTGAGACATTTTCCTATTAACGCTGCAGTGGAACTCAAAGGGTAAATATGTATGAATACACATGAAACATATAAGAAAGCTGGCCATTCTTTGGTAACATAAATAAATATACAAACAAACATATTAATTAAATAATGCTCTGAGTTTTTGTACCCTGCACAGCACCTAATTTACTCTAACTACTTATAAGAGTAATAGTGGTGAAGTAAAGATGCATGTGTACATATCTTAAGATGTATTACATGGTAACATAACCGGACAGATAAGTGAGGTAATGAATTATGTCGGCTGTGATCTCTGGCCTCAGCTCCCTGTATAAAGCCTAAATACGTTGGGAAGGAAAACGCGCTGCTCAGCTAAGGGGCGATCCGGAACATGCTCCAGGGCTTTCATTATGTTTTATGTCTATAGTAATCCATCCTGTTTCCTCCTGGGTGGGGGGGCTCCGAAGCTTTATATTTACTTTCATTTTTATACTAAATTAGCAGAATGATTTCTGCCACCGCTATGGACCAAAAGACAGTTCCTAGCAAGAGAAGAAGGACATCAATTATATGTCTTGCATCGATTATCGTGTGCATCTTCATTGCAGGTGGCTCGCTGGCTCTGTCTGCCGGTTCAGGACGCCTTGGGGACCGTCACGTCGACTTGTATTTTTTCACATCAATGACTGAGACTTTTGTGAAGTTGTACCCCTGTTTGCTTAATTAATACGTATGCAGAATTGTAGGGCTGTCCATTTCTCAGTATGTACCTATAAATACCAGCCATTTACATAACACAAAAAAAAACAAACATTACAAAACCTTCATGGCAGCTTCATAAGCTCCATATCATATATGAATCTAGCAGTGCTAATCATGTCTGCAGACAAAAGCTCTAAAGTGCAAAATACAGCGTACAAATGTCCCTCTTATGTACTTCAGATACACTATTGACGTTGTGTTTTTGTCAAGCAGTGCTGAACTGCTTGATCACTTTTCAAAAAATCAGCAATCAAGTGATTGCATCAAATCTCTAGCCTTTTTATCGTGCCGTCACACGCTGACATCATCACCATGCAAATGATCGTTGTTGAGATAGTTTGATGAGGTGTTGTAATGATTCACTGAACAGCTCTTTATTCGTTCTCACAGAAGGTCGTTCTCATTAACAAGCAATTATTGAGAGCCGAGGAAAACAGTGAATGGCTTTTCATGGCTTTCTGACCTTGCCGTCTTAAAAAAATTAACAATAATAATAACAACCTCCAGAGCAAGTTCTGAGAGATCAGTAATAATTCGTCTCCCTAATTCGGCAAAACATTTTACTGTCCTACGCAATCTATGCATTGTTTTGGACTTATTTTGTTCCTGCACATTAGGATTTCAGATATATTTAATTCCTCAGATCCCCAGTGGACCATAAAAATAGCACTAGAAATAAAGTGTTCCCCAAATGTCACTTTTAATAATTTATCACCGATAAAGCATCACCACACTGTTTTAAGTACCTGTCCTAGGTTTGTAATCGCAAGTACAAGCATTTAAATGTTCTAAAGTATTATAGGTCTGTTCAGCTCATCGATCCAGCCTGAGCTAAGGGGATTACGGCCCCTCATGCAGGAGAATCACTCTGGTTAAGAGCTCCTGCCCTCACCACCACGCTCACAGCTGCCCCTTTTTACCTCACCGCCTTTTCGTGTCACTGAAAACTGAATGTTGATTCTCTGCTTGTTAAGGCTTTGGTTTGAAATTTATTTAAATGTAATGCAACGTTTAAAAAAATGCGCACAAAAAAGTCATTAAAAATGCAGAACATACTAAAACAGAATACAAAACCGCAGGTGCACCTCATGCTTTGTTTGTTCTGTTCCCTGATAACCATCCAGCTCCTAGTTTAATTGTGTATCAGACATTTGCATGTCTGACAATGAGGCAGGGTGCGCTTCTGGAATTTGCCCACGTATCACGCTGCGAGTCTCGTGGAGCAGAGAGGGAGCCAGAAAGATCTTGGAGTCAAACGTCACCTCGGATTTAAACCGGCAACACAGCAGTCTGACCTAAGATACTGGGAAAGAGACTGAGCTGCTACGAAGCTGCCGCTCCTTAGTCAAGAGGAAGCCCAGGTCCGAAGTCCCCAGTACTGTATAAAACCTTCACTGAGCCTTAACACCCCATAAGCGCCCAGTGTGCTAAGCTGTCCTCAGAAATAACGTATCTGAGTGTAATCTATTTTTCATTATTATTCGTATTAAAAATGCTCTTTTATGAACTACTCAGAAAATCCAGAAAAACACTTAAAACGACAGTTTCGCTCTGGGATGATGAGGGAGGGTGCTGCGTGCCCCGCTTCTCGGATGCTGCGGTGGGGGTCGCTTTGGGATGATGAGGGAGGGGGCTGCCGGCACGGTCTTCTTTTATCGGCACCTCCCTCTCCAGCGTTAGCCCTGTGCAAAGAGTAGGATTCACCGGTATATAAGGGCTTCTGCCAGCTTCAACAAGTCGTCCTCATTCAGTTCTTAAAAACGCAACTTCCCTGACTGTGGGCATCAAGTTCAGTCCTGGAGGTAAGGACCTAAATGTAGCTACATATGTCTTTTTTCCAAATACCCTTTATCTGGACAATGACCACTGTAATCAGACAACTTTGTACATTTAAGATCTAATCAAGCATGGCATTAAGCACCGGCACACGTAAATATACGGTATTGATGATATAATTACCGTGTCCGCAAATGAAAGTTTAAACTATGAATTTTTAAGAAATTAACTTTCGGAGAGTTGTTTTACTGTTTTTCTGTATTAGCCTGTATTCACCGACCACGTGCAAATGATTTAACGGAACTTAAGACGGTATTTGGTGTGTCTGGGGTTGGTGGTAATCTCTGTTAAGTTTTCATTTTTTAATAATTAACAATAATCATAAATTCGCATTAGCAAATCCTGTAGCTGACTTATACATAGCATGTGAAACAAATAGTATAGTTTCATTAGGTAGGCTACTAAAGTAGGATAGAATATTTTTCCCTATGCAAACAAGATCATAAAAAAGATTTAGTTTCTGTTCTCCGTATGCTGATGCTCTGTATCGTATTATCGTGTTACTGATATCTGATTACTGATTTGTCCGATGAGTGAATTTAATAACACACCGCGTTCAGTGTTAATTACGTTTTACTATATTAGTTATGTTTAGTTGATGACAGGGGAGTTTCTGCTATGGAAAAGATCAGGAGTTAAGTCAAGTTTACTCAGGGCTATAGATGATCAGACCTAACGACGCCCGTGGTTGATCCTCGTGCTTCGACTGCTGTTAACAGTGTTGTAATCATATAGTGTGATATAATAATATTTGATCATTTTTATACTTTGGTACTCATTCATCTCTTTGTACAGACAGAGATTATATCAAAGCAATTCGTGCTATTGTTTAAATCTTCTGTGTTTGCTGATTTTCATTAACAGACATCCGAGTAACTGATCTGTCACCCATTTCAACGTAATCAGCCATTAGGAGCAGACAGGGACCGATTTTCTATAATACTGCCTTTTATAACGGCTCTGCGCCTCTTGTCACCCCGCGGTGACACGATGACAGTGACAGCCCCTGTGCGCCCCCGCAGCCATGAACAGCGGCATCTGCGTGTGCATGCTGCTGGCCGCCTTGTCCAGCGCCGGGGTCGGACTACCCGCCGGACTCCCCGCCCAGGCCGGGACCGTGTTCGGACCCGCTGCGCGAAGCGAGCCCTCTGTGGCGGGGCGCGGCCGCCAGGTGCGCTCGACGCCGCTGGGCGACTCGCTGAAGGCGTTGGATGAGCCCAGCCTGGGTCAGCTGCTAGCCCAGTATCTCTCAAGGAAAGGTGAGGAACCTCCGCTTTGTGGTAAAGTCTTTTGGACATTGTTATATATAGGCATAGTTATAGCCCATCGTTATCCGTTTTTATTAACAACTCCGCCAAAGTGGAGAGCATCTTTAATAATAGATGAAGAGGGTGTTCACGAATCCCAGATCCGTTTCAACTGCCATCGACCTCCGCACGTTATTCAATTAAGTACTTAAGTAGAAAAAAGAAAACTTCCATATGACTAAAAGGACATTGGTACTGAGGTTAATTTTCAAGACAGATCACCGGTTTGTATTAGAATATAGAAAAAAACGATTAAAGCAGCAAAGATGTACAGATAAACATATTATCCTACATTTCTTGTCCACCAATCCTCTGATTGGGTGCTGAAAGCGAGTTTGCAAATGGACAAAAATAATATCGCATAAGCAAGTGTAGGGGATTCTAGGCGAGCTGGTGAAATGGAGCCTTTCTCTGAGCCCGATTTAATCTCACAGGAACCACGTAAAAGAGCGGCAGTGCTGATATTTACCCCACCAGACTGAAAACTCACTGATTTTCCATCTGAGTGTCTGACTTATTGCTGCTAAAATACTGAAAAGGAAAGTTTTGAAACTTAATTAATTTAATTTATCCATCAGTTCTTCTTCCGGAACCACTTCTCCAGGACAGGGTTGTGGCAGTTTATTAATATATTTACTAATCAAAATCATGCATCAAACTACTATATATTGTCTACTATCTGTTAAGCAGTTAATACAGCTTCAGACATTGCATGGACGGTGATGCTGAGAATGTCAGGGCTATAAGTGGTGGGATGCGTGTGTTTGGTGCCACTCGGCCGTCACTCACAGGGAACCATCTGCAGCCTCTCCAAGCATGCCGCGCGCACGATGGCCTTTTCACGCCCAAAGGAGGCCATTCTTCTGCTGATCACGTCTATCCCACAACGTGAGGCTCTCTGTGTGAATGAGCCACATCACTCCTTGATGTGCAGGAACAGACCGGGGCTGGCGGGGGCCTTTTTTCCAGCATGGCGATGTGGCACCTGCTGATGTTCCATGGCTGTTTCACACGCGTTCATTTTCGCATGCTCTTATATTCACACAGCAATCCTACTAGACATTATCAGCTTAAACTAAATGTTTATGCATTTCTTATTGAGAAATGTTTATGAATTACTTCTCTAACAGCTGAAAATGAGATCTCTGAAATCTACTTTGTCAGCTGGATTCTGGAACCACAGCAGAGCCAGAAGGCACATATGCAAAAAATATGATCATGTGACCCAGTGTCCAGCTTCTGCCTGATTTGATCTTACAAGTGTCTTAGATCGAGTGTTGCTGGTAGAGGAGTGTTTGAAGGATTGGCTGTATTCAACGATACAATGTATAAGGATTAGGGCATAACCAACAAGGTATAGAAAGGTTAGGGTACAGAGGTCATATAGTATATGGTATATAAGTGATACAGTGTATAACCGATATGGTATATAAGCAATACAGTGTATAATTGAAATAGTTTATAAGTGATATGGTGTATAATAATTGATACAGTATATAATCCATACAACATATAGGCAATATGTTATATGTTATATTGGTGTAATTGATATGGTATATAATCAATATGGTATATTAGGGCTAGTATATACAAGTGATACAGTGTATAAGTGATATGGTGCAGAAGTGATACAGTATGTATGGTATATGGTGTAGCACAATGTCTTACAGGAGTTATTTGTGTCCCAGAGATTTAGTTTCAGTACTAAGAAGCACTAAAGATTACGCCAGCTACTTTGCACAAATTCTCAGTCTTCCTCTGACCGTATAATTAACCCCCAGGCTAATTAGCAAATTAAAATCCTTTCCTTTACTCTTGGCCTAATGTGCTGTTCGGACCGTGACTGTGCGCGCGCAGCGATGCGTCCCCTTACGACGCCCCGATTGATGTGAAACGCCGAGACTCTAATAAGGCCTCCAGTCTCCCTGCCGGATAAGGACTCACCGCTAACAAGGGGATTTTAAAATTCAGAATCTGACCCGAGTCGGCAGGGGGAGATGTGAGGGCTGTCAATTAAGGAGAAAATCAGAAGGCTGAAGAATGAGACGAGGGAGCTCGTCATGTGGTAACGGCTGCTCAGAAATCCAGAGCCCGGAGGCGTGGCGAGAAGACCATGGCCGCTTGCCAGAAGATAATACACTCACTGGAGACGCCAACTCGCCTTTACAGGATCTAGACTCTGGAGCACTTTGTGAATTATTCACGAGAAATTGCAGCTGGGGTGGGTCTGCCAGCCACTTCTCCTCCTCGCAGATGGACTGCTGTGCTCTGCTACTGAAGCAGGAGGGGGTGACAATTAGCCTTGAGACAGCCTGGTTGTGGACAGGAGGATTTCACAGCATCTCCTGTCCTCAGACTCCCGGCCTGAGACTGGGCTGAGCAGCGTTCTCCGTTAATAGCAGAAAGCTTGTGGATATTATGGCAGCTCTACCTGCCAGGGCCCGTGTGGGAGGTGTTCCACGGAGGCGGGTACCACAGCCCCCGCAGTCCAGGTTGTTAAAACACCACTTTAGCACAACACAATCCCTC
This sequence comes from Paramormyrops kingsleyae, assembly GCF_048594095.1. Lineage (NCBI taxonomy): Eukaryota > Metazoa > Chordata > Actinopteri > Osteoglossiformes > Mormyridae > Paramormyrops > Paramormyrops kingsleyae. Next base: position 28,529,535 of record NC_132805.1, read on the forward strand.
TGATTTCAAAGATGGGTGCTGGCAACCTCCCACGCCCACCTGCACTCCTCTGCTTGTGGGTTTGTCTCAGACCGAGACCATCTCCATCGTCCTCTTCTTCCTAACTCTGAGGCATCATTAAATGGCACTCACACGCTTGAGGTTTCCTATAACGGTATATAAGAGCGATGAGTAGTTGTTTTGTTTCGTCTGTGGTCCTTTCCCAGGATCGATAAAACTACTAAAAAACAAAAGGAAAAAGAAGGATAGACACATCGCCTTTATTTTAAAGCAGCAGATCAGCGTGACTCTCGCCGTTTTGACTCTTGTGTGAGCAGGTTGAGAAGGTTAAGGGCCTTTTATTGCTAGGAACATCTTTAGAATTGGTCAAAAGCCAGGTAGTCAACAGAGATGAGTCACAGAGCGAAAAATCTAAACTTTCCTCTGTCAGTAGGTGGTCCGGTGGCTGAGGAGCACAGGCTTACAGAGTCATGTCCTGGGGACGGTAGGCAGCAATGGCCACCAGCAGGGAGCCTCAGAACTGCTTCATCAGCTTTTCTGATACTGTGTCTCTGTCCTCCAGGCCCCAGCCGCAGAAGCTCCAAAGCATTCAGCAGAACCACCGGCCCAAGGGTCGGCCACAGAATACAAGACAGAGACTACCTGGGCTGGATGGACTTTGGGCGTCGGAGCGCTGAGGAGTATGAGTACTCGTCATGAGTGTATTGGTACTCAGAGTACTCAGAGTACTCGGAGAAACGGAGATCACTTTCATCCCACGTCCCCAACGTTGGAATCCACGACACATCTATCATCAACCCGTCCGATGATCTGTTTGTAGTACTAAGATATACAAACACAACAGAAAAAAATAAGGCTTTTTTTGTTTTCCTTGAGTTTTTCCACATTGTTAATTCTACATAGAGATACCATTCTACTGATATTGGACACATATGATATCAAATATTGTGCTGTGATCAGAGAGTGTTGTGTGTATGAGAATAAATGAGTCCAGCGTGTCAGTCTGGCATTAACCACAAATGCACTATGCATTCACTAGTGTTTGGTGTTAATGTTTGCGTCCACGCAGTGTTGTCTGATGGCCTTGGACATGTGCAGACTTCATTTCCAGTGATGAAAGCCACCCTCCCAGAGAAGCGCACGTCTGCCCTGGGCACATCGCTGTCTGGCAGACACATATTAGTGAGTAATATTTGTGCTGAAGAGCCACAATGGGGACCACACACGCTCATTATTTAAACATAACTTCCGAGAAACATTACAAAGCTGTGCTCATACAGATCGGCAAATGTGGGAAATGTGGTGAGATGTGATTGACTTCAGGGAGAACGTATTGGGCCTGGGATTAGAGACACGACTCAGACATCCATGGCTGACGGTGGTGCGGCTTGCCGCTGTTCCCTCAAGTACCATTAGGGGGCAGCATTCATTCTGATAAAATGACACTCACCTGTGCTCGAAAAAACCAACAAGACTCCGTCATATAATAAGAACGTTGATGGAAAAAGTGCCGGTGGCTTCTCAGGAGACCAGCAGAACTAACATTGGAGTCTGATCTCCGAGCCAGATGGACTGGTACCCGACCAATGGGATCCTGGCGAGATACTTAGCAGCAGTAAAAGCAGGATGGAAAGGAGATCGTCTGGTAGGAAAGGTAATTCAGTCTGTGTGGATTCCTCCAGTCGCCATGTGACCCACAGTGTTAAGGTCCAATGACGTAACCGCAGTTCACACGCGCACACACACAGGTACAAGAAAGGCTAACACGCATACAAGAGACGCAACAGAGCCAGACATATTCTTTGCTACACTACAACTGCATGAGCTATAGATGACTGGGTCATGGTTAATTCTTAATAATTATGTTGTATCAACATTTTTATAGACCATTTTAACTCAAAATTACTTTTTGGTAGCTTACTGCTAAATAAAGCCAATTACTTAAAGACTGAGACAGCTGTAAATCAAGTCGTTCGTTCTCACAGCCACAAGCACTTCAAAATTCCCCCAAAGCAGTTTTTGACAACACAACCTTTTATTGCATTAGAAATGTAAAGGACATTTTATTTGAATGCTATTGCACATCCCAGTAGGCTGTAATTTGATGTAACAAAAAAAAAATAAGCAAACAAAAAATGCATTGAATCATCTTCCTTAAATGCCTAAAAAGGCACTTACTCCAAACCACTAACTCGGGGCTCAGAAATGATCTTCTGCCACCTGGTGGTGAACACTCATCATTGCAAGTTCATCCACTAAATTCCATCACCATTATCGCTTAAACCCAACTGGGGTCACGGGACCGGGAACAAGGGGCACAGGCAGGAACCAACCCTGGGAAGTCACAAACACACTACAGGGCGGGCGCACACACACACACACACACACACACACACACACACACACACACACACACACACACACACACACACACACACACACACACACACACACCACTACAGGGCCAATTTAGACCCGGGACCTTTGCACTGCGAGGCAGCAGCACTAACCACTGCACCACCGTGCCGCCCGTCCACTAGGCTGCGGGATCCCTCTGTCAGTCGGAAACCACTCTGCTCACACACAGAGACGCTGCTCAAGTATAAAAATCCGGAAAATTTATCAAAACAGAACCAGGTCATATCAATCTCTTTATTAATAACCTTTTTTTATTTTTTATTTTTTTGCAAAGGAAAGCATTTCAAACTCCCGATAGTACAACTCAAAGTTTGGTACCAGTGTGTTTGACCTTTTTTTTTTTTTCTACTAAAAAGTTAAATCAGCTAAACATATGGCATAGTCACTGTTTACAATGTACAGATATCGTACTTCCCTTTGTGGAGAACCATGGTAAAAAGCGCCATTTAAAGCAACGGTGCAGGGTTAGACACACGGCTGCTCTCATTAAATACATCCAAGAGGAGAAGTTCAAGTTACAAAAACACAAGTGCGCACATAAATGATGAGTTTAAGCCGCACAAAGGCGGTGAATAAATATGCTTCTCTGCATGGACATCAGCGTGATCGGTGAGCGCCCCCTGCAGTCACACTCAGGTAAAAACAACACTAATGTTACACTGGGGTTGGCACTGCATCCTGAACCAGGGGAGTCGCACCCAAGTCAGGCACCGTTCTCATAATAATTCAACTTATAAATGGTTTCAATGCATATGCAGTCGGATTCTCGCTAACCTGCCTGGTCTCCGATCTCTGGGAGGTCACACAGGGAGGGAAAATACGATATGAAATCAATGCTCTTTGGCTGCCACTTCTCAAGAAATTCAAGTCTGTTTATCAAGTCGTAAGTCGTTGGCCACGACTATCGCACTCACACACAGAGTGGGCAGCATACATTCACTTGAGTAACAGGACACTGCACTGACCATCACTGCTTACGGAACGGGGGGGAGGGGCTTTAAGGTGCATTAACGGAGGAAGGGGTGCAGTGCACAGTGATGGAGGAGAAATGACAGCAAAACCCCCAAACAAGCCCGGGGATTCAACAAAAAAGTGCTTCTGCTGGGCCGGCGTTTTCCTCAACACTCAGCAGCCAGCGAGGACGTCCCTAACGGAACTGTGCTACTTACAGTATGAGCCTGGGGGGGGGGCGCCAGCGAGCCCCTTTACAGTCACAGCGAGTTCATCGACACCTAAGAACACATTATGTTGCTATACACTGTACGAGCATGGAAGATTATTTCATATTTACAATTACAAATGAAAAGGCTGTACAAAGTTCTTACAGGCATATGGTTGATCTGTCACTAGAGCAGTCTGTACACATGGTGAGATAAAGGGTCACCAGGGAAAAGCAGCCACCAATCTCTCCATCCATCCATCCATCCATCCATCCATCCGTCCGTCACTTGAGGCTGGTCTGTTTGGGCAGCTGGGAGTCCAGCAGCATCTCGGGGCTCTGTGGCCCCGGGCCCTTCATCGCCATACTGGCCCCAACCATGGCCGGGTAGCTGCGGTTGCGCCGGATGCCGGCGTTGAGGGCGGGAAGGCCGCCGATGGCGCTGGTTACCACCGGTGGCCCGAAGGGGGCCCCATGCTGGTGCAGCCCCCCGAGTGGCGTCAGCAGCGGAGCGGGGGCCATGGCCCCGGGGCTGTCCGGATGGGCCACGCCAAAGTGTCGAAGTTTGTCCACGAGCTTCAGGTTGTGGATGCTGACGTCCGTCTGGCTCTCGTCATCCGAGCGGCTCTGAGCGTCCGCTTGCACCTCCTTCAGGATGGAGCTGGCGGGACGCGAGGCCAGGAAATTGTCATAGGGGGTGCGGGGGGCGCTGAACTCGAAGGGGGGCGAGGGGGGCGAGGGGAGGGTGGGCTGAGTCTGGCTGGTGGGCGAGTTGGGGGGTGTGGAAGGTAGAACGCGGGGGGTACTGGCGGAGGCGGCCACGGCACCAGCGTCTGCCCGGTTCCAGCTCTGCGGGTTGTAGACAGCCGCAGAGATGCCCCTCTCCTGTAGGAGGCGCACCAGCCCAAGCGAGGTACTCATGGTCTTAGTGGAGTCCCGCAGGTTGGTGAAGGACTCTGCCAGGCTGAGCCGACGCGGGGTACACGGTGTGGAGGCCGGCGTGGATTTGATACTGCTGGTAATGATGCACGCAGCCGCAGGGCCAGTGTTAAGGCTGCAGGGACAGGAAGTGACACGCGCATTACAACCGGAGGCAGGCAAACCCAGGAAGGAAGTTTCACTTCTACCAAAGTTCACCTTCTCCAGTGAGATATCCAGCTACCTGAACAGGGAACTACCTGTGACAGCCTTGAGTACAAGTACTCTCTCTCTCTCTCTCTCTCTCTCAGGCAATACCATCTCACTCCTGTTTATTTGATCTAGATAAGAAAATGCCCAATCCATCCATCCATCCATCCATCCATCCATCCTTTTTCTGTAAATCCCAGAAGCTACAGCCACAAGACAGGGAACAACCCAGACTGAGGCACCAACCCATCACATCAAATGTCCAAATCTCATACCTATTGTAAATCTTACACCTTGTTGCATGTTCAAAATAATAAAAAAAAAAATCCAAGTGCACACAAATGCTGCCATGTATTAATATAAGCGTACACGTCGCAATGCACAATTAAGATATGATCAGCCATCGACCGCCTACTGTCAGGCTGATCATGTGACTTGCAAGTCGCAAATTTTGAGACCAATCACATGCCGTTTTACAGGTTAGTACCGAATCCCACTCACTAAGAAAACGCCTTTGAAAAAAGCTGAACAACAACAGATTGGTTACGCGTACGCAGGTAGTGTCAATATTAAGCAAACAAACGTCTGTCCATTTAGAGAGTAATGCGCACCTCCCCTGTTTCGGCAAACTCAGTGCATCCCATTTTAAAAGCACGGGGGGTAAATGTAAAATGCATACAGGCCCCATGTTCCACACCCCCGGCTGACTGACGGGCCGTCACAGGCAAACTCTCTCAAACTCAGGTTTCTCCTTAGTCATTATTCCCCAGAGTCAGGGGGGTCTGGACTCGGGGTCAGACTGAGCATCAGTGCACTGTTAGGGCACAGACAGACTGTTATCTCAGCACACAGCATAGCATTAAAGGGGAGGCGGAGGTCACATGACACAGAGGCTCACCCCCAGCAGGGTCAGTGGGCGTGCTCTAAGCCCGCCCTCAGAACAACGTGATACTGTGTAGACTCCTCCTCCTCGTCACATGACCTGGAAAGATCCCCAGAGCATTCAGACAGTCCCTACGGTGCCCCCTACGCCCCAGCAAGACGGAAACACTCCATAGAGCAAGGTTCTTCAAATCTGGACCTCGATTCCAAATCCAGGCCTTGTTTTCAGTTCTCCCAGGTAGTTAGTTTAATAATTACTGATTCTGGTTGGTCAGAGGCTTCACATCTGACTGACAGGTAAAGGAAGACTGGAAAACTAGCAGTGCTCGGACCTCGAGGACCGCGATTTGAATAATCCTGCCATAGAGCTTGTGGTGGAACTGTCAGGCAGGACAGCCCATCATTTTCCCCCTGTATTTACAATTATAAAATAAGAATTACATTAAAATGCGACTAATGTAGCCAGGCAGTGAACATTAATACAGTGGTACCTCAGAACTCAAACTTAATCCGTTCAGAACTCTGGATCAAATCCTGAAAAGGTCCAGTTCTGATCGAATTTTCTCCATAAGAAATAATTTATTTCTTGGTTAGAAATTAATTGGTTCCCGGCCCCAAAAAATTACACCGAAATGTGTTTTTTTTTTAGCATTTAAACACAAAATGTACCGGACAAAACAAGAAAAGCATATACTGTACTAAACACATCTAAGCACATTTATCAAAACAGTAATAATTAAAGTAAGAAAATAAAAGTATCCAAACAATTTGTTAAGTAAAAAAAAAACAATGTGTCCTTAACCCCGTGTGGAATCTCCGTGTGATCAGCTGTTTCTGGTTGTTGTCATTAGTCCTCTGTATTTCGTCCGTGTTTCAGTTTGTTTCCCCAGTCCGGTCTTTGTACTGTCCGCCTGCGTTTTGCCTGCCTTACCTGTAATTAAACCCCGTATTCCCCGATACCCTGACGTCTGTGCCTTTGTCTCCGGTCCGTCCCCGCTGGGCACAACAATATCATTATAATTAAATTTATTAATGGTTTATTATTATTATTAAAATAATTCATAAGAAATGTATTTTATTATATAATAATAATTACTGTTAATGTATCATTGTCTAAATGTATTTTTACTGTCTAAATATATGTATTCAGCTACTGTAAACATGCACGATGCTATCACAGCGAATGCGAGGCTGAGACTGAAGCTTTACGCTTTGTTTCCGCTGAGAGACGTGCCGCGTGACTCATTTCCCCGCACGTACAAGTTATCTTAGGTCAGCATTCACGGTTTGACTTCTGAGATTCAGATAGAATTCCAGGTAATTTTTTTTCGAACTGGTTGGTTCAACTTTCGAAATTCGAGTTCTAATGAGTTCGAGAACTGAGGTACCACTGTATTATGAAGTCCTGATTTGTAGACGTGAGCCACTGGTTTGAGAACAATTGTACACGCACTACAGTACAATTGTACACGCTTTTAAAAGCACATCTCTCTTTCAGACCTTCTTTTGCCAACGAAGCCATGTTTTCAGGTGCTTCGAAGAGAAAAAGTACTTGAGATCCATAGATCAAATGTAAATACGCCATTCTCATCACCATTTAAAGGATAGGAGCGGAAAGAAGGCTGGTTTGTCGCCACCTGGTGGAAGCAGTGAGTATGGCCGCCCCCTAGGCCCACGAGGTTGAATGCTCACCTGGGCGTGACCTGCGTCAGCTCATCAGAGGGGTGCAGGATGCGGCAGGTGGTGAAGGTGTAGGTGGAGCTCGTGTGGGACATGCATTTGCCGGGGAAATGTACTGCAGAATACGGGCGAGAGGGGGCGCCAAGTCAGCATTTAGCACAGAAGACATGGTATAGATCAGAACAAGCCCAAGAAACCAAGAGAAAATTTTAAAGCTGCATCAAGCCTGTATTCACAGCAGCATGCGGTTATGAACAATGGAATCCCATTCACAGGGCACAGAGAGCCATTTCATTACATTACCATAGCCGTATAACATAGTAAATAAGCACCTGTATAATTTATTCCTGTGGATCATGCTCCCCAGAGCCCTTGGCATGATTTAACTTGCTCTGAATACAGGTAATTATGGCCTTTGACTTGATGCAGATTTACAAGAAGAATTTGTCATTAAAGAGACAGGCAGCCAGATAAAAGCATGAAAGATTAGAGAATGGAGGTATGAGGCTCGTGAGGAAGGCACCGGCTGTGCGGTTAGAGCACCCCTTTCTGAATGGGGCCGCTTTAAAAATAGACTAGGTCATTAGATCCTGGCGAGACCTGCTGCCAGGTGCCGTGCGGGTCACACACACTCATGCTATCCACTGGGGGGCGCCGCTGCACGCTGCTGCGTATGTGAAACCGCAGCTGCATGGGACACCATCGCTCACGCAGACGTGCAAACGACCTTCGGGACAGTATCACCACACTGTCACATGAATAATTCCACAGTGCATCTGCAGAAGCAACGGCCCGACCAGGCCGCACGTCCCACCGGGCCTTTCGGATCTGGAATTTCATGGCCCTGAATTACCCCCTCCCCCCCAAACGCAGCTGTAATCAAAGCCCCTGATTGGATGTCGATATGGGAAAGAGGCATGACTGTTTATAGAAACTGATTATAGTAAAAAAAAATGACAGGAGGAGGGAGCAGGACAGGATGGGGAAACTAAATCTGCAGGTCAAAACGGATTGGAGAAGAAGCCGGACCACCATGTGCTGACAACGAGAACAGCCCCATCAGCACCGATACAGGGACGTCGCTCCCCATGGGCCGGGGAGACAGTGACAGGCCCCCTCTTTAGTAAAGTGGAGTAATGTTAAGTTTAAGCAGGACTAGTCATGTCAAACCCTAACCCTGAACCTGAACCCCAACCATAACCTGCTTCTCTACACCCTGTGATGAAACATCTCGCTTCTGTTAGGCAGTTAGTTAAACATGGTTGTTATGGGAGGCAGGGGGCAGTCTAATCTAAACTGCCTCAAGACCCCCAAACAAACGTTTACACTGGGGTTCTCCTGGACAGTAACGTGACTGGTTCATCGGGCAGGTATGTTCAGCACCGATTACAGTACTTAACACGGCTGCAGGCGCCCAACACGGCTGCAGAGAAATGCTCATCATCAGCACACGGATGGTACCGAGGGAAACTGAAGATTCTCGTAAGACGAAGAATTTTTGTAGTGAAATTAAAAATGGGGTATACTCAATGGCACAGGCGCACGCGTCTGGGATGGAGGGGGGTGCAGGTGTGTGCGCGTGGGGGCGGGGGGGGCAGTGCCCGGCGTGCCGCTGGATGTCCTCTAGGGGGCTCCCTCACCAGACGCCTTAGCACTGGTGGCTGGTGGCTCCGTAGGATCCTGGGTGCTGTGCGGGGGGGAAGCTGGTCTCCCGGGGGTGGGCCTCTCACCTGAGGCCTGGGGGTCGCCAGCGTTGTGCCCGTGGGAGGAGGCGGAGCCAGGCCGCGAGGAACACGGCGGGCGCGTGGGGGCTGAGGTAGAGAGGCTCACAAAAGGGCGGTCAGCTGACTCGTCCTCCTCAAAGTCCGTGAACTGGTAGACCTCCTCCTCTGCGTCGACCTCCAGCGGCCGGAAGCCCTTGGTTAGCACGCCCGGCCGCGAGTCCAGGATGCCCCCCAGGTGAGGCTGTGCCAGCTGCTGCCAGTGATGCAGGGTCACGGAGCCTGAGGCAGCAGGGGACAGAATAGGAGAGCAGAGTGCAGGTTTAGGCCGGAGTCCCGCCCACCCTGGGAGCGTAGCCAATCATGTTGGAGAAAAGGCGGGATTTATACTGGTATAGACAACAGCAGTTAGGAGACTTGCTCACAGCCACACTGGCCCACAGACGCACCGTGTATTGTGGCTCGTAACATATTACATCACCACCATCCTGGTGCAAACCTGCCCTTGAATTCGGCGTGAACCTATCACTGACAACAGCCAATAGCATGACTGTATTACCACTGCACCTTTCCTCGGTTCAGAGCAAAGGGTTCAGACCGGCACCTCTTACAGGGTTAGTCACAGAGGCAGACCCACGGCGGGACATCCTGCTCTCGAAAGGTTAGGTACACGACCGACGGCACAAAGAAAGAGAGGAGGGCCAGAATGAGCAGTGGATTTTATTGAAGGGTCATAAAAACAAAGACTGAATGAAACACAGAATGAGAAAGAAAAGGAGTGGAAACAAGCAGGGGGATAGAAACGGCACACGAGGAGGACAACATCAGGAACGGAAAACGTCCGTCCATCCTGTACCCAACCTTCAGAGCAGACGCCTCAGCGCCAATATGATGAGCATACTGGCCCTTTAAGGCTCTAGGGCTTCAGTCCTCCATTTACGCAGGAACTTCAATTATTTGCAAGCTTAGAGACCTCGGGTGACGTCAAGCTGGTCTCCCAAGGTGCCGGGTGGCTCTGCTCTCTGCATCACTATGATTTGGGCGTTATAACCGGGGCCTATTAGCCAGGGTCGCCTTTCCTGATACTGTAGATATACTTCTGGTTTCACTGTATGTACATGATACAATACTATAAACAACAACAACAACAACAACAACAATAATAATAATAATAATCACTATAAATAATAACATGAACAACAAAAATAAAAACAACAACTTATATGCAGTGCAAATGCCACGCGAGTGTGAGCCCAGCCACTGTGGGGGTTCGAGTCCCTCTCGCTCACTAGGGGATCTCGAACCAGCAGCGTGGCTGCGTGTGCCGGAAGTAGAAGGAGTGTTGCAGTGTGGAGAGGCCAGCAGCCTCGTGGTTGAGGAGGGCCCAGAGGGCGTCGCGGACGAGCAGCGGCAGGGGCGGGGGCCCGGCGCGGTCACCTTCCAGCGGCTTGACGATCTGCAGCTTCTCGGGCAGGTAGGAGCGGCTGTAGACGGAGTAGAGCGACAGGCCTGAGTGCTGCGTGCCCAGCGAGGCCAGGCTGTCGGTGGGCGTCAGGCCGCCGCTGCCCAGCTCGCCCCGCTCCGCCAGCGCCTGCAGCTTCCGCTCCCGCTCCTCCTCGAAGAAGCGCCGCTCACTTAGGTAGTTTTCTCGCCGCAGGGACAGGCGCCGTAGCGCCACCTCCAGGTCACGCGAGCCCGGTGTGCCGGGGGTGCCCAGCTTCTTGTTGGAGTCGACGGGGCTGCGGCCCAGAAGCCAGGGGGGGTTGGAGAGGAAGAAAGAGGGAAAGACGAAAATGAACGTCAAATTTGGACAGCTGGCATGTGGACCTAGTGGAAGCTTCTAGAACATACAGATGATGGAGAGAGACAAAGGATGAGCCTGTATGTTTATGGGCCCAAAGCAGCTCGGGACCGTCAGTGGAAATGCATAGCAGGATTCCAATAGGCTGCTGGTTCTGGAGAACGGAAGGAAGGTCGCTGGGTCCAGTCCCAGGACAGCAGCAGACTCTAACACTCCTGAGATTTAATCTAAGAACCCACCCTGTGATCCAGCTATAAGAGTTTTGGCCGGGGGGGGAGGGGTTTGTAATTTTACAGAAGGGTGGGAACACGAATGAAGGACAAAAATGTGCTCTAAGGGTAATTAATGGGGAAGGGGAGGGGTAACAGCATGATGCTGATACTGTGATCCCACCCACCTGCCCCCCGACGACGACCCCGTCTCCAGGATGATGCTGTTGGTGCGGTTGTCTATGACAACGTTGCTGACATCACCGGCGTACAGGCTGGAGCGCGGCGTGCTCCTGCAGCTGGACCGGGCCGAATTGAGCACCGACGACTGGTTGGACCCCGGGATGTTCATGGGGGAGGGGCCCCAGGAGCGCTGGCGGACCGTCTGGTTGACGTTCTTCACCGTCTCGAACACGCGCCGAGGGTGGGATCTGTTCGCATACAGGAGGGTCGCGGTGAATCCACCGGAATCTACATGGACTTAGCAGTGATGCCGGAACAATCACACTGGCCACTGAGCTGCCCTCCAAAGCGTACGACACACCCACTTCTGCTCCTCCGTTTCCGGGTCGTCCATCTGCAGCTCTTTCCTCATGGTCCCCTCTATCTCCGCTGCCAGAGAGTCCTGCGGGGGTCAGAGGTCACGTCTCAGCAAAGCCCCAACACGGGCACCTCCGCTACACCCCGAGATAGAGCTCATCAGGGCCCCCAGCCCACTGACCATGGGGAAGAGGCCCAGGGAGTGGAACCTCCGGGGCGTGCTCAGGGGAAGCGCCCGATTCCTCAGGTTCTTCAGCTCCTCCTGCGCCTCCCGTAGCATCTCCATGCACTCAGCATACTTGTCCTCCAGTTCGCGCAGCTGCCCAGAGGTTGGGAGGGAGAGAGAGACGGCGGGCCGTGTCATTGGCCAGTGAGGGAGCGAAGGTCAGACAGCAGGCTCTGTCATTGGATGGTGTGGCTGGAGGCGGGGCTCCATGCTCCACTTACCTCCGCGGTCAGCTGCCGCTGGGCGTCCTTCGCTGCCGCCAAATGCTGGTTGAGCTCCTCGTTCTCGATGGCGTACTATGGGAAACGGGAGCAGACGATGGAGTTATGGACGTGCCCCAGGATGCCTAAATGGACCTCTGGGATATGTACGCCGGCTGGAACTCACGGATTTGGACTTCTTCTGCAGGTCCACGATCTGGGACAGGAGATGCGTGATCTCCTCCTGCTGGCGGGAGGCATCCTCCGTCTTTTTTGCCAGCTCCTCCGCGATGGATGTGATCTGGAGGTTGGCATCTCCTACGGGGAGGGGGAAGGAGGTCATGGAGGCCATGATGGGATCAACAGTAACATCGCAAGTCTCCGGGATTAAGGAGTAACTCCCAAAGCACGACTGCCCTTTAAATGGTCTGTCAGGCTGAGGCAACAGCAACATGACTAGTTAAGTGGCAACCATATTACCGTAACCGTATATAAATACCAGCCCTCACATAGTGGGGGGGGGGGGGGGGGGGGGTTGTAGCAGCTGGTGTCTCATTATGCAGACAGGCTCATAATGCACATTAAGGTATGTAATCAGCACAGACAGAGGGAAAGTGGACCTTCATGCACTTTGTCCTTATAGCCCAAAACCCTGCGTACTCACACGGCTCTCTAATGCGGCCCAAAACCCTGCGTACTCACACGGCTCTCTAATGCGCCCCAAAACCCTGCGTACTCACACGGCTCTCTAATGCGCTCCAAAACCCTGCGTACTCACACGGCTCTCTAATGCGCCCCAGAACCCTGCGTACTCACACGGCCCTCTAATGCACCCCAGAACTCTGCGTACTCACACGGCTCTCTAATGCACCCCAAAACCCTGCATACTCACACGGCTCTCTAATGCGCCCCAAAACCCTGCGTACTCACAAGGCCCTCTAATGCGCCCCAAAACCCTGCGTACTCACACGGCTCTCTAATGCGCCCCAAAACCCGGCGTACTCACACGGCTCTCTAATGCGCCCCAAAACCCTGTGTACTTACGCAGCTCTTTAACACAGTCATTCACGAGCTGCTGCTCCTTCTCCTCGTACGAGATGGTCTCCGTCTCCAGGTGGCACGCCTGGCAGTGAGACGGTGGGCGGAGTTACATCCCAGTCGCCACGGCAGCCGGACCCCTCCCTCGCTCCCCGGCCACCTTACCTCCGACCGCAGCACGATGTTCTCCTCCTCGAGCTCCTTCAGCTTCTTTTGCAGCGAGTCAAGTGGAAAGTAGCTTGGCACAGAGGATGACGAGTCATTACGGCGTAGCCTAGCAGTGGGGGGGGGGGGGGGGGGGGGGAGAGAGAGAGCAGCAGTGACCACGTGTGCACGTACATGGACGCAGACTGCCTGCCGATTAGTACCGACCCCCAGGGTGTCAGGTGACGGACGCGTCACAGCTGGACACATAACTGGCTTAAGGAAGCAGCTTCACAGTAACGAGCGAGAATCACGCCTGCTGTCTGTCACATGACGGGGGGGGGGACGGGACCCGCCCGGCTCTTTGTATCTGTATTAAGTTACACAGAGCAGACCACAGACAGCAGAAAACAAACAACATGACAGAGCTTTGATCAAGTGTTTACGGAGGATGGAAGCCTAATATACTGCGGCACAGAGTCAGAGCCGGGAAGTGGGGGGGCGTCACACACGACACACTGGAGTGTTCAGTCTAGGGAGTTAATCCAGTACAGGATTACCAAGAACCACCAAGAACCACCAAGAACCACAAAATGGCTGTTTCCCATCGTAAAGTATGCTAGCTGGAAACCGCACTAGCGTGGTCCGGCACACAGAAAGTGTGACCAAACAGAGTCATCTGCGTCACCACCTCTGACTGGTCTAAATGGATGGAGATACTGGTGTCCTGCGTTAATATGCATGGATTATCTGAAGGAAAAAAGGGATTTTCTATATATTATTCATTATTAGTAGTATCGCACATCGCGGTGTATTGATGCATTCCCGATAAATCGGAACTTAAAATTTGAACCTCCTGCTTAAAAAAGTACTATTGAATAGCTGAACAGAATGGATTCACAATGCAAATTTACACAAGCAAATGCCAATTCCTCTAGCGTTTGATACTTGCATAACACGGCGATTCTCACAGACATGCTAGCGGAAATTAGCACACAATAAAAAAATTTAAATTGCACGAACACACGCTGGTGGTGGGGTCTACTGCGGTATATCATGATGTATACACCGTGAGAACTGTAAATAAGCATCTCTTCGGTTTGTTCGTCGCTGTCGCTCTCCAAACCCAGCACCTTAAATCGAGCCGACCCTTCTGCTTTGGAAAACTGAAGTGAGTTGGAACTGCGCAGTGACTGGGTTCTCTGTGGTACGGTTTGGGTACGACTGGTTCCTATCTGCCAATGGAAAAGCGCCATTAAAGACAATAACCCCGTCAAGCAGGAAGCGAGTGATGATCCCAGGAGGACAATCACTGGAAGGAACAAACAGGATGGTAGATGACGGAGGCTGTGCCCCGGGGGAATTCCCCCGCTCACACTGACAGGCTCTTCATGGCTGACTGTGCTGAAGCAAGTCCATTTTATGTTTTATGTTTATTTGAACCAGACAGTTCCTTAACCACAGTGCCACCTGCTGGCCGATAGTGGGAGAAGGTGTCCCGGGGGCAAATGTGGCAGGTACCAGCAGGAGGGTGTCAGACTCACGGTGTGGAGGTGATGGATTCCCCCTCGCTCTCTTCTGCTGCGCTGGTGTAGAACTGTAGCAGTTCGTCCTTCATGGAGAGCTCGTGTCGCAGCTGCGATACCTGCGGGGCAGGTCACAGGAACGGGGGCGTTAGTTGGGGGGGGGGGGGGACACCCTCTTGGGTAACCACACACTCTGGGTAACTGCACACCTCAGGCGTCCTCACCTCCTCACGGATGATCTCCACCTGCTCCTCCAAGGATTCATTTCGCTCACTCAGGGTCTTGTTCTTCTTCAGCAGAGACTGGCCGATGCGGGCCGCCAGCTCCAGATCACGTTCTTTCTGCGGGGGAGGGTCAAAGTTCGAGTCTGCGAAAGCGTGTACACCGAGGACCTGACCCAGTGTCCGCTCCCCCACGTCATTCGCGGTCACGCCTTCAGAAGTAGAAAATTTAAGCTTTTTAAGCTTAACCCACAGCCTCTTGCCTTCCTACAACAGGGCAGTAATCTACAGTAACCAGTAGACTTTAGGCCGCCAAGTACTTTTATCTGGGGTACAGCAGCATGAGCAGTTATGAGATTACCCACAATGCTCTACTGTTCTGATTTGCATTGAACTGGTTCTCTCTTGCATTTCAGAGATGTGTTTCTAAGCTGCCCACAACATGTGTGCGTCTGTGTGTCCAGGGCCCTGAAAGATGGACAGCTGGATGGGTAAGAACATGGCTTGTTAGGCACGTCATCGCGTTCGGCGACCAGCCTCCTGTCCCAAACCTCAGGTGCAACAAGTTCCTCACCCCGGCTACTGAAGCCGTTAATGGGATTTCTTAGCCCCCTTCTTGGCCCCAAATTAAAGTGCATGACGGTGAAGTGCCTCACCTCCTCAAGCAATCGGGTCACGGCGTCGATGTCATTGTATGTCTTGGTCATCTGGCCCACACGTTCAGCACAGAGGACTGTGGGAGGGGGGGAGGGGGGTTAGGAACACAGAAAGCAGATGGAAGCCATACATGTGACAGGGCAGACAGCTTGACCCCCCACCACACACACACCCTGTACAGTCAGTGCCCCCACCTGGCTAGATGCCCCGTTTCCGGGAGTCATGACGACAGTGTTTTCTTCACGTGTTACATAATGCATCTCAGAAATGACTAAAAAAAAATACTAAACCACAGAGGTGCCTCAGAGGTAAAGGCACTGAATGAGACAGGGACACCGGCAGGTGACATGCTCTCGTCCGGGTGACATTGCCAGTGGGAAAAATCACTCATGTGAGGAAGGTCAGACTGCGGCTTTCGCATGACATGCTGCGCGGCTGCTCCGCCGCATAGTAAAATCAGCCAGCTGCCAGTTCTGCGGCATCGTCCACATCATCCAAAGCTAAGAAAGCAGGATCCGCCAGTCTCTGTGGCAGCTGGGATTTTGAGTCTTGCTCACGGGCCCAATGGTGTTATCACTCTGCTGACACTGGGATTAGAACCAGGGTCTCTCCCCTTACAGTATCCTAACCTGCTGATCAGCGCGCCGCCCCCATTACCTTCATGCTGTCAGCTTACTTAGGGAATTTCACCCATTAAATACAAATAACATTAACTGCAAGACCTCCCTTTAACTCTGTTGAGGCGCAGGTCCAACATCTCCTCCCAGGAAGATGAAACGTCAACCTTCTGCAGCATGTGATCATAACAGATGACCAGCTAAGCAGACATTAACTGGACACCTACCACCGATAAGCTAAGCCGGTGATGAGATCGGCTCACTGTGAAACTGTAGCGGTGCTTGCGGTGTCTGGCCACAAGGGGGCGTCCTCACACCCAGGTGCACAGCCGCTCCGACACTGAACACAAACACCCCTAAGCCTGCTCACCCCCCCCCCCCCTTTCACTGCTGCATCCCTCCAACACAAGACACCCTACAGCCTCCCCAGGAGAACATCACACGTCCAAAACAGACCCCGCCGAGCATCAATTCGTCATTCCAGTTTTCCCATAAACACTGAGGAGGGCGTGTGCCCACAGGACCAGCCAGAAGGTCACCGCCCCGCAGAAGAGCGGGGGTCACAGTCCACTTCGCTATACTCAGGGTCAGAAGGAATGCTGTAATCACAGGGTGTGTTTGCTGGGGCCGTATCTCACCCCGTAACTCAGTAACGACACAAACACACAGGGCTCACTGAAAGGACAAATTTGGAGGATGTGCCATCACTGTAATTAAGCTCAATTCAATGACACCCAACACGGATCTTAAAGGCACGGATTAACATTTACAATAGAACTACATTGCACTACACAGCAAACAGTGCACAGTCGAACCCGTGCCAGCCACAGCAAGGAGTCTGCTGCCAGAAGCCGAGGCGAGCCCTTATTAAATATAAATAAGCACACTGATATCAGGAGAGAAGCCGCTTAGGTTCAGAGGGAGGACGCCGTTTTTACCATGACTAGCAAACACACCATTAATAAGTAGATCATTAACATATTGAACTTTACTGGACGATTCATCGCAGAAACACTCGCTTCTTGGCTAGGTGGTGTAGATTAACCCTTTGTGTCTGTGACTCTCAGACAAGTCAGCACAACAGCAGGCCGTGTGCAATTGTGACACTGCTGTGCAGTGCGTCTGTTTGAAGAACGGCACGGGGGATCGAGGAGGAGGAGGAGGAGAAGGGCACAGAGTCATGACAGCGGGAGAGTGGCAGCCGTGTCGTCGTGCAGGGACACCACAGAGAGCGAAAGCACTGAAGCGGGGAGAGACTGCATTCTCGGCTGATGACACGGCCATTATTACACCACACAGATAAAACCAAACGCCAATACAGCCACTGAGCAGTAATAATCACAAACCAGTCACTGCTTCTGGCCTCAGGTTAGGACATCAGATACCAGATAAGTGCCCAACATCTCTCCCTGCACCACGCAGATTATCACCCCCAAGCTCAGACTTTGTGTCGACATGCTGGAAAAACCATAACTGAAGCGATTGATTAAGTTAGACAGACCAGCAGAGAGGAGAAAAACACGTCAGCCAGGGGCTCCTACAGCGTCACAGCACCCACCGGGGAACGAGACCCACAAATGGAGGAACCGGAAACAGAGGCTACCTTCATGCAGGGACAGCGGGTCCTCCACATCGGCATCGTATTCGCACTGGGAACCAGACGTGTCAGGGGGTTCCGGAGAACAGCTCCGCTCAAAGATCTCCTCCTCGGGAAAGTTCAGGGGCGAGGAGGACATGATCCGCACACATTAGCGTGTTAGCGGTCCGTGACGGAGGAAGGATCCTTCAGAACCGCCATTATGGCTTTTGCTTCTATTGGTTAGAAGACACCCAGGACAAGCTGAGCTCCCAGCCCGGACGGGCACACCCTCACGGTTACTCTGTCCCATGCGCTTTGTTTGTGTTCAACCACCACAGCAGGGAGGGATCAGGCTAACTGAAGGGGTGCCTCATTGGCTCGGTCCGTAACCCGGGCAAAGCATGACGACGGATTCACTGAAAATTACAAAAAACACCTAGATGGTTTTGCAAATATAGAGGAAAGTTGAGAGCTAAGTTGTGTTTTTTACTCACACATATATGCATTCACACTTACATCTATCTGGCCTCCCCTCTCCATATAGGGAAAATGGTACGCTCTGAGGAAGTGCCATGGAAACTTAACTAGGTAGCTCAAACTACAAAACAGGCACACCTGTTCCTGGGGGTGGAGCCACAGGTGACTCAGTTTGCTCTTATCACACATATTTATGCAAAGTAAGGGTCAAACAGGAGATAATGGCTCATTCTTACTCTGCCTGGTTATGCAACACCAGCAACTCTGCGTTTTGAAATCAACAGAAACAGAAAGATACCGAAAGTCCAGTGATTGCTGAGATGTTTAGTGCTGTTACACTACAGAGTATTTTTGCGCACACAATGAAGTATCGCTATGGAGACACCACAGTAACCACAAGCGCGAAGCTGGAATGCGCCACGGACGTGCCAGAGGGTGGAAAGCTCCGCCCATCACTGGGTTATAAGCTCCCAAAAAAACAAAACAAACAAAAGCCACATCAGCCTTCTGGTCCACTTCCACGATGGAGACAAATGACCCACCCTCCTCAGAGAATGGGTATGCTGGTGGATCCCCTCCCATATCCCCCCCCCCCCCCCAGCATCAACAAAATCTGCCTGGAGTTAATGTCACCCTGGTGCAGATAGGACCTAGACTACACCTGCCGTTCTGTTTGCAGTATTATGTGACAGCATGAAATCACCTCGTATACATTCACATTAAAATGTGAGGCAGGATAAACAGCTTGAGAATATTGAAATCCAGCAGCTAGAGATCAAATGGAGCCCCGAGTGCAACAGACTGTTCCGCGTCTCTGCCATAGAGTCTCAGCAAACAGTGGCAGCACGTCTGAGCTGTACCCCCAGCGCCCGCCGTGATGTGACCGCCAAGCCACATCCCTGTCAGCCAATTTGCATGTGCAAACCTGCTCCGGGACCTGCTGCTGCTGCGCCCCCCCCCCACTCCTATCCAACAGCTGTGCCGGGGGGTGTAGACACGTGGTGCTGCATCAGAAACACACATGCGGACAGCGCGCTGGGACCCGCTTTAGCGCGTGATGACATGGGGAGGGGCGCGTCTGGGTTCGTCATGATGAGAATGTGACTCTCTGCCCCCCCCCCAAATGATGCGATGCTGATGCCACACCGAACGCCGTGGAGGTCATACGCGAGACACAGGGGGCGAGCAGGCAGGACAGATGCAGCCGCAAACACAGACGTAGACACGCACTCAGGAGGTCGGACAGACACTCGGCGTAACCCCCCCCCCACAGCTGCCGGCCGCATCGATCGCAGGAGCGAGAGGAGCAGCCGCTGAGGCTGTCGCCGTACCATCAGTGCACTCTTCATAGTACCAGTCCAGCTCGAAGTAATCCGCCTCGACGAATCTCTGCATAATCAGCGTCCTTCTTCCATGCTGCCCAGTCAGGAGAATCGCAGGCCGTCCTCCACGCCGCCCGCGGTCCAGCAGGGGCCAGCTCCCGTCCACACACGCGATCTGCTACCCGAATGGGAGCACGGGGGGGTGGGGGAGGGGGCAGGCTGCCAGAAAGCCCCGTTATTGGGAAAGGGGCGTGTCCAATTTCGTGCTCCAAGGCTCTGAGCGGCCGAGTCAGTGCCGGATCCTGACAGGCGGGGGAGGAGCGAAGGCCGGATAAGAAGGCAGCCAATAGCAGCAGGCTACATCAGAGACACACCCCCGACGGGGCCGTCCGTCACGCCCATCCCCCCCATCTCTCTCTCTCTCTGGCTCTCTCGCCCACATCTCTGCAGATGCAGCCTACATCGTCTTCCAGGGGCGGTTGCCATGGCGACTGGCACAGGGCAAGATTCCACATGAATGCCTGGCCCTCCCTCCCTTTAAGGTCCCTTTAAGAAATAAACGCATCATCATCCGCACCCTGAAATGATGCAAAGCCGAGGGCCTGACAGCAGCACATGCAGAACGGCAGCTAATTTAACACAGAGGCTGGGATTTCAGTCCTCTCTGCCAACCAGGGCCACAGAAGGATGGGGGGGGGGGGTACAGGCAGGGGTCTGGATGTGCCGTCATATGCTGTTGCTTACTGGAAATAATCAGCAAGATCAAATTCAATTTTAAAAGGAGACAATCTTATTAGGAATCTCTAAAAATGTGAACACAGTGAAGCCACACAAACAGGACGGACTGTGAAAATGTAATCATACTGTGTATCACGTCTGGGTCTACATTAAAGACGTGTCCGGTGTGGTGATACAGTTCCCCTTATATGCGTCTCTGTCGGCCGTCTGCCCAGAGGGACGCCCTGCTAGGTGGCAACGTGACAGATTGCCCAGCTGCCCCTCCCACTGACTCGGAGGTCACGTGACTGGAGCCATCGCCACCGGGAAATAGTGGCTGAGTGGGGACTCTGGGCAGACAGCAATACAGGCACACCGGTGTTCAGGCTCCAGGAAAGCGGCTCAACAAGGCTGACAGGGCGGGGACTGAGCAGACAGCCTTAGGGTGTTCAGGCTTGAGTATCCCCATAGGCAAAATATCAAAAATACCCCAGACTGCCAGTTGTGTATAAAAGCTCATACAGACTCATTCCACAAATGCTACAGTTCCGGACGCAGTCCCTGGCATGCTCACCCCCGCCTTGCTGACGTCGAGCTCCACCCAGAGTGGGGCTGGGGCTTCTGCTCTCATCTGCATACATTCATGATGGTCTACAGAACACGACACGTGGTGTGTCACAAAGATCAGGTCCGACACGAACCACAGGCAGGCTCCATCGTCTGCCCGTGGCGAATCTCTGCGCTCTAGTTCCACGTCGTTTAGATGGATGTGGCACGAGGGATTCGCTTCAGACTGAAAGGAGATTGATGCAGTGTTTCCCCACGTGAGCGTATGAGGAATCAGTGACTCCAGTCCTGACGACACTCGCTGTCATGGCCGCAGGACACTGACTCACCATCGACTGCAGCCAAAGCTGCCCAGACCATCCAGACACAAACGCCCTCTAATCATCGGCACCTGTTCCTAAAGCTAAAAATAATCCATAGATCCTGGCATCTTACAGCTAGGAAACAGATTTGGTCACATAGGATCAGTATAAATTCCTGGTGTTTGATGACAATTGTTAATACTGAATGCCAAACTGCAGAAACATGTACAGATGATTAACACATTAACAACGCCCAGCTTACGTCTTTCCTACAACAGAATCAGCACTGACAGTACTCTGTCCATCCATCCGTCTGTCTGTCTATCCATCCATCCATCCATCCATCTTCTAACTACGAATCCTGGTCAATTCTCGATTACACAAGAATCCATGATACTATCAGAAAGTCAAATGTAGTCCAGATTATATCCAAATACTATCCAAAAACGGAATAATTTGAGACTGAGTGCTGTTTCCGCATGCCAGGAAGCCAGGTTAACTGAAACCAAAGTATACAGTACTTTTGTATAAGTCCTTGAGTATGGATCAGTGAGTATAGGTCCTTAAACATAGGCCATTGTGCATAGGTGCTTGATTATAGGTCCTTATATGGCCTTGAGTATTGGTCAGTGAGTACAGGTCAGTGAATAAAGGTCCTTGAGTGTAGTTCAGTGAGTATAGGGCTTTAAGAATGTCAGTGTGAGCATAGAGCAGTAAGTATAGGCCCTTGAGTGTAGTTCAGTGAGTATAGGTCCTTATGTATAGGCCAATGAGTATATAGGGCCTTGGGTACAGGTCAGGTACAGGTCAGTGAGTATAGGGCTTGGAATTTAGGTCAGTGGGTATATAGGGCCTTGAGTACAGGTCAATGAGTACAGGGTCTGGAGTATAGGTTAGTGGGTATTTAGTGCCTTGAGTATAGGCCAGTGAGTAAAGGTCCTTGAGAATAGGTTAGTAAGTATAGGCCCTTGAGTACAGATCAGCGAGTATAGGTCCTTAAATATAGGTCACTGAGTATAGGGCCTTGAGCATAGCTCAGTGAGTAAAGGTCCTTGAGTCTAGTGCCTTGAGTATAAGTTCCTGCAGCAGCAAACAGAAGAGAGCATACAGCATTTTGGGGGAAATTCCCCTTTAAGTATGAAACGGGATGGAGCTGGAGCCTCCAGGCCAACCTGGGCAAGCATCTGCAGCCACACAGGCGAGTGAGATGTTTCCTCCTCCAGCAGTCTGACATAAGCAGGAAGAGTGGGGATTAGGGTGGAGGGTGGAGGGTGGAGGGTGGAGGGTGGAGGGTGGCCGGGGCCATCTGAGCACACCAAGGGTGCCAGCTCATGGCACAGCTTTGTTGTAGCAACCGTGGTGTGTGTCTGACCACAGCAATCCCAGGCTGGCAGAGAGGGGCGCGTGGAAAGTCTGTCCGAGTCAGATGCCTGTATAACGGGTAGGAGAGCAAAGCCGGCAGCACACGATATTCACCGCACAGTCAACCCAGACTGTACGCTGAAGCTCTATATGGCTCTTTGCGTGAAATCGGAAGGTTGGGGGTTCACATCTCATGGCAGAGTGATGTCACTGTTGGGACCCTGAGAAAGGTCTTTAACCCCAATTGCTCCCGAGACTGACTGGCCCTGCTTTCTCACCCATACATCACTTTGGATAAGAGCTTAAACAGTAACTGTATATGCTGAGACTATTTACCTGTGTCACAGTCAAAGTCTTTATACTAATTACAGACATGAGGCATGCTTTTAGCTCTAATAGTAAAAACAGAATATATACCTGCAATATAAATAACGATTACATTATATAAACAAACAGGAGACTGTTTTCAATGTTATTTCCATTTCACTGAATCAGTGTTTCCCAATCTGGTCCTCGGGGACCCAAAAACAGTCCACATTTCTGCTCCCCCAGTAGGAAGCTGGGAGGGAGCAAAAATTTGGACTGTGTGGGAGTCCCTGGGGTCCAGATTAGGAAACAATGGTGTAAAAGGCAGATGTTTCCCCGTGTGGTACGGAGGTGTGTGTCAGCAGACCGGTCAGGACGCGGGGAGGCTCTTACGGAAGTACTTGAGGGTCTCCTCGATCTGCTCGGTGGTGAGGTTGAGGCCGGCGTCCGGCGGGACGAGCGGCGTGTGCAGCCAATCGTCGTGGTCGTAGCCGTAGATGGTGTCCGCCCGCAGCCTGTAGTGAGGCAGCTGCTCCTCCAGCAGACTGATGATCTCGACCTCTGGGAGATCCGTGCTGTTACACACGTCTGTGGAGGAAGGGAAACAGGGCGGGGGGGGGGGCGTTAAGACAAGACCACGGCAGAGAATTGGACTGACAAAGTGGAGAGGTCTTACAAGAAAATGTTCTGAGAGCAGTAGGAAAAATGATTGGTTCAGAAAGTCTTCTAAACACGGTAACAGCCAATGAGTTATAGGGTCACTAATGGTGGCCAACCTTTGCACAAGTACCTAGATACTCACCTACTTCCCTTATCTTTTTCTATTTTTTTTTCCATTAGCGCACAGAAGTTTTGTCTGACCGCGTCCAATTTCCATTACCTACAGTCCCATTGGGCCATGGGATCTAATCACATGAGATATGCAAAGACTGTGGACTCATTCTGGTGGTATGTCCTGACCTCTAGTGGAAAGCTGAGGTATTGCACCTTTTTGATACATTATGCAAACTCACATGAAGTCTAATAAAGTCAGTTCAATTATTAAGAGAAACTATTCATATCTTGGCTTAATGGGGAAAATGTCATAGCATAGGTCTCCAATTGTTCAGATATCAAGGTCATGTTAAAAAAAGTCTCGCTGTGCTAGGAAAGGCAACACCAGCTCCCTGAAGGGGGGCCACTGGCCTTTATTCTGCCTCGGCTGTGATCTGTCTGAGGGTTACTGCCCCCCTTCAGAGAGAGTGGAGGAGCCGCAACACAAGGAGCAAGCAAGTCTGCCTGCGCTACATTTATCCCTTCTTACTCACTACTGCTCACCATTAACATATCAGTCCACCTGCATGAATACAGCATAAATCAACTGTCACCCAAAGTCATTTGAGGCTTGTTCCCGGTCAAGCATGTTTAGCTTTACAGGTCATTGAAAGGTCACAGCATGTCTGTGTGTGTATATGGCTGTGTGTGTGAATGTGTGTGTGTGTCCGTGTGAGTTAGCGTGTGCGTGTATGGGTCTGTGTGAGATATTTATGCGTATGTGTGAGAGTCTGTGTGTGTGTCTGTTAGTCTGTGTCTGTCTGTGTGTGCATGTGAGTGCGTGTGTGTTTGTCTGTGTGCCTGTCTGTCTGTGTGCACACGCAGCCTCAGAGGTTTAATTAGGGTCGTCTAACCAATACCTCACAGACTGTGACCGTGTCCTGATAAACCCACCCCGGTCCCCATCGCCAAGGAAACGCAAAGCCACAGAGCAGTCTTACTGCTATTATTCTTACTGCATTTCATCCCCGTTAAGGGCAGCAGTTAAAAATAACATTAACGTGCATGGAAGCTGGCTGCCTCTGGGCAGACAAAACACCTCCTCAGTTCCAGACAGACCAAGCCGCTGACCAGAGGTGGAGACTCCAGTCACTGACTTGCAACTCGACTTGGACTCAAATCACAAATTTCATGACTTGTGACTCGATTCGGCAAAACTGATGGAAAGATTTGGACTTGAGGGCAATGATTGGACCCGACGACTCCAAAAGTCTTGAGGTTATACTCCCCCCTCTGGATATCATAATATTAATTTTATCATTTCTGTGTAAATTAATTCTGTGTTGTCATTTTCAACTGGCTGAATGCCAGATCTCCTGGAATAGTTTGTTGAAAAGATGCATCACTAGCTGCATATACATAGACATAAAAACTATGTGAAGACAACTGTGAGTGGACACTCTCTTTTCAACGTATCTCTGCCAATAAAAAACAGATCCTATGATGTACTGTGGTGGGTTTTAATCACTAAAGGTAAAAACTGACATAGGTAGGAACTCAAATTACATGATTCACAACTGAACTTGGACTTGAGTTACAAATCTGATGACTTCTGACAGCAAAAATTTTGGAAAGACTTGTACTCAACTTAGACTAGAAGGCAAATGATGTTTTGACTCGAAACTTGACTCGGACTCGCCAAGGAATGACTCTTCCCATCCCTGCCACTGACATGGGCGAAACAGGCCAGGAGGGACCATCAGCAAACGAGGACAGCCATGATGCCGGGGGCCAATGGGGTGGAGCCCAGGACCCTGCTGGTAGAATCACGGCAGGCGGCGAGGGTTGGATTTACTGGCGAAAACATGAGATTACAGGAGGAGACGTAGAGACCAGAAGTCTGCGGCCAAAGATCAAGGCCTGCTGCCTGGTTATCAGTTATCCGTACTGAGCAACCTCTTATTAGGGAGGGTCAGTCACTGGAACATGTGGATACATAGAAAATTCCAGAATCCCCTGGGGCCTGCATGTGACCTCATGAGGAGAGCAAACGCCGTGTGACTGAGCTGCACTGTGATCCCTCCCCCCCTCAGCTCATGGAAGTTTTACTTACAGAAAAATGTTCTGAGGGCAGAAGGAAAAAGAATGATTGGCCCCTCTACAATTTGATTGGTTGACTTTCTGAACCAATAATTTTTCCTACTGCTCTCAGAACATTTTCTTGTAAGATATATCTCCCATGAGCTCCTCCCCAAGATGATTTCGCTCTTCCTGCAGCTGGATGTCCTTCTTTGGCCCAGTTACTCATGGGGGACAATACTATTTATCTACTAACCCTTTACCCATTCAGGCACAATCTCTGCTCAGCAGTAACTCAGAGGGACTCCGAGGATGTTGGGAGGTTTTCAGGCCCGAATTGCAGGTGCTGCTGGCCACCTTCTGGCTGAGCGCGTGAAAACCTCGGATCATTCAAGACAACTGCATGAGCAAAGTAACAATGCCTTCTTTTATACCAATATCATTGCTGGAACTTTCCGGGATCATGCTG
This sequence comes from Paramormyrops kingsleyae, assembly GCF_048594095.1. NCBI lineage: Eukaryota > Metazoa > Chordata > Actinopteri > Osteoglossiformes > Mormyridae > Paramormyrops > Paramormyrops kingsleyae. The sequence goes on from NC_132805.1 coordinate 28,555,635, forward strand.
AATGTAGGTTAGAATAGTATGAATGAGCAGCAGGCATCAGAGCAGACACGGATTACAGGATCACACACACATATGTCCAAAACATGGCGGACGCGCCGCATATCGTTATAATCAAACTCTGGAATCGGTCCAGCCTCTTCTTTGTCTCCTAGCAACGTACTCATATAAGTACTTCATGAAGAGAGCTGACAGGGGCTCTTGATGTTGCAAGTGACCTGCTGGTCATTCACACACTGTATTTATAGGCATGTTTTGGGCAGCTGGTTTTTCCCCACTGTCCTTCCCTCCCCTCGACAGCCCCCACGCCGGCCAAGATCCCCAATCACAAAGAGCCAAATCTAAACTGAATAAGTCACAAAGGAATCCAGACACAAGGCTCATTCATGCCCAAGCTGCTTGCCACATGAAATCAGACATATTTCATTATATACCGAATGTGTGTCTGCGAGACTGAAAGCGAATCAAAAAAATGTTTACACTTCTGATGAATATTATTTCTGAATAATAAACAGGCTATTTATTGCTGTCATAAAGTGTTTCCATAACAAAACCCAACATTTCAACAGCTTAAGAAAAGGTCAGCCTGAAAGTTCTTAAAAAGTTTCCAAGTGGCTTTTTTAAAAAGCAAACGAGCTTGCATGGGTCACACAAAGTCACGGAGTATCACACGTGTTAACCCCGCGACTCTGCCGCGACGGGACCCGAAGGGAGCCCGGTACTCACTCATGCTTCTGGTAGCCTCACACTGCCTCGGCACACGCGGAGTTACATTTTCTGCTTTGCCGGCCGCAGATGGGGGTAAGGGTGAGGGAAGGCGCTCGCTGCCTCGCTGTCCAGTTGTGACGCCACCGGTCACATGGTACAGCCCCCCCCCCCCCCCAGCCAAACATAGACCAGTCACTGCGAGGCCAAGTTCACCCCCCTCACCGTGACGTGGCCATGCACAGACCCCAGGGGCTGCTGGGATTTTTCTTAACCAGACGACCTCTTCTGCATGCCTGAGGTCCCTGCATTGCAAGGGTGTCCGGTTCTAAGAGGGAAATTCGATTTATATGCTGAACTGTGGGTCAAAAAATAAATAAATAAACCCTAAACACCATAAATCATAAACTTTAGTTTCACTGTCCAGCGCGTTAACAGGTGCCTCAGTGCTCTGATTTAGTTCCAACGTCTGCCATGGCAAACGTATATTACAGCAGCGCGACGTACGTGCTGGTATCGCTTTACGTCAGCAGGGACATCGCCACGGCAACCATGCACGGCACTATATGCTCTGCACTGCGCAGACACAGTCAGACAGAGACATACAGCAAACAGAGGCTTGCAGGTGGGTGATCACACCATCAGTGTAAATCACAGCTCAGCTGAGTGGAAATGCTCACTTTGGGGGCTGTTAAAAATTACTCAGCCTCCCTTGTTATCTGTGACCTTTTGGGAGAGACAGATACCCTCCATAGCAAACATGGAACGGCCGGGGGTGTCCAACATGCACCTTATGGCACGGCTCTGTGTCACAGTGACAGTGGGACAAACTGGCCTGTTTAACAAGTGGAAAGTGACTTGGGGTGGGGGGGCCGTGGTAGTGCAGAGATGGATGGCCAAAGGCAGCCAGGTTTCTGTAGGTCTGCTGCAGTGGGCGGGGGGGGGCTGTGTCTAATTCCAGCTGATGCCAAATGAGCTGGAAGTGCGGGGCTGACCGGGGTCCCTGTGCCCTGTGCCCTTGTATGCCCCCCCAGTTTAGGATGCTCTTCAGCAGACTTCCCATCTCATGCCATCAATCTGCTCTGTTACTGAAAGACCGGCGCGCACACAGACTCGAGGTGCAGAGATGAAATGTGTTTTGCATTTTATAACTATGACAATCAATCCAGCCACCCAGATAAAGCATTACAATTCATGCAATGTAATCCAGTTCACCAAAGTTCCGGTTCATGATCTTCCATCACGCGAGCAGCTGCCTAACTGCAAACCCTGAGAGGCATAAAGTGGCACCAAGCACAACAAAGCCCTAGGATTCAGCACCCATCCTGTCCTGCCTGGGGGTGGGGGGCAGGATGTGAGTCAGGCCTATTCAGGCCAGCGCGGCACCGCCGCAAATGGGACCTCACGAGGAGAGCACTGAGCGCAGCCACTGTTTTCTTAAAGCAAACTGTTCCCATGGTGACGGTCAGCCATTGCTGGGCCATGCAGTGTGATATATCCAAGGAGACGGCCTTATGCAACAAATACTGAGGACGGGCATGGGAAACGCGGAGGGAATTATACACGGGGCGGGCACACACACACACACACACACACACACACACACACACCTAAAATCAGGCACAGGCAGGGGGAGCTGTCAAACTGTCAAAGTTACGCAAACACAGGGTCTGTGAGTGACTAAGATATATCTGAGATATATCTTGATCAAAACAGAAAAAAAATACACATTTACTATATAAATTTAGGCCAAAATCATTGGATCCCTGAACGTTACTTTACTTACATTGCAAAATGTGTGAAGTTAAGTACATTCCAGTACATTCCAGCTCCCACAGCACCTCACAGAAAGCAGGGTTCACTGTCATTAAATTGGACATTTGGTACAGAATTATATTTTTAATTAATTTGGTTCAAATTCAGGCAAACCCCTAAAAATAACTATGAACATATAAACTGCCACACTAACACTAACGCACATGTGTGTCTCCGACATGAACATGCTGTCCCGCCAAGAGTGTGAAATTCAGCGCCTGCTGTCACCCGAAAGGTCACTGCCAGCTCATCTGCACACTACCCACTGCTACACAGCGGAGAGCGATCACACTAAACCCTGCGCCAGTTACGCCTTTCCTGATACGCAGAGCAAGGAGGGACGCCACAGACAGATTAATGGATTAGTGAGAGGATTAAACTGTACAAGGCAGCCGTCCAAATGACCGGAAGAGAGCAAAGACAACAAGACAGCAACTAATAAAGCAGCCCATCTTACACAGGAAGGCACAAGGAATTGCAAAGAAGCGTTTATTTTAACTAATGAAAGTTCTGCTGACGATTACACAAGACGCGGCAAAGTGCACCTCGTGACAGATATACCACGGACATGCTGACCCTTCTGTTCGCTCCAGATACTAAAGGCTGGTATCTGATGACGTCAAAAGGGTAAACATGCCGACCTGCACCGATTGCCAAGCAATTAAGGCAAAGAAGGGAGAAACTCCACCTCTGATACGTGCAGAGCGGAACGATTCAGCAGCTGATTTCACAATGACCCCGATTTCAACAAGGCATTTCAGTCACTTAAAGAAAGCAGCAGAATCACTACCGAGCACAGAGAGCACGACACAGCCCTGTTACAGAACATTCACAAGCAAATAACTCAATAGAAACATGCTTCAGAATATGCTGCTGTGAGATTTTTGCATCTCTCATCGTCTTTGAAATATATAATAGCTATTTATACATAATTTATGCAACCTGAGAAGGAAAATTCAACTGGAACTAGTAAAATGTAAATCTGGAACAGCATACCAGGCTTACAATCTGGCTCATGTGATCAGCCTGTTTGTACTTCGTGTGTGTGATTTTTTTTTATATATATATACACGGCTTGTTTGGAGCAAAGCAGATCTGATTTACAAAGGCACAGTGTCCCTGGCTTTTATGTGCTGCCTCAAGCTATATTTAGAACATAAGGCACATCACCAAAATGAAGAAGCGACCAGCAGGGGGCAGTAGGGGGGTAGCAGCAGGCAGCGGTGGGCAGTAGTGGGCACCAGGGGGCAGTTATGAGCAGATCTTATATCAGATCTTAGTGCATCCTTGTGTGGCCTTGACTGCATGAACACCCAGAGCCTCTGTTATTCAGCCCTGGGGTGCCATGTGTTACTGCCACAAGGCAACCTCCAGCTGTTTGAGCACCCCCACACCCCGCCCCCCCCCCCCCAAGATGTCAGCAAATCCAGCCAGCCACAGGTCAGATTCCCACCACATCTACGGACTTCAGGATTGCAGGATTCGCACACAAACACACGGACACAGGCGTGATCTTCCGAGTAGGTTTGGCCAAATAGTTGGTGCACAGGTTACATAAATGGTAAAATGACAATCTGTCAGGGGGAACAAAAATCATGATAGCGTACACCAAACATACACACACCGCATCGGCTTTGGACCAGTGCTGGCAAACTGAAGTCTGCCCAAAGAGCCAGACAGACACTACAGGGCACAGTCTCTAAAGGCCGCAAAAATGCAGAGAGTGGTACCCACTGCTACCCAGCACACGGCGAGTCTCGCAAAGCCGGCATTTACGGCAGGGCTGCTTTTCAGGCACCGACAGGCACCTTTCACCCTGTAAACCACGCCTCAGGGGAGTCATTATCACGGGTGACTGCTTTGCATCGTCTTTTTAATGGCCAAAGAATATGAGGCCATTTTATGGGGCCAGACGCACCCTATTGTGCAAATACTGTTCCCTCATGATAACGGCCCTATACACACAGTCAAACAAATTCAAGCGAGGCTTCCTGAATTCAAACATTATATATACAATGTATATCATTTTGTTATTACAGTCTTTTCTGTTTCCATCCGTTTTCATATGGTGGCATAAGTTTGGGGTTTCTGGTTACCAACAGTGGTAAGCCAGCTAATAGACAGCATCCCGCAAAACTTTAGTCAACTTATGTAAAGGTCTTCTCAAAGACAGCAGAGAACGTTATTGATGTTGAAATATAGAATTTTATATTCAGTGTTGGGGAAGTTACACGCAAAAGTAATCCATTACAGACTGTGGTGGGCAGTTCGGGTCCAGAAAGTATAAATCCAGACCAAGGTTTTGTTTCAGTCATCCAGTTAAGTACTCTTTGACTGTAACTCTTTATACTCCACTAGATGGTTGAAACATAACCTTGGTCTGGATTTGTACTTTCAGGACCTGAACTTTCCACTTGTCTTTAATGGATTACTTTGCGAGTAACTTCCCCAACACTGTTTATAATAAAATACTGTATGATAGAGCTACATTGAATATTGTGAATGTGCTATCCAGCTTTGGACCCATGACGTTGTAAGCGGAAAACCAGAACGCTACCCACTGTTCCACCACCCCCCTTATTCAATCAAACATAGTCTTTCTCAGTTGTATTTGCAGTTGGATAACATCCTGCATGGGAACATCAGGAAAACCGGACACTTTGAACGTTTCCATTTCCTTAGTCGTCACGCGAACGAAAGACAGAGCAGCCATCCACATCCAGCCGAAACATCCTTGTGCGAAGTTTACTTTTAAAATACGGATCGGTGATGAGGAGAGGAAAGTAACTACAACCCAAAAGATCGAGTGCCGCATTTATTTATTTTTTGCCTTTTACAGCTATAGGCTAACCCCTGCAGAAATTAAATGGCTGTAAGAATATACCATCCTTTCACCATTATCGATGCTGAAATTTAAAATTTTCTAATTAGTGTTAAGCTCGCTTTTGTGTGAGTTAGACATCCTATATTTTATTTATTTTCGGTCCCGCCCACATCATTGCGCTCTATACGATTTCACGTAATTTTCACACGCCAATTGCAAATCGCCGCTGTATTAATCTCCATTCATACAGACCCGTATACGGAAGTGGCCGGTGTCGTTTACTGCGCTATTTTATGGGAAGCCGTTGTCCTTCTGGCTGTAAAACGGTGATTATCTCTCCTCGCTTTTCCGTAAGCGGTACTTCTTCTTCCGCGAAGGAAACACCCCCCGCCCCAGTCATATTTCATCATGCATTATTGTCGCCGCTCCGTTCACACAGCAGGGAGGGGGGTCCGCCCTGCCCGCAAGCCGGTACTCACATCCCGGGGCTGCCAACTTCGGTTAGCGGGCTGGAGTGAGATTTTCAATTCGGGACAAGTCTGCACACATATGCACACGCATTTACATCTATGTAACAGTTTTTATTACCTTGTAAATAGTCTGTAGTGTTTACAAATTGCCCTAATGTAGCTAATTTTAGGTTTATAATGGAATAATATAGATTTGCCGAAAGAAAGCCTGAGTGTTACATCAGATGCGTGAGAGTTGGCGACCCGCCTCATCAGATACCGACGCGGTTTGTGCAGCGTCCCGGCAGTGGTTCAGCAATGGCCATTATAACATTCGCTTGGGGTTTTGCATAAACAGTTAAAAGGCATGTAGGGGATGGCAGTTATCAAACCATGTCGACAAATTAATCGAGACAGTCACTGATTATTGTCCCAACTGTCTCAGATCTTTGCACGTGACGCTTTGGTAAAGTATTTATTTATAAGTAGCGTATATAAATCAGAGCGTTCACCTTGTATAGCCGCACAGCTGAGTCCCAACATCCGCAGATTTATTTCAGCGGCATTACAGCCGCGGTCTATTTTTAAGCCACTCCTCGGAAAAACTTGTGATATGGAGAGTAAAAATACTGGCCGGCCTTTTCTGAGTCACCCTGCAACAGGCGCGGGGTGTGTGTGGGGGGGGGGTCGTATTCACGCCCTGAAACCTCTGAACGACCTCCAGACGGTGCTTTCTGCTACATAAATGTCCATTTCAGGCAAAATAAAAAGGGCTTTTCTCAACGGAGTTAACTGCTGGATAACTGCAGAACTATTACATGCCGGTGATTTTTATATCTGTGTATATATTGGGAAGTCAGCTGACAGTCTTTAAAACAGGCAACAGTTTGATTAAAGTCTAAGTGAATATTTCACATACCGATCCCCCCCCCCCCTACACACCAACAGGCAAGCCACTGAGGATAAACAGCTGTCCAGTTTTGAAAAACGGAAAACTTGCTGGTGTACTTTGATGCAATTCTTCTTCATTTGGACTATGCTCAATAAATGTCAAGGTTTCATCGGGGAGTTTAACATTTCCAAGGGCCGTGCACAGCCTTGCACCTTGAGAACCTGGTCTAAGGATCCCACCTTCCCCACAATTACCCCAGGGAGGCTGTGCTTTTCTGTGCAATCCCCAGGGAGGCTGTGCTTTTCTGTGCAATCCCCAGGGAGGCTGTGCTTTTCTCACAGCGATTAGGTGGAAGACCTGAGGACAGCCAATCAGGCGTCACAAGGCACCTGCAGCCACCAATCAGGAGACGCACAGAGCTGGGGGGGGGGGGGGTGGAGTTCTGCATACCAGTGATGGTCCCAGCATCCCTGCAGATGATGACAGGGGGCACGTCATCCGGGGTGACATCCTCGGTCACGTACTGCTCCTCGCAGACGCCGGGGGCGACGGCAGAATCTGGCTGCAGGCGGCGAGGCTCAGGAGGGGGCAGGACGGAGGCCGAGGCGCTATGGAGGGAAGCCGCGGGGTCCAGCTTGGCTGCTTTTCACAGGCGAGCGCCACGTGCCATGGGCGGGGCCACGCACGGCCAGCTGGGGGAGGGGCAGAAGGGTGGAGGGGCGACCCCAGTGCCGGGGGCAGGCTGGCGTCCGGAAAATGGAGCAAACGTTACTGGGGAAAGAGACAGAATGGGCAGGGTTACTATCAGCCAAAAGGTGGAAAGGCAAAACATCTGGGAGCAGACAGTGGCACTCAGGGCAACATTTAGTGGGAGAGAAACACCCCCAGGACAGGAAGTTAGCTACAGTGTACAGCCATCCAAATGCTTCTCTCAGTAGAAAGATTAGTCCAGGCTAGCTACGTACAGCTCAGGAGCTACCGGTTACTCGCATTAAACCAAGAAGTTCTTAATATTCCTGGATCCGATTTCTCCGCCCTGACGTGCTTGTTCTGGGTGTTTGCACCCAGGATCGAGTGAGACGTGGAACAGAACCAGACACGCTCACCGATTCGGAGATGCAGACACATGCCGAGATTGGCCGCTCAGGCCATCTGACTAATGCTACGTGCCGGTGGCTGGTTCTGTGCCGCTCTCCTGCAAGAACTGGAGCTCAGACGAAGCACTGGGAAAATAATCCCGGGGAGATCAGACCGGGCAGATCCCTAAAGGCACGCAGGCGGCTTCAGCGCTGAATTAGCCGGCGGTGTGAGAGGTTACACCCACTGAAAGGAGACGTCTGTAGCTAGATTATACTGTGTGAGGGTAGGAACAATACAGAGAAACACTGAAGGGGTACAGACATACATTCCCACACAAAGCATTTAACCAGCCTGGGCTTATTTTCATTAATGATGTACACATTTACATTTAGTTATAAATGGGGTAGACACTGAACAACATCCAGTAAGCAAGTAAGTGTATTATTTTAGGAGACTTCTGGAAAACACCACGACACATCTTGTACAAGTAGGTCTTTCAGGTTAGTTTATTATGTTTTCACATTTATTGGACCATTGAACAACGCAAAGTAAGGTTTATTAATTACAATTAAATTTTGCTCTATCCAGATGAATGACTTTTTCCTACAACATTAATCTTCGATTTTGAAAGAAAAAGTAACTACCCTTCAATCCTGGATTATCATTATTGACCAGTTCGTTACCTCCCTTAAATGTTAAAGCAATAACTCAGTGTCGACAAACTAATAATTGAAACAGCACAACCAAGTCAAAAGACACAGAAACATCTAGATCCCGCGAGCCAGTCGCACACCAGACTTACGACAGAAGGATTTGTGTATGAAACAAAGAACTAAATACATACCAGCAAAGCCTCCCGCAACTGTCACTTACGTTTGAAAAGGTGCAGAAAAAGTTGGCATTTTCTTAAGTTTTAATATGTATTTATAGTAACCTAGAGGGAAAAAGCCATTAGCGAGTAAATGTTTACACCAATGTCTGATGAGTTCCCCTTCCACAAGTCCACGCCACACAACCTCTCCGCATTCCTCCGTGTTCTCTCATAAATGACAGCACAGCAGCTTCAGAGGAGCCAGCAAGCTTCCTAAATAAGGGTGGGTCACCCCGGCCTCGGTGATCGTGCAGATCTCACACACCTTGAAACCCCTGATCAAGTTAAGCTTATTACATTACACAAAGAGGGCCAGTGACCAAATATCGACTCCAGATGATTAACCAGGGCCCCCACCCACAGGCACAGGGAGATGCAGATACTACAGCTTCTGTTAGATAACAGATATATCAAATGTCAGGGGAAAACAGGAAAATGTATTGTCCTGTGATACCTGCTCAAAGTAGCTGTTAATCAAGGTAACCATGACAACAAAGGCGGCTCTCGCACTGGGGACAAAGCGCATTGCTGACACGGCCCCCGGACCGTATGGGGACCGGGCACTTTGACGTGGGGGCTGCTGGGGGCTCTTCACACCCCCCACAAACTGAATAGGGCTTCGCTGCTGACCTGCAGACCGCAAATGCGCCATGATTCAGGCCGCATTGCGTCTCCATCAGAATCTGCCCAAAAGTCTCAGCGGAAAAGTGTGGCGCACCTGGAAGGCCGGCGTTTCAGTCCAAACATTTCCTTCTGTGAATACCGCGGACCTCATTGCCACTTCTGGTGGCAGCCTGGGCGTGGTGGAGGGTTGGGCGTAGCGCTCACCAGCTTCCAGGCATCCAGGCATGTCCCCCCCCCCTCCCCCCGGCTTCCAGAAGCCTGCCGGAAGCCCCAGGAGCACATGTGCATTTATGACCGTGCCGGCTGCCCTGGCAGAAAGTCAGGCGGTGCGCTTATCAGAGCGCGGTCTCGGAGGGCACGGGGCAACTCCACCGCACACCTGCGGCGTGGCACGTTTCTGTTTACCTCCGACCCGCCCCCTGTCGAGCCCCCGCTAATCTGCAGGGCGTGGCCTCGGCCCGCAGATCTGCCAAGACGGCTGCCGATGCTCGGCGCTCATTAACAAAGCCAGACCTGCGGCAAATGCTACCGTAATGTGGTGTGTGACCAGAGGGGGCGCCACCTTAAAGACCCTCCCCTGCTGCATTCTTTTCACATTTACACAACATCTCTGCAGATTCTTGGTGGAAACCTCACAGCATTTACAGATCTTGCTCCCATCTTAAATCTTAATTTATCATTGGAGCCAGAGATACCATATAGCTCCCAACCTGAGAAGCGTGTTTATATGACGCATCTATATACATCACAGGCCGACAGGCTTGTCATATCAAGACAATGAGCCCCTATTCACATTTATACGACAAAAAACAGAAATATTAACTCAGATATCTCATAACAATCTAATGTCTATATATAACTCTCACACAGGTGATAACACTGCTTGTTCCTTTTGGAACTACAAGTGATACAAGTCACACAAGAACTTGTAGCGCTTTCCACGTTAGAATCTCTATGCTGTAGTGTTAATGGTATATACCCAACGGCAAATTATCACATATCTTTTCCGTAAATTCAGTTGTCTTGTGTGCAGCACTTTAGCAAAACTCCAAAATAGCAACATATAAGCGAAGTCAACAAAACCCTTGGAACATTTTGCCGGGAATCTGGCAGCGCTCCGATTCCCACCAGGAGCCGTACATGCGAGACTCCCGCTGATCTAAAGGGGCCTTCAGGGCCTCTACCCAGGCCGACGTGACGCTTGCGTCGTGCGCCGTGTGAATTATTAGCTAATCCGCGGGTCCTGACGAGCTGAACCTGTTGGAAGCTGCGGAGGTGCCCTGATTGCCCTCTAACAGGCCAGAGCGAAGGCCTGCTTATACATAAACAGAGGAACAGCTTCAGGGTCACACACTGCCTTCAAACACCAGTCTGACATAAAAAAAAACAGCTTACTGTGCTAACTAGCTAACGCTAACCCAAGAAACCGCAGTGAGGTCAGGAGGCCCTGACCTGAGGTGTTTTGGGTGACATTAAACGCCCCTGTCTGTCTGCTTACAGAGATGGGGGCATGGCCTTTTCTGGGGGGGAATGCAAACTCTACTGTGCCCCCAGCCATGTGTCCACCCCCCCACCCCCCAACTTTTTACATAAGAACATAAGAACTATACAAACGAGAGGAGGCCATTCGGCCCATCGAGCTTGCTTGGGGAGAACTTAACTAATAGCTCAGAGTTGTTAAAATCTTATCTAGCTCTGATTTAAAGGAACCCAAACACCCCCCCTCCCTTCAGGTCTTTGAAAAGAGAAAAAAGGAGCACTATAAATATCTCATCTCCAAGTATGCCCCCTCCATCTTTCCCTCCCATCTCCATCTCCAGCTCTGCCGCTCACCCTCTCTTTTCCTCCCCCTGCCACCCCCCACGTGGGCGTGATGGTTTCCTCACACTGAGCAGAACCTCCTGGTGAAATGCAAAGCGAACTAATCCACCCCGGCGGGAGGGGAGGAGCGGTGCTCTCACTGTGCAATTAAACTGGTTTCCCTCTTTTTTCCTCTCTCCAAAATGATGATTCAAACTCCGTTGTCAAATTATCAAATTTCACTGGCACAACTACAACCAACAAAGTTATGGCTCACAGACATGTGTCAGTCCAAATGCTCCATTTTGAAACCCCTTCTCACAAACCATATTATTTACCATTTGATGCTCACTGACAGCATTAACTGCCACTGCTGATACCATTCAAGGAAGTGCCCGTTACCAGCATCTTACCGGAAATGTTACCAGGATGAAAACTCTGGTTCTTCTCCTGATTCCTTTGACCTCTGACATAATTCCTTTTGGAAAACCATGAAATCCCAATTCCAGACCAGTGATTCTGGCCACATAATGCACAAGGAACCTTCTGCCAGTCAGCTGCTTTAGATGTCAGACAGAGGAGAGACAAATCCAATCAGACGGCGGCAGGGCTGCGTACGTGATCGCAGAGCAGAGCTGTGCTGAGGAGCCGCACTTAAAGTCAAAGCTCCGCAGGACCATGATCTCAGGTAATTAATTTGCTGTAATTACCTCACTCAGAGATTTCCTGCATCGCCGTATAAAGTCCTTCGACGCGGCCTTATCAAAGGAGCGTTACGGGAAACCATAAAATGTCCCGCTGAAATATCTGACCCCCCACTAATAAAAAGTTTGCAAATATACAATGATACACTGTGCATTTGCTCACGTTCTATGTCTGAAGATGACAGACTCTGTCCTATATCACCGACTCCTGGATCACGGATGTTAACATGTAACAAGAGTCCATGTGATGCCCAGTGTATAGTGGTTTTAACTAATATGCAGGTTTCCAATTGGGCCCCCAGGCTCTGCCCCCCTTCCATGAAATCGCAGTTGATGATTGGTCAGGTGGGGAACATATCGTGAATTTCTTTGAGGGAAAACACAAAGGAACGATGTCTCTGTCTACGTTCAGGTTCAGGATACGAGCCTCTGGCATCAGAGCCAGCCACCCTCATGAGACAATGTCCACTAACCACCTCATTTCCATCTGTATTAGTCGCCAACTTTCATATGTTCCAATAAACAAACAAAATAACAAACAAAGTGTCATTAACATTGTTGGTTAGGTCCCAACCAATTTTTATTAATCACAAATGACAAATCTGAGACTAAATGAGATGCCCAATGGGAAAAATGGCTTTCATGCACTGACAGCAGACTAGCTACTGACCCAGGGCCTGGATCACGAAGCAGGATTTAGAACACAGGTGTCAAACTCCAGTCCTGGAGGGTCAGAGACCTGCACATTTTTGGGATTTCCCTAGTTTAACACACCTGATTCATCTCCTTGCATCTCTTTGTGCTAATTACCACACAGCTCTTGAGCTGAATCATTTGTGGTGGAACAGGGAAAGAGCTAAGCTACACAGGGCTCCGGCCCTCCGGGACTGGAGTTTGACAGCCCTGATTTAGAAGACCGCTGCAATAAAAGACAGACTGGAACGTATCGTGCAAACAGCCAGTAGGCCCAGTAGACAGATACAGCAGACAGAACAGGCTTTCCCAGAATCCTGCTTCTGACCCGGTTTGATCTGTCAGCCTGCTGCCATTATGCTGCAGGACACGTCTCCAGCTGCAAACCGTCCGCTGAGCAGCAGAAAACCAGCGGGGGGCCTCGCGGGCACAACTAGCCATCCGCCATCTACCCCCCCCCCCAGGAGGAACAACATGCGTCAACACACAAAGGACCGTTTGATGGAGAGGTGGGCGGGGCCAGCGCGTTTAATCAGCGTGGGGGCTCCCGCCGCAGACCTCATCCCATCCTGCTAAATCGCCGCTTTGTTCATCTGTCACACCCTCCGCTTTCGCTTTGCCCCGGCAGGAATAAGCGTGGCAGGCGTCCTACCCCATCACGTGACACACGCATCTAACGATGATTCGTTTAGCCCATTTTTGCAATCAGACACAGCCTGCTGTCACCCCTGGCCACACTGGGGCAGTGGTTCCCTGGTTCGACACCCCATTCCAGGAAAGGTTTGAGGTTTGGGGAGGCAAATGGTTATATCACAAAACAAGACATGATGGGGGGGGGGGGGGGGGCAGGGGGGTGCTCAGGGAGAGACTGGAACAGCAGCGGCACCCTGCACAGATGCCACCTTTGTACGAGTCACAGAAGTGGCATCTCATGTGTCATCGCAGCGCAGAACTCAGCAATCGTTTTAAAGTTATGTGGGGACCACAGAGTCACTCTCTGTCCCCTTAGCACCGGACAGACAACCAAAACCAGCATCGCTTCTGATAAAATGACACCTGCAGAAACATGTTTATATAAGGACAGCAGGGTCTCATCAGGCGGCCTCTTTCGAACTCGCCATCAAAACAAACGCCCATGTGATACAGTGGACCCAGTAGCCAGAGGGGGGGGGATCCAGCTGAGAGCCGGCTGCCATGGCGACGACAGCTGCTCCTCCAGCAAGCTGACCCTCTGCTGGGTCATTGTCTGGCTCTGTGAGACTTGGGGTAGAGGGGGGGGATTTCCAGAGACAGAGAAGATCTCCAGGCCGTGTCCGGCCCCTCCTACCGGCACACTGCACCGGGTTCTGAAATAGTCTACGTGTAAAAAGTCGGTCTTAAATACCAGAGAAATATTATCTGTTAGAATAAATATCAGCTCAGTGTTACTCCTGTTCTATGCCTCATATTCACACATGAACCGTAAATGTATTACATTATTTGTACAGTTTCAGATATTAAAAAAACAAACATTACACTAAAATATTCATAAGATCACTACAGACAAAGAAACAAAAACAGAAAACATGAGCTTATGTATTTTCCATTGGGATCAATAAAGAATATCTAATATTTAATGTGATCTATCTATCATCACGCATGAGAATTTCGGTGTTGACAGGGCGTGTCCCTGCGCTGTGTTTCTGTGGGCTGACACCAACCCCCCTCCCCCTCCCCCCCCTAACCCTGCCCAGATTAAGCAGTTGGAGGGAGAGATGAATGGAAAAAGAGCTACAAGTACCTTCTTGCACTGTGTTGTTAAAAAAAAAAAAATGAAACAAAAACTACGGCAGAAATGCAGAACAGGAAACGGCCTCCCATGGCTGCTGATGCGTTTCCTTTCGAGATCGCCATGCTGCTCAGCAGGGCCGCCCTCCAGTCTCAGAGACGGCGTGTAGCACCGCCGTGTGACCTGAGGCCACATCACCAGAGGGAATAACGGCTTAGGAGGTCAAACATGTGTAGCTAACAAGACACCCAGGGTTATACAGACCGGCAATGTAAAAAATAAAAATCCATGCATCCCTGATTTCATAGCCAAGTTATGGTGACTACAAGCCCGGGGGCAATCCCATGATGCACTGGGACAGTACAGTCTGGAAGACATGCCAGTCCCTCACAATGAATCACACACTTCGGGAAAATTAGAGACACTAATCCACCTGAACTACTTTCACAATTTCCCACATCCTTGGACTGTGTGGGGGGGGGGAGAAAACGTCAGATTATACAGAAAAACCAACAAAAACAGGGTGGCGCTCCTGAAAGTGTGACGCCAAAGTGCTACCTAAACTGGAACTTAGCGTGAAGTTATCAGTAATGACACAGGCCCTGCACCATTCTGTACGGAAACCGTGCGGCCTACAGGTTCATGTGAGGAAGGTATGATCAGCTGTTACAGAGGATGAACAGTCACGAAAGACGACGACGCCATGAACAGTAGCGTGCCCTGTGCAGTACACTGCCGAGCATGGAGCTTCACCCTGAGAGGATTAAACCAGGCCGAGCAAATAGGGTGCCAGGGAGGAGCAGGAGGAGAGAGACACCCAGCAAGAGCTGGGATTTCCCCACACAGAGACGTGAGGCTCCAGAATCACCTGGAAAAAACAAAGACCTGCAGCCTCTTGCCCCCAGGCAGAAAAAACACTGGGAGCGTAAGCACAAACTCCCACTCCCCGGTGGGCCAGCCGTGTGACTCACAGCGAAAGACACCAGTCGGAAAAAATGTGCCACCCCCCGCCTGGTGCTACACTGGACGACGTGTGCCAGCTTGGGAACACCATTGGCTACACAGGCAGTCTGCTAAAGTAGGGGGGGGGGGGGGGGTCACCAATGATTTGCCTATTATTACTACTAACCTAAACTGTCCCAAAACTGTAACGGGAAACTGACCTTACTCTGTGCTACTGAAATGCACCGTGACCTTACTCTGTACTACTGAAATGTGCGGGGACCTTACTCTGTGCTACTGAAATGCACCGTGACCTTACTCTGTGCTACTGAAATGCACTGTGACCTTACTCTGTACTACATTCACACATCGTCACAGGGCTAAAAGACACGCCCATTTATGACCACCATCACGTTCACATAAGCCACCAGCAGGTGAAAACGGCTCTTAAACTTTCCCCCATATCTATTCTGGTTTATATTCTTCAGGGTATTATAATGTGTTAATGATGCTCAGAAATGATAATCCAAGTTATAAATGATGTCAACCCTAGTCAGTCATTGACTAGTACACAACCCCAATACACATAATACGGGGTCAGAACACAGTTTAAAACTTTGAGCCAGGAAGGTCCAGTTTGAAGTAATAACAGTCTGTGTCACATCAAAGTCACTTCAACTCCACATACATCATCGTGAGAAAAAGCGGCTGCAAAAACGAGCCCCTACAGCTGGGAGATGATTTACGACCGAGACTGGCCACTGACTTCAGTAATAGTTTATATGCGAAAAGATGAAGATTACTTCGTTTCTTGTAGAGGGAAAGCCCATAAAAGTGCTTGCCCGGTTTCTCTTAGGGATACAGTAACCATATGTTCATTTCTAACGCGATATGCTGGAGTAGGAAACCCTGTCTAAGATACCGTAAAACGATCTCCCCCATGGGACAATCTTCGGATCCAATGGGAATTCCGCAGTCATACCATCTGCTGGAGGATTAAATATACTGTATATTCCATCCATCAACCCGGTCTGTTATCAGAGTTGAGCTTTCACTTATTAAAATGCATACACATTTACAGCAAGACAAAGCTGCACTGCTGTACTTGAAAAAGCACACGGGCGTAACAGAATATGAAGTGTATCTATTTTAGTGCCATCAATAACATGAATAGTGGCAGCCCCCTTCACACTGCATTTGGCCACAGTCAAAGTCAAGTCACTTGATCTTAAATAAACTGATACGAGCGGGATTTTTAGTCACGTTTAACCGCTCATAATGTGTAAAAACTACGTGTACGAGCATGTAATGGATTATTGTAACTTCCATTATTTACACGAGGTCGGTCCCATCTGCGCCGTGTCCGGATAAGCGATGCTTATGCCTTAAAACCAAAAACCTACAATGTTGCACTTTGAGCGAAGTAGGAAGTGGATGCTACTTACCAGCGGGGTGATCGCTGACAGAGGGGATCCCCTACAGGCGCGCGGCCGGTGAACACCCCCGCGGCGCGCGGGCACACACGCGGCGTTTGGGGGCACAGAGGCGGCGTTTGCGGGCGATCAGCTTCAGCCTTCCGTTGGCGCTGCTCATTGAGTGAAACGGTGCTTGTATCGTGTTACAGAGCAGCACCGATTACCGCACGTCCGCGATGCGACCAGGTCGCCTTGCGAGCCGGCGGCTCTCCCAGACTCGTATGGGACCAGACGTATCCGCTTTCCAACTACCATAAATAAGTTTTCCTGGTTTCCAACCTGCCTGGGTCGGCATAGAAAGCTCGCTGCATCCTCGTCGCGTCCGCTCTTTATTCCCACTTGCCCAGTACTCTATCGGCTAGACGGAGGCGGCATGTCTTCCAGCCCGGCGTCGTGTTCAGATGGCCAGCGGCGAGCTGCTTTGTCGTTCCTCGCCGGGGGCTCCGCTCCCCGCCCGTGACGTCACCCGCCCCAGCCCACAGCTGGACGGTGCCGTTGCCGGTTCAAACGAGCCTTACAGGAGCCGGAGCCGACGACTTTAACGCCCAGACCGGGCTAATAGCAGCAAAAAGCGGCAGTTATTTCGAGCAGCTCCGGTTCTGGGTGCGTTTCATTCCCCCTGAAATGCGGTAGGGCTCGGTGTAGCGTCCGCTGCTAACTCTCAACAGAGAAAGTTTAGCGAAAGTTTTAGTGAAAACGATAATAAACTCTGACCTCGAATTACTGCTGAGCCCGGCACAGCGTATCTAATGACATTTCAGCTGACATTCGGACAGTTAAACTGGTTTAAATTACCTCCGATCTCCTGCTTCAGCCACGTATCTGCCTCTAAGCTACAATTTCTAAACAATAGAATTGCTGGTGACTCATGCAGATCATTTCAGCTTTAAAAAAAAAACTCATTTGAAATAAAAAGGGAAAATCACGGGAATTTTTATTAGAAGATTTATTAAGTACTAATTTTAAACGTTTTATTTGGGCGATAGTGGATAATGCTGTGGAGTTGCATTTCGACCCGATATAGCTTATGCGATTGCCTTTGGTTTGCATATTCTCCTGGGTTCCTCTGATTATCTGAGGTTTGCATATTCTCCTGGGTCTGTGTGTGTGTGAGAGAGATTGGTATTAAAAAGTTCACCTGGGTTCCTGTGATTGTCAGAATTTTGCGTGTTCTCCTGAATTTCTGTGATTGTGAGGTTTACGTGTTCTCCTGCGTTCCTGTGATTATATGAAGTTTGCATATTCTCCTGGGTTCCTGTGATTGTATGAGCTTTGCATGTTCTCCTGGGTTCCTGTGATTATATGAATTTTGCACGTTCTCCTGGGTTCCTGTGATTGTGTGAGGCTTGTATGTTCTCCTTGGTTCCTTCAGCCAGTCCGTATTCGCCTTTTGATGTGTATGCCTATGTTTCCTGGGAAAAGCTCCAGATCAACTTGCCATGACCCAACATCAATTATGCCTATATACTTTACACAAAGGCAAAATAGTAATGATATTTAATCTCGGTATACTAACTAGTTTGCTACTTGAGTTTAAACTAATGTTCAAAGTAGATTTTGGTTCTGTTGTTTTCCCTTGAATAAAACACTACTAAATAAAAAATACATTATACAAGTTTAGTTATTTCTCTTTTGTTTACTAAAGCCTACCACGTCTGTAGCTGTAATATCGAATAACAAAAGCAGAATTGAACGGGCGTGTCTTTGTCTTCCCAGAGCGTCCTTTGCCGTCTCCTAGAAACCAGGGGAAAGGTACCCTGGGGAAAGCGTGGTGCACAAAAATAAAGCAAATACATACGCCATAGGAAATTAGATGTTATATTACGGAAAATGTAATTTCCTGATTAATTAATGCTGTATTTTACCCATGTACATGTTTTAGATAAACTCCCATATATATGTTATTTTATTTGAAGTTAAAGAAATTGCAGTAGCCCCCCTGTTCACTTGAATGGTATGCTCCGTCTCTGTTTCCGGTAATAAGCTAAAGCGGTCAGACAGTTCAAAAAAGAAAACAGAAGCGGCCAATTTAATGTTTTTCAGACCCAAATTTGTGATTTATACAACTGTACAAAGCAGTAGCATATAACCAGTCTTAATGATTCTTGTTGAAGGTACGTGGCTAGTTTTATACTTGGTTCAGAATTTTAAGTTTGGGAGGACTCTAGTTTAAGTTAGTTAACTGTAATATCTAGCATAAAATTACGTAGTTGGCAGTTTGACTGAAAGTCCATCTAGTTAAGCTGTAGATGCTGCAATACTAACTGGATGTACTATAACTGTAAAGTTAAGAACCAGTTTTCGAGTTAACTTTCTCCAGTAAACTGTTATTCGGTACCTTAAAAAGACAGGTGCCTTTTCAGTTATACTCAGCAATACAGTGACCGACGTTGATTAATTTGTCATATGAAGTACTTAATAAAGTCGTCCTTCATTTTTACCTGTACTGCTAGGTAGCGGATAGTAGCTAACTCTGCCAGTTGGTTTTATTTTGTGCATGATGATGATGGGTTGAGGATTTCTAACTGGCTGCTACTAACAGCTTGGTTGCCCTGTTGGTGTTTAACCAATAACCATTCATGGGTGGACTACAGCTTTCGGCCACTGGGCCTGGGACCAGGTGCCCGGAGCGATGTTCCCACCTTGTGCAGGCAGTCCATGTATATATCTATGGCAGTTCTTGTTATTAATAAAGCCCAGGGCTGTCTTATATACTACGCTGGTTTTGGCTGATTTTTGGGGCCTAAGACCCCTTCAGTTACCTACCCCCCTGCAATTATGAAGACAATCATCATTCATTTTTGGATGAAATCCTCCAGTAACTATGCAGTGCTAGTTGTTAGAGGCCCAGGGTGTAGCACACTGCTTTGCACAAACTGTGAGTTTTGGGGCCCAAAGGCCCCTTCAGTTACTTGGGAGGGGCCCAAGTTCTGTTTCCCATTTGTGAAGACAATGCATTCACCCAACTTGTGATCCTGTGCAATGATGTTCCGTACTCACATACTTTTTCAGGTTAATGCAGATCCTCCTTTCATCACTATCCTTCATTTCGTAGTGTACATTTTTGCAGGCGATGTACACAATGCTTAACAGAATCACCTGAAAATTATTCCAGGATGGAGAACTTTGTCCTTTATGAAGAAATCGGAAGGGGCAGCAAGTCTGTAGTTTACAAAGGGAGGAGGAAGGAAAGCATCAGCTTTCTTGCAATCATCTGCAGTGAGAAGGCGAAAAGGGCCGAGGTTACAAACCACGTAAGTAAGCATGTTAATGCCGCAGCTCTACATCTACATGGTAAGTTTTTGGTTGGAAATAGGATTTATTTAATTTATACCTGTAGACCTGCTGCTGGACCAAAGGAGCCAAGGGAATCAATAAAGTGAAGTCTAACCCTAACCTTCAGAGATTTTCATGTTCCCATCCAACGTGCACCCTGCCTTATCACCTGTGCTTCTGGGAATAGACTCCAGATAACCGGAACTCTATATTGGATAAGAGCTTATAGAAGATGAATGAATTGTGAGATTTGTAATTACTTTGTGTTTGCTTTCTTTGTTTGCGTAGGTGCGGCTGACCCATGACATGAAGCATGAGAATATCGTTTCCTTTTATGAGTGGTATGAGACTAGCAACCATCTCTGGTTGGTGGTGGAGCTGTGCACAGGTGAGATGCCCAGTGTGAAATAGATACAGGGCCAAAAAGGTGGTAGCACAATGGCACCTGATGTGTTCACATGATGTTCTTCACGATGCAGATATGATGAGTGTTATTGTTCTTTAATTATTTTGATTATCAACTGTTTACAAAGCTCTGCTGCTCTTGCTGTATGAGACTTTCCGTGAAGGGAGAAAGTGTCTTTGTATTACGTTATGGATTTAGTTGCCATTGTATTGCCAGTAGCTCATTCCATTTTAGTTCGACAACTGACCTTTGCGTCACCATTTTTGGAGAAATTTAGCATGTGAATGACCCATACCATTCACAGCTCAGAAATGTTTTTCATTTATTAAAAAAAATCCTTTAGTTGAGCCATATAGCTGTGATTTTTTTTTTCCGGATCGCTCCAAGGTATGTGTAATTCACACGCCAGAATCCATCAAAAATGACAATCAATAATTTGTTGAATTAAAATGGAATGACCCAACACTTTGCCAGGGTGTGTCTCCAGCCAAAATCATTTTCGTCATATTGGGAGACACCAGATATGCCATCAATGAAATGAAATGCAATGACCAGATGGAAAATTGCATGGCTTAAAGATGGTTCACTAATGTGGTGTGAGCCAGTACTCTCTGATCCCAGAGTGTCCATTTCAGGGGGGTCTTTGGAAGCCGTCATCTCCCAAGACGAGTGTCTGTCTGAGGATGTGGTGAGAGGCTTTGCCGTCGACCTTGTGAAAGGCTTGAAGCACATCCATGATTCTGGCATCATCTTCTCTGACCTGACTCCTGCCAAGGTAACATGTCAAAAGCCACCTGAACTCGGCATTAGCTGGAATGATATGGCAGAACCTGGATCTTGTTGACTGTGAACATATCCACAAACGGGGCAGGCCCTTTTCACTGGCACCCTGGGAATAAAACTGGCACGCAAATTAAGTAGCCCCTTCCTGTTCCCTGCTAACCCTGAAAAGACAAATACAGTGGTACCTCAGAACTCGAACTTAATCCGTTCAGAACTCCAGATCGAATCCTAAAAAGTTTGAGTTCTGATCGAATTTTCCCCATAAGAAATAATGGAAGACCAATTAAATGGTTCCCGGCCCCAAAAAATTACACCTAAATATGTATTTTTTAGCATTTAAACACAAAATGAACCAGATAAAACGAGAAGAGCATATACTGTACTAAACACATCTAAGCACATTTATCAAAACAGTAATTTGTCCAATTTATCCAAATTATGTGTAAAGTTTAAAAAAAAAAAAAAAACAATGTGTTCTGCCCTGATCGTCCGCCCCCTCATTAACTTCGTGTGGAATCCCCGTGTGATCAGCTGTTTCTGGTTGTTGTCATTAGTCCTCTGTATTTCGTCCGTGTTTCAGTTTGTTTCCCCAGTCCGGTCATTGTAATGTCCGTCTGTGTTTTGCCTGCCTTACCTGTAATTAAACCCAGTATTCCCTGATACCCTGATGTCTGTGCCTTTGTCTCTGTTCCGTCCCCGCTCGGCATGACAATATCATTGTAATTACATGTATTAATGGTTTATTATTAATATTAAAATATAAATTTTAAAATGTATTTTATTATATAATTACTGTTACTGTCTATCATTAATGTATTTTTTTACTGTCTAAATATATGTATTCAGCTAGTGTAAACATGCACGATGCTATCACAGCGAATGCGAGGCTGAGACAAGCGTTACCCTTTGTTTCCGCTGAGAGACATGCTGCGTGACTCATTTCCCCGCCCGTACAAGTTATCTTAGGTCGGCATTCACGGTTTGACTTCTGAGATTCAGATTGAGTCCTAGATCATTTTTTTCCGAACTGGTTGGTTCGACTTTTAAGAAATTCGAGTTCTAATGAGTTCGAGAACTGAGGTACCACTGTATTGCCAATAAACCCTAACCCCAGTGGCAAGTCTCCACATCGCATGATTCTATTTGCCACCCTGACCAGAGATTTCCCCACAAAGTTGTATCCATTTATTGACAAAGAGGACATTCAAATGAAGTTTTACTGTCATATGTACAAAGTACAGAGTACAATGAAATTCTTAAAATTTCAACGAAAGTCTCGACACTTAACAAAGCAGTGCAGCATTACAGTAAACATTAACTAACAATAAACAACTAACACATAGTGTACTATTGACAGTGACCATGAGTGACCATAACAGTGCAAGAGTGAAGTGTTTTTAACATGTGCATTGTGTGTTAGTAATATTGCACATAAGTTTGTTAAATATGCTGTTAACATATAGTGTACATTATATTGCACATTATGAACATTATTATTGCACATGAAAAGAACCTCTATATGTCACTGCAGTGTTTGCTGAACAGTCTGACGGCACAAAATGATCAGGCACCTATATAACATTGAGTCCAGCTGTATTCACTGTCACCCTTGACTCTGATCCAGAATCTTTGCCTGTAACGTTTCAGTGCTGCTGAAACTGTGAAGCTGTGTGAATCTAAGAAATTATATGTGACAAAAACCTCTTAAAAGTAACTGTTTTGTTTGTCCTCTTCAGATCTTGCTGGATGGGCCAGGTACTCTGAAGTACTCCAATTTCTGCCTGTCCAAAGCGGAGGGGGAGAACCTAGAGGAGTTCTTCCTCATGGTTATGTCAGAGGATGGGGAGGTGCAGGAGGGCTCGGAAAATGCACCTGGAAGAAATACAAAAAATTTGGTCTGGGGTAAGGAGGCTGCAGGTAGACCTGCACTCATTGTCCAGGCTGAACAGCCTTACTAAATGAAATGACCCGGCTATGCTAAACGTTTGCTAAGCTATGCTGCTTTTCCATAGGATCTCCCACTTACTCTGCCCTGTATGCTAAGCTATGCTGCTTTTCCATAGGATCTCCCACTTACTCTGCTCTGTATGCTAAGCTATGCTGCTTTTCCATAGGGTCTCCCACTTACTCTGCTCTGTATGCTAAGCTATGCTGCTTTTCCATAGGGTCTCCCACTTACTCTGCTCTGTATGCTAAGCTATGCTGCTTTTCCATAGGATCTCCCACTTACTCTGTACTGTATGCTAAGCTATGCTGCTTTTCCATAGGGTCTCCCACTTACTCTGCTCTGTATGCTAAGCTATGCTGCTTTTCCATAGGATCTCCCACTTACTCTGCTCTGTATGCTAAGCTATGCTGCTTTTCCATAGGATCTCCCACTTACTCTGCCCTGTATGCTAAGCTATGCTGCTTTTCCATAGGGTCTCCTACTTACTCTGCTCTGTATGCTAAGCTATGCTGCTTTTCCATAGGATCTCCCACTTACTCTGCTCTGTATGCTAAGCTATGCTGCTTTTCCATAGGATCTCCCACTTACTCTGCCCTGTATGCTAAGCTATGCTGCTTTTCCATAGGGTCTCCTACTTACTCTGCTCTGTATGCTAAGCTATGCTGCTTTTCCATAGGATCTCCCACTTACTCTGCTCTGTATGCTAAGCTATGCTGCTTTTCCATAGGATCTCCCACTTACTCTGCCCTGTATGCTAAGCTATGCTGCTTTTCCATAGGGTCTCCCACTTACTCTGCCCCGGAGGTGCTGACCGGGGGGGGCTCCACTTTCAGCAGTGACTTATGGGCACTGGGATGTATCATTTACCAAATGTTTTCAGGTTTGTGTTCCTGAGCGACACTCGCTTTTTGAATTTGATATCCCTTTCAGACGTGTAACTAAAGGCGGGGGGGGGGCAAGCCGGGGCATGATGGAGTTTTCTGTTTATTTCTCAGGAAAGCCACCATTTTACTCCGAAAGCTTCTCAGATTTGGCCGAGCTCATTCTTCGTGGAGAGCCACCCCCCCCACGGCAAAATGGTATCTGAGTATCTGCTCAGAAGCAGCACTTCTCTTCTTTTGTGTCTCCCAAATATATGCATATATTTCCTTCATAGAGTCGTACTGCATTAGATTCCCCTCAGCCTGCTGTCTCATTGCCATTCTGCAGCTGCCCCCTTCTCAGAACCGACTCTAGAGTTTTGCAGCCTATTGAGAGGTTTGCTTGAAAAAGACCCAAAAAAAAGGTAAATCTTTTTTTTTTTCTGGGGGGATGGGGGTTGTGTTCTAGAATTTTATTTTTAACAAAATAATGTGCTGCTTTGAGTAGCTAAATGATACCTAGTTTTATGTGAACCCCACTGAGCAGGCTGACCTGGGATCAGTTACTGTCACACCCATTCTGGAAGGAATCGTTATCTGTGGTGGAGGAGGAGACCCCGCTGGCCTCAAGGTAACAGCTCAGCAAAGCCAAACATGGTGGGAAAAGTACTGGGACAGGATGCATGACTTAGGGAGGCTCAGTGGACTGGCCTTGGGGTTTGAGTCTGGCCCCGCCCCACCTTGCCCCGCCCCCCTGTGTGTGTGGGTGTGTGGGTTTACATAGATTTCATTTGGGGACCAAAATATCCCCGTTTGGATTACATCAACTTCATAAAAAATGGAATGGAATCAAAAAAGTAAAAATGCCTAAAGTCTTGTATTTTGTTTGGTTACTTATTGTTAAGGTTAGTGCTGGATAGGGGTATTTGTGTCATGATTCGGATTAGGGTTTGGAAGGTCCCCATTTAAGTAGGCACACCAACATGTATGTGTGTCTGTCTGTCTCCACATTTTTGCTCCTTCCCAGCTCCCTGCCAGACAGTCCACATTTTTGCTCCCTCCCAGCCCTACTTGCCCTCCCTCCCTGGTTTCTGGAGTCTCCCCCACTACTTAGCACTGGATAAGGGTTTGGAGGACAGACACAGAGTCATAGAGCATGCAGAATCTGGGACCACCACCATCTGACTGAGATCTGTCTCTTTTCACAGTTCTCCTATTGAGTCCATACATAAGCATGTTTCAGGCTGCAGGCTCATATGGGCTGGCCGTAACAGGAGTAACAGGAGCTGCAGAAATGGCTGACCCATCAGAGGAAAGCGTCATGAAGATCATGTAAAGGCAGGGAGAGGAGGAGATCCCATGACCAAAGAGTGTGTGGGAGCAGGCAGAAAGCTCACTCCAAGGGGATGGCTTTATTGTGTACAGCAAGAAGGCTGGACCCTCTGAGAGAGTCGCACGTTGATTACACCCACTAGAGGGCATCTCCGATGGACTGAACGCTGACGCTTTTTTTTAGGACACAAAGCACAGCACCTGTGGTCTGTCTGCAGATCTTACGGTGTGAGCCGCATGGGCGCTGAGCCCCTGTACAGTACAGGAGTGTGACGTCATTCTGCACTGCATCCTCGACAAGCTGACGTGTGAATGTCAGTCTCCCCCTGTAGACCTGAAGGCCTCCCCTAAGCTCAGGGCTACTTGGTGTGTGTGCTGACAGCGGAGTGGCCTTGTATCTCTGCCTGGTGTCAGCAGGGCGCTGCTCAGTCGCATTCCTCACCGCTGGCCTGTCGTTCCATCCTCTTCTCGGTCACCCCTGTTTCCGCTTCTGTCGTCTTGCGGTTACAGGTTCGGTGCCTGCGCTGTTTTTCGGCAGAGGCGGCCGAGCGGAGTTTTTGCCCTGCTCAGCGTGTCTGTTTGAGTGTAGGGGGCTTTTGGGGGCGAACCGCGCATGAGATGACGCCCCCCTCCCCCGACCTGTCCCGTGGACCCTTTCACTTCTGCTGATGCAGGCGGCCCGGGTCGGGGGTCGCAGTCTCTGTTAGCCCAGTCAGTCGTGGCAGCCTGGGTGGCAAACCACGGGGACAGAGGCCGTCGTAATGTCAGGGGGCTGGGCGGATATGCTGAACATTCTAGAAGCTTCCGCGTGGGAGTTGCATTACAGACCACCAGGGAGATACAATGGGAAACGCCCGTGATGATGACTCAATATTATTACCATGATAATATATTTCATATGGTTATGAATGTCTTTGATGTCATTAGTGTCTGGCTGACTGAGGCATCCTCCTTGTGATTTTTCTGTCTCAGGAGTGCAGAGGGGGGGAGGGGTGGTCCCGCCCGGCATGTGGCATGCAGTCGGCCCACCCCTTTGACCCCAGACGACCCGAGAGCAGCTGGGAATGGAGGACAGCCCCTCGACAAGTCATTCCGACTGGGTAACCTGTGAAACCTTGGGGGGATTGTAGGGTTGGGCTTTGTCCTCTTCAGTCATAGTGCAGTTTTAAGGGTGTGTGGACAAACATCTGCGCAGGCAGACTGCCGGCACGCAGTTCTGCACAGTTAAACTGCAGGCACACAATTCTGGGCAGCCAGTCTGCGGACACACAAACCTGGGTTTAATGTGTGAAAGGGGGCAGGTCTGTTTGGGCTTTTTGTGGTTCAGATTTTATCGCAGTTTCACTTTTCATCAGATAGCTGCTTTTAGTGAGTCTAAAGCTGTAGCATTTTTCGCAGACAATGTGGCTGAGCTGAGGCCGAGGAGCGGCCAGCACGGCGAGATGAGGGCGCCCCTCTTCCTGCTCAGGTGGGACGGCCTTGTCGCTCACATAACGCGTCACCTGGGCGCTGGGGTGACCCGGCAGGATGGAACTCCCAATAAGCACCTTACATAATTGGCTTATTCTTGGCCTTCCTGCCATTTGCTAATGACTCGGTGTGGGGGGGGGGGATGTGTAGAAAGGGGTCAGTGTGGGTCTACGAGAGGCAGACCACTATGTGCAGGTTTTACCCAGAATTGTGGGATAATAATGACTCTACTGCTCTGTCATTTTCCCGTCTTTCTTGCTTCCCTCAATGAAGCAGTTCCTGTCCCACTCTGGGAAAGAGCAGTGTGGCCAAAGATGCAGACGCCAAGACTGCGCAGCCGCAGGTGAGTCCTGCATCTGCAGCAATCTACAAAGCTTTACTAAAGTACCATAGACTGGAGATCCCAGTCTCCCTGTGGAATGCGTTTTTAAGTGAATGTGATTACCTGTAGTAACTTATTTTAAAAAGGATCTGCCCTACCAGCGCCTCCTCTGATGTTTATGTTCTTTCATCCCTGGTTTAGCAGGGGGTATCTGTCAGTGGGGTTAAAGATGTGGCTTCTTCCATCAAGGAGCTAATCTACACTGACTCTGACCTAACTGTGACTCCAATCATCGATAACCCGAAGGTGAGTCACAGCCTAAAAGCAGCATGGATTAGCGGTCAGGTGTTAGCTAACAGCTGAAGGAGAATGTAACCCACCCACTCCGTATGTTTCCATATCTGTGATAGGCTAAGGCATGTTTCAGAGTTCTTGTGGAGGCACGCTGTCTATGATTGGCTGGCACCTGGGGTGGGCGCTGTCCCAAACCGCCGTCTGCCAGCTTCTCCTTGGCCGCCTGCGCGGTCACATGCCTTTAATCATGTCCACTTTTGGCCGCCAGTCTCCGGCATTAACAAAAAAGACTGATCCAGTTTTAGTGACGCGAGTTTGTCTGTAAATCACACATTCACGTCACTGTATGTCATTCTTTCCAGATCATCAAAGCAACTCCGGTGAGATTTGACCCCAAAACCCTGAGTGTCCCCGCGTACTCAGGTAGGATGTCCAGGGTCACTTGCGGCTCTCTGATTGTCACTCTGGTGCAGGTGTTACAGCGGCACCAACACCTTGAAAGTTAGGAAATCCACCTATTGGTAATGATACTATGTTTGAACGGCTCGTTATTAAATGCTGCCCCCCCCACCCCCACCCCCGGCATGTGCTGTCCCATTTCATAGCTGAGAAGCTGGTGTCCCTGAGTCCGGCGGACTGGCAGGCCTTCCTGCAGCAGCTCTGCTCCTCGCTGGACTCGCCGGGGGGGACGGCAGCAGTCACGCGCTCCAAACTCAACCTGCTGTGCTACCTCTGCGGCACGGCGAGCCACCGGGACGCCGCCACCCGGCTGACCAACTCCCCGCTGGTGAGGCCGCGCCCCCCAGCAAACACCACTGTCACATGCTGTGTGGCCCCAGTAGGGCGTACCCCTGTGGGGAGGGGCGGGGCTTAAACCAAATGCAAGCTAAACAATGCGCGACTAGGCGGGCTAAGGAAACCACGACAGCAGTTTCCTTCAGCGTCCATTTTCCTCCGGCTTCCTCTGCCTGTGTTTGTGTGGCATAGTCATTGTTCCTCCTCATACGAGCCTTGGGTGTCCAGCAGGGGTCTGTGTTACAGGTGGACACTCTGAACTGTCAGCGTTAACAAACCGCACGTTATAATAAAATGCAGCATATTTTTCAGCGCCCTGTTTCGTCACACGCTCTCTCCGCTGTCTCTCCCCAGTTCCCGGCGCTGACCCAGCAGCTGCGTGCCGCTCCTAACTGGGATGTGTAAGTCTCCTCCATTCCACCAGCTGGGACAAGTCATCTTTGTCTGTGATCTCTGTGGCTGTTGCTCGGGAGGAATGTCCGGCATGGCCGTGCCCAACTTCTCTGGCGCCATCTTCTGGTCTCGGATCACACGCCATGCCTGTTTGTGCCACAATGTGGAGCCCTGCACCAGAAATGATATCAAGTTCATTTTGTTCAATATGTGGTCTAGCCTATGTCTGGGAAGTACCCACAAAGCCAGATGAAAATCGGTGCATGATTTGGCTTTCAGTGCACATTCTAGCCTGCAGTTCCGACGCAGTTCGAAAAAGAAAAAGAAATGCAAACCTTGGTATTATTTTTTAACTTCTCATAAGGTACCCGTGTATGTCAACATCGGTTAAAATGGTAGATTGTGTTGGGAGGGGTGGATGGCTCTATTATTATTTATCACTTATCTTGATATACTTAAAATATTGCATATTGTTTTATTTAGATATGGTCCAGCCCTAATGATTACTTGATGAAATCATATGATTCTGCATTTGGATTGTTGGTTGCCAGAGTACAGATAGAGGTTAAAATTTCAAAATGAATGTAGGATGTATTGAAATTGAGATTTGCTAGGAGACCATGTGCTCACATGTGGAATTAAGATAAAGATAAAGATGCTTTATTGTCATAGTACAAGTTCAATGGGATATCGTTTGGAGCGCGCCAGCAGATACACAGTAGAAAATTACAATAAAATCCAAAGAATAAAATATGTACACATATACACACATTCACAGTGAATAAGGTGCTGGCAATTTCGCTGAGGTAGATTTCGAGTTATACAGCAGGTTTAAGTACAGAAATATTCAGAATGTTAGAGATGAGTGCTTTGAATTCAGTAGTGTAATAGCTGTAGGGTAAAAACTGTTCCTCAGCCAGGTCGTGCATGCATATTATGTGAAGGAAAGCAGAGTTTGAAAAACTGTTTCCTCCCCTGTATGTATAATGTTTGAGTGTATGGCCAAACGGTGTTCTCTTAACAGAGTTTAATGTGAGCTTTGCACAAAGCTTTGCACAGGTTGACAGGGCTCAGATCCAACTGCTTCTGATCTCACTCTCTGATGGGTCTCTGACCCCACTGCCTCTGATCCTGCTGCCTCTGATCTTGTTGTCTGACGGCGCTCTGACCTCGCCGCCTCTGACGCCGCTGCCCCGATCCTGCTTTCTGACGGGCCTTTCACCACGCCGCCCTTCACTCCACCGGCTCTAACCCCATCACATCTGATCCCACTGCCCCTGATTCTACTGTCTGATGGAGCTCTGATTCTGCTGCCTCTCACCACGCTGTGTAACAGGCCTCTGACCCTACTGCCTCTGATCCTGCTGTCTGACAAGATTTGATCCTACTGTCTCTGATCCCACTGCCTCTGATTCCACCACCCCAGATCCCGCTGTCTGGCAGGGCTCTGACGCTTCTGACCTCACTGTACGATGGACCTCTGAGCTGGTGCCTCTGATCCTGTTGTCTGACAAGGCTCTGCTGTCGTCTGACCCTGCTGTCTCTTTCAGGAGGGCCAAAGCGATGCGTGTTCAGGGGCTGCTGGCCTCTCACTGCCTGGAGTTGGAAGACACTGTGCCGGTGACTGAGGTCAGTGCCGTATCTGAAGCTACCACAAAACCAGCCAAACGTCGTCTTCATGACAGTACACGTAATAGCATGGTTGTTATGGTGACGTACTACACCACATATTCCACATCCTATAATGTGGTAAGTGCTTCATAAGCTGTTGATCAAAGAACTGCAACACACGTGGTGCCCACCCCCTCTCCCAGTCAACTACTGAGTTTGCGCCCCACCCCCCCCCCCCCACCCCGAAAACAAATTTATCATATGGTTTATCATTTTGCCACAATGATGTTTTGTCAGAATAATAGTTGCATTTCTGCTAATCCAAAGTATCTTACCATATGGTAACACCAGGTGGCAGTATAGTACAGCATTTTTGCTTGCATGTCCTATTTACCATATGTTATCATATGTTATCATATGTGAAGTGAGGGCCCAGCTTGCTCTTTTTTCCAACTGGACTTAAAAAGCCTCTCCTCTCCAGTTAGAGTACATCTCGTTCTGCCGGCAACTTTGGCAGCGATTCACAAATTAGTGCAGACTGCTTGGGGGACTCGCAGATGCACAGTCACGCCGAAACACGCACCGAGACAGGGCTGACATCATCAAAGGCACCACAGCCGGCGGCTTCCGGAAGGCCCTTCTGTTTGATGTCTGGAGCCTTGGCTCTTAATCCGGGGCCGGTCTCGGCTCGCTGCCCTCCCTCCATCGGGAACGCCGCTGAGCGTATCCACAGCCCTGACAAAATGGCTGACTGTTTAGGGGGCCGCTCGCGTGCTTGCCACCCCCTGCGTCCTGTAAAGGCTCCCCTATAGCCTTGTCGCTGGTAAGCTGGGCCTCAGTCCCCATCTGAGGACCGAGCGGAGTGGGGATGGTTGGGCTGTGAGCAGCTCCTGTGGTTGCTGGCCTGACCCTAAGTGTTCGTTCCTTACTGTATATTTCCTGTGCTTACTGGGATACTCTTTTGGCTCTAAGCAGTTACATCAATGGATAGAAGTGCTTACTACGCCACTTAGTGGCTGGTTATTGTAAATGAGCTTTTTCACTGACGGGGGTGTCTTTGAGTGGTTGGCACAGTGATGGAAGGGTAAATCCCTGCCCTGGGGGACGGACCTGGCCGTGGCTGATTCCCCACCCACCCCCCCTCCCCCCAGGTGGGCTTCCTATTTCGGTGTCCACCCTAGGGCTCTGCCGTAATACCCGCGCCCCAGTGATGTGGACCCGCTGCTTCTTCCCATCGTTTTTCACTGCTGCTTCAGACATAACGTTGCCGACTGTATCTGAATCAGTCAGTCCTATCCGACGGCCGGACCCTGGGGATCTTCCGGGCTGCCTGCTTTCATTACCGCGGTGCACAGGAGCCTCTTTGAGGTTCAGTTATTACCGTGCTTTTCAGCCTTTTAAACCAGGAACCTGAAATGAAGTCAGACGAGAGCAGTGGATCGCCCTACCACCAGTGTGCCAATATATGAGTGACTAAGGACGGAGAAGCAGCATCATTCACCTGTGAAGATATTCCCTATAAAGCAGATGATAATATAGGCGCGTTTCAGGTCTTGTTTCAGGTGGGGGAGGGTATGGACCTCCAAGGGGGTGAGGAACCCCTGGCTGAAAACTCCTGAGTTAGCGGATGGTAGCTTAGCAGCCTAAACAGCCACGATGAGACTTTCCTTTCTGGTTTCAGTGTATTCAGCACTCCTCGCAGCGGGAAGTGGAACAGGAAAGATGGATAGTTTTGGGTCCCGGGTCTTCATGAGGAAATGCCGGAATGTAACAGCTTATCCTCAAGGGCATCTGTATGGGATGGAGCTGGACAGGCCGGATTGTGGTGAATGCTGGGCCAACACAGCCGGGGGGTTTTACAGCACCTATTAGTAGACAATAGGCAAGCCTATGTGTTCAAGGCTTTTCTGTTTATCTTCATTCCCTGAAAAATGGCGTCTCTCTGACAACTGGAAATGTCTTACCCACAATGCACCAGGTCTTTAGATCCATGAAACACACATGGCTCGCTGTCATAAGTTCCCACGGCGTGGCCTTGTTGGCATGACATGGTGGTGCTGATGCCATAACCTCTTGGGGGGGGGGGCGG
Organism: Paramormyrops kingsleyae; assembly: GCF_048594095.1. Taxonomy (NCBI): domain Eukaryota; kingdom Metazoa; phylum Chordata; class Actinopteri; order Osteoglossiformes; family Mormyridae; genus Paramormyrops; species Paramormyrops kingsleyae. The sequence continues at coordinate 28,587,853 of NC_132805.1, forward strand.
GTATGCTTTTTACCGCATTCCAGAGGCTTTGCAGGTCCAGGAAGTACCCGTGAGTGTTGTTTGATTCCCGGGTTTTATTGTTTGACAAGGGAGTTGCCAAGTTAACCAGCTTCTTTAAAGTCTGATCACCAAACAGAGCAGTATGGACCCTGCCACATAGTGCTCGTGATTTCTGTGATGTTCCGGCGGTGTCCGTCCCCACGACGTCCCGTGATGGAGGTGAGCCCGCCGGGCCGGGCCGGGCCCTGCCAGATATCGATCCCCAGCACTTCATCAAACCCACTCTCTTTTCATCAATTCCAGTTAATTAACAGCGACCCCCCTTAAACTGCCCTTTAAAGCTAATCTTGCCTCTTCATCATGCATCTCAAACCTTTGCAGGTAATTGGGATGCCCTGGGAACTAGAACTCACGCCATTTTCTAAATTCAAATTTAAGTTCATGTTAGTCAAGTCATCCCATCCATATGCAGGTATATAGTGACAGAAGATCTTATTCCCCCAAGACCACAGCAATACATAAAATGCAAAACACAGGACAGTGCAAAGGGGGGGGCTGGGAAGGGTTTGTATACACCGTGCATTAAATGTTGTATGTAAACAATAATGATAAATAATGTATAAGTATAAACAGTGAAGTAGTGTCAGTTGACTGGCAATGCATAAATAATAAGGTACAGGAATCAGTGCCAAGAGGGTTTCTTTGTAACAGGTAGGAGGTTAGGGTTTACCGATCGTAATAAAAATATATATACAGGAGTAAAGCCAGATTTGCAGGACTCCATATCATCAAAGGAGCCCCCCTAATTCTTCCCATGGTACAGTCTTAGCCCTGCCCACAGCTCCTCCCCAATCAGCCGTCTCCGTTTGTGTCACATGCTGTCGACATCATCATGGCAGAAAGGTGCACATGGAGCCACAGGGGTCAGCAGCAGGCCAGTGTTTGTTATATTAGTTTCTCCACAGTGCTCGGGGCGAACAGGATGGCTGATGAGCTTTTCCTGAATAAACGCACTACAGCTGTCCGTCCGATTGCCTCGCGGCTCTGTCGTGTTAAAGGCGTGTGTCTGAAGCACCACTGTCGTGTCTTCCGCTAATTAATAATGAATCGCTTTATTGTCCCGTTTGCATAAACACCACAATGCATAAACCTGATCGGACCAGCAGGAATACGCCTCTGCTCCTTGTGGCTTTATGTTCAATTCTGCACAGGATCGTTTTACATCTGCTCAAGCTCATTAGACAGTTTCTTTTCCAAGTGTTCATCCCTATGCTAACAGGCCGTGACTGTGAATGATATTATTTTGAGCGGCTCGCGCAAGCTCCTGCTGGAAAATGGCTGACTGCCTTACAGAGCCACAATTTCTAATCCGCGGCCCCTGAGTTGAAACAGGTTTGTCAAGCCAAAAAAGTCTGAGCATGGAAATCTCTCGACTGCGTTTGCTCCTTTGTCAGCCTCTTAGAAGGTACAGGCCCATGTGTGGACGTAACCAGCTTCTCCGTGAGGTTTAGTTTGGGCAGCATCATAATAAGCATCTCCAGCGTTACTGCATCCCCAAAAGCGACCCACCTGACATGTGGAGCAGCCATAGACGTTCACAGCCCCGAGCGACGCCCCCAGTGAGATGTGTGACAGCAGTAGGTTGATCTCTGACCCCCCTCACAAAGGCGTTAAGCATTTCTACCTTCGTCCTGCACACCCAGCGATGACCTCACACTTTCCCATAGACGTTAAAGGTGAAGAATGCTGAGGGTGACACACAGTGACCTGTCCGGCCTGCAGAGGGCGCACTCTGGCGTGTCTGTGCATCTCCTGGCAGCAAGGGCCCTTGTCGGCATGTCGGCGCGTGCGTGTCGACTTGCTCGCGTCGATGCCAAGGTTTTTCTGCACGTCAAAGTTTGTCGTCGATATTCAGCGTGTGGGAGCGGCGTGTGTCGTAAAGGTGGAATTTCGAGAAGGTCCTGAGATGCATCACCAGCCATTCATTCTCCGTGTGTCTGAAGGCCATCTCATTTTAGCACGTCTTGTCTGTCAGAAGGGAGAGTCAAGGAAAGAATCTCAAGTGGGCTTCATAATAAAAGTCTCATAGTAAAAGCCTTAGTCTGTTTATATTGTGCATGTGCGGGAATCCTGCTCGGCTCCTTTATGCGATATTATTATCAAGGCACTGATTTGCATTCCTGATCGGCACCATGCTTCTCATATGTGGCAGATTGATGAGCAGCATCAGTCTTTCGCTGCTGCCTCCCAGTGCTACATTGGCTTTTTAGAGAATATTGACTGGATGGGGACTTGGCTTTTACTTTGAAGACCTTTCTGCTGGAAGCAGTGATATTGATGCATTGACCTGCACCCTTTCCCCTGGTACCGTTCAGGTTATCTTACCGCTAATGGTTCTGAGCCTTGCCACTTCTGTGGCTGGTCACTGGCGGCTGCAGCATCCTATAACTTTAGACTTTGCACATAATAATGAAATATGTATGCCGCTCTTTACATCATTTCCATAATCTTCAGACTGTATGGTTTTAATGCTTAACAAGCTAGCTGTGTTTATGCACCAGCTGTCCAGTCTGCTGCTGGCAAAAGATTAGGCCTTTCCTCTGTGAGTGCAATGATTTGGTGGGTAGAATGTTAGTACAGAGTAAAATAATAACTAAGCAGTTTTAAATCATTAAACCGGCTCTTTTTATGCAGAGATACTGTGGATGTGCCCTACAGACAGGCCAGAAAATACATTGCTGTGAGCTTTTTCATTGCTGTGAGCTGTTTCACTCTCGATGTGGCCTGAGATGTGGCCGTTCGCATTTTTTAAAAAAAGTGCTCAGCAGAGAAGTAGAAGATCTCCTAGTGAGGGCACCAACTGCCCCCCCCCCCTCACAAGCCCTTCTCTCCTCCCATCCTCCACAGGCTGTGAGCACTTACACCGAGCTCCTCCGTGACAACTTCAGGAACAGCAAGCTGAAGCAATGCCTGCTGCCACCACTGGGGGAGCTCTTGTACCTCATTGCCTCTCAGGTAAGCTGTTCTGTGCTGTCATCATGCATATATCGCCCTTAAAGCTGATTTTCCCATTCAGTTCAGCCAGCGAGGATTTGTCAAGGTTGGGAGTGCCAGAATGAGTCCATCCTGAATTGAAGTAAGGCTTGATAACATCCAGAATATGACCTGCTGGCTCTCTCGCTGCTTCTGTATTGCTGACAGTCCTCACTGTAAAATCTATGTGACAGAGACAGTGGGCTCTGGGTTCCAGTTGCTTCCCATCAGCAGTAATCTGCTGCTGTAGAAATGTCAGGAAGTGCTACCTGTCAGATTATGTCATTGAAGTCATTTTGGTTTGATATCAGGACAAGGGAAAATGGGCAGTTTGCAGGAAGAGGTCTTCCGTGTTGGCAGTGTGGCTCTGGTTGGTGTCTGTCAGCTGGCAGGAAGAGCAGGGGCCGCGTCTTATTGGCCTACACTAGCTTGACCTTGACTTCCTCAAAGATCGTTTAGCTATAACGAGCTTTCAGACACAGTCTGCTAATACTTTTCTGATCTATCGTGTATAAGGGACCTTGGCTGCAGAGGTGGTCAGTTCAAGGTCCAGAGAGTAAAAGCCCAGACCAAGATTCTGTTTCAATCAGCCAGTTCAGTATGACCTGCCTGCCTAACTTCCTGCCTACTCGCCTACCTCTCCAAGTTACCTTCTTACTCACCTATCACAAACATACCTACTGACCGACCTACCTGCTCCTGACCTTTGTGAACCTGATGAACCACATTTACCTTGGATTGTAGCACTGGTGGGCACCACCCTATTTTGGCTGTAAGATAGATTCACCCTGCAATCTATCCATCTTCTCATCTGTTATTAAGTATAGTGCCTTGGAGGTTTCTAAAAAATCTCTGCGTCCATCCATCCATCCATCTTCTCAGTGGTTATCCAGTTCAGGGCTGTGGGGGTTTCTAGAAAACCTGTCCATCCATCCATCTTCTCAGCGGTTATCCAGTACAGGGCCATGGGGTTTTACAGACCTGTAGCTGCAGCATAAAGATGTAGCTGGCAGGAGTGAGCTGCAGTTATACAGGTGCTCTTCCAAAGCCGCGGCGTGTCTCTGAAAGTCAGGCCCTTCGTACTCACACTGAAGGGCGCTCTGCCCTGAGAATGAAGCACGCACATCGCTGCTACTGAGGGGAGGGAATTAGCAACGGGGGGCTCAGCTAACCACCGCTGATGCGTAGGGAGATGGAAGCCTCAAGAATGCAGAGGTAAACACGCCGTTTAGGCCTCTGGGCCGGGGGCCATGCCAGAACAGGCCGGGGCGGGGCGGATGCTTTCCCGAGCGGCACTCCGAAAGCCGTCACTCTGGGAAAAGTCTCCGTCAGCTAGGAAGCTTATTTGTGAAGCTTTTGCCATAATGACGACTCGTTTTCTGCCATTTAACCTGTAAATAAGCAGCCCCGCTCTCTCCTCTCTTGCCGCAGGAGGAGAAGAAAGCGCCCCCAGGAGGATTATGGGCCGTCACTGCCGCTTCCTACACCGTGATAACGAGATGCCTTCAGGAACGGGTGAGGGTCCCGCCTGGGGGTGGGGGGGTTGGGGGGTTGGGGGGGGTAGTGAAATGAAGGCTTGGCGTGCCCTGCAGGCGCACATGGTGGGCGGTCGGGCAAGCGCCTTGTCAGCACTGTCACGCGCACCCCCCCCCCCCCAGCGCAGAGCCGCCCTGTTGTAGTACAGTCCCAGCCGCCCAGTTTGCTGGCTGGGGGGGTGGAGGCTTCGTCTGCATATCCTCCATCAGTCACAGGTTTGAAACCAACCCCAATTACCTCATTACCGAGGAGCGGACGAGGTAGACGGGAGAGGTGCCACTCTAACTGCTACTGTGATTGGAGGAGAGCCCAAATGGCGGCCCACCAGTGGGCCACTGGGACCCGGTGCGTTCCAGATCGGCCTTATGGTGCCGAGCCAGAGAGTGTCACCAAGCCGCATAGGTCCACCACTAACCTCTGTGAGCGAGGCAGGCATGAATTATAGAAAGGCAGCCTTCTGCTTGGTATGAAGGGAATCCCACGGGGTTGCCAGTGATGTTTCCGGAAGGTGTCACGCTGCCCCAGCGACCTCTGCGTGAGGTCGAGCAGAACGGGGTGATCCTTCTAAACACACTCTGCTCTGTGACAGACCATCTTGGTTGCAAAAGCAGTAGCTATCGCTCTAAAATGAGGTTATTTTGTTATTCATTATTTAGCAGAACTACTGCTTCAGCAGTCTGCATAGGATATGGGAAATATGGTTAAATATTCAACTTACCTTTTAACTCTGTTTTGGTGAGTGAAATGGTACCTGGTTGCCATTAGATACCGGCAGGTTGGATGCACACTGATTCTTAAAGGTGATAATGGTAACACAGCTTTGTGTGCTCGCTGCTGTGAGAGTACCCCCTGGTAACTGGGCCGGTCACTCATGTGCTCATTAACGAGGAAGTATGTGATGGCTACGGTGCAGCCGGGCCCCCGCCTTCAAGGAGCAGATAGAGCCGGATCTTACTGTGCTACCATTGGCACATTGCTTTTCCAGCATCATTACCATCGTCACTGATTCGTTATTAAGGCCTGAACAAAAAGAGCAGCCCACCCCCCGAGGCGTGCATGGGGCAGAGTCCTGCAGGCGTGCATGGGGCAGAATTCCTCAGTCCTGTGCAGTAAAGCAGTTTGGCAAAACAGGCGGCTTCTGGGCATTTTGGAACTGTAGGAAGAATGCAAACAGAGGTGCGCTTCCTGTTTTGTGGGGATCCCGTCCCCCCGGCGCTTGGGGGGGCAACCCTGGCGCTGTCGGTCACTGCACCACACACCATTAAACATTCATCAGCGAGCACATGAGTGAGCAGGCGAGCGACGGCGGCTCATTGGTATGCAGGCAGAGCAGCGCGCCTCAGTGACGCCGGCGACTGACGCTGGCCCAGCCCGCGCGCTTCTGTCTGAATGTTAACGGCCAACCCAGGGTCGCAGGATCTGAACTCGAAAGGTGGAGCTGAGCGGGCTGTTAGGGGGCCTGTGCGTGACCCTGACCCTGATCCTGACCCTCCCTCACTTACGTACGCAGCCGAAGCGCAGGCGGGTCTCTGCGAGCAGCCTTGCCGGGAGACTAAGTGGGGGGAGAATCATGACTGAAATCATGACTTCCACTGCTTCTACAATAACATCTGCAGAAAAATGCAGCTTGGTGTCATTTTCTCTCTGGGGATGATAACGCAGATCCTGGATAGGGAGTGTGATTACACCATAACCAGGGGGTGAGGTGTTCCCAATGCACAATGCCACTTGTTTTCTAATACCTCCTTTATCAACATACGTATGTATATACACACACACTCGTTTGTATTCACTCTTTGTGATGAGCATCTATTCATTTCTATGGGAAACACCTAATCCCAACTATGGCAACATTAACCCCTACCCAGCCCTAATCTTAACCAAAAGTAACCAAACAAAATACAAGACTACTCTGTTTTTTGATTGCAGTCACAGATTTTTATAAAATTGAGTTTTCCCTTGTGGGTACTGAAAAAATGGTCCCCACAAGGTCAAAATAACAGGTTTTTATTACATTATGGGGAGATTTGACCCCACAATGTAATACACACACACATACACACTCACTAAGGTCTGGGTGCGTGTATCTCTATGATAATGTAGTCACAACTGCATAAATCAGATGTTTGAAAACTGTCTTTTAAAAACCGTACTCCAAACAAGATTTTCCAGAATCAAAGCAAAGTTGGTTCCACGCAACATGCAGATCAGATTGATTTGGCTCTTTTAACGGGACGTCGGTGATGAAAGGGTCGGCTTGCTCTGCTCCTCATTTGCATGGTGCTTTCTCTTGGTCCAGGTGCTTCGATGCTTCAAAAGCGGTAATTAGAGAGGGCAGCGGGGTCTCTCGTGCAAAGCGGACGGGACGCGAAGCCGAGCCCTCGAGGCTCCACCTACAGCCCCCCTCCCCAAATCCACTGCTCACCTCTCTTTCTTCAGCTGTCTGTTTTTTGTCGTCTTTCTGAGACTCTAATGAAACAAATCAATTCCTCTCTTGATGTTAATCAGTTTTAATAATGGCCCCAGCGTTTGTGAAAATAGGCACCGGAGAAATAATGGATTTGCTCGAGATTCGGGCGTTGGAACGGACAGGCTTAATGAGGCTTAGGCAGGGGGGGGGGTTTGCCGGATTTTATTACTCTTGATTTCATTACTTCGGTCTGTCCGCCAGCAGGTTCCCATATTTATGATTTTTTCGGGATGTTGGTGTTAATGAGTATTGGCTGCTGTATAATTAAAAGCCAGCGCTCCCCTGTGTGCTAATTAGGCCGCTGTCCTGTTTTGCGTACCGCGCTATGTCATAACAAGCCGTCCCGCTGCTCGCAGAATCAATTAGAGCCCCTCCCCTCTCCCGCTCCCTTCCCCGGTCTTCACGTAGTGCCGCCACCGCGTCTCCCCATTTCTCATTCAGAGCCGCTCTCAGCCTCAGTTTGACAGCTTTGCCTCCATCTCCATTTGTTTTTGTCTTCCGTTTCAATCAGGCTTGCTGCTGCCTGACTCTAATGCTAACTGCTAACCAGGGGCGCCAAGCAAGTGCAGTGTAACAGTGGTGCTAATGCTAACCGCTAATCAGGGGGTCCGGGCTGGACCCTACCGAGCGCAACATGACTATTGCGTTTCTGAGGGCAGCTGTTTAATATACCCAAACAAAGCGCTACCTGATTAGCAGCTTTCACCTAGGCTAACATTATATTTACTTAGCCACCTAGATAGCTATCTCAGAGTCTTGACCATTGCTAACGTATCTTGCAAAAATAATTACTAAAAACATCTTGAAAATGATCATTTCAGGCCAATCAGGTAGCGCTTCCTTTATAAATATTAGTGAGCCCTCCTCCATTTTGGAAATTCCCAGTCCTGTCATCAGCAGTGGCCGCCGATGTGCTTCCTGTTTGCCTGGGAGCCGGCGTCGTTTGTCCGTGTGCCTCATGCGAAGGCTCCTATTTCCAGCACGCTGTGGGGTGAAAGTTCACCAAGGAAAACAGCCCGGATCACTGGCCTGTTTAGCCGTCCATCAGAACCACCTCGGCCTGACATCCTGTCCCGGGGAAGGCTGCTGTCATCTTTCAAAGGGAAAGCTCACCTATGATGTAACATGATGAAACCTCTAAACTCTAAAGTTCCCCACTTTAAAACCTTGATATATTCTCCCTGATGGATTTTTTTGCTGAATTACAAAGCGTGTGATGAATTGTCTGAATTTCTTCCTTTAATGTGCACTTGATGTTGAACTGCCCCCTTTCTACACACCCTATAGCTGCAACCCATTGATGGTTCCTCTTTGGTTGTTTTCTGGTTCCTGTAGGAGGAGCTCGTGGTGAATCACATAGCAGCGAAGACGGTGGAGAAGGTGTGCAGCACGCAGTCTCATCACGCCAAGGCCTTCATCACGGGTGACATCGGGCCGATGCTCTGGTGCCTCTTCACCCATTCCAGCGTGGATCCCCTGAGAGTGACCGCCATCTCGGTGAGCGTTGTGGGACCCGGAATGTATCAGCCCTGAGCCACGCCTGCGACACAGGGGGCAGAAGCAGAGTGATTGGCTAAAATGTTGGGGGCATTCATTCTTATATAAACACTATTTGCCAATAATGAGGGCAGAAAAAATTATAGAAGCGACGTCCATATATCATGTGATGAGTCTGTCATGTAATTATCATGACAGGCCTTAAGTTCTACTCAGACACGGCATTCACGGCTCTGTTTTTAATACTGCTGGGTGGCAGGGGGGTTGCTGAGCTCTTAATTAATTAGCATTACCTGTTGGGTAATCAAAGTGTAGGACATCTAGGTAAAACTCGGGACATTACTTAAAGCCCTGGTTTATGTGTTATATTGTTTTTAAATGAAACTTTTGGCTGACAAATACAAGTAATGGTAAAAAAAGATCTTTTTTTCTTCTATATAAATCATAAAATGTTTAATTCGTCATTAATTAGCTGTTCCTAATTCCTAAAGAATTCCTCAAGAGTTTCTAATGGACTGTTGGTGAATCAAGGCTGAAGGACAGTGATCTCTGCTAACAAACCTGTTATAATGTCAATTTAACAGGTTCTATCAGTGGCTAACTGGGGGTAATTAATCCGCAGCGTCCCTCCCCGGGGCAGTCGGTCAGCCTCCCCAGGAGCGGGGAGTGTTTCGTGCTCCTGAGCGCCCCCTTATGGCTTTGAGTATAGTGTTCCCAGTACCCCCCCCCCCCCAGTGTTTTCTCTCACACTCCATCTAAGCCCCCTCTCCCCAGAACATCCTGCCATTCTAAAGACCTTTCTCCCCCCCAGGCCCTCTGCAGAGCGACACGCCACTCCCCAGCCGTCTTCCAGAGCGTCATCGACAAGGCGGGGCTGCCCACCGTGCTGGACGGCCTGGCGTGCAGCATCAGCCGCGTCCAGCAGCACCTGCTCACCCTCTTTGCCGCCCTCCTGTCGTCCGGGGTCAACGTGCAGAGGCTTGTCCAGGAGAGGGTGAGTACGGAGCGGCCTGCCCCGGGTCCTAGTGCCCGCCTGCTCTGGGCAGGGAGGCTCTGCCTGTTCCCCTCTCATAAGCACGGTGAGATAATGAGGCCTAAATCTCATATGCATAGAGCTACAGGAAAGCCAATGAAATTCTGGATGGTGCTACACAGAACAAGAGAGAGAGTGTGAGAGTAGGTGGGAGTAAGACAGGGAGGGGGAGGGAGAGGGGAGTGAAAGAGGGAGGGAGGTGAGGGAAGGAGAGAGGGTGGAAAGAGAGATCTCCTTCTGATGCTCACTAATGGAGAATTTTTTTTTTCTGATACAGAGGGAATACGTTTAATGTTCCCTCCTGCTTTTATCTATATTTCCAGTGATGAAATCTTCACGGCCGGCTGTTTTTAATCAGTAGTTCATACATCTCACTAATTTCATTATTATCTATGTCTTCCTAAATATGTTTTCTTCACATGTAATTTATAGACTTGATGCATGGGGTAAATTGCCTGTGATGGTTTAAGAAACATCAGACCCGTTTTGTGCTGTATGCTCAGTAAGGCAGGCTGTCGGTATGATATTTCTGCACTTCAGTTACCTAGTACATAATCGCAGGGAGACGGCAGTAAGACCCTAACAGATCCTCTCTGCCTCATTCATACGGCATTTTTATTGCTGTTACTATCTGTTATGTGGAAACGACATCCTCTGCTGATCTGGCCTTGAAGTTGGTCAGATATGAAATGTCATGCTTAAATAAATGCCGTCCCCGTTTACACATCCGGGATCGACATGAAATCAGCTGAAAAAATTAGCTCATCAGTTGGAATTATAAAGGTTAGTCGCATGTAGTACAGGACCGGATGACTCCGCGGCGGTACGTTGATCCCGTATCGTTTTCCAGAACGTGGGCCTGGGCATTCGGAGTCGCTGCTCTCTGTAGCTCTCCTTGGGGCAGGCCGCTGTTCCCGTGCCTGATGGCTGATCCCAGGCCACTCTCGCCTCTGATCTTGCCCTATCCCTTCCCACACAGGAGCTGGTGCTGCGGGTCTCGCGCTGCCTGGAGAGCCCCTTCCCGGCAGTCCGAGCGAAGGCCTTCCTGGTGCTTCTGCAGGTCCTGCTCCACAACCGGGAAATGCTGCTGTTGTGCTGTAACTCCAGGTACCATCTGCCGCCAGGCGTGCGGCCTGTTATCCGGATGCCAGCGTGGCCGGGAATTCACAGCCAGGTCCGAGGAACGCGGCGCTTTCGAATTCCCTGCGTAATTTGAATTATCTGAGGCCGTATGGGAATATATTGGGTCCTCTACTGGAATATATTGAGTCCTCCATGACCTTAATGGTTTATATCTCGTAAATAAAAGAATAATTAAACGGGTTTCCTCAAATGACTTAATGGCAAGAGTAATAGATCATTGTAATACTCTGTATAGATTACAGCGGAAAAAGATAAATGAAGTCCAATTTACTTTGAGTTTTCGCAGTTGCTCCAGTATTATCACAGGGAATGAAGTCCTTTTGAAATCAGTAAGCACCCGGGCTTAAATCAAATATTAAAGGAAAAAAATGGTGATTCGGCGAGGTTGATTTAAGTTTCTTCCCCCGTGCCCCTCTTTGGCATAGGGACCCCGAGGGATGTTGCAGAGAACATGGGATGAACAAGCGTGTCTGTCACTGTGCCCAATACTGCTAGTGTCAGGGTCGCTCTGTTAACGACGATGAGTTCATTCAGACGCTCTTTGTTCCAAGGGATTGAAGTCGGTCTTTGAAGCAAGAGGCCTGTGGCCCATTTTGGCAGTGGTTATATTTTAAAGCAACAGCGAAAATGCATTAGAGAAGCTTGTATACCTGGACTGGAAGGTTCTGGAAGAGTTTCAGCTGTACAGGAGTCGACTTCGACTTGAAGGCACCCAATCATAATAGCAGGGGAAAACCCATGATCTCGAAGGGGCTTCAGTCAGAGTGAGGCTGGGCCGACCCCCATGAATTCCCCGAGGGTGGGAATCTCGGATGTATGACTGGGGGGGTGGGGGTGACGGAACATCACTGGCTCCAAGCCTGGGACTACTGTGTGTCCCTTAGCCCCCGACTGGAGAAGCGCCGTAGGCTAGTTGATCCTGCACTTGCACCCCAAGTGTGTGTCTCATCCAGGGAGTATATAGGAAAAGATGCATCCCAATGTCCCAGCACTCAGACTCATACAAAAGGCAAATAAATTATCATTTCAAAATTTGTTCTTCCAAAGCTGCATGCAGCTTTGTGTTCTTCAGCTAAATCGGTTGACTAATTGACTCTTCATCACACAGACAGAACCCCTCACGAGTTCTTTGACCGGCTTGGTCAATACGAGCCTGTAAACCTTTGTGGTAACTTGGCTAGTTGTTTATAAATACAACCCTGTTGAAATTTCAATCTGCTCTTAATGACCCTGTATGGAGATGCCCGGTAGACTTGATACATATGGTTTGTGGTCATGTGATGCCTGTGGAAGTGTGTGCATGTTACTCTGAAAATGAGAGCGTGCTCAGCCGGAGCGAGGAGGCGTGCTTGGGAATGTCTGCAGGAAGGGCTCTTTAACCTGCTTCACGGATACACGTTCTGGCAGCATTCCGGTTAGCACTGGAAATTCCCGTCTGTGTAATGACTAGATCCAGCCTCGCGCACGCTGGCTCAGGCTGTGTCGGAGCTCTAATGGCAGGCCGCCTCTGCCTGGCAGTCTAAGCTCTATAAGAGATGCCATATTTAATGGAAAAGGGCCATTGACTGGAACAGACAGAAGGGGCTTTTTCTTAAACATGAATTCTTGGTCGAAATCGAATTTGAGTTCTGGTTACATGTCTGCCAATCTGCTGATATGGCCTCCCCTGGAACCTGGGAATTTGAAACTTTGATTATCCATTCCCACATGGTCTGTGCCTGTCCTGCAGCCTGCTGCCCCCCCTCCCACCCCCAGCCTGTGATGGCTGCACTTGGAGAAGGGAGGGCTCCTCCAAGATCTCTTTTGGAGGAAACCCCATGGTGGCCATTGTGGATTCTGCATCCTGTGAAGGTCTCTTCCAGGCCAGTATAAACCCTCAAGTGCTGGCCGGTTCCCAAGCCGGGCCACGTGGAAACGTGGCCGATTTTCTCTGCTTTCCTCACCGCCTGGAAAGCAGTAATTTTCGCATGTTATCAGGCTATGTCTGGGCCCTCGGATATCCTGTCTGTTTCATGTCCGCCTTCCTCAAAGCGCTTCTTCTGAAACTGGCTTATCCTGAGTGGCCGTTATGAATTGAGTAATACCAGCTGACACGGCCTGTTCACTGGGATAATTCAGCCCGTGTGACAGGTTCTGTTATACATGCAGCTTTCGAAGGGCACCCAGTGAATGCGGCTGCTTTCGGCTGAGCGTACTTGCTTTTCAAATCAGAAGTCCTCCGAAAGAAGTTAAAGGTTATGGAAGACTTTATTAGATAAGCAGCCTAAAATATGGCGATTTATTCTTTGGTGTGAAGAATGGAGAGGTTGGTGTTTTCCCTTTCATGTCTTTTTTTTTTTGATTTACTGTGTCATGAATCGCTAAGCGTTTCGATTAAGGGGTGAGGTTTTAAAGACCATTAGCGCCATAACAGCCGGATTTCATTACATTCCTGATGGCTTTAAGTGGATTTATTGTGTCTGAGTGGCAGTCTGAGGGGACGGATGGTATTAATTCTGCTATAGGTCCAGTGGTCTCTCAGACACGTGCATATAACTAAATAATAGTGCTTCAGTTTCCATGCCTATAGCGGCACTAAGCATTACATTCACTGGCTGTGTTTGTTGTCGCCAAATGCTTATTTATGCATTATTATGAAGGTAAGAAATGACAAGTCCCCTCCCAACTTCCTCTCGGTTAATATAAGCATGAAAAAAGCAGTAATTTTAAAAGGTGGTTCATTTCTGCCTGCCGTTTCTGAACCAGGGGGTGTTACTGCAGCCTCAGCTGGATTGAGCGCATCAGCGGGGCCGCGGTAAATGAACGGTAGCGGGGATGAGAGCACAGAGCTGAGTGGGCAGTTTCTCTGATCAGCCGAACGCTTGTGAAATTATAGCACTGTCTTTTTTTTTTTTCTTCCCTCCCTGGCAGCCGTGAGAGTATGGGAAGCTGAAATCCCAGCTGCCAAGCCTGTCAATCCCTGTCATTAGGGCGCTGCTGGAATTCCTGCAGCATTCCAATTATACCCTGATGAAAGCCTTCGGTCCGCCGTGCCGAGCGGGAGAATAAACGTGATCCGCCTCTTTCCGCGCAGTCCTTCCTTCATTTGCCGTGGATGTGGTCCAGCCGCCCGGCCCAGTGAAACCACGGTGCAGACGCAGCGACGGTTCCGTGGCGTGTGTCTGCGGTTCCGGGTTTCAGATCGTGCTCGGCTCTCCGCTGCCGTGCTGTCAGAAGTGACCGTCGAGGACACAGAGTCCCGCCCGGCGCTAAGCGGCAAACATGACAAGTCATTATATCGGAGCGGCTCTGTTGGAACAAATCAATCAGGCGCGGACAGCGGGGCCCACCGCGGGGGCTGACAGGGCGGCCGTCATTCCACTCCACCGGCACCGTGTTCCGCTGGTTCTCCTCGTACCGCTCGGCTGACACGCTGTACCTAATGGCCGGCATGGATGTTTGCACGTCGACAGCGAGATAAATCGCAGCGGGGATGCGACGTTTCGGCTGAGTGTGGTGACACTGCCCACCTGCGTGCGTAAACACCCGATCCCATCCTTCACATTTCCTTGAAACCAAGCTCGGAAATCACAGGCACCTGTGACATTTTCAATGGCCCTTTTGAATTCTGAAAATGAATAAAGCGCACATACACTCCCTTATACCTCTGTACTAGATGTATGGGGAATGAAATATGAACCCGTATTCATTCGTTCATTGTTAAAGTATCTGTAATAATGGGAGGAAGATCAGAGACGATGAATCGATGACAGAAGCGGTGTTTGGGCTTTTAGATGGCCGGTGCACACGCGATTGACGTCTGAAGACTGATAATTGTGGCTTTAATTTGGCTTGGCTTTAATTTGTGTCTGTTGTTGCTGTGATGAGAGATTGTCAGTCAGAGGCATATTTCCACTTTGATCTTTATGCGCTGAATGACTCTGATGGCTTGTGAGTGACCTGGAGCAGAGTGCCGTCAGATCTGTGGACTGCGGGGCTCTATAATGACCCATTTAACATGAGTCTGTCGCAAGTCCCTTGTACTTGCCCCTCCCCCCTCAGCATCATTTAGTGGGGTGGGGGGGGGGGTGTGAGACTATCATTTTCTTTCATGTGGTAACTGCTGTGTAAATCTTTGCCTTTCTTCAGTAGCCCTAACCATCGTCCCACGATGATGCGCGGGGTGATACGATCCATCCTGACCCGTTAGCCTGTATGCTAACTGTCAGTCGCATTCACATAGTGATCAGTCTCTCCATATTTAAAACTGAAAATTTCAATGCAAAACTTGTTTCCCTTTACATGTGTATACAGGTTTTCCTTACAGTGCGTGACTCTCCCTCTTCCGGTTGTTAAGAGGCTTCATCGAATTTTAAAGTTTTAATCTGCACCTGGTACCACAGCTGCCCGAATTCAAAACAGATGAAACATAGCGATTATAGCTAGGGCATCAGCATGACAAGCAGCAGCCGAAGACTAAAGCCGCATTCACGCAATGCTGAATTTCACATAGAATTAGCATCTGCAAAGCGCGATCGAGACCTCGGCCGTGTTTCAGATCATCTTTTAAACGCCAGGTGCAGCTTTTCACCTGAGCGAGACGCTCAGTGGTTAAGGCTGAGCCGTTAATGTGCATTTTGCGGCATTTAAGTGTCGCGGAGTGACGCTTCGTGCCGCCATGACGCCCACTCCCGCGCCTCGCCAGGCAGCTGAATGGTGATGTGCCCCCGTCCCGCATGCAGGTTGGTGATGTACATCGAGAGGGACGTCAGGAAGGCCGTGCCAGGGAGGGAACAGCCAAGTGCCAATCAGCACCTGTCGAGATGTCTACAACTGCTCATCCGTCACATCGTCCGGGAGCTGCCCGCCGTTCTGGGTGAATTAATCACATGACAGGATGGTGCCCCCCCCTCCTTCTCGTTAATTGCACCTCTGACGGCATGATAAAGTGTTCAGCCAATCCACCCCGACTGGGCCCTCTTTCTCCATTTGGCTTCTCACATCGTGCCTGTGCACATTCCTGTACGTGAAGTTTAAGTGGTAGCACCTTACTTGACGAGCCACAAATAATACATAGTATTATGCTACTAATTAACCACAAATGAACAAACTATAAGCTGTACTGATCTCATGTTTATTCATCATTAATGAATCATGACACGTTTTATTTCATGCAGTTTCTATATTTGTTTCTCTATCTGTGATTTGTACTTCAGTAGTAACTGAGTTATTACTAAGTATTTGTGTTCCATCAAGTAAAGTGTTGCCGTTTAAACTCTTACTTCCCTCTGCGTGAATTTAAATGGTGCTTTTATGCAGTGCTGTGGCCTAAATAAGGCAGCATGAGCCAGCCAGCAGAGCAGCACAGCTAAATATTTCCGCATTCGGCGATTCTTCATGGTTCTTTGTCCCACAGACGACATCCTAGCTGCGCTGGGGAGCGTGGCAGGGCGCAAACATCCATCGACTGCGCAGGCCAAGCAGCTGAAGCAGTGTCTGCCTTTGGTCTCGGTGGTGCTGCAGGTGCTCACCTCGCAGGTGAGCTTTCCGCGCCTTCGTCTGCGCGTCCGCAGCCAGAAAGACACTTAGGAAGGCATGTTTTCGGCACGATGAATCAATCATTCTAAGGGTCTCTAAAGAGCGATGGGGGGGGACGACTCCATGGCGCAGAAGCGGAGGGTTTGTGCAGTGATATCCCTTCATAGAAGCATGGCTGACTGAGTACGTATCCACACCGCATGCATTTGCTGATAACGGGTCTTATTGTCTATCCCTAAAATCCGAACGGAAGGGAAATTAGCTAGGCTAAAGCCGGCCTAGTTTTGTCAGTCAGAGCAAAGTTTCTCTGTTGGCTTTGCCTCTGAGTTCTGGTACATTCCGCAGTATCGAAGTAGAATGATTGCCAGTCGCCAAACAGTGTGAAATTGCATTTGCTGCTGACATATTCATTTCAGCACGACTGAGTATGAAGGGATCCTTTGCTACAGTGAGATGTTTGTCTCTGTGCTGTGCGAAAACTCTGTAACTCTGTACGCCGCGGTGATTTTCCATGGAGCCGGAACGCTAGTGCGGGTCCTGCTGCCTGTTTTAAACGCTCAAATGTGGACGTGATGTGTTTGCTTTGCCTGGGTTTATATGACTGCATTATGCTGACCGTAAAGAAGACAGACTGCTGTGTGTGGGAGGGTGGCCTGAAATGGCCAGACGGGTGGGAAAATTAGCCTGGGGGGTGGTGATAACTCGGTGCGTAACACGGTAATGATGTGGTAATGTTAATGATTCTCTCACCTATGAGGGACACGTATCATGCTTACAGTTCAGCAGTATAAATATCGCACTACTCAGTCAGCTAAATAATGGCTTCAAATCACACCTCAAGTGTTCGCCTTAAATGTCTGCATGTGAAAGCCGTGATTAGGGTGAGGCAAGGCTGGAGACATCAAGCAGTTTGCCGTGCATTTGCTAACTGATATTAACTGCTAGGCCTGGGGCTCAAGGTCAGGTCTGCTGTGTGTGTGTGTGTGTGTGTGTGTGTGTGTGTGTGTATGCGCATGCATTTGCGTGTGTGTCTATGTGTATGTGTGCATGCACGTGTGTATGCATGTTTGTGCGTGTGTGTGTGCATGCATTTGTGTGTGTGTGTGTGTGCATGCATGTATGTATATGTATGCTTTTGCATGTGTGTGTGTTTTTCTGACTATCTGTGTGCATGCACAGTGTGTGTGTGTGTGTGTGCGTGTGCATGCACGCATGTGTGTATATGTATGCTTTTTTGTGTGTGTGTGTGTGTATGTGTGTTTCTGACTATCTGTGTGTGTGTGTGTGTGTGTGTGTGTGTGTGTGTGTGTGATTGTGTGCGTATCCCGGCCTCCTCTGAGCATGACCTTGCCTGAGCTGCTGTGTATCAGACGGACCTTGTGGTGCCGGTAGCCAGTTGTCTGCTTCCTACATGTCCCTGGGCTTTGCAGGAACCACACTGATTTATTCACACAATTACCTTTTATAAATCAGAAAACTCAAATTATCTCCAACTTAAGCTACTGTGGGCAAAAAAACGAGATGAGATCACCATTCTTTGCTCTTTTAGAAGAATCCTCCATCTGTTGGTTAGAAACACAGGGAGTTCTGTCCCAGTATGGCTAAGTGGTGTTGTCGGTGGCAGGCCTGTAGCCAGAAATTCATTTCAGGGGTATCCGGCAGCCCTACCAATAGGCACCACTCTATAGGGCAAATTTTGAACTTGTAATTGTACTACTTTATTATTACGTGGTTGGTAGCAAACAGTTTGCCGATTTCCCTGCCCAAATACACCTCATTCAGCTCACCAACTAATTACCAGGTTCAGCACGTGTGTTTGAGCAGGGAAATATGCAACTGTGCTGCAGACTGACCCTCCAGGGTCAGAATTGGGGAACCCTGGTTTATTGCATTGTTATGTGGCTGGTCTGTGGGGGCGTGGCCTCAGAACAGCATTCCATAACAATGAAACTACAAGCGTTTATTGAATCTACTAATATGAACAAATGAATATCATATTTATATAGTGCTTTTTAAGACACTGCTCCTTCACCCACATGGCTCCTGCGCTCCTAGACGTGACTCTGCTCCTTTGACCACACATCTCCCCTCTCCAGTCCAGCTGACTCCTTAGACACACACCGATGTCCAGTCAGTGCCACGGCTCAGCTGAGCCTTAAGCACACCGTTCTTGAGACAGTGTCTCCATTCTAAACAGCCTGCGGTATGTTGGGGGATGCTACGTTTTTTTTTTTTTTTTTCTTCCCAGGTTTGTTTCTTTGGCAGTTATAATGGTGGACATAATCATAGCAGCGCTGTGCTCCCAGATTACCATGCGGAGTCTCTGCTAGCGTGTGGAAAATGAGCACAGTCGAGATGTTCCGGGGAGAGCGGTCGCGAGCTGACTGACTCTAAGTGGGTCATACTAACCCTTCTCTGTCTTATCTCTGCAGATATTCAGACCTCAGGTGGTGACAGAAGATTTTCTCTGCAAATTTGGGGCACTGCTTGTAAGTTGGACTAGTTAAAATATTACAGCGGTTTCGGTTTTGCCCGAAGCTATCGGCAGACGGGTGTTGGGAATAGACGATACTCCCTCTGCGGGTGACTGGACTCTTCCTGTGTTGCTGTCTTGCTCTGTTTCATTTTTAGAATTGCATTAAATCTGTGGAGTCCTGTGAGACCAGCCTGGACAATGCGATAGGTTAGTACTTTATGAATCAGAAGAGGGTGTGTTTACCGTAATGCTGCCCCCGTTTTCCTGCAGCTTGAAGAACATGTCAACATGAGTTTTTGCTCTCTTAGTGTCTTGACAAGCCTTTGATATGAAATTCTCCACTGAACTTTTGAGCTTCAATGCACATGTTAAGGCTATCGGTCTAGTGAGCACAGATTGAATTGTTTGTGATCGATTACTGACCCATAGCCCTTTGAATTGCTTGTCGTGATTTTAACCGTTAAATTTGACTGAGGATTTTGGAGACCAGCTTCATTCGCTGGACGGTTTCTCATTTCCAGGACAGATGGCCTCAGAGGAGCTTATTAGGAACACACTGTCAGCCGTGGAGGCCATTACCCAGCATGCCGTGCTGCTGACGCCCCATTACAGCACTGTAAGTGAGCCCCACGGAGGCCCGGTGCAGGACCAATATAGCTGCGGGTTCGAGCCCTGCAGGCCCTCCCCCCCCATCGTGAGCCGCTGCCAGGCCATCACCGTGGCTCTCCATTTGGCCTTGTGGGAGGGACCAGAGCAGCAGGGTGTCATCATAAACACCCCTGTTACCTTATGCCCTATTAAACTGTGCACAGTCAAAAAGTTGTTTTTTTATAATTTTTTAACTACTGTTATATATAAAACAACCTTCAAAGTTAACGATCTGATGCACACAATAAGATTATTACTGGTTATTAAGCAGGCTGCTTCTGCAGACGCGGTTTAGCTGCTACTTTGGTAGCCAGTCCAGAGGCCTTCAAGGTCGACGTGCTTAGCGGGAGGGAGACCCGTTCCTGTGCTGCAGGGGCACAGGCCTGGAGGGGGCGGCCTGCGGGGGAAATGTGTGTCCCGGCTGCTTGTTAACATGGCCACGCGGTGAGGCCACAAGCCGCCGCTCTTCCTCTCTGCCTGGTTCTGTTTTTACCTCCATCCACACCCCACAGCTCACACTTCTGCCCTCCATACCACCTCTGCAGGTGTTGCTAATGAGTAAAAATGCCCCCGAAAAAGGTGCTGTCAGTTTCACACTGCAGCCCTCGGTGCGGCGAAGAACCCATCTGGCTGATTGAAAGTGTCAGGAAGAGTGTGGCGTATTAGTCATGTGTGCATGGTATCGGCTGTGTGTGTGCATGGTATCGGCTGTGTGTGTGCATGGTATCGGCTGTGTGTGCAGTATGAAGTATGTGTGCATGGTATCGGCTGTGTGTGTGCATGGTATCGGCTGTGTGTGTGCATGGTATCGGCTGTGTGTGTGCATGGTATCGGCTGTGTGTGAAGTATGAAGTATGTGTGCATGGTATCGGCTGTGTGTGTGCATGGTATCGGCTGTGTGTGCATGGTATCGGCTGTGTGTGCATGGTATCGGCTGTGTGTGTGCATGGTATCGGCTGTGTGTGCAGTATGAAGTATGTGTGCATGGTATCGGCTGTGTGTGTGCATGGTATCGGCTGTGTGTGTGCATGGTATCGGCTGTGTGTGTGCATGGTATCGGCTGTGTGTGCAGTATGAAGTATGTGTGCATGGTATCGGCTGTGTGTGTGCATGGTATCGGCTGTGTGTGCATGGTATCGGCTGTGTGTGTGCATGGTATCGGCTGTGTGTGCATGGTATCGGCTGTGTGTGTGCATGGTATCGGCTGTGTGTGCATGGTATCGGCTGTGTGTGTGCATGGTATCGGCTGTGTGTGTGCATGGTATCGGCTGTGTGTGTGCATGGTATCGGCTGTGTGTGTATCTGTGCAGTATTAGGCATGTGTAAGGTGTCAGGTATGTATGAGTTGTCAGATGAGTGTGCAGTCCCACCTAGTAAAGACAAAGTGTGAGGTAACCGGCAAACAGAGCAGTGATGTGACTGCAGGCCAGGCGCTCTTTCTGGAGGTTTTTAAATTTACAGTAAAATCACTTTAAAACACAGAGTTCCCCACCTGGGAGCTGGGTGGTTCCACACTGGGCGCCTGGCCGTGACTGTTAGGTCTCCGTGTGAAGGCGTGAGCGCTCTGACCGCCGCTGGGGAGAAGGTGGCCGTGACTGTTAGGTCTCCGTGTGAAGGCGTGAGCGCTCTGACCGCCGCTGGGGAGAAGGTGGCCGTGAGCACCCCTCCGATGTACGCAGATGCCCGCCGGCAACTGCGCAGACAGAGCAGGCGCAGACTGCGGACACGATGCTAACGTGGAATATTTGTGATCGTTTTTATGGAAACATGGAACAAACAGTGAGTTCAGAGAAAGAGAGAGACTGAGAGAGAGAAGGAGAGAAATGATACCCAGGCTTTTAACTGTACAACGGGCTCTCTCTGATCAAAGGGCAGCGCCGGGCAGCCACTCAGACATGGGGGGGGGGCGTTATTACCGGCTAAATGAGCAGTTCTCATAAGAAGACTATATCCTGTCAGGGGGCACAGGGGGAGGGTGCAGGAAATGCAGGCATCACTAGGGTTACAGTGATACTGTGTTTCTCCCCAGGTGGTGGATTTCATCCTTCCCCCTCTAGCTTCTCTGGCATTCAGCAACAATGGTGAGGAAGCCACTGTGTGGGGGGGGGGAGGGGGGGGGTATCCACGGGCGTCGGGGTCGGGAGGCCGTGAGTCCGGGCCGCGTGTGAGTCACCTCTGCCTCGCTCGCAGTGGAGTGGAGGATCATCAGCCTGAGGGTGCTGTCGGAGGTCACGCTGACCCTGCTGGGCCGGGAGGAAGAGGAGGAAGAGGAGGACAGGGCCCCAGCACCAAGCAGCAGCCTGCTGGCCCTCATCACCAACACCCTCCTGCCACAGTGAGACTGCCAGCTAACGCTCAGCACTAGGGATGCCACCCAGTCCTGTACAATTCCTGGAAACCCACTCATTGGCCAACAGTATTACACAACACCATTCCAAAGGGCAGTTTAGGTCTGTTTGAGAAGGAAATTATAATCCCACATGGCAGTGTAATCTCCAGCATTTTTAAAACATTGATAGTTGCTTATTTGCTCAGTAATGTAATAACATTTTCTATTAGTTATGATCCCACACCTTCACTTTTTATGTAAAAGAGCCTCTACAGGACAGATGACCATAATCCAACGTGTTCCTGGAAAATCCTGGACGGGTGGCAGCCCAACTCCACCCCGCCCCACCCTCACTGTCCCTGTCTCCGCCTCTCATTTCAAATTTTTCTTTATTATTAAAAAATAAAGCATGCTGTAAGTGGCATGACCCCTAACAATCACCATTAGCTGCTAATTTCCGTCACTGTGCTTGAAAGGAGCCAAATGACAAGGGCCTGCTTTGCAGACACTTGTTGCCATGCCGATAACGCCACCTTTGTTTAGGGAGGGACTGGAGCACCCTGGCGCAAGTCGCCCCGCGGAGCATGCGGAAACGGCTCCTCCACAGCTCCTCCGCTCCCCTACACCTACTCTGCTCCCCTACACCTCCTCCGCTCCTCCACAGCTCCTCCGCTCCCCCACAGCTCCTCCGCTCCCCCACAGCTCCTCCGCTCCCCCACAGCTCCTCTGCTCCCCCACAGCTCCTCCGCTCCCCCACAGCTCCTCCGCTTCCGCTTCCTCACCCTCGCAGAATACTGTTTTCCCATTTCCCCTGCCGTCCAGTAAGGAGGAGCTGAGATGTCGGCCCTGTTTGCCGTCTTCACCTCGCTTCCTCACACCATGTCGGTTTCTCCCTCCACTGCAGGTTTGGGTCCTTGCTCCTGGATTCGGACCCGCTGCCTGTCTACGCCCTGAAACTGATGGTGTCACTGACAGAGCACAGCTCACTTGTCAACAGGTAAAGGCACCAGCTCCTCCTGGACCCCCTGCTGAAATGAAACAATGGTCTATATCAGTGGTTCTGGTTTTTGCACTGCAACCCAATTTTTACCACGCCAGCTCAGTCGTGACCCTATATGAAGTATAGGTTTAAATTAACGCTATGATTAAGCACGCAGTGCACTCTGCAATTTACAGCAGTCGATGCCTGTCGCACAAATCTAAAAATTGGACGTGCCAGTGACTTCTAAACATCTGTGGTTGGGCTTCTTGGATTGCTAGTGTTTTCACTTGTTTTGCACTGAGCATGACCAAGTCCCGTTTATATAGGTTAATTGTAGGTTTGAGGCTGGGAAATCTGATCGTGGATCAGCATCGGAGCTTGCTGGTTTTAAAATGCTTACATTTCCAATTCTGCCTTCCTCTTCTCCCTGTGCTGTTTAGAGCCTGGGGCCCCCTGTGGTAAATGCAGGGACCTTGGGATCCTCAAACCCACAGTTTGGGCTAACCAGTATACAGTATACTCTGGCCCTTTTTAAAACAGCTAGCACTGCCTTATTTACCGGAAGACATCTAAATATGATTGCAGGCTGTCTGCACAGATGTCTGCCCTCCCCAACCCAGGTAACTGAAATGGCCCCAAAACTCACAGTTTGTGCTAACCAGCGTACCAAACCCCCGCACTGCTAACAACTAGCACTGCATAGTCAGTGGAGGATTTCATCAAGAAATGATCATGATGATAATAGCCTTCATAAAGGGGGGGGGGGGCAAGGATTGCAACCCCCCCCCCCCCACCACCATCAAGGTATCTGAAGGGGTCTTGCGCCCCAAAAACCACAGTTAGCCAAAACCAGTGTAGTATATAAGACAGCCCTGGGCCTTAATAACTAGCACTGCCATAGGTACAAGGACTGCATTCACAAGGTGGGGGACATCGTTCAGGGCCCTCCTGAGACCTGGGGCCCCTAATCCCAGGGCCAATGGGCCAAAGCTGTAACCCACTCATGTATACAGGTGAGAGTGAAGCTTAGTGTCAATGCGTAGGGTCAGCCATCAATCCGGCAGCCCTGGAGCATTCTTCAGGGGTTAAGGGCCCTGCTCAAGGGCCCAACAGAGATATGTTTATTCTGCCAAGTATAGGATGCGAACTGGCGACCACCTGATCAGTGTCCCTACCGTGTCCTCCTCGGAGGATTAGGAGGCCTGCTGGACAGTGCCGTGTGAAGGGCCATCTTCCCCGTGGTCAGTGTGCTGGGAAGTGGGAGTAGCCATTAGCCTGCCGGTGAAATCACAGAGCTTGTGTGCGCAGCCTCTTCAATGCAGTGCGCATGTATCCCGAACCCTGCACCGTGTGAGGTCACCACCCCCCAAAGGCATGTAGAGCTGAGTGTACCAATTCTGCTGCTTGCTCCCTGAATTATTCATCCTGAATGTATCCATTAGAAACGACGGCTGTTTAATGTTTGACTCTGGGGGATGGATTGAGTCTTTGGCTCTCCTTAAAAGCAACATGGTAGTAGTTCTGCAGCCGTGCATGGTTATGGTCATATCGGGGTCATGCTGTCTTATAAAGGACCATAGGAATCACCTTTGCTTTTGCACAAAGTCATTATTATTGTGGCTGGTCAGGGCTGGTCAGAGGGTTATTGAGGAGCGGGGGCTGGGCCGCTAAGATCTGCGGGGGCATCCCAGCGACCTTCTAGTCGTAGACTGAGGATCCGAGCCCCCTGATTCACACTTCCTTCATCATTATTATTATTTTAACAGACTCAGAAGCTATTCTGGAGGACGCCTTTATCCAGAGTGATGCTTAATGTGTCAGAATCTAATTTCACTAAGACTCTCTGAATGACTCAACAAGCTGATCTCCGATGGGAGTGAGTGTCGGCTTTGAGTCCCGCCGGCCGCTGACCCGACTTGGCCTCGCGCTGCATCCACCACTGCCGCTCCATCGCGCTTCTGTCTGCATTTACTGTCGCAATTTATTACCGAGCTGTAGGCGGCCTCCAGCTCCGGGCTGGCTGTATCCCCCCCCCCTCACCCCCACTCACCACCCCACCGAGGATCGACCGCAAATCACGCCGGCATCAGAGAAATGAGGTGTGGGGAAGCCTGTATCCTAGCAGCAGGGCGGCTCGACGCCTCCTTCCAGGGGGAGAGGGGGCAGGTCGATACCCCCAACCAGGGGTAGTACAGGCAGGTCGGTGCCGCCTCCTGTAGGGAGAGCAGGCCTGGAGAGCGGGCAGGTTGGCATCCCACTGGGGAAGAGGAGGCAGGTTGGCCCTCAGCCATGCAGATCCCTGTGCTCAGACATGGAGGCACTATAAAGCCTATCTGTCATCTTCTTAAATGGCTGCCATGCTCACATGCCTGTGTCATTGTGCTTCCGGAGGGGCCTGAACAGATCACCCCTGACCGCGAGCCATGTCGCCCCCACCCTCCCTGCACCTTGTGGACCTCAGACCGCCTAGTGAGCTGTCCTGGCCTGAGCCTGCTCCTCACACCAAGCTGCTAATGGGTCGTGTGAGCTGGTTGTACCTGTTTCCATTGCAGACTTAATCTACGCTTGTTGTTGAACAGTATCTATCAGGTCAAACAAATTGGAAATATGAAAGAATAAGTTCTGTTCTGTGATTCAGTACAAATAAAATCTCCAAATTGCAGCTCCCTGCTCGTGCTCCCCTCTCCTCTCTCCCCTCTCCCCTCTCCTCTCTCCCCATTCTTTTCTCCTCTCCCTTCTTTCCACTCTCCTCTCACCACTCCCTTTTCTCCTCTCCATTCTTCTCCCTTCTCCCCACTCCTCACTCCCTTCTCTCCTCTCCCTTCTTCTCCCCCACTACTCCCTGCTCCTCTCCCTTCTCCCCACTCCTCACTCCCTTTTCTCCTCTCCCTTCTTCTCCTCACTCCTCACTCCCTTTTCTCCTCTCCCTTCTTCTTCCCACTCCTAAATCCCTTTTCTCCTCTCCCTTCTTCTCCTCACTCCTCACTCCCTTTTCTTCTCTGCCTTCTCCCCTCTCCTCTCACCACTCCCTTTTCTCCTCTCCCTTCTCCTCCCCTCTCCCACCTCCTCACCCCCTTCTCCTCGCTCCTGCATCACACTCTGTCTGCAGCAGTACTGCTCCCCAGCATCATTGCTCTGAGAGCCTCTTCTCTGCTCCATCACTCTGAGCTCCTCTCATTACTTTGGCTTCAGAACAATCAGATTTGTTGTGTGCATTTTCTTTTGTAGTTCTGAAATTTATTTTTAGATTATGAAAATGGATAGATGGATGGTGTGTTTTTTTATTTGGAATATCTTCAGTTTGAGGGCTGGTAGGGAAAGTAATGAGGTGCAGCATTTGAAGTGGACTGCAGTACACACACATGGGGGGTGAATGAGTACCTGGCATGGCTCTGCCTCAGGGGACGAGCTACTGTGCCCCCTGACTGGGTCTGCCACAAGCCGCCACCATTGAACTCTCACATGGTACAGGATTGAAGTATACCGTCTGTGTCTGTGATTATAGGGTGGGAGTATGCAGTTCAGAGAGTGCATTTCCTGCGGACAACTGAACCCCGCTCTGGGGTCTCCTTCAATATGAACTTTAGTTTGTTTTTGTTGACCCCTAAATATAAATATATAAATATGGCAGAATAAAAGCAGTTATTTTTGTACTTTCCTTCAGCGGTGTTCAGATGTCCTATTGTGTCTGTTAGAACAGAGACTGTAATTGTTCCTGAAACAATAGATCTAGTCAATACAGGTGGAGAATGGCTATTTCCGCTAAAAGCATGATTCTGCATTACCCTGGGGTCTCGTCCTGAACTGCCCTTTTCATCAGAAAATGCATGCAGAGGGCATCTCCATTCGGCAGACAGCAGCAGACACGGCACATACATTTGCTTAATGGAGATTAAACGTGCGACTGGATGTTCACAGCTGACTCTCCTCCGCTCCTCCTCGAAACCCTCCCCTTCCTGCCACCCCCTTCCTCTGCAGGCTCATCGAGGAAAGCCCTCTCCCACCGCTCATCTTTCAAGTCATCTCGGTAAGTGGCCCGCGAGATCCCGGCCCTGAAACACAGCAAACACAGCAGCCCCCATCAAACACGGCCCCTGCACACCGCTCTCTGTTATTATGTGTCAGCACACGGCCGTCTTTCACAGGCTCTGATAAATCCTGTGACGTGTGATTTACTCGGACGGCCTTCATCGGCCCGGTCGTAACTTATGATGAAACCTTGCAGAACACTAAATCCTGGCGAGTCCAAAGATCCAAACAGCATTTGTTATTATTAAGTTATAAGTTATTATTTTGGTTTTTCCTGGCCTCACTGCATTGCTGCGCAGATGCAGCCAGGTGCGACCTGCTCCCTTCGAGGACGTGTTGGCACCTAAGAAGGGAAGAGCTTCTCTGACCTCGGGCCCGTTCGTTCAGCACAATGTCTGCCCGTGTCACGAAGGCAACTCTTTCACTAAAAAGCCGTTACTAGCGTCAGCCTCACTACTAGATGTTTGTAAAGTGCGACAAACCTAAAGCCGTCATTTGTGGTGCTTGGAAGGAACCAACTCTTTATGTCACTGCCTTAAATGCTTAGTTGTCACTTTCAGGTGAGTGACTCTGTGGCGAAAATTGGGCGGTTCAGGTTCGGGGAACCACAGCTGAGCTTGCTGGGTCACCCTCAGGTTACTGATCATCTCAGTGTGAGCGTCTCTAATATAAACGTATAAATAATGGGTCCCCATCAGCTGAGCTTGCTGGTGTGCCGTGGCCGACCCATTCCGTGGACCCCCGTAACTGACTTCCTCCACGAGTAACGCCCTGTGAAGACCTTGGCTGCTTAATTATGCATAGAGCCATTGAAGATTCCATTAAGCAGTCCTGATAAAACGATGGCAGTATCCGGCACGATGGTCACCTTCCTCATTATCACGCTCCCCCAGCTCTCACCCATAGCCAATTTACAGCACGTAATTAGGGTCACCAGAAACAAACATTATTACCCGACCTTACAAATGCACGTGTAAAGCTGTGACTGTCGATTTCGGGAACCAGTTACCACTCCTTAACTCGGATAAAACCCACGGTGCGCTGGAATGACCTCCCAGCTCAGCCCCTAAATTCAGGCATGAATTATGGATAAGGGTGTTGGGGACATGAATGGACCTGCCGTAATTACTGGGAGCCAAGCTGCGTGACACACGTTATTCTGCAGGGCGCTCGACTGACAGGAGCTGAAGGAGCTCCGCAGCGGGAGATATGGAAATGGGAAATGGGGAAATGGGCAGCGTGACCCCATAATGCAGCTGATAAGAGGCGCTACAGACTGGCGTGATGACCTCATCCGGGCTGCTGTTTGTAATGCGCGCCTCATTAAACTGCCTGTATGTAATAACAATAAGTTACATTTATATAGCGCCTTTCACAATCCCAAGGTCGCTTTACAGGAAGGAAAAAATAAATATATCACTTGGATACACACGTGTCATGCATCTACTGTTTGCGGGGTGGGAGTCTTATTGAAGCAGCATTGTGTTAATGTTATACATCCTGTTTCCCGCTCTATAAACCACATCCTTTCATAACATTGTGTGCAGAACCAGTTAAATCCTAGTCCACACTTGTGCTGTAAATTGATGTAATTCTGAGTAATCTGTACCCTCCCTGTCACTGAACACTGCACATGCTGTTTACAGTGTTTCCTGTTGCATCCACCAGTATGCACCATTTATAGTGTTTCCCACTACACGTGCTGTTTACAGTGTTTCCTGCTGAGTGTTTCCCGCTGCACAACCTTTTTTTATAGTGTTTCCCATTGCACAAGCTGTTTGCAGTATTTCCTATTGCACATGTTGTTTACAGTGTTTCCTATCTACCACACATGCTGTTTACAGTGTTTCCTATCTACCACACATGCTGTTTACAGTGTTTCCCACTGCATATTCTGTTTACAGTGCTTCCCGTTGCACATGCTGTTTACGGTGTTTCCCACTGCATATTCTGTTTACAGTGCTTCCCGTTGCACATGCTGTTTATGGTGTTTCCTGCTGCACGTGCTGTTTACGGTGTTTCCCGCTGCACGTGCTGTTTACGGTGTTTCCCGCTTCACGTGCTGTTTACGGTGTTTCTCGTTGCACGTGCTGTTTACGGTGTTTCCCGCTGCACGTGCTGTTTACGGTGTTTCTCGTTGCACGTGCTGTTTACGGTGTTTCCCGCTGCACGTGCTGTTTACGGTGTTTCTCGTTGCACGTGCTGTTTACAGTCTTTCCCGCTGCACGTGCTGTTTGGAGTGTTTCCCACTGCACATGCTGTTTACAGTGTTTCCCACTGCATATTCTGTTTACAGTGCTTCCCGTTGCACATGCTGTTTACGGTGTTTCCCACTGCATATTCTGTTTACAGTGCTTCCCGTTGCACATGCTGTTTATGGTGTTTCCTGCTGCACATGCTGTTTATGGTGTTTCCCGCTGCACGTGCTGTTTACGATGTTTCCCGCTGCACGTGCTGTTTACGATGTTTCCCGCTGCACGTGCTGTTTACGGTATTTCCCACTGCACAAGCTGTTTACAGTGTTTCCCGCTGCACAAGCTGTTTACAGTGTTCCCCTCTGCTGGTTCCCATCTTGGCATATGGCTTTTCCCTCCTGTCCCTCTGGTCCCACAGCCGCCTTCCCCGTCTCTCTCTAAAAGTGTTAGAGCTCGTCTTGGAGGAGCTTTTTGGCCTGTAATTAAGCCCACCATTGATTTTCTCTCCTCCCTCCCTCTTCGTCCTCTTGCTCCTCACTCAGCAGCCCTCAGGTTTGCCCCCCCCCCCTCCCATTATCCTGGCAGCTCATTATGTTGCTTATCACCCACCCCAGACCCCCCCTCCACCACCCGCACCATCTGGCTGATTAAAACCTCCCAGTAGCTGCATTTCCAGGACCCACCACAGTCCATCCTTCTCCGAGTTTTCCTGTACTCCCTTCCTGGGGCTCCCACTCGTGTCAGAGGGCCGCCCCCCTTCTCTTTGATCTTCATTGGTCCCCAGCGTTTCTGTGACATCATCTGTCATGCCTGTCGCTGGCTGCATGTTCGTCGTGCTTCAGAGGATATTCTGTCCCATGATTCACACCATGACCCCAAGTCATAATTTGATGTTTTTAATGTGCAAATGTGTTTTACAGACATTGGATCAGGCTGAATTGTAGAGTTTATTTGTACCGCTGCAGTGTGCCATAGTAAAGCCATATTTTACAAATCTCAGCAGCTGTGGCCCCACCCCTTGTCTTCAATTTCCTCCTGAAAGCCCTCGTGTTGGTGCTGTCTTCCTGTGGGCATAGAGCAGATCTGCAGTTCAGGGTTCCCCAACCTGCTTCGTTAAGTAGCTTTCTTTGGGTCGTTTGCTTTTGTTGACCGACATAGCAGTACAAGCAGCAAGAGATTGGTCTCAAGTCATGGCTGTACTTTAATCAGGGGGTCAGTCAGGCTGTATTAATTAAGAGAGTCATCACCGTACACAGGGTGATTGCACTAGTTCTTAAGAGCCCTCTGTTTCGTATCCAAGGCAACACTGACCTGAGACAGCAAGCATCCACCCCATCAGTGGGTGGTCCTGCTCTTAACCTACAGCTTGCTGAATTCACGCTTTATTTTGTTTTCTTTTGTTTTGTTTTTTTTTTTATTCCAAAGTAGGGCTCGGCGATATATCAATGATATATATCAATAAAATATTGTATTGTATCATATCGTCATCAATTCGAATATGAGTATTGTGAAATAGCCTAAACACTTGTTTTCTTGCATAATTTCTACACAAATTCTATCAAAGTATGAGTTTGTTGTTGCTGTAATTTTTCATTATACCTATCGCTTGCTCCATAACTATTAGTAAAACAATTTGGTCATCATACTCAGAAAAACCTGAAAACCACCTGTTGAATTTTACATGAATTATAGAATAGTGTCATAAATATCGATATGTGATAATTTCTGAAAATATTGTGGTATAATTTTAGAGCATATCACCCAGCTCTAGTGAAACTCATTCCCCAGGACGAACAGCGAGGCAGTCAGAGAAAAAGAAAACCTACCAATAAAACATATTGTCGACATTTTCTAGTGTTACGCCCTACAACAAAAAAGTTTATTTTTTGTATGATTTATTTTTTAAAATTAAATTGCAGTTTGCAGTTCAATTTGCTGCCTTTTTCATTTTGTGAATCTGTTTAAGGGGATTTCTAAGGGAATTTTAAGCAAAAATGGAACATTGAAGTAAAGAAATAATGAATTATCTTGTGATAATTATTGATAGTTTCATATGAAAAAAAATTATCATGATAAAAGTTTGTTGTATCGGCCAGCCCTAATCCAAAGCGACATACATTTTTGAGAAAGCAGGTCAGTCAATCCCTGGAGTAACTGAAGGAGGATTAAGGGCCTTGTCACAGGGCCCAGTAGGAACATCACTCCACCAACAACGGGAACCTTCTGATTTCAGGCAGTGTGTCCTAATGTGCTGAGCCACACCCCCTCTTTGCATTAGATTTTGAACCATATGAAGAAAGATCTAGAGGTCAGGGTCTCCAGGCTGCACATACCAGCACCTACCTGCAATAGGGAGCGGACCCAGCCATGCTGGAAACTCCCATTTTTTACGGGCCTGGTGTCTATGGGGGAATGTTAATAGAAAGTGGAGAACAGATGATGTCATGCCTTTAGCACGTGAGTGCAAAGTGACACTGTATTGTCTTTTCTAGAATGTTCCATTGTGGGTGCGATAAGGTAAGCGCCGTGTAGGGTAAATGCCAGGCACTGTGTAATCTGTTCCCCCTTGCAGTGGGGTAATTGGTTGCGCAGCTGGGGCACGGGGGGGCTGCTGCAGGGTATCGTGGGGACCTCTCACCGGCCCCCTCTGCTGTCTGTGCCCTGACAGGAGCACCAGGAGAGTCCTCTGGGTGCCACCATGCAGAGCACCATGGCTCTGCTCAGCAACCTGACAGGCCAGAAGGACAGCGCCTTGCAGAGGCTCCATGGTGAAGGTACGACGCCCCCCTGACTCTGCACTGCCCTTCCTACATGCCACTGGATGTTAAACCGTCCCCCAGCGATCTGCAGCTTTGCTCAAATGACGTTTCCCTAAAGTCGTCAAAAAGTGAAATTGTCCCATGGAGAGACACATCATCTTTACATTATTTAGATTGTATTTTTATTTATTGAGCAGACGCCTTTAATCCAAGAGACATACATTTTTTTTTTTGAGACATCACTCAAATCAGTGCCGACACTGGGATTTGAGCCAGCGACCCTCTGATGACAGGCACAGCAGCCTAACTTGCTGAGCCTCACCCTCCCACCATATCCCATATTCCTCACACAGTGGCTCACGCACCATTATCTCCACATTTACTCTGGTTTAGTCCAGGCATCACTGCTCCAGCAGCTACGGGGGAAACGTGGGGGGGGGGGGAATATTCTAGAATGGCTTGGGGCTGTGGGGATATGGAGGAGCCCTCCCCTGTGCCGGTGTATCCCAGCTGCCCCTATCACATCATCCTCTCTCTCGCCCACAGACAGGCGCGCTCGTCATAAACAGCCCGTCTGATGCAATGTTCAGAACCGGGAAGGTGCTTTATCCTGCAGACGCTGCTGCCTGAGCAGGGGCCCAGCTGCCGGCGCCCTTAGCCTAGCCGCTGAATAATTAATAACACCAAGACCTGCTCGTCATGAACATCATGCAGAGGTTGCGCGGACCTAGTGATGCAATTGAATAAATTCAGTATATGTGTTAAGAGGGTCACATGCAAATAGCAGACTGCGACGGGTCGGCACCCCATCCTGGGTTGATCCCTGCCTTGAGCCCGTAGCCTCCAGGATAGGCTCCGGACCCCCCGCGACCCTGAAGAGCATAAACGATTACAGAAGATGGATGGATGGTAGGCGAGCAGCAGACTGAGATATTATTTACAGACGTGGAGAGTCGTGTTACCACTGGAGAGGTAGAAGGTGGAGGTAATTGCCCCCAGATAGTTGCACTGCTGTCCTCGCAGAGTAAACAAGCAGTAGGGCCATCTCTCTGCAGACCCCAAAGAAACGTATGAAGGAGCCAAAAATATCAAAGACGTCTCGGCTTCTGGACTGTAATTATTGAGGAGCCCTCGATGGCTTACACACAACCACACCATGAAGGCTTTGCTCTCGGCTGTCAGAGCCGGGAGATATCAGTCCATTTCAGGAAGCCCGGCGAGAGGCTACCTCTCTCCTGTTCAGGTCGACCGGCTCCTACCAAAGGAGGGTATTTTTGGAAGACTCAGCATCATTATGAAGGAATTAAGCTCGGTTTCCTGGAAACCGATGACCCAGCTCTAAATATAACCCTGACAATTAACACTATCTCAGTGGCGGTTTGCACCAAAACAAGGGGTGAAGACTGTCCCTCTAATTGGCTCTTTTCTCTGTGACTCGGAGCCAATAGAAAAGAACGGCATTCAAAAAAGGGAATGTGTGAGATTATGTTTACGACAGACGAGATCTCCGCAGAGCCAGAAGGCCAGGAGTAACCGCCAGTTTACTATATCTGTTTGTTTGTCATGTTAACATGCTATCAGGGAGGATTTGCACCTGACTGCAAATGATAGGAGGGGGTGTAGAGATATTTAGGGCAAGATCTTCATAACAAAGATGGAACTGTGACATATTAATTACTGTTAAGAAGTTTAAAATGAATTATTAAAATGAAACTGATAAGAATCTATTTTGAGTTTCTGGTCACAAGAATACTGTGCATTTTTTTTGGAAGACTATAATAAGGAATATGTGTGTATCCCACATCTGGATAAATCATGTGGTTTTCACAGCATATGACTGTTTGTAAGAGTAGATGGAGATGGCATTTGTCGGTTGCAGGCTGCCGTCTCGCTGAATATAGCAGTAAAAATCCCTGCCCTGATGAGAGATGGCAGGTTACGGTTGGAACACGCGTGTGAAAGATCATGCATCAGCGGCTCCTATTTCAGCACTGTTTGCTAATGACTTTATTTCTTAGGTTTGAGGAATGAGTCCCCTGTTTATGCACCCATTATTATCAGGACGCAGTAAAATCCTGAAATGTGACGTAATGACTGCTCTGGGTGTGTCTCCTTTTGCAGGTCGTATCTGATGTTCCTCACGGAGCAGGGCGGAGCTCGGGTGTGGATTAGCGTTAGCATTAGCGTTAGCCTCAGACCTGCTCACAGATGTCTAACGTGTGTCATTTTTTCCCCCATCAGCTCTGGTGGACATCATCTGCAGCGTCCTGTTCAAGGCAGCAGCCCTATACAGCGAGGGGGAGGACCAGGCTCTCGTGAAGAGGGCCCACAGCCTCCTGCTGCCGGCACTGGACGTCTTGCACAATGTTCTGAGGAGCACGTCCGCCGTGGTCAGGCAGGCCCTCCAGGTACAGCTTCACCGCATGCTCTCCAGACGGGACAGGGCTACTTCTGTTTTGCACTCATGACCAAGAAAACCTTAGAGATGCCACATTACTTCACTAGTAGAGTATGGGAGTGTTTGATGAAAGTCGATGTCTTATTTCATACAGTGGCTGTTGTTTACACTCATTAATTCACTCCTTAGCAACAACTGACGTCAATCCTGTGATCAGCATACAATCTCCTGAATGCTAATTTCTCTTTTCTGGTCTTCTCCGAGTTGTTTTGATGTTTTTTTATTATCTTTTTTTTTTATGGTGGCAGGGAGATGGAGCTTTTCAGCATTTTTGTGCATTACCAAGGCTCTTGCACCCGGCTGACCTTGGACCCCAGAGCCTTTTACCCCCCCAAGTCCAACCACAGGGGTTTAAGTTTCTTTCCTCCACTATGAGGCGTTTTACGTGTTTATTTAAGTGTAACCAAAGCTCATCGACAGCTATATTGGAAAGGGCGCTATTTATAAAAACAAACCTAATTATGAAAGCAGAAAATTTAAGGAAAACGTTTGTGACCTTTTAAAGGTTTAATTCCATTTGAGAATCGGAGCCACACGCCGTCTCTTTCCTTAATACTGTGTTTAAAAGTTTTGAATAGGTGGCATACTGTTGTGAGGTACCCAGTCCTCTGCTCCTGACTAAGTGTATCTTTATCCAGCTGCAGTGTGTGCATAATAATAATGTGCGTAATAATAAGCTAGCGAGGAAGGACCACAGGACACGGATAAATGAGGTTGAACTGGATGTCAGAACTCCTCCGCCATTAGGGACGCCATTCGTAAGCATCAGACGTCGTGTTCAAGTCTGAATGTCGTGCCATGCAGACCCTTGTCTGTTGTGTACAAAATTTCGCTGACAGTAAGACACCCACACAGGGTTACGACTGTTTTACAAGAGCTTTAACCCCTCCCAACCTAAAATAAATGTGCCCTAATTACTTTAAATGGTGTTTTCTTTGATTTCCATTAAAATTAGATCCCCCTATAAAGACTTAGCCCCTTAGCCCATTTTATAAACCTCTAGCGACACTCCTGTTACCCAGACGATCTAGGGAATCGGCAATAGCGAGTTTCTCGAGGTTTACAGTGTATAGTCATATCCAGGCCTGACTCCAGAGCCGCTTGTGTCAGTCAGGGAGTGTCACGTGTCTGCACTGAATGAAAGCTGTAACCTTGAGCGGGAAGCATCCGTTAAGCCCGCTGACGGAGCCTGGCAGCCTCTGAGCATGGCGGGCAGCCAGTAATCTGCTCTCAAAGCAGCATGACTTTATGATGCGTGAATTAGATTGTCATGCTCAAGTGAGTATATAGTGTCAGGCGTCCCCCGGACGAAATTGCTTTCTTTTTTATAGTAGGTGGAGGAATACGGGAGGACTAAGATGAATTGTATGGCTTTATTAATGTGTCACATGAAAGTGATATGTGTATGTCGTACCTCTGTGATTAGTACGTGCCGGCTTCCTGGCTGAGTGCTCAATGAAAACGGCGTGTCTTTATTCTCATTTACATGAATTCATCTGTGTGGCAAATGCAGCGCGAAATACAGATGCCGGAAAATCACACCCGGCTTTGTGGTCCAGCATGAGACTCCCTGACTGGGGCTGACTACACCACTAAACATCAGCCCCGTCTCTGTCTCCGTCCTCGTCTCTGTCTGTACCTTTCCCCGTCCCCATCTCTGTCTGGGACTCCGTCTGTATCCCCATCTCTGTCCTCGTCCCTGTCTCTGTCTATGTCCCCATCTCTGTCCTCGTCCCTGTCTATGTCCCCATCTCTGTCCTCATCCCTGTCTGTCTCTGTCTTCGTCCCTGTCTCTGTCTATGTCCCCATCTCTGTCCTCGTCCCTGTCTGTCTCTGTCCTCGTCCCTGTCTGTCTCTGTCCTCGTCCCTGTCTCTGTCTCTGTCCCCATCTTCGTCCTCATCTTTGTCTCTGTCTATGTCCCCATCTCTGTCCTCATCCCTGTCTCTTTCTATGCCCCCATCTCTGTCATTCGTCCCTGTCTGTCTCTGTCTTCGTCCCTGTCTCTGTCTATGTCCCCATCTCTGTCCTCGTCCCTGTCTGTCTCTGTCCTCGTCCCTGTCTCTGTCTCTGTCCCCATCTTCGTCCTCATCTTTGTCTCTGTCTATGTCCCCATCTCTGTCCTCATCCCTGTCTCTTTCTATGCCCCCATCTCTGTCATTCGTCCCTGTCTGTCTCTGTCTTCGTCCCTGTCTCTGTCTATGTCCCCATCCCTGTCTGTCTCTGTCCTCGTCCCTGTCTCTGTCTCTGTCCCCATCTTCGTCCTCATCTTTGTCTCTGTCTATGTCCCCATCTCTGTCCTCATCCCTGTCTCTTTCTATGTCCCCATCTCTGTCCTTCGTCCCTGTCTGTCTCTGTCCTCGTCCCTGTCTCTGTCTCTGTCCCCATCTTCGTCCTCGTCTTTGTCTCTGTCTATATCCCCTTCTCTGCTTTCATCCCTGTCTCCCCCTCTTCCTTCCAAGGCCCAGAGGTTGGAGTCCCGAGGGGAAGTCCAGACCGCGGAGGACCTGCTGCTCCTGAACAAGCCTCTGGCCGAGCTCAGCAGCCTTCTCATCCAGCTGGTGAGACGCGCCGGTCACCGTCACCTTAGGGCCCCTCCCACCCAGCTTGGCAGGTCATGGTGTTTGGGGGGCAGACTGCCCCCAGTTATTAAGCAGCCTTCTGTTTAGTGGCAGCAGGAAGGGGAGACAAGGTGCAGACGTTTAGAACGATAACTCGCACAGGTCCTAGCAAAGGTCTGTTCAGGCGTAGTGCTGTTTACAGGAAGCGCTTCATGTCTGGGTCTGAATTTCTGCCGCATCAGTGTCAATCATATCAGGTTATGTTCCATAATGTCTTCTGACTTTGGGAAGGTTTTAAAACTCCAGCTGGATGGGGACTCATTCGCTTGTGTTGCAGGAGTTGCGCTGGCATTCTCCTTTTGATATAAGTGTGGGGGTCTCTGGGTGTCCTCTCGCAGCTCCCCGGCAGAGATCTGGAGGTTTATGAGGAGGCCATCCAGTGTCTGTCCCTCCTGGTGCAGCTGTACGGAGGCGAGGGCCTGGCCTGCCTGTGCCCAGAGGACCTGCAGAGCTTGGCCTGTGTTCTGGAGGTCCAGTCGGACCCCAGACAGCAAAGATTACTCCTGAGGGTGATCAAGCGGCTGGTGAGTATGGGAGGGTCCCCTGAGAGTGCATTCCTGCTTCAGAAATACACATGAATGGCAATCAATCCTTAGCCAGATGTAGCCACCTAAAGAAGCAGATACATCCTCCTGAGACCCCAGGGAAAAAGTGTCCGTCAATTTTAGGTTATTTGTCTTTGGAGGAAATAAGACATCTTACAATTTAGATTTTTTCAAATTTATTTTTATTTTTAATTTCACAGCATGTCCTCTTTAGTGTACAGCAGCAATAAATATGTTTCCTTACATCAGTGAAAAGATAAATGCAAAAACTAAAAAAATAAATGAATGGGTGGGGTCTCAGGAGGATATTACCAATGGTGGCACCTCAAGGCACATGCTTGCCACTCTTTACATTTACCAGCCATCACCCCCAACTATACCACCATTGCAAATAGCAGGGAGGACTCAGGTCATGTGACCATGTCTGTGATTAGACAGTTGAAATGTAACAGCTTTCTGTCTCGCATATCGAGGAAGTGGAAGTCCATGTTTATAACATTGTGTATTAGATATGCATTATGTACTAATTAACATATGGAATATGCAGAAACGTATCTGTCACATCACTGTAGTCTAAGAAGTGTGTCCATGGCGAATCGTTTTTTGTGAGTTGAGGGAGTAGCGATAATGAAACGTCGTTGTTTGTTTTGCTGGTGGTGATTGTGTTTGGTGGGCTGAGTGGTCAGAGTGCGGCGTCTGGGTTCAGCTCTCAGCCGGTGCACTTTGAAGTTTGATAAGCCCCCAGCACACGACCGCCTATGTGCTGGTCATGTGACACGTCTGAGAAAGGCCACACCAAGCCCCCAACAAGCGCAGCCTGACACACTGCCTTCCCCGATAAATGCTGATTTTCAGACTCACATTCCAGAGCATGAGCATTTTCACCCAAGTATTCTTTTCACACTCAACTCTAAACACAACTCACATAGGTACTATGAAATGTAAGACGATAAACACAGAACCAGCACGTAAAATATGCTCTTATATCTGGCTGTCTCTAGACTCCTGTTCAAAGAGGTAGAAGAGCTTAATGATGTCATTCATTCATTCATCCATCTTCCAATCGCTTTTTTACCTTCGAGTCATGCTACTTTTTTCATTCATCTATCCATCCATTGTTTATCCTCATCAGTGTTGCAGGTATTGTTCCTAAAATATTGTAATAATCAGCATTGTGCCTGTTGGCCATTTCCATTTTCTATTCCCACTTGTCCTATGCAGGGAATAACCCAGGATGGGACCCCAGCCCGTCATAGGGCACTGCACCTCTGCTATTGGCTGTAATCCAGTTACACTGCCCTCTGTTGGTATTTTCATTGGCTGATGTCAGGTGTGCATGTATTGGGACGCACATTTGCTTCAATGGGCTGTTTTAATTGCTGTTTTCATCCACCTGGTTGGAATATTTCATTGTTAAATAATGATTTTAAGAACATTTATACTCAGGTTTGAGCACCAACTGCAGCAATCTTCTTCAATTTTTCCATGACAAGCTTATAATATGTGTCTGATTCTTACACACACACACAGACTTGAAGACCTGGGTATGTGTGACTTTCTCTTGAGTGAAAATGAAGTGAATGGGAGTCTTGACCACTAGCTGGACCATTGATAGTGTATTTCTAAAGCTGTTCCAGTGGCTGTATTGTGCTGGATGATTTATTTTATAAATACAGTCAGCCCTTTATTGAGATATGGATATATCCGCGTGTTTGAAGCGTGGCACCTACCCTGGCTCCGCGTGTTTGAAGCGTGGCACCTACCCTGGCTCCGCGTGTTTGAAGCGTGACACCTACCCTGGGTTCATCTGTCATCGACGTCCAGCTTCTCACTGTCTGACAGCCTGCAGGCCACCTACCGATGTCTCATCCTTCTCTCTCTCTCCGTCATCGCACACACTTCCTATGAGGCTGCTTTGTGTCTGTAAAGATAAAAAAATCATGATTATAGTCTCCTGGTAAGTGAGCAGCTTGAGTGTTTGCACCCGTATTGTTTTGTACTCAAAAGCGAGCTTGTTTATTCCACTGCGTCCCTGCGATTGTCGGGGTTATGATCATCTCTCCCTTGCAATGACACAGGTGTGATTACGCACCTCTCTGCATGTGTTGGGGGTGGGCTGCAGAGTGTCGGCGGGGGGGTGTTTTTCTGGGGCAGTCGCCGGTGGTGACGGGTCACGACAGCGAATTAGACGTGACGTGCTAGGGAGGGTGTACCTCCGTCAGACAGACAGAGAGAGAGGGGTGGGGTTCAGGGTGGTGTGTCTGCTGACACCCCCATACTTATTTTTACACCTCGACGGCACACAGCCCCCACCCAGCCTCTTTCAGGCAGACCCTTAGCCTTGTCTGGAACATTAGCAGCGTCAGTGAGTGCAGCTGTCTGTTAGCATCACTATCAGCAGGTTAACAGCCCAGGAATCGGTCAGCATCACTGTCACCCGGTTAACAGCTCAGATATCCATGAGCATCACTATCAGCAGGTTAACAGTGTGGGTGTCTGTTAGGATCACTATCCCTGCTCTCCTCCTCCACCCTCCCAGCTCCCTCCTGCTCTCCTCCTCCACCCTCCCAGCTCCCTCCTGCTCTCCTCCTCCACCCTCCCAGCCCCCTCCTGCTCTCCTCCTCCACCCTCCCAGCTCCCTCCTGCTCTCCTCCTCCACCCTCCCAGCTCCCTCCTGCTCTCCTCCTCCACCCTCCCAGCTCCCTCCTGATCTCCTCCTCCACCCTCCCAGCTCCCTCCTGCTCTCCTCCTCCACCCTCCCAGCCCCCTCCTGCTCTCCCTCTCCACCTCCCAGCTCCCTCCTGTCCCCCCCAGCAGCTGCATGGCTCTCCCCTTTATCTCCCAAAACAGCATCAACAGGCAGCTTCTGCCTCTGGCCCCGTCAGTAATTAAGGGTCAGTGCTCATGGAGCGGTTGCTTTTTCACTCACCCGCCAGACTGTCTAGTTCAAGCTGCCCCCTCTGTGCAGCAGTCAGCGTTAATCAGTAATGCAGTTAATCAGCCTTGTTTTTATATTGACTGTGGATCTGGGCTTTAGTATTGGAAGAGCACTTCTTCCATCAGGATTGTGTGGGTTCTGAAGCAGTCAATTCTGTTCTAGTTATCATGCAGGAAGGAAAGTGTGTGTGTTAGAGATCTGTGTGTGTGGTCCAGGTATACCTTACATTGTGGGGACCAGTTTTTTTTTTTTTTTTACCTTTATGGGCATTAGTTTCGTGGTCCCCATATGGAAAAACACTATATTATAAAAATCCATGACTGAAAAATGAAAAAACTAAAAATGCAAAAACTTGTATTTTGTTTGGTTACTTGTGGTTATGGCTGGGTAGGGGTTATGGTTGTCATAGTTAGGGTTAGAATTTTTCCTATAGAAATGAATAAGCGGTCGCCAAAAAGATATGATTACACAACTGTGTGTGTGTGTGTGTGTGTGTGTGTGTGTGTGAGAGAGAGAGAGAGAGAGAGAGAGAGCTTGCAATGTCATAAACGCTGTATGCGTACCTGTCGAAACACCATTACCCCAATGAGCCAGGTGTGGCTGTTATAAACATATTGATCGACCCCAGATTGATAAGTCCAAGGTGCTCATCCTGCTGCAGACCACAGCTCTGTACCTGGTAGTGTATGTTTTTTTTCCTATTCTCTCATCAGCACCTGTCACCAATGATCTGTCAAATAACGATACTTCTCCATATAGAACATGCCCAATGAGAGGTGATCTCATTATGCTGTGTAGTGCCACCGTAAACATCACAAAGGCACTTTCACCAAGGAGGTAACAGAAATTAGTGCCCTGTCGTTGTCCCCACCCCGAGACACAGCCAGCACTAACGCCGCTGTTGTTCTTAATTAGTTTTCCTTTCAGTGTCCGCTAACCGCCTCGCCCGCCTGGGGTCTGAATCAGCGCTAGGCCGCTTATCGTACAGGAGACAGCGCTGGGTGAGAAATTGGCCGACACCAGGGGGGTGCCCTCTGTGTGGCATCGTAATGAGACTCACTGCACTCGGACGGAAGGCTGAAACGGGACGGACAGCCTGGCAGCCGCATCGCATGGCAGCTGCTGCATGCAAGGATTTTCTGAAGAGTCTTGTTTCCACTGTGGTACAGGGCACAAGTGTTTTTGGGGGCTGTTTCCTGGAGTATCTCCTCTCTGCGGGACCCTTTCTACTCCCCTGTCATGTGCTGCAGGCTTTAGCTGTGATTTCTTCTCTAAACTCCATCTCGGTCTGGCAGTCGGCTGGATGGGCGGAGTCGGCTCTGCCGATCGGTGTTTGACGGGGTGGGGGACATAGACACGCCTCCATGTGTCAGGTGCCACATGTTATCGCGGACACAGATCTGCCTTAAGATCTGCATTCGCTTGCTCTCAGCCAGGCTGGAGATCCTGGGTAATCTGATTTTTTTTATTCTCTTACTTGAATTGCCGAACTTAGATGTGTATCTATTGTCTAATCTGAGGATGTTATGAGGGAATTTAGGAAACTTATCCATCCATCCGTTCATCCATCCAACTGTCCCTCCATCCATCCATCCATTTTCCATACCTGATTCTGAACTCTATGGTCGCAAGGGGCTTGGACCCAATGCGTGTAGGACACTCTCTCACACTCATGCACACTTTGACGTTCCCCATTTCCCCATATGCGTGTGTGAGTTTCCTCCCACAAAACCGTATTGTTATATAATATTGATGACATCATACGTCCTCATCGGCATGACCCTGAGACTTGTGTGCTGTGCTGCTGTTCACTTCGAAAGGATGCAAAGCTGAGCCAAATCAGATGCGTCAGTATTGCGTTCCAGCAGACAGAGGTAGAGTACATGCTGAGCGGCAGCCATCTGAGGTGGACAGAATAGCAGAACGGCGACGAGGGTCAAACGTCCATCCAGCCACAACAGTGAGGCTCGGAAACCCTGCTGGTCAGGATATCATTCATGAAACATGAGCATCACTCTCCTAATCAGCATGAATATCACTGATTAATGACACACATATAGATATTTTCCATCTATGTTTGTGTGGAAAACTGGGAAGAACATTTGAATGCATGAGATCCTGACAGAGTTTGTTTCCATGCTACTGGAGTCTGTCACGTGCAGCACGTTTGTTCCGAATTTGCCTTGCAAATCAAATGTATGCAGACAGATATCGGCAGCAGAAATAAGCTCCTTCATTTGCTGACTCACCCATATGTTCTGCTCCATGTTGAGATGCTGGGGAAATTAATTTGGATGGGAGTGTTTACTTGTTGAGCTCAGGAACTGTGACTCGATTCCAGCATGGTTGTGACATTATTCCAGGATAATTTCAGTTTGACTTTCAGAGTTTGTTTCATTTTGTCCTGGGGGGTTTCATGAGCCCATTTTCACTGGATACATGTGTAAAATAACTGAAATGGTACCTGTGTTTCAGTACTGGTGTTTAGTAATTAAAGTCCAGATTCCATCACAGCTGACGGAGATGCCCTGTG
This sequence comes from Paramormyrops kingsleyae, assembly GCF_048594095.1. NCBI lineage: Eukaryota > Metazoa > Chordata > Actinopteri > Osteoglossiformes > Mormyridae > Paramormyrops > Paramormyrops kingsleyae. The sequence continues at coordinate 28,630,593 of NC_132805.1, forward strand.
CCGGGTTGTGGATCGCGGCGATGCGGCTTGTTCTAAGCAGACCACAGTTTCGAGCACGGCATCAGTTTGGGGGGGGTGCCCATGTAGCAACACGGAGGGGGGTGGGGGCTGTTTATGATGCAGTGTATTCTGAGGCTCATCTTATGAAATGAGCTGTGGTGCTGATGTGGCCAGACTGCCAATTGCTGCCCCCGTCTGCACGCTCCACAGAAGATTAAAGCCCAAAACACCCCCCCAGCCTCACAGCTTTCAGAAACCCCTGTCTTCACTCTCTCTCCGCGGTCTGATGGACCATCTCCATCTTCAGCTGAACTTTCCCTGTAACCTTTCTGTATGAGTCATATCACCATTTCACACGGCTGCTGTGCACTGTTAATTACTCTTGCTTTGGTGACTGAAAAATACAGTGTAGAATTATAATTTAATTCAAACTAATGCCCTTAATTTTAGCAAGTAAACCTTTAAACCTTTTTTATATAAGACTTGGAATCCTGAGTGACAGCCGTTTCCTTAAGATTTATTTTAAACCCACCAGGAAATGCCTGGTTTTATGCTCTCTCTTTTTTTTCCACTGACCTTTTTTCAGGAAGGTCTCAGGACACATCAGCTGTTAAACCTCCTACAGGGCACTGCAGAGTGAGAGTTTGTAAGTTTGGAAGTATGAGGAAAGTAGCGGCTTATGCAGAGAGCAGGGAGTTTCACAGTGAAATATCATCCGGACCAATAGATTCGTGTCTAATAAGGTTAATATATGTTAAATCCAGAAATTTGGTTTTAGGGCTCTTTGTGTAGTTATTGGATCCCACAAGGGGAAAGATCATCCTGAGGTGAGGAGAGAGAAATAGAGGATCTTCCTGCTTTCATTTCACACAGAGCATCACAGATGGTGTCAGGCTTCTGATGCAACTTGTTTTTTCTGAAAACATTTGGATGTTCTCCTTTATAAATGGATTTCACAGCCTTCTCATCTACGCAGTATGATATATCGTTTCCGTAAGGTCTTTAAGTAATGCTTTAACTGGGAACCTGAAATGCACATCTCTCTGAGTGCCAAATTAGGTCCATTCTCAGGACCTCAGAGCCTCTGGGAGCCTGAAATGTCTCTTTGAGTGCCACAGGTTCATCCGCAGCATCCCGGAGCCTCTGGGAGCCTGAAATGTCTCTTTGAGTGCCAATCAGGTTTATCCTCAGGGCCTCAGGGAGCCTGAAATGTCTCTCTGAGTGCTGATCATCATCTGCCGTTTCTGCACGTTTCTGAGGTGTTAGCTGGTAATGAAACCAGCCTCAAAGAAACACCAGGCAAGATGTTGCAGGAATTAATGGGGGCAAAAGACACGGAGACGCCGGGAACATTTCTGGTGATATGAGAGAGTGACCTTGTGAGTAGGACACTCCATTTGTGGCTGGTTTGAAAAGAGTCTCAGTTGTAATCAGACTGATCAGTCTTTCAAACATGTTTTAAAGAATTTTAAACAGTTGTCATGTCGTCGTCATTATCATTGATATATGTAGTTAAAGGACGTTTTAACGATAAGTCCTGTGTTTTTGTTTATCATAGAGGAGGCAGGGTCACAAATTATATAACGGAGAAAAGCTATACACGTATACTTCATCACAATCACCGTTGATACCTGTCGTGTCTGTAAGGGATTGTGTTATCCACAGGACTGACACACTTAATCACGCGCGTCCTCGTTAGTCATCTTCATGGACCACAAGCCGCATGCTGGGTCTGCGGGCCGCACACGAGAGAATTATTCTCCGGGTGGGAGTTAATGGCGCGTGATGTCAGAAGGGCTCTCTTGTCATGATGATGCCTTTAAACAGCTTTAAACCGTTTAGCCTCGATGAATAATGTCATCAGGCACCAGCTGTTCCGTCTCACTGCGTCCACTGAGACCGACCGGCCGGCCGGAGTACCCTCTGCCTCACCCACTGTACATGGTCCAGGTCGCCACTGTCATCCTCTTTATGAAAGTTGGACATTCCTTATTTTGCGGGAATAATTAGATAAACAGCCGTCTGAGGTGCGTGACTCTGTTGCCTGGTAACGGCCAAGCAGCCCTGCGGCTGAGCGGGGGGGGGGGGGCGGCGATGTCATTGTAGCGACGTTAAAATCCATTAGCACATTTATAAACTTGGCCAAGTAATTACTTGCCAGACAGCTTGTCTTAAAATTGCATTAAGCGCAGGAAAATTGTCACATTTCACAGCTTCCCTGGAAAAAGTGATTTAATGTATCTCTGCTACTGCCCATCTGCGAGTTAATCAGGATTATTTTAAGGATATATTTGAAAGGATGCTACACTGAAATGTACACAATAAAATCCTTTTATTAGTCTGTTTTTTCCTGAGATTTTTGGTATTGTCTGATTTTCTTGACAGAAAGGTGCTACTTTTAACATGATTAATTATAAACGAATTTGTCTCATGTCACTTCACACTCTCAATGCATAAACTATATTTAATCCTTATTTTTGACAACATAATTACACCCAGCGTGTAGCAGTGTGCACTTTATCATAAGCTTATGCTTTACATAAACCTTGCAGTAGCTGTAGAAATGTAAAAGCTACAGGTAGTTGCAGATAATAAAATCAGATCAGCTGTCTGTTACAGAAGGACATCTTGAAAGTGCTACCGTTAAAAGGCGCGTGTCACCAAGGCCCAGATTGCGGGCATTCAGACGCAGGACAGCGGCATCTCAGCCTTGGGCTTTGTGCTTGTGTGAAGCGTGGCTGTGCTGTGGTATGAGCGAGACACAGTTTCCGCCGTCACGAGTTCAGCCTCGCGTCTGCAGCGTGGGCTTTATACAAAGGCGCAGATCAGAGAGGGCAACTTGAAAGCCTCGCAGCGTTTCTGGGAGAGACACAGACAGAGAGCGGGTGAGGACGTGTGGGTCACCCCCCCCCCGCAATACAGAGCTCCAGCGCTCTCCTGACATCCGCACGGAGCTTCTGTTCCTCGGTGTGGCGAGCCGGGCGCCACAGCCCGCTGACGTGGCGGGATATGCAGCTGGTCCAGCGTCACCAAGGCCTTGGGGACACCATGTCTGTTCACACGCTCCGCTGCTCCCCCATTAACTGTACCTGGCATCTCGCCCAATTTCTTCACACATCTTCTCTTGTCGGATGCTCTTATCCCTTTGATGGGGGGAGGGGTTTGAACATGTGGCGTGTGATTCCCCCGCAGATCACCTGCACGGACGGGTCCGGCCGCCGTCTGCTGGGAGGGAGCCGACTGCTGCAGGAACTGCAGAGACTAGCTCAGTCCACCAGGTGAGCTCCCCCAGGGGGGCGAAGTTCAGTCACCAGCCACCCCCCCCCCCCCCTTCCCAGCAGCTCTCCAGCCCTGCGGTGACTGACATCCCCACCCCCCACCCCACCGCATCAGGCCCCGACCTTCCTTTTGTTGCTGTGGTTCTTTGATCCGTGCCGGTTGCACGAGGCCAAGTCAGCCTTTTGTGATGAAAGATTCCTCCAGCTCTCACTCCCTATACACATATACTGGTGCATTGTTGAGCTGCCCATATCCCCCCCCCCCCCCCCCACATCTGTCTAAAGCAAGAAAGTGACCCCTTTGAATGTGCCTGCAGGGGCCTGTAAGAGAAGGCAGCTCTGGAAGACCTTCAAGTGCATTTGTGTCGCTGCCAACGCTGCTGTTAAATTCCTTTCCACAAGACTAAAGAAAGGCTTGCAAAGAGTATTTCTATTAAAAAATACTTCCAGCCACAGAGGAAATTAATTATTCTCACTGTTGGAGTAGGTGTGAACATCAAAGAATGGTATTTATTTAGTTTCCTTTAGTGACAAGTGTGCTTCAGGTTAGGAAATTTCCAATTCGATGTCTTTTTTTGTAATATTTACGTTTTCATGTTGTGACTCACTTATTTTACATTGAAATATCGAATGCTGAGTCATTGAAATAGTACCTTGTCTGCGACACCTATTTGTATCATAGAGGCGGCCCGTGTCACTGTGGTCTGAAACATCACGTTACACCTGTTACCCATTTGTACAGACTGGCTGCTTCCGTACAAACAGTAGCTGAGCCTTTAATACTGAGAAATGCTTCGTTATTCATATCTATGGATAAATCCCCCATTTTTAAACAATTCCTACTTGAGCCAGACGGACATGTTTAGTGATGGGACTGTTGTTCTTGCAGGTCTCTGGTGGACACCTCTGTGACTTCCTTGGCCACGGAGATACTGAAATCTTCAAGCAGCATGTGATTTCAGGGGCATCTGGTTTTTATCTGGCTATACATTTAATGCTCACATACTTATACTAAGTGGTTCTTGTGTCATAATTTGTCATTTGTTTATTTCATACAATTTCCCCCAGAGATCAAAAACCTGCAAATACTTCCTCTAAGATTCATACATGAAACAAGAAGATTAAATGGAAATGTTGATGTCGCTTTCAGCACATTAACTCAGAGGTCATTTGGAATACACACTCCTCACAGCCATGCTGTAAGTGGGCGCAGAGCAGATCATCTTTAGGTTTATGGTGTGTATTTTCAGCCCATGTTTCAGTGGCTGGAGTCATCAAAAGCCCCACATAGGATCCACCAGACTGACCCCACAGTACATCTCCACACAAATGCGGCAAAGAAACTGCACCAAGCTGAAATAAGTCCGTTTTATTGTTCAGCCATGTTTCCAATAAGCACAGCAGGCTACAACTTAAGGGATCTTTAAACTACCTTCAAAGGCCAAAAAGAGGATCAGTTCTTTTGGCCCCAACTCAAATGGACTCCAAGACTGACACCAGAAGGTTTTTCAATTTCAGCTTTTAAAATATTTGGACCATTTTCAATTCCTGGTTTTATACAAAAGCTACACAATATAACACTTTATTCAGAATACAATTCTTTTGATTAGTGTTCTACACCATGAACTGATAAAATTTAGAAACTGATGGAACATTACCACTATAACTTAATACTACGAGACGTTAAAAGGAATAAAAATTGCTGCAAAAAATGGTTTTAAAGCAAGCTAGATCAGAACCATTACAAGTGACAGAAGAATCATTAAAAAAATAAAATGTAAAAAAGACAGGCAAGGCTAGATGTTGAAATTCCATCTTGAGATCCATCTCTGGCACACTCTTCCACTCAAAAAAAATAATAATAATCCACCGCAGTTTAAACTCCGACCAGCAAGGACCAGAACAAAACGTTTCTCCGGCTTGTTCCCATAGGAAACTCGGCGTTGGTTAGCGTCAGGCACTTTGAGACATGAGCCCACCTCTCCTCACAAGACCGCTCAGCAACTCTACAGGCCAAGTCACGATGCAGTTTATTCAGACGATACGGCTGTGGAAAGAGGGGGGGGCACACGTCACTGGGGGAAGCACGGCAGAAGGGGCATTCCACACTCCACACGGATTAGTTACACTCCACACTGGCATGCAGCAAATACACCAGTATACCTGTGGCTCGTGTTTAAGCCTTACCTAAAAAGGTTATTTATTTACAGATCAGTATCAAACCAGGCCAGCTGATTGCTGTCGCCTGGGGGCAGCCCGTCAATCAGGTCCTGGGTGTGGCCCAGGTCTGGCAGGCCATCGACCGCGTAGTCGGCACCGGGGTGATGGAGGTCATGCTCCATCATGGGCTCCATCCCCAGGGGGTCCTGCCCGAAGCCGGCCGAGTGGAACGAGCGGTAGCTCGGGTCTGCAGGCGGGCCGGGGGGGTGGGGGTGGGGGGAGCACACGCTGTTAGAGGCATTTAGACAAGCGGCACACCGTGAGGCGTAGACGTCCCTGTCCGCGCCGTGCCTGCAGGCTAGCAATCTAGATAGTGAGTGAAGTCAACCTGGGCAGAGGGGACTGGCAAAAGATCCCCCCCTCCCCCCCACACACAGGCACTGCAGTGGATTAATAACAGTCACCGGATGCTGACATACCGTCCGAGCGATAGCCGAGGGGCTCTCCCTGGGCACTCATGTCCAGGCCAAGATCTCCCGTCTGGAGGAGGGAAGACAGACAGAGGCCACTGATCAGGGAGGACAGCCAAGAGTTGCCAAGGTAACCTGCAGCTCAGAGCACCACGGAGACCCCCGCATCCTCCCCTGTCACATCCCGATCGTTTTAGGAAGCTCTTTAAAATGTAAATGAACTTATACAGGATACATGGACAAAATGTAACTCCCTACAGCCCAGTAAAAAGCTACGTTTAGGCTCAGGGCTACCAAACACTGTGAGGGGACGTTATTCCACAGAGCAGCATCACACAGCCTGCAGGAAGCTGCCACTGGCCCCCAGGACAGACTCACCTCATTCCAGGGCATGGGCTCCGTCCTGAAGAGGGAGCTGGTGAGCTCCACTGACAGCCGCTTCTTGTAGTCCTGGGGCTTATCCTCCGACATGCGGAAGAGCACGGCCGCCGCGTACGTGGCTGCGGGCAGCAGGGGGAGGTCATGTGGCCGTCAGGCACGTCCCGTGCTCAGCACCCCCACCCCCAGGTGGCCGAGGGCCCCCACACTCACCCACGCCCTCGTTTCTGGAGTGCAGCAGCTCCGTCAGGGGGGCGGTGGCCCCCTCAGCCTCGATGGCCTCTGCCGCCTCCTTGTCCTGAGCCAGCTCGCAGAGCACGCCGGCCGCCACACGCTGGATGTTCTCGATTGGAGAGTACAGGAGCTGTGGGAGGAGGGGCCGATCATGAGGGGTGGGGCTTACAGGCCACCAGAGACCCCAGCCCCGCACTGCGCTGCCCTGGGCCTACCTGCACGAAGAGTGGGATGGTGTTGAGTCCCCGGATGACGATTCTGTTGTGAACATCTCTGGCCAGGATGTGCAGGGCACCAGTGCAGCCTTCCACAATCTCCTCCATGCGGACCCCCTCCTGCATTTAACGGCATGGGTCAGCGGGGCGGCTCGAGGGGAGTCCCCCACCCACCCACAGTGAGATGAGCTGCACTCACCACAAACTGCTGCTGCGTGCCGCCCATGGAGGTGCGTCTCTGCGTGTCCTGGTGCGCCCGCACCAGCAGCTGCACCAGCCTGGGGATGGCGCCCTGCTCCCGGAGGGGCGCGTGGTTGGCAGGGCACAGCGCCAGGTTCCGGATCAGCCCCACAGTCGCCTGGGAAGGAAGGGGACTGCGTTACAGGGGGCCGATCGTGTCACAGGGGACCCCCACTGCCCCTGACGCCCCGAGCCGAGGTACCTTGATGAGGGGCCAGTGTGAGGGCGGGTGCAGCAGCTTCACCACTACCGGCAGGCCGTAGTGGAGCCGCACGGCGTTCTGGGCCATCTCAGCGTCCTGGTGGCGGCTGGTGAGGTGGCGCAGGGCGCATACGGCGGGCTCGGTGATGTCCTCGCGGTCTCCGGCGCGGAGCACGGTGCGCACCAGCGCCTCGATGCCTCCCACCTGACACACCATCATCTTGTTCTTGTAGTTGTTGCAGGTGAGGTTGGAGAGGATGCCGGCCGCACACGTCACCACATTGATGTCGTCGGAGCCCAGGAGCTGCACCAGCGTCCCCAGCAGACCCTCCATGCCCTCCTGTGAGGGGACGGGACAGAGCAGTCAGCCACAGGAGGACATGGGGGGGGCGACAGACTCGCTGATGTGGCGAGGACATGCTCACAGAGCCCATTTCATACCAGGACTTCATACCTGCTTGGTGGCTGCATCTGACAGGTTTCTGAGGGTCCACAGGCAGTTCTGGACCAGACGCTGACTAGGGTCAGTCAGGTGAAGCCCTAAGGCCTGCATACCTCCTGAAATTCGAAAATTAAGCCTTAATCCAAAGCTCTGTAGAAAGGAGGAAGGTTCAAAGGGTTCTCCATAGGCACAGCATTTACCAGCCTCGACGATGGCAGGCTTGTTGCTGGAGCAGACCGACAGCACTTTGAGCACTCTGCTGGTGGTCCATAAAAGCTTCTCATATGTGTAGGTCCTCATGATGTTGACCAAGGCCTGAGGGCCACCACTGGCCAAGATGATGAGCTGAGGGTAAGAAATATACAGGCATCAGAATTGTTATTTTTGCCGGGGGGGGGGACGGGACACCCACACACCAAGGACAGGACCCTTACCTTGCTTTCTTGGTTGCCATATGCCAAGATCTGAAGGCAGTCCGTCGTGATGGCGAGGAACTTCACGTTGGTCTTACTGAGCAAAGCCACCATCTTCTGCAAGCCCCCGGCCAGGCGCACAGCCATCTTGGCCCCCTCCTGGTGCAGCAGCAGATTGTGGAGTGTTGTGATGGCGTAAAACAGAACCGAGTCCACTGGGGATCTGCAAGAGAGGCAGTCTCGTTAACGGATGCGGACACGTTCCTCCCCTGCCACTTTTTCAGGAAGTCACCCCAGAGCCTCGACCTGAATCCCCCCGCAAAATCCCTGTTAATGTGGATGTAGAGACACTCCACCGATGGGAGGGACGAGCACCAGAGAACCCCCCCCCCCTCACCCCAGCATCTTGACGAGGGCAGGGATGCCACCAGACTTGAAGATGGCAAGCAGGCCCTCCCGGTGGTGGGAGAGGTTGTGCAGGGAGCCGGCCGTGCAGCGCGCTGTTTCCACGTCGCCCGTGTTCTGCATGGTGCGTACGATGGCCGACACCATCTGGGGCGAGCGCATGATGGCGTGCCGGGACGCTTCCTTCTTGGAGAGCTGGTGCACCATCACGGCTGCCTTGTTCACCACCACCTGAGATGGGCAAGAGCAGAGGCTCAGAGGGGGGGGGATTCGGACAGGGCACAAGGACGCTGGACACAAGGGTGGGGCCGCAGACCTGGTCCTCATCATTGAGCAGCTTGGTGAGCTCGGGGATGGCGCGGGTGGCCAGCTCAGCATCATCCTGGTAGTTGATCAGGTTGACCACGGCATGCTTGAGCATCTGCGAGGGCTCAGCCAGACGTTGCACGTTGGTGGGATGGGCGCTGTCAAACTGCGTGGACGGGATCTGCATGCCCTCATCCAGGGTCTCGGGGAACATGGCGGCCCGGACCCTCTGGGCCCGGGTCATGGCGTACTGCCCGTCGATGTCTGGAAGGTAGCATAGCAGAAGTCAGGGTGAAGCATCTCGGGGGCCAAAGAAAACCGAGGAAAATAAGGTCATGGGCAGCAGGGGGGTGGCTGGGAGGCATACCTGCCACCTGGTCCTGGGTAAAGGGTTGGGGGAAGCCCTGCTCCCACTCGTACAGCCCAGGGTTGTCCATATCATCCTCCTCGGGGTTGCCCTTGCCGCTGAGGGATGGCGCTGTGGTCGTGGCCCCAGAGTGGATGCCAGAGTCCAGGTACGACTGCTGCTGCCAGTGGCTGACTGCGGCCTTGCGGTCCGGCTCCATGGCCATGTCGAGCTCCATCAGGTCAGCTGGTAAAGGGCACAATCATTCACTTACGGGCGGATGGCACTTGGCACAGCGAGCATTTTCCTATCAATGTTATGGATGGGCACAGAGCCAGTTGTACCAGCTACAGCGGCACAGACCACCCTCTGACCATTTAAACAGAGGATGTCAAACCTACCATCCAAAGGGGGGGGGGGTCATCATTATAAATCCCATTTAGACACCCACTGATTAAGCAGAAATCAAATTAGAGTAACATCTGGATGCAGGACCAGTCACATGGAGACACTTACGCTGGGCAGCCATGTTCCTTTCAAAACCCTCAGCCTACACAGCGTCCTAATCTGCAAGAGAGACAGATTTCAGTTATAATTTGAACTGTTTGCGTGAATTAAAATGATGACAACACTGCATTAGCTCAGGATAGACCAGACTAAATTACCACTCTGCCAATTGACCACACATTAAAAAAAAAAGCAGTACGACAGCAGGATGAGCTGAAAAATCGCTGACAGATTCAGGAGCCAAGCTATTACCTAGAGATCACTGGCATACAGCTGCATTCACAGTTAGAAATAAATCTGGTATAATTACACAGCTGTAACGTTCTCCGCAGCAGCACTGCCACTACATTCACTACACAAACACTTTATGTTCAACAGAGTGAGCGAGACAGGAAAGCTCCAATTAGCTAGCAGAAATCAGTCACTAAACATGGAGCATTTATACTAGCAGGCCTCCAGTTTGCCCATCCTTAAGACGAAGATGGTGGCACTCGGCTCAGCTCTCCCCTCTCCTTTATGCTACAATCCCAGCAAAGCGCAATGTTCACAAGTCCTGTTCTCTGGTTTAAAATCCACCAAGCCATTTTGTAAAGGGTCAAGCTTATTCAGGGAAGGATGGCAGCACAGCAGCAAGTAAAATTAGCAGCCTCAGTCAAACCGTCACAAAACCAGACAAGGTTTGTTACCACATGCCCTGTCATCTGAAAGATCCACTTTAATTTATCAAAACAAAAAAATGGGTCACAGAATTTATCAGCCAAAAAGCCAATGTTTGCTTATGTAACCCCCCTCCCCTTATGATTATATAACAGGCTAAACCACAGGCTTTATCAGCCTGCTTTAGGATCTCTATGCAGAGAGCACTAAATACACAGATTATTTCTACAGAACCTCAGGTCTCCACTACCCAAATGGAGCAAGGAGCCATCAGCCCATCAAGGTACACTGGTATGAGCGTCATGATGTCCTAACAATACGCTACCAAGTAAACGTCTCATTTCAATGGAACCTGGCTTCACTGCAAAACCATTCCAAGGTCACATGGGTAACACTGGCCTGTTACCACATGGGTGCATCAACTCCAAGAAGTAAAGAGCTACTTAAACGAAACCGACAGAAATAAGGACTTCAAAAGTCTACAAATGGAACTCGAGAGCTTCAAATACGGATATGAATATGGGAAACCCCCAGTCGGATATTATGAAATGTTTAAGCAATTTGGCTGTTGCACATGACATATTTAAGTCATGTGACTTGATCCTGGGCAGATGTCTCTGGGATGTTCCTGTGTAATACAAGGCCTGCCACCTACAGCATGTCACCAAGCAAACCACAGAGATGTGCCACTTTGCGCCAGGGAGACATTTAAGCCTTACATACCCAACACTCCAAGATCATAACCTTCAGACAGTGCTAGCCTGCGATTACCTCAATAATCCCTGTTAAGCCCATCATTTTATCACCAACAGGAGGCAAAATTTTGAATGTGTTCACAGTATCCATTTCTTAAATCCCGACATGGTGAAAATGAACCTTTTCAAATATTTCCCTTGGCTTGCGTGGACCACTGCCAAGAGTGGGGGTAGGGAAGGGAAAAAAAGTGCGGCCGGCAGTTTTGCTCATGTTGGCCACACAGAGCGCAAGTACTGTGCACCCCCTGTGGCTACGGAACACCTCCCAGCTGTCCCCATCCTGAGAAAGCCCAGGATACCCAGCCACTTATGACCATATTACAGATTCATGTTTTTTGTCAACAGAGCATTCAATTACAATGGAAAAGCCTGGAGCCCACAATGGAGCCCAAAATGGTCCCGTAATGGAGAATCTGCCACAGCAGGTAAGAGTGAAGGACACCACACTCCAGCAGGGCCCTGATAAAACTGCATAAGGACTAATAGCACATGGACAGGCTGTCAGTGCACGAATGCTAACAGTGGACACCTTTCTGTTAGCTGCACTCTTGAGCTGGGAACTGCAATCCGGTTCTCCTAAAGGCTTGACGTTAGCTCGGGGCCCCAAGCCGCTCCACAAGAGTTCACTCACACATGACCTATTAAGCATAACTACAGAAACGTTAGCTGACAACGTGAAGCCAATCACAGGACCGAGGAAGCATGAGCGACGCAGAGGTCTTCCAAAAGACATGGACATTATCCCCACGAACACACCACCCTGAGGATTCAGCAAGCGAAGAGAGCTAGGAAAGCGATGAGGCTTCGATCGATACACAGATGTGCCAAGGCGGCAAACAGCATACACCCAACACACAGATTTGAAAAGGCGGTTTCAGGAAAAGCCACAATCAATTGGGGGTGCTTTTTAGATCATGCGCAATGACCACACTCATGAAAACATAAATGGCAGAAAGAAGACCTTGAAAACAGAGTATATTCTACACTAATAAAAATGCAGATGACTGACCTTAAAGTAAATGTTCAATAAATGCACCGAGAGAGAGGCTGAAGCTTCCCACAGTCAGAGTGATACTGACACTGTCTGCCTTCAGAGACGCCCAAATCAATGGAGCTGCATTCTTCAGCACCCCAGACCAAAGCTAAACAGCAAGTGGTAGCTGCGTCCAGAGTGGAACTTAATCACAGAGCCCCTTAGAGCAGATTGGGACCTTACAGCTGATCTGCTTCTGCCAATTTAACTGCGCCGCACAACAATCTCACTTTTTTTTTTGTAAGCGGATCCCAGAAATGCGTGACGAGACCCTGGCAGCGCGACTGCAAAACAGTGAGTTCCAGGGAAATATTTGGTGCTTGCAGCTACAATGTCAGCGTACTGAGCAAGGCGATTCTGACAGGACTGTGCGACGGTGGAAACGAATGTACACACTGAGTCAGTGCCCAATTATGCTCTACAGCCTGACTCTAAGCAATTGGCACAGCGCGGCACATCACTTTCCCAGACACTGCATAAATATTTCATAGCTCTTCCACTAGCTTTGGTAGCCAGAATGTACTGCTACCCAAGTTCAGATCTACAAAGTCCAGTTTAATTTAAACAGATGAAGCATATCTAGAATAGATGCCTGCTATCCATTGTATACTAGAACATTTTTTGAATTGCAGTTTAATTGGCGGTCATTTGCCCTCATAGGCATTTTTTCAGAATAGATCCAAACCAGGAGACCATTTCTGGGTTAAATTCAGTGTGTGGGGATCCAAATACCCAAATATACTCAGTGGCTGCTTCCATTCCGCATCACAAAAGGAGCAGGATGCTGATCACATAGCACCAATTCCCTCTTAGTCTCCCGCACCCAAAATCGGAGACCCTGACATCAAACTAGCCCAAATGGCAAGTTAAGAATTACATCCCTGAGATGAGCAGTGTTCAAAAGCCAAATGAAACCTAATAGCAGAAGCAAAAGTAGAAGATTATTAGCCTGTCAGACACTCATCTCCACGGTCTAGTCCCAAGAGGGAGGGGTGGGAGTGCAGTCACACCAAGGCAGCAAAAGCCTGTAGCCACACATTTCACGTCCAACACCATATACCAGTAACAAGAACAAGGCATAAGGGCAGCCAACTAGCAGAGAGGGTGAAAGGTCAGTATGAAAACCACCTGGTTTTGGGACTGTACAGACTGATAAGTCCCACTGGCATATCAACGAGTAATTAAATTACAATTATACTGCATCTGGTAAGCCAGGCTGCATTTGCAGCACCTAACGCACAACACAATCACCGGACCGGGAGATCTTCATAAAGGCAGAACAGACTGGACAATCACGCAACAGATTATCATCTACTGTTACGCTTAATGATCCCAGTGAGAACAGTACACTTAAAAGGGTTGCCTCACCAAAACTCATGTTGCATTTCACATTTTCCTCTCAGGGATTAAAGTTTGTCATGCAGATCTGAGGCCTGTATCACAAACTGATTTGTCAGATAACTTGTCGGATTTAAGGTAGTCTGGGTTAAATGCAAGTGAACGAAGAAAGTTCATTGAACCTGGGGTACCTTAAATCGGACAAGTAATCTAGCTAACCAACAATTCTCACATTGCGATACAGTACTCAGCTCAGTCCCACAGAAAACACAGCACACCAAAAACTGGGAGCTCAGTCTAACAGCAAGGTGCCCCACCAGATTCCGGTCCGCCAGGAGAAGACTAAAAGCACTGATGAAGTTCTCACACACACCCAACAGTGAGCTTTATTGCAACAAATTCATAAACACATACATTTATTCCAGAAGATTCATAGCATAGAGGAAAGAAACACTACAGAGCTGTGAATATTGGTAACAAAGGTTACATGCACTAGAGCAACCTTCAGAAGTGATGCTGGGAGCCATTTATGTCCAAAGCATAGTCATGGTTGTGGTTGGTTTAACATTTATGTCAGTGTTATTCTACGTTTATGACCGCAAACCCAGGCTCACATTACAGCACAAGAAACAGCTACAAAAAACTCAATTATTTCCACTCCTGGCAATGCAAGCATGTTGAGATAAGCGCTACAAAAATGCAGATTTTTCCAAGCAGCTGCTCCCATTTCCTGAGGCTTAAGCTGCACCTGGTTAAACGATCCCTGGTTAAACTGGTCAAACAGCGAGTGAAACTAACGCAGTAAGACGAAAAACACAAGCACGCCCACGCAGACGCCGGTGAGGAAATCAGAGAGAAACTTGCGCTTGTTTACCTTGGGCATGGTGTAGCTATATATGCAAACCAGTAACACTGATTAACTGCAAAGTTAGGCTTATCACCAAGCCGGCGCCGGCTAGATTAGTCCAGGGGGGGAAAAGGAAAGCGAGTGCCGAGGCGGCCGGATAAGCGGAAACAGTTAAATGTACGACCGTGACCCGAACCCTAGCCTTACCCTTAGAAACACCACCCAGCTTGGGGTAGGAGCCAAGCAGAGTTGGGCATGTGAAACAGACTCGACACAATGTTCTTAAAACCACATAAACCAGCGGACACCTAGATGGAATCCATCAAGGGAACCCAGGGTCCTGAAAATGGGAGGAAATGCAGACATGAAGGCAATCACTACCCCAGAAAGGGGGGGGGGGACGGGGGGACAGCAGAGCCATTCCGTCCCACACCCCGTAAATCTACAGACCCACAAGCCGAGAGAGCTGCGGCCAGTCGCACCAATCCCACGTTAAACTCCGACAGACGCAGTCGTCTGCATGGGCTATCCAGAGAACCAGATCGGACCTTTCCATCTCAACTTCCCAAGTCTGGCTTCAGGGGGGAAAGGAAAACTCAAAAAACCACTCGCACCTCCCCCAGGCTCCCTCTCTCTCCCTCCCACCCCCACAGCCAGGACCCGCAGCCGTGGCCTCCGCTTCCAGTGCGCCGCCGCCACCACCTCGGGGCCGGACAGAGGGGTGGAGGCTGGATGCGGTGAGGCGACAACAAACACCCAGAAGGCAACTGCCTAAGCAGGCGAACCGGCCGTCGAAGCCCAAACCCGACGGGAACAATGAGTCCGGCCGTTGAGACGAAACTTCAGCGGTCCGCTAGCTTCGCTCCGCTGCCCACTAACCTCCGACCGACGTCCAGTTCAGAGCGCGGCGTTCGGTGCCGCCGGCAACGCGGCTTCCGCGCCCGAGACGGTAGCCGGATCTTGGTGAAAAGTAAGCCGACGGGGCGAACGGAGCGCCGCGTCCTGCCCACGGTGGCCGAGTTTCTCCACACTCACCCCACCGAGCGCCAGTCGACTGTCAAAGGCACCCAGATTCACTGGTTAATGTGTAACCAAATAAAAAGTGTAGATTATCGCGGTGTGTCTAATCGGGGGGGTACGGCAGGCATCTCCGATGCGTTTACCGTAACGGCTGGAGAAGAGAAAAGAAAAAAAACTCCCAAGTCGGCGTTTCCCGGCAGTCGGGGCGTACCTGAAACACGGCGATATATCCGTCTGCTCCGTCAGTTGCTTACTGTCGATGTTGTAAGCAAAGTTTAAGCCAAAACCGTGTAAACAACACAAGGGGGAACAGCGGCTCGACTCCACAGCTGTTCTCCTCGGAAGTCGCTGGAACAACACGGATCAATCTAAGATGGCGGTGCACGGCTCGAGCTGTTATAGCCGCTTTGTGGTCTGTGTATCCTGCCGCCTTTAAGAAAAAGTAGTCACCCTACCGTGAAGATAAAAAGCTGCGAAATGTAATTTCCCCCCCTAGAAACAGCAGAATATGAGATGTAACGATGCATTAGCTGCGTGGGTTTGTGCTGAGGAACCGCAAATAAAGAGTGACAGCGGAGCATAGAAGGCGCGCAGTGATACAGCGACCGGAGCGACGGCGAGGTACCTATTCATTAGGTTGGAATGTGAGCCGTTTCGTGAGAAGGATGTTGGGAGTGGGGCTGGGGGTTAGGTGCGGGTGCACGGGGGTCTGCGCAGCCGAGCCACTACCGGACAGATCTGTGCAAATAAGCAAAGGCAGCGGGCTCTGCTTAACACACAAAAACAACTTCAGAAACGTTTTTGTAGATAGCTGCATTGCATTTTCGCCCCCTCCGAAGTTTAAGTCGATCTTTAAGCTTAGCGGAGTAGTAACAGCTAGTTAAAGCATTAACAATTCAGATGAGTAATCGTGTTTCTTTTTTGTACTACAGAACAGTGTTAGGAATATTCGATTGATTTTAGGTAAAGAGATTCAGAAAGTAAATACTGCGATTCAATTTAGTTTTTTTTTTTTTTTTTTTTTACTCCTTTTCAGAAATGACTGAGAAGCCTAACAATATACTGTACATTTGTTATTCACATTATCGTTGCTATTTTCTGAAGAATTTTCCATGCTGTGATTTACTAGCCAGCTGCGTCACGTGCAATCTGATCTTTACTAACTGGTTTAGTGTTATCTAGTCCTAAATCACGTGGGGTGCTTTAGAGTACCAACTGCGAAGTCTGCATGCCACGCATAGATGCCGTTGCTTTGGAGAATACAAGGGGACCATTGCCTTCTTGTGTAGCTAAATTTAGAGGAGGAAGAGACTCGGGAGCTGCTGCTGAGCGGCTGAGTTCACTTTTTTTCTGCTTAAAAATGCACATACGGCCACTTAGACAAAAAGCGCAGGAAATACGATGGCGCTGCGACGCCGAAGTGTCAGGACGATGGAGAGTTTGACATTTATGTAATGGTGCATGTATGGCGTAGGACTTTTCACATTGTATTAACATAAGAGAAAGATTTCTCATTTCACACCATTCGGAGAATTTTACATAAAACAGTTTCTCTAATTTATTTTATATTCTCTAGAAGAATGCAAGTTTTTTTAAATCAATATATAATTTTCTACTGCTGTGTGTGTAATATATTAACTCAATATTTAGCAAGTTCATTATGTCTATAATTTTGCATGGTAAAAAGAAATTTTCTGATGACATATAGTAAGATGCACGTGTTTTGACATACAGAGTTTATAAATGTATAAACAAGCTTATGAAATTGTATATGTGTGTATATATATATATATATATATGTGTGTGTGTGTGTATATATATATATATATATATATATATATATATATATATTACTGCAATGTATGAAAAAAAAGATACATTTCATGCCCACTTTTTAAAATGACATATATCTAGCCAGTAGGATATTTCTATATACTATATTCTGAAGAGAAATGTTAAAACATGAAAATGCTTCCCCTGAGTGATATTCAGTGTCATTATTAGAAACAGATTTTTTTATGTGGATACAAAGAAAACTATTTAAAAAAATAATTTTGACAGTCACATTTCTGTACACAAGAACACAAAACATTTGGAAATAAAATGGAGGCTGTACAACTGTAATATTATCACAATCAATTCAAAAGCTGTACTAGGTAAGTCATATTTTTTCAAAATTATGCTAGGTGTTCCTGAGGAGAACAGTCCCGTTTTTTTCAGAGAAATGTAAACATGTGGTGTGATGTCACTTCCTTTGCTGTGCTCTGTCCTTTCCTGATTTCTATAAAGCTCACGGTGTCAAGATGACTCAAGGTTTTTAATCCTCCCACCTCCATATTGTGGGACAGACAGCCTTTCATTGTTGGAGTGTTTTTTTTTCACTAGCTCATGTTCAAGGTAAATGGCTAAAACTATGGGCAACAAAATGGTGCCCAACCAGGCAGTTTTGTTTAGCACCGATACCCATACTGAGTCCATCTTACAGGCTAGCAGCTGCTACTGATGATGCTCTGATCTATTCTGTACACGCCAGCTATGAGCATTAATTACAGTGAGTTTACAGAAATGCTCAAATTCATGGCTGCAGCTGACCTTGAGCTCCCCGAGGTCAACGCCTCTGTTTTATTATTCCAAAAAAATTCTTGATTTTAACAATAAACATTAATTTTACCTGTGTACTTGAAATCTGGAATTTTATCATTATTTTATATGGCTGCTCAATGAAATATTCATGAACATTTAATCATTATTATTGGGTACTTTTTGCAAATTTTAATCTAGAAAATAAATCTGTATAAACAACTATTATTACGTCTTACGATTCCCACATAAGACTTATCATGATTTATTCAGGATAGAAATGTTTTTCATGTAAAATTCAATATGGTTCATGACAACAATTGAACACAATTGAAATAAACAAAAGACTTTAGATTTAACTTTGTTTTTTCCTTCCTCGCCGGGGTATAGTGACCACGCTCTTTTGGTATGAGCAGGCAGGAGGCTTTAGAACTCATTAGTTCTTTCATTGCGGTCGATCTGTTGCAGTGTTTGTACACATCACCGTGCAAAGGCCAGCTTCGGTAATGTCCCACCATTGTCACCGGGGGTTTCCCCACACATGACGTGAATTAGCATGTGGCTTTTGTAAGTAACAATGTAACCTGCTTGCTTTGAGGTCATCTATTCAGCAAAGCCGGTCTCTATAGTCTCGTGATTGATCAAAGGCGAGGTGGCCGGTATACAGTTGAAAACCACTGAACATTTCAAAGACACAAATGTCAGTTTTTAAAGATTTGAAATGTTTTTTTTACCTACTTCTAGCATAAGACAAGCTCAAATAGAACATTTGCTTGTGTCCATCCTATGATCATTTTAATAAAAATAAACATATTTGTAAATATGGGCTGGCCCCCCATCCTGGGTTGTTCCCTGCCTCGTGCCCGTAGCTTCCGGGATAGGCTCCGGGCACCCCGTGACCCAGAAGGATAAGCTATTTGGGAAATGGATGGATGGACATTTATAACTACTGTAGAATGACCTTCTGTTGAAGCCCTCATTTCGCGTTCAGCTCTGTGCCCTAGGTTCCTGATTAGTAAGTTCCAGTAATGTTTATCTTGGGTAGAGTGGGGTGAGGATTCACATCCTTATGTTGTTCCAGTATAAACAGTGCGGAATTTCCCCACAGTGGCTACTGTCTGTCGTCCTTCTGCAGAGAGCTAACTCATAGCCCCAGAATCCCTGGTCCTAATGTGAACGATAGCCAAAGCCCTATGACTGAGTATATTATCTAAGAACAGTGAAAAATACTCCCCAAAGAACGTACAGTCAGAAAAGCCAGTGCAGTAAAAATAAACCTTATAAGATTATGCACCTATGCTAGTCTCAAACATAGTGTGCGAGTTACAGGTTTCCCTGCAAGCCGAAAGCGCTGATTTATCTGGTGCTGAGCTGAAGTCACAGATGGGGTCGCAATGTGATTGGCTAGCCTGAGCTTTGTGTGTGTGCAAGCTCCCGGGGGACACGCCTGAATGGGCGCTGCATGCTAGGGGGCGGGGCTTCTTTCTCTCACTCTGAAAGGAAGAGGTGTCCTTAAACCAACATGTGTGCTCATGAGGTTGTATACCCTTGCCCTCCATTCAGCCGAAAACTCCTAAATCCACACTCTGGCAGTGTGACTTAGGCTGTCTTAGTCTGTCCTGGGGCTGCCCCCCCCCCCCCAGTATGCAGGGGCAGGGATGGACACGGGCAGATGGACGTGTGCGAATGAAGATGGCCAGGTATGTTTTCCAGCATAGTACGGCAGTCAACAAGTCACAACCAAGCACCAGTTCTCATCATGAAGAATCACACCATCAACAATATAGACGTTGGGGGGGTAGCTACTCGCATCTAGCAGCTTGCATGATGAACTTTGGCAAGTTGACTTACTTCTCTAGGTACCAGATCTGCCACATCATTCAGACTAAGCACTTAACTCAAGGACACTGGCAGATCTTTCCTCTGGGATAAAAAAAATAGCATGCAAACTGCGCACAGCTGGACAAAAACTAGCACTTCACTATCTTTACTAATGTCAGTGACATGCAGGGATCGAACCACTGTGATATAATACTGATTTATTACAGCAAATGAACCTGGAATTATAAAACACAAACCATAACAAAAGTGATAGCAAACGACCAGTAATGACTCATTTTGTGTACTGTCACTTTGTCATCTGGTTATTTCCAATTCCTGCAGTACTAAAATCCTAAAATAATAATGAAGAAATGTCTTACGGCTTTCCAGATAACTAGAATGAAGTCTTGTCAATCACCATTACTGGGTAATGGCCTTTTATGATGTCATCGTCTTTCGACGTCAGTGTTTTTTTTTTTTGCATATTTATTACATTCTCCTGTTTAGTACCGTTACTCTCCTACAAAATGCCTGAATGTTTAAAATAACATATAGTTTGGGGAGAAGAGGACACCATGTGAAAGAGGGAAAACAAAACAATCTGACAAAGGAAAAGATGCCATTTCGACAGGAAGTGGAAGAACCAGAAAAAAACAAGGCTTATTGGTAAATCAGTCATACAAATAAACAGTGAGGACAGGAACCGGCTGGGAAACCACTGAGCCAAACCTGTACAGTCATGTGATGCCGAGGACCCCCACACGCGATCCTGAGTCTTTCTCTGACAGGATCTTTCCTATGCCGGCCAGCAGGGCGGCGTCTGCAGAGACACCAGCGCAGTGGCACGGTCCCATGCAGTGAGGCGATCGTCCGTATCGGCCCTCTGCCTCCAGCAGCCCGATCACTGGACCATGATCAGTCACCTCCTGTTCCTGTCAGTCACCATTAAGCTCTAGTTACGTGCTCTTTACGGTTGCATCTGACATTTTTATATGTGCCTACTCACCTTATTATCTGTTCACCTTCTTTCAAAGGGTCACGAACCAGATTTTCATAGGACGGCCATTTTTGTCTTGAAATGACCAGTTTTTCGTTTCATTTGACCCCTCTCCCGTGCACCACACAAAATGCAACCAGCTTGCGGACAGTGTGACCCGCATCGCCATTGTTCTCCCTGTTTACGGCACAGAATCACTCACCGTTCGCTGTTCACTAAACACACGGGCACACTCCAACATCCAGAACAATCCGGAATGAACCAGAGGAAGAAAAATCAAAATGGAATAATATCTCACAAAGACAAATATGTCTCAACGTGTCACGGCATTGTTTGATATGTGTGTGTCTGTGAGAGAGAGACTGAGAGAGATAACACACTCTCCAGGACCCAAGACAACAAAAATCACACTGTTTTCTTTATCATTCCATAAGGCCTGTTTTGTTGTTTTTTTTTTATATTACCCATTTGCTATAAAACACAATAATTTAAGACTATATAGCATTAAACATAATATCCATAGACCCACTGATTGCCATGTGGAAAATGATACTGTCACATAATGACAGAAACATACTGATTTATTATCAATAGAAATTCATCCAGTCATGAATCCATCTTGCAAACATTTGTCTGGTACACAATTATGGGTAAAAAGGAAGTGGAATTAATTCAAATATTATGAATGGGGAAAAGATACAATACTATTAGAAATAAATAGAATTTATTTACATACAAAAAATGCTATGAGTCCCAAAAATACCTAAAAATCAAACATTCAAAATCCGTAAAAATATCAAAGCATTCAAATCAAACTATTCTTGAGCCTTTCAGTCAATCAGTTGCTAAAAATCTTTTGTAAATTGTGTATGTGAATGTCCAGAAAAAGCAAATGGTCATTTCCTGACACCCAGATAATGTTCACTTCATAGGATATTTTCAGAATGGTAAATATTTCTTAATGTTATAATACACTGCAGCAATACACTGAATAGAAACAACAGATACTGCAAAATTTGAAGGGGAAGTTAATTAATTGTGAATATTTTGACAGCTGGTACAACAGAAATATCCTTTAGAACATTTCTGCTGTGTAGCAGCGTGATCGATATGAAACACTTTAACATCAGTAAGCAAATTATGATGATTTATCAGTTTATCCAAAGAGAGGTTTGATTTACCATCCTGATTGTTTTTGCATCTGACAAATCAGAAATCAAGCAGAATACACAATGATGCATTCATAGTCAGAGAGTGCAATTTATACAAAATACATTTTATTCTACCACACACAAATAATAAGAATGATATAACATGTAAAATATATACAATTTATTATCTATACATGATAAGCAGTTTCCAGGTTATTTTTAAACAATTCCAAAAAATGTGATTATGACAAATGACAAATGGTTTTTCAATAGTAAAGATCAAACTATGCAGCATTAACTACTTTTTTGATCATTTCATTTTGTCAGCAACTATCAGTTTATTTGCATGCAACATACTGGCTTTATTCGTATCATGCCTGTCAGCTGGGGGATTTTCCCACTCACATTACAGATACTATCGCTTTCGCTGGGTGATCTGCACAGCTTCGCGCCCTGTCTTGCGTGCGGAGGCATTACCCACAATTCCGAGCGCCCTGATAGCCACACAATGGGAGCAGCGTGGGGCTGTTTAAGGCCTCGACTAGGAGCTGCGGCTGAGACAGGAGGAGGACGTGTGAGAATCCCGGCCTGATCCAGCACCAGAAAGGAAGAGAAATAAAATCTCCACTGTATGCCCACATCTATCTATATCTTTAAAGCTCTGCAGTTTATTTATGCCAGTCTAAAATCACTATTATCTCAATCTAAAATGCCACCATCATTCACAGCACTATTTTTTAAATGTATGACAATATAAAATAACAGCAGGTTCATTGATGACACCGTTTCATCAGAAAAAATTTAACTAGTGCCTATTGTTAAAATTTCTCAAACATATTCTTTTCATTCAAACGTGAAATGATAAAATAGCATTTACATAAAAGAGTCATTTAAATTAAATGTATTAATAGCTCTAATATGTATAGTTATAGGTATACAATAAATTTAATTCTTCAATTTTAATACACCACTATTATGACATGCCACAAATTCAATACAAATTCTTTTTCCTTAACAGTTTTATTTTTTATAGTTTATTATTTAGTCTGGGTTTAAATTTTCTATTAAATATATTGGTTGTATTTTAAATATTTACGTAGAAAGAAAATCAACACCATTAAGATTCTTTTTAATTTTTAGGTACATATTTACATATCCTTGGAATTGTATTATATTTGTAGTTGCTCTAGTTATATATGAATAGGAAATTAAATATTATTATTGTACAAATTACCTTCCCTATTTGCAGAAACAGTCATTAAATTGATGGAACGACACAGAATCTCAATTAGATATAAATATAAAAAACACTATTATATTGTTATTGTGACTAAATTTAAAAATGTATTGTTTTTACTGCAATAGTATACAACATTAAAATACCAAATAGCAAATGTCTAAACTGACAATAATAGAATTTTTTTTCACTATATACCATAAACTGTCAAATAAAAATTGGAATCAGTCATTAACATCTCTGAAGTAACTCATCTGATTGTTATTATTTTGTAGACAACATCAGAAAGAGCTGAATTTTCTCAACAAAGCCAAATATGTAATAATTTTCTTAGCTTGTTGATATTTTTCATGCGCAGTGAGACACTGGAAAAAGCAAACACTGAAACCAACAAAGAGGAGGAGGCATGACCGGCTCTGTGCCTTCACAGACTGAGAAGCTTCTCAGAAATGCTCTCGAACATCCATTTTACATAAAGGTCTCACTTTTTGATAAACAAAAAAGAAACAAACCCACACATCACCTCGCGTTTCTCAGCGGAAAATGAAACCCTCAGTCGGTGAAAAGGTCAGGGGCAGATGGAGCAGTGGGAGATAAGGGGTGGGGGGGTGTCACAGGCTGCAGATGAAGATGGCAGCAAGCGCTGCCTGTCTGAAATAGTCATTCGACCTGATCTGATCTTCACTGGAAGATCCATGTGTTAAAAAAAACGACTGTGCTGTTTCATAAACATGAAAATATGTCATTTTAAGAGCTCTGAGAAGACATAATCACCCTCCCCCCCCCAATAAGAAAAAGCTATTTAGATTTTTTTTGTTAACGTACTTACATCCAGAACAGGTGAGTCCATGACATTTTATTTTCTGGTGTTGTAGGCTATGTAAGAACATGATCAGCAAGCTCTGAGGACACATTCTGGACAATGAACGATATCTGAGCTTGCTGATGATCAAAAGTGCATCAATCAAAAGGAGAAGCAGAAGAAACTGGACAAGTAAACAAAAATCAAAGTGACACTAATGAACAGCAAGTAGCCTTAAATGCACATATATATTTAAAACATAGGATCAGCTGTGGGCTGCAAGTCGTTTCTAAGCAGAGGACGACCACCTAATCGCGTCATGAATGCGATTCAGGGAGTCCATATAGGTCATTTACCCACAAGGCACTGGGGGCAGCTTCTTAGAACACCCCTGCTGTGTCTGCTGAAAGCATAAGAGAATCAAAGAAATGCCACATCTGGGCTTATACATATTTTGCTGCTCAAATAGGGACCTGATTATCTTACACAATATAAACCTCCCCAGCTCCCAGCAGCCAACTGTCCACTGTTCCAGCACATTCTAATGTGCTGATAATTAATGTAATTTTCATCTAGAGCCAGTTCATTTTTAAGGCCTCGATTGTCCATTTGTCTTTTGTGAATCTTGTTAATTTGCTCCTAAACTGGAAAAAAAAAACATCCAAACGCTAAAAATACAGAGGCAGAGATTTCTTCAACGTGGCCTTGATTTCTACGTGGAACAAATCGCTATTAACACTCATGGTATGTTATTAACACCTGACTGGGTTTGTCGGCTATAAATAGTCATCCAGTGGAGACAGACAAAAGGCCTCTGTGGATAAATGAGTGATAAGCAAGGATTTTCGCTTAGCCGCATGGCTGCCTCATCGTGACCGTGTTTGCGATAACTTAACGGACACAGCCTGTTAGCATTGTAATGCTCGTCGGTTATAATATCTGTTTGGTTTTTAGGAAGGCTGGCCCAAGAAAGCCACCGCATGCTGGGACCTTCGCTGAGAAGAGGGGAGTAACCCTAACATCTCAGCTGCCTCTATGGAGTCTGCAGGAAGACATAACATCACCTGACGTGATGCTGAACGGCCATATTTACACAGAAAGTGCCATTCCTTTATTAAACATCTTTTAGCAACAATCATTTCTTGTGACTGACTCTTATGTTATGTGTCTGCCTGATAGTTGTTTGTAGATGTACAGCTTTGCCTGGAACATTGATACTCGTACTGTGTGCTGAAATCGTACCTCTGTCCTTGACTACAGTGAATCCACTGATATTTTCATTTGCTGTTGGTCAAACTCTGACATTGACTTCATGCACCATACAGAATTTATTGCTCCTTTATATAATATTATATTATATTATATTATATTATATTTAGGCCTATATTACAGTATAAAATGGAAATAATCTATAAATGATATTATAGTCAAACAGCATTATAAAATCTTTAAGGAATAAATCAATGAGAATTACTTGGTCTTGATTCAGAGCAATTGTCAGCCAAATACTTGGTGTAGTCCTCATGTTGATTAAAAATGTTTTTTAAACTTTTAGTATTATTAAGTATAAAATGAACAAACACACGCAAACACATTGTACTATATTTCATACTAATAGCATATAGTTCAGCCCTATTTCTATCAGAGAACAAAAGATGTAATCATCTGTCTATCAGTTTACAATTAGCTACATAAACTGCGAATATTGATACGTTTCTATAGGAACTGGTATTTTTAACATGATTCATGCCATATTCTAGTCATATAACAGAACGGCTTTGCAGCTCAAATTTCAGATCAATAAGCGGTAATCCATTACAATGATTCTCTCGCATTGATTCTTTTTACATAAACAAACAGCTCAATACTCGTATACATTAACATTTTGGTAAAAACTGATTTTCATAAAGCTGTAAACGCTGTTTTCTTCCGGACACCCAAATAAGCCACAGAAAGGTAACCCTCCCCACCCTGGACCGAAACACACAGCTATGACGGTCAGAGACGAGAAGCAGCCTCACCTCTGCTGAGATGAGAAGTGTGAGGCGTATGAGGAGCGTGAGAAGTATGAGGAGCGTGAGGAATACGAGGAGCGTGACGACGGCCCTGGTGTCACGCCGCGGCCGGCCAGACCCGCGGAGCGCCGGCTCGCACTTACACTGATCCGGAGGGAAACCGCGACCATTTCATGGAAGGGGGAAAGGAGGGGAAAATTAACAAAAAAATCAAAATGCACCGAAAGAAAAGAAAGTGGGCTCCTCGCCTCTGTCCCGCCCGCAGCAGCAGATGTGTGTGTGTGTGTGTGTGTGTGTGTGTGTTTCAGGGGCCCGCGCCGGTATTTTAAGCCCACTTTCTACGCCTTTATCCCCAACAATCCGCTTTAAGCTCAAGGCGGCTGGACCGGGCCGCGTCCCTCAGCAGGAGCCATTAGACATGCATTGGTGACCAACATGAAAAGGGTTCAAGGGCCCCGACGCAAATTCACGGAAAAAAGCGATCAGGAGGAAAACGAGCGGTGTAAAAACAATCTCTCCCCCAAAAAGACCATCATGTCTGTCCCACTTGCTTAACTAGGCCCATTTTTAGGTTTAATATCCACCTTCTTCATATACTCATAAATTATGTTTATTACTCTATTTCATTATCTACTGAATTTGAGAACTAAACAGTCGTGCTACAGGTCATTTAATTAAATATGATAACGTGTTATTTAAATTATTAAATACAATTTTAGGAAGCAATATAAGGGCAGTAATATAACGCAATCATTCATACGACCCTATATTAATTAATATGTAAAAAAAAACAGAAATTTCAGAGGAAAGATGTAACGTTCGCAGGCGGTAACTTTACAATATACATTTGTCTGCACGTGTAGCAAAGAAATGCATAATTGCTGTAAACCAAATTGCTGCAAACGAACACATGTAAGTGGAGAGACAAATCTCCTTCTATAAAACGTCGCTACATTAAATTGGCAGACGAGAGGGATTAATGCCGTGTATTTTAATTTTCGGTAGCGACAAACACTCCTAGAGCCAAAATATGGTTTGATCTTAAAAACGCAGTTTTTCAGTGAAAAGCTTGACCTTCTAATTTGCAAGTAACCTGGATTTAAATCTGGAGTTACACTGACATCAGAACGCTGATGCCTTCGTATATTTAAAAACACTATTTGGTGCCTGCTTTCTGTTGTACAGGCATGCTATACTTTCCATCTCCACAATCAACAGGGATTCTATGGGTTTATGCACAGGAGAGGACTTTGTATACACTGTATACAGTAAACAGAAGTGGTGTATAGTGTAATGAGTGTTTTGTAAAAATACAAACCAAAAAAAAAAACAGCACACTTACAGCGTTTCGATATAAAATATTGGTTTTTGGAGTTCATAGTAAGGAAAAGAAACAATTTCATAATAATACTGTCTTTATACTAATTAGTATAAGATTAACTTGGTCTTGTTTCTGAGCAACTGTCAGCGAAATACTTGGTGTAGCCCTCATGTTGGAGGGTTGTTCTGTCCACCCAAACAACTGTAGAAACGCAGATCAGCGGCGTTTCAAAGTGTTTGGTTGCAGCACGGAGGTTTTATCGAGCAAATATGCTCGTTATTGTGGAGATCGCTTCGCTGTCTCCGGCTATTCGGTTCCTAAAAGCGAAGCGGTCGTGGAGTTTATTTTAATAAACGGAATAGTTAAATTATAAGCGAGCTGCAGATGGAGAGCTGTCATGGATCATCCGCACATGCACCAGGACCGGAGAGCGCTTTCACTGCAGGGTATGCTGATTCTGCCGGCTGTCACCGTGGCTGGGGGCGCGCCTACTGGAGGTGGCCCCCCGAGGGGCAGGTCTGGAGGATTGCAGAACAGTAAATGTTTGTCAATGAGCTCCGGTGAGCAGGCAGTCTGAGTTATCCCTGTCAGTCTTTGGCTGTTTTGAATTTAAAAACACCTTCTGGTTCCCTCTCTGAACTATAAATTCCCGCATTTCACCATCACCCCCCCATTCTAGCATCTTTCAAGTTAGGAGCAGAAAGACTTGGCTCATCGGAGGCCGTTTTTTTAATAGTTTATTTTTCTCACTTTTGCTTGAGTGTGTGTGCACACATGCATGCGCGTCCCTGTGACTCATTAACTCCCAGCCTCGGCTCGGCTCGGCTCGGCTCGACCGGCGCTTCTTTGTACCTCATTTCTGTACCCAGCCGCCCGCGCAGCGGGGGGGGGGAGGACCCAATTACACCGCTGATTAAACCTCACTTGTAGAAAAACTTTAATTGCCTTCCCAGTGCAGAGAGTTGGGAATTTCTGCCAGTTACATGAAACGATAATTGGATAGAAAAAGTCAGACTCCTCACTTCCTTCCATCATTTTCCTTCTGACAGAATATGTCGGGGCTGATTTTAAGAGTCTCCCGAAACTGAATGACTTTTACGCGGCTCTTTATGCTCAACCAGTTCCCACAATCCTGCCTTGCGTACGGAAAAGGGGGGATGCATTATAGACTGAACAGTAATCACGTCTCGTCTTATCGACTCTAAATTAGATTTAATTTTGCGCTTAAGTGCTCGGCGGCTGTGTGGCTTAGACTAAGGGCTGTTCTGTCGCTCATTTTCGCTGCAGTTTTCCCCACACAACCTCTCTCCTTCAAAAGGGGTCCCGGTGATGCTACGACTAACTGTAGTCGCTGGATATTGTTAAAAAATTGCATCTGTGCCTAAGATCAGTGAAGAGCCATAAAGCCGTCAGCGCTAATTCAGCGACGCTTTGCTTTATAGGAGCCGGCCATGTTCCCGGCAGCCTGAAATGCAACACTGGGCTCCCGGTGTCACAGCTGGCCAGGCACCCACCCGAAGCCCCGAGGTGGCTGCGATGCAGCCCCCCCCCGACAGCCTGACGCCGTAAGATGCCAGCGAGGTGTTTTTCACCATCATCTGCCTGCAGGTTATACGGAACCAAGATTTTCTACTATAAAGGGAAACTGCAGCAACTAATTGATGCCATTCAAGGGATTTCCTCAAAACACCAGCGTTGCTGTTTGAGATTAATATTTTCATTAAAGCAGGGATAAAATATAAAATAAGGTCAAACCTGCTGAACAGCACTTATAGTTAAATATCAGAGGTAAAATGCTCTTCTGTGCTGAATCCATACATCTGACCGGCACAGTAACTATATCTAGCTGCTTATTTTACTAATTGGAGCATATTGAGTAACTATAAAACTGATGTTTTACCGATCTCGGGTGTTGACATGAGAGGACTTGTGATGACTGAGGAAGACTTCCCGCGTAATAAGACATTTTTCGTTACTTCCATTAAACGCTCAACTTATAAACCTTATACTATAGGTTACCAAAATGACATCCGGTCAGCACCGCGTCTTCCAAGTCGTATCGGTATCTGTCCCATTTAATTACTATTATAAAAAGCAATTACTACTCTTGTGTACCTGGGTAATTAGCATAGATTATATTCATCAATTGACCCTTTGGTTGCTGTAATACCAGTAATCCCTGGGCATTTAACTGTATGGACCAGCCAAAGTATATGCGTCCTGTAATCAGATTGTTCTGATGAGACGCTACATTGTGTTTTTTCTTTTTATTGAAAGGTACTATGGGGTTAAAAGTTCCTGTAGATGAGGGTGATATCAGAGCTTTGTATCTCAGAGGCAAATGCTTAAAGCTGAGGTTGTTTCCTTTGTGTCCTAAGGATACAAACAGTGTTAAACCACCATGCCGGATGAGAAGAAGCTTATTTACAAGCAAGGATGATTGTTCTCAAGCTTAATCACTTTGACTTGTGTGAGGTTAGTTCTTGCCTTGAGTACAGTGTGTAACCAACTGAACCTTCTCATTAGGTCACAGAAAAGGAGCTTTTTCATAACAAAAAATAAATAAATCAAGCCTAGCACGGTGATGGGAAAATGGCACAATGTCAGCCATCACCACCAGAGCTAGAAAATGTAAGTTAACCCCTGGCCTCTGTGTTCATTAAATAGTTCTATCTGAGGAACTCAATATGCAAAATGAAAAGAAAAGCTAGATATCAGATATAACAAAGCCAAAGTTAACTGCGGGTGCCACTGGTATACCTGTGTCTGCTTACTGAACTGGTCGATGGTCACCAACTGGAAAGAGCTATAGGTGTCTCAGCAACCCCCAAATTCCTACTTAATGTAGCCTCAAAATCCATTCATTAGGTACATTTCCATTTATCAACACTCATCGTTATAATTCTATGGTGGCATACAGTCAAAATACAGACCACATCAAGCGCAACGAGGTTATCTGTTGAGTAATTTGTTTGTAGGGGATTAAACATGGCCTATTACTGCATGGACTCGTCAAAATATAGCCTACTGCGGACAAGAGTAGACTATGTTTTACGGGTAATTCATGTTTGCACGCATTTTGACTCTGTTGGACATCCAATTCTTGTTACTTCGTTCACCACCATTCAGCATGTCTGTCATTCGTTAGCGTTATCAGTCCTAGTCTTTTGATACGCCGCATTATTCGTTTCCCGTTTGGGGTCGGGATTAAAGTGCCTGAAAACCAACGGCAATTAGAATTTTATACAAAATGAAATAAACAGGCACAGCAGAAGTCGCGTCATAAGCAAACGCTGAGAGATAGCATAAGCTCGCTCGTGTGAGTCTGCTCGCTTCATTTGTAGCCATAATGTTGTGTAGACAGGTGAATAAATAATTTACAGGCTTGTGTGTCGATCGATAGCGTAGAGAGGCTTTGCTTGGCCTGCTGTCCGCTTTCATCCGGCCGTCCAGGGAGCCTGTTCCCTCCCCCAAACCGTAGATCTGCCACACAGCCCCCAACTCGGGTCCGATCCGAGGGAAAAGGAAAACTCACATTTCTTGTGGGTTCGTTTCCTTTAAATTTTTTTTTGTTTTGTTTTCTATTCATCGTTTGCCTGCTAGTGCTGGAACGACATTGCTGACCGTGAGTCACGAGTGGACCGCAGATCGTCTTCTGCGGTTTCTTTTGTCATTTATCTAAACATTCTTTTACAATCTTGCCTCCGAAACAGCTGCTTTCTCATTTGGCAGGTTTGTTGTTGAAATGTCAGTGAATATGATAACAAAATCGGGTCAATTAACTGATTAGATATATTGATATATATTTTTTGCACGGATATGTAGTAGCTACATTGCGAAGTTCAAAAGAGGAATGATGGAATAGATAAACGTTAAAACGACTTTTGAAAAATTATAACCGCATTTATCAGTCTGTGCTTGTTTGGTGCTTAGTGATAATTTAATTTCAGTATCACTGCATACAAGGCTGAGGAATGTCCTTGGAGAAATCTGCATGTTTGAGGTGTTTTGCTTTTCACATTTTTAAGGCCCAGGACACGTGAGTATTAATTAACGGTAGACTGCTATCTTTAAACACAGGTGACACTGTACAAAATATTGACAGATGATCCAAATTTTGGTGTATATATTTTCATAACTACAACAAGCAATACAGTATATATAATTAGTGGGTGTATGTACTAAAAAAACAACTGCTTAAATGTTTGTGAAATAGTTGTATTATAATATAGAATATTAGCATTGTGTGTTTTTGTACCATTGTACGTTTGCCCTTGCAGTCCAGCTAATTGAAATCTCTAAATTGCTTGTAGTGTATGACTGGGTATGTGCCCTGTGATAGACTGGCATCCCAGCCAGGTTGTACCCCGGCCTTGTACCAACCCACCCCCCCACCCCCACATGCCCCTGAGTAGGATGAACAACTAGTAAATGGATGGAAATAACTGCCTTATTTCTAACTGCCATTTAAAAAATGTTATTCAAGTGTGAAGTGTATGTACATGTATGCAATATATACATGTAAATATTCGGTATATATGTATGAAATATATACATGTAAATATTCTGTATATATGTATACAGTATGTATGTATATGTGTATATTCTGTATATGTATACAGTATGTGTGTGTATATTCTGTGTGTGTGTGTGTGTGTGTGTGTGTATGTTCTGTATATATGGACTAACTCACTTCTTCAAGGCTCACTGCGGCGTCATTTTGTTGCAGATCTAACACTTTTTTTCCTCCTAAGCAACCTGCATTCATATCCATTTGCAGCACAGGGTACGTTACTGGAGAAACTGACAGCTTTATTTGGCTCAGCTTTTAGCAGCAGGGCCCTTTCCTGCTACCCAAACCGTCAAGCTTGGGTGTCATTCTGCAGCGCACTTAGGCGACGCCCTGGCCTCGCCGTCCGGGGAAGGCCTCGTTACTGACATCGCTCCCTCGTGCTCAGGTGTGTCGGCTGTGGACCATATCGCAGCCCGTGTGCAGCTGAAGGTGTAGTTATGCTGCTCCACAGGAGCCACTGAAGCAGTCTGTAAGTTAAAGTCTGAAAATGGCTGATGCAAGGTGCACATTTTAGACCCATTAGGCCCACATCAGGACATCAGAACATTCTGATCCCGGGTTTTGGCTCAGGGTGTCAGGATGTAGCAGGAATGCTTATGATGTAAAGCCCACCTCCCAGTGTCAAAACTTCAACGCTGAATTTAAGCCATAAAAAGCTCTTTCGAAATGAGAATGACGACAGGACAGAGGTCTGCCACCAGACAGTGCCAGGACACACCAACAGCGGCCCGGTTAGTGCTGCAGCCTGGAGCGGCTGCTTCTAATCACTGCGCAAAGGAACAGCGGCCTTACATATTGCTAACGTCATCCAATAATTAGGGACACACCGTTCGCTTTCCTGTGAAAATGAACTGCAGTATATAGTTACGTGTGTGCTTTGCCTTCTTTCACCTTCCTGTTCACTTTTAAGTCATCCTATCAGAATTCCCTGATTGTCTCCACAATATTTCGAAAAGGCTGCAAACGCTTAAGCAGGTACTGCTGGCTACGTCACTGGCTGCCTCAGCACGGACCGCGTGCCTCATTTAAACAGCGACATCAAACTGAAGAGGAGGAAAGAGTCATGCAATATTAATCTTCTCCACAAGAAGCTTTTCCTCCCAACACAACGTACAAATTCCTGCTTCATTGTAGCAAATGCATGCATAAATATAGCAAGAGGTTTATGCCTGTTTCTATCAGACACAGAGAAAAATATATCTACAGCCTCAGTGATATTTCCAGTAGTAGACATTGCCTCTCTGAACAGCAGTAAATATGATTAGCATTCAACCTCAGAATAGAAGAATGCGAGACAACAATACAATGAACCTCAACAGCTGATCCTACTAGAGGGTTAAATTTTATATTTATCTAAGAATTCATAAGCATCCTTCCAACTTACCTGAAACTGACTGAATTTTTCCCCTCTTGTAGAAGAAATTAAGTCCCAGGAGTAAATCAATTCAAAATCCCAAACAAACCATTCTTTGTTCCTGTGCGGAAAACAAAATGGTCCCCACTGCGTTTCAAGTTACATATTTTTATGAAATCATCAGGTCCAGTTTGTGGAAAAATTGAGCTGAGCAAATTGTACTTTCAGACCGGCGGTGCCAGTTTGAGAGCTGAAGCATTAAAGATCTGCCTTTTCTTTTCTAATTCTGAGGATTGGTGCTTTGATGCCCCCCCACTGTGCACAGAAAGGTCTTTGAAGTGGGAGAGAAAAACGGTGATTTTCAAAAAAAAAAAAAAAAAAAAAAAAAACTGCAAGCGAGGAATGCGGGAGGAGAATGGGGCCGGAGTAGAAGCACAGGTGCACAGCCAGACAGGAAGCACTGCTTCAATGCCGCGTATCTTTATCGTCCCTTTCACTTTACACTCCGCCGTTATTTTTGTTACAATTGGAAAGTCCATCGGATTTATCATGATTTATCCACAAGAAACAATGCTGTAATACTGATTGTCTGTGATTTCACTAAAAGGTGAACTTCAGTTAAGTGTAGTGTTGTTGAAGTAGATAAATATCACCAAAAATTAGCTTACTGTATTATTAAAATGTATTTATTATACAATTAAGTACATATATATATAAATATATAATTATTAGGCCTATATTTTAAACAAATAAAACATAGATGTCCTTTGCATATGAACATCTAAGGCAGATATCGCACAGGCCATCCCTTGAAGAAAGGAAAAGCGTTAAATATTTAAAAGTGAATATATATATATATATATATATTTTTTTTATTATTATTATTATTTTCCTTAACATACATACATTGTGAAGTGTGCGCATGAAAAGAAGCGACGCGCCGAAGAAACGGCGTCGCTCCACCGGCCCGGGAGGGAATGACCGTTCCATAAAGCGGAGAAAACCAACAAGCACTTCGGCGTCTGGGCGCTTTCTTCTGTGTTTGATGCCAAAGCTACACGAGACCTGGTGAGAAACTAAACCAATAAGAACATAATGCACTTTGTGCAAAAGCCCCTAATGTTATGCAAATGGTTCCTTGCTGAAGGGGCCGGTGTATTTTTCGGGCTGTAGCGCCCTGAAAGCTTCCATTACTAGAGGATTAAGCAAATGTTGAAAGTTCTTGTTCTCCTTGGAAACTGAGCCTCAGCCTCCATCTAATCCTGTGATCAGTTTTTCTTTTTCGGATTTTTTTTTCTTCTTGGGTTTTTAAATTACCGGCTATCTGCTCAGTTCATTTTTTGTAGTTGTATCTTTCTTTTTCTTACAGTTGAAAATGTGTTACATTAAATCCTTTACCCTCCCTTACTGCAGTGTTTACTTATGTATTTATTGATTTTTGTTACGCGTGTTTTTTTTCCTTGTGCTGGAAATTGATTTCTGCGGCTTCTGAAGAAGTTTGCGATTGACCTGCTTTTCTAAGTATACTCTTAATTTCTTTTGTCTATGAGGATCTCTTTCGGGCTTTGTATGTGAAATGTGCTTGTCATTGTTCAAGCTAAGATACCATGAAATGTTACTACTCAAACGTTCCAAAACACATTGTAAAAATGCATAACTTATCATCTAATTATATTTATTAAAGTGTGGCATTTTTCTTCTTGTGTAGTATTTAATTTACTTCCGTGTGTAGATCATTAAGAATGATGATGATACTTTATTCGTTGGTGATATTTTAAAACATTATATTGTTTCAAATTAAATAGTCTCAAACACTCCAATTTATGATTAATAAAAATGACTTATCGATACTTTTGCATTTGGGTGAACTTTTGTATCAAAATCGTTGTGATACTCAATTTCTGTGGGATTTTCCTCCAGCTGGTTATCCAGTACAGAGTGACAGGCAATTCGGTAAAAATGATTAATATTTTGATGTTTAATACATTTGAATGATAATATTTACTGCAAGGATTTTTTTTTGGTTGACATTTGGAAAAAAAACACATGACAGAAAATCGTTGCAAAAATTTAAACATGTAAAACACATTTTCAGTAAAAACTTGCAGTGCTTTTAATTTTTGAGGCTTTAACAAAAAGATCTTTTTTGCTTGCTAAACACACTATTGTATAAAATGCCTTTATAGTAGAAATATGTAATCTACCACTAATAAAATGTAAACATTTCCAGTCAAACTCTCTTTCAAAATGTCTTAATCAGGACAAAATATTTTAAACGTGCATCTCTGGCCTGGCTTCACCTGATGCCCTGACAGGTCTCTCGCATGGCGACTGGACCTGGTGAGCGAGGAACTTCATCAGCGTCCTGCTGACAAACGATTGCAAGCACATGCTCCATTAAAGACAAATGCCTGTTTTTCACCTTGGTTTTACTTTCGGCAAATTGACAATTCAAACAAATTCTTGTTTGTTTTTTTTAAGAAAGTATTCACGCAAAGCAAAAGGTACTTAAATCGACCAATTTATTATAACCGACCACTTGGTATTGTTAAAAAATGGTGTGTAAAAGATAGACAGTTAACCCTTCTGACAAAAGGCTGCTGTTTTCGCTCCTCGCCTGTGCACAGATGGCCTGCAGCATGCTGCTTACTGGCTTCGCCTGTGGAGTTTTCCATCACACTGGCCTGATGTGACAAAGGGGGACGAGGGCGCTGTGGCTGGGAGAATCTCTTGACGCTGCTTGAGCGTGTCTCTGAGCCTGTCCGAGCCGCGACACTTATTCTGACGCCCCTGTGCTGACTGATGTGACAATTCAATTTGCTTGGGGAGAGAGACTCTACCGCTCCAGTAAATTGTACTGAACCTGATTCATTACAAAAATGTGATAAAGAAAAGATCTTGTGCACCGCTGCTCTTTTCCTTTTATTGCATCATTTCCCGGCTATCCGCTGCTCTCTTTTGAGTTTGTATTACTGTGTATATCTGTACCACTCTACACTCTGAAACTGGTGTCTATACTGACATAAATGCAATACTCATTAGACAAAGTGTAACTCATTACTTTATATTAAACATACATGTGTACTTCTCTGTGTCTGTTGTTCTTTGTTTTATGTTTTGTATTTTATGTCCTTTGTTGTCTTTCTTTTATTGATGTAAATCTGTACAGCACTTTGGCCTACCTTGGTCGTTTATAAGTGCTCTATAAATAAACTTTGATTTGATTTCATGTGTAACTGTTCAGATATGGATACCATTTCCTTGTTAAGTATAAGTCCTATGAATTCCCAATCAATCTATCATTATTATTCTTTGCAGACAGTTGTTGATCCACGCACAACTGTGTAAACTAACAAATTATTAACCTACAGCTGGAAAAACAAACAAATCATTATCCTACAAAGTACCTGACATTAGTCCACTTGTCTCTGTGGTCAGTTATGCAATGAAGGTTTCCACACCACTGCCACAAGGGGCGCTACACAAACTGCCGGCAAATCACTCTTGTCTATAGATAGCTTTAAAAATTACTGAATTCTTTGAAAATGGGAAACCATATTGGCATTGCACAAAAATGTTACAAAAATCATCTCAAAACTTTTGTGATCATGTAACTTACATCTTCGTGGTGATGAGAAATACACAATTTTAGACGTCTTCTCTGGTGTCTTAAACCTGTGAAACATCTCACATGGGTTTGTAAGTCGGCTGGATACAAAACTAAAATTGAATAGATAAACAAACCAAAACCAACATACACTGACATTCAACAGCAGTCTAGAAACATGATGGATTGTTTCCGATTGTTCATTGTTTCCGGTTGTTCATTGTTTCCGAATTATGTTCTGCAGGGAAACAATAGCAGTCGCATAGCAAAACAATTGTCTTTTTATTTTTTGAAGAAAAAAAAAACCTATCCCTGGGCAGAGTCACAAAGGAGCTGGAAATCTCAATTATTGAATTGGTTCTGCGAAGAGAGACTGAGGGCGAGATGTGAGGGTGAGTAGGCAACAGCTGTGTGGTAGTCGCTTGGCGGATCTTCGCCCTCACGGGATTTCTTAAAAGAGCTGCTCCCTATTTCCTTTTAAGGAGATCAATATTCGGGATGCATGACTTTTCTCTTATAAATCAAAGTGCTTTGACAAATAATGGGCATGTTAATTTTAATAAGCACTGCGTTCATTGAGAAATTACTTCCATTCTCTGCTTTCTGCTAAGATGTTTTCTGGTGTCAGTTTTACAACAGTCAATTCAGCCGGAAATTCTACAAGAAAACCTTTTTCACTGAGAAATAAAACTAACCATTAGTCTGGCCAAATCTAGTAAGTTACTTTCAACTTTTGCAGCTATTTTTCTATCCAATATACTATTTTTTTCATATATTGCCATCCCTAGACTCCAGGGTTCAGAGGGATGGATTGAATGGGTAGATATTCATAACTGTTTTATCGTAAATGTCTAATCTAGTTACCTAAATCAGATGACGTAAGGAATGGGAGACCAGCTCCAGGTAAAGAATGCAGTCGCACAGTCCTGACAGACGACTTTGATTCAGATCCACAGCCGGGGGATGTCAGCCTCTGCTCACTAAGGTACCGCGCTACGATAACGAAACAAGAATGCCACCAGAGACTGTGGACCCCATGAAAGTATATCATATTGTTCCCCTAATCCCGACGAATCCAATTATGTTCCAAATTTTTTAAGGCCCCTGTCACTCAGCGGCCCCACGAATCGTCTTAAGCTTCCCCCCTCCTTGCGTCCCTGATGACGCAGTTCCTCGTATATTAAAATCCATTTAATTACATTACAATTATTAAATATGTTTCCGATGGCTGTGAGGCTCTGTTAAATTCTGTTTTCCAATTTGCATTTAATTGCCGCCTGCTCGTGAAGCGGAGCGGCTAAATTGCATTAAATGAATTCATTTAAGCACCTTGAAGTGTGATCAGACTTGGAAATCCCAGCAATCTGCTGAAGCCGACATGTCTGTTCCCGGCTGCTGTGCCACAACCTTGCATAGATCCCCTCGTGTTAATCACAAGTCACAGTACACTGGCGTGAATTAAACGAGACAAGGCCGCCGCTTTTAAAGTATGTGCTGCGCTCGATGTAACATTAAATAACGCCCCCTCGTTCCCGTTAATAAAAGTCTTAAAGCAGCAATATATTCGGCTGCTTAGAATGATAATGCAGTTAGCTGCAATATACGGAAAAGCTCACCTTGAAAACTTTCTTTGCATTCACGACACGACATGGAAGTAGGGGTATGCCCACATACTCACAGAGGCATGTTTCTTTTCTTTCTAGTATTTGAATGACGCACTAAATGAAACACTTACAAAACGGTCAATAGAACACATACATGTCGTCATTCCATTTGTTGGATTTGATGCAACACTGGTAGCAGTGGGAATAGGCTATTAAATAAGACAAGGCGATGCAAAACTAGAAACTAGCAAAATCATAGCATATCTGAATAGCAAGTACAAATATGATTGACGTTTTTTCCGTAGAAAAATGAGGGGTGGAAGTCATATAGTTTTATAAACCATAATTGATTTATTCTGTCCAACAGTCCAGAAAGGGATACATTGGGCGTTCTTTTCCAATGGGGGTGTTTTTTTTTCCTTCCGTAAAATACTATGAAATAGATATGATGTTCTTGGAGGTTAAAAAATATATAACGAGTATTTCACGTTTGTGAGGTTAGACATATGCAAGGGAAGACGGCGGGAAATCAACAGGAGAGAAAAGGAAGAGAGCGAGCGAGCAAAGCGTGGAGAGAAGGCGCTTGTCAGGGGGAAGCTTGCTAAGAAAACGCCTTTTTGAGGTCAAAGGAGGAAAATTGACTCGCGGTTATAAATCGCAAGGTTGGGTAGTGGGAATTTATTCTGCGGCCATAAACCACAGAGAAACGGCGTCAATAAGCCTTTTGTTGCGAAGTCTGTTGAATAAGCAGAATACGAGAAAAGAGGTGTCTAAGGAGGCGTCTGAGGACAGTCGGGGGATCCGCCTGTGTATGTATCTATATATATATGTGTATTCATGAGGATTGCGGCAGCTAGCAGGTACATAGGACATCCTTAAGGCCAGCTTTAGAAGTTCATCTTGCATCCGTCTGTTTGCTTCAACCCAGAGTGATCTTTGTTGTTGTAACATTACAAGTCTGATGACGATATATGTAAACCCTTACTCGTAAAACAATTAACACCTTGAATATTTTGTATCTTCACTTGGAAAATAACGACAAGAAAGCACACGTCTAGATTTGCATTCTAAACGATTTCCGCTGTAAACGACCATAATTCAGCGCAGAAGCAAACCCAAGCCGAAGTTGCATATATCTGGATTTTTCCCGTTTGTAAAACGCAACCTGAAGTCTATGTATCTATTAGGAGGGATCGTGTTTCAGTTTTGTGTGGGACTGCTTATAAAACCTTAACTTATACTGCAGCAAAGAAGGTCCCGCAATATCATCTGCCTCCTTGCCCAGTAATGAAATGTTAGGATCACTTCCACAGTCCTTTCTCCCGGCCGAGGTGGCTGTGTGGCCGCCTTGCTAATTCCCGGGGTAATTGAAACGCCGGGGCGGCGTCGCCGAGCGCCCTCCCGTCAGTGCCCGAGTCAGGTACGGTGGACCTATTCCTTATTTTAATTTAGGACCGCCGGACTATTTCTATAAGCTCCCTTTTAACCCACGGTTCCTTCAGTGCAGTTTGCTTAACATTTTAAAGGTTGTTTTCCATCTCTCAAATTGGGAAATAAATATGAGGGCCCAGGGATCATGGTTTATAATTAAACTGTCCTGCTTGCTTGGAGGCAGCGAGCAGACGGGTCACGTTGTAGACGCTGTAAATCAGGGCAGCAGCAGGAAAGGGGCTACCAG
Source organism: Paramormyrops kingsleyae (assembly GCF_048594095.1). NCBI lineage: Eukaryota > Metazoa > Chordata > Actinopteri > Osteoglossiformes > Mormyridae > Paramormyrops > Paramormyrops kingsleyae. The sequence goes on from NC_132805.1 coordinate 28,670,578, forward strand.
GAACTAATTTGAAGATGTCTGTCTATCGGACCTAACACAGCTTTGGTTTGCATTTAGGGGACTTTGGTGTGTGTGTGTGTGTGCGTAATTGGGGGGGGGGACTCTTAGATTGAATGCATGTAGGGAAGTCACTGGTCTGTGCCCCCTCATTCTGGGTATCTGCTTGAAAATAGCATCCACAGTGGTAAGGGAACTGTTAAACACATCGTTAAATATTGTTAAACACTATTAATTCCTTCAATATTATTAAGAGTTTCTTTCTAAAAATAAATAACTGCACTCATTGTCAGAGGGGAAGAGCTGATAGCAGTAACTAATTTGCAGCATTTCGTCTGCACCCTTACAGAAGACCAGGCCTGACAGGCAGGCCCCTCAAAACATGGGCCCCTCGACAGGTGGGCCCCTCGACAGCTGCCCCCCCCCCCTTCACCCCGCCTCGTAGGGTGACCTCAGCCTCCTTACTGGTCGCAAAGGCAGCGTCACAGTTGGGTCCCGTTTCTCAGGCTGCGTGGAAAAAAGCTCAGCAAACCCTGTCCGTCGCATCCCCTCGCTCGCTGTGAGCTGAATTGAAAGTCTCTGATATAAACAAGACAGTTTTCCAAGGTAAAATAAAGTCTGACAATAGAGAATAAAAATTTGTTGCATCTCTACGTGAAAAACTGCTTCTGTCCACCTGGCTTATTGTAAGATTTTGGCCTTTTCAGGATGACTTCATATGCGGCTGCTGTTTGTGTGGCTCCAGATTTATACCAAAGGGCTGTAATTTTTCCCCCAACGATTTGTAAATAATACGATAAATATGATGACAATCAATTAATAAATTAATGAACATTTAAGCAAATTAATAATCATTCACATATTTCAGTGGTTAAGTTCCCAATTAATGAGTTTAAAACACTCAACAGTGAAAGTGCTGTAAAGTAACAACGTATTTTTTGGCACTTTGAAACATTTCTGCTTGGATTTGCTCTTGTTTCAGCTCTTTTCAGGTGAGCTGCCGCAGATCAGCCGCTGTCTGTCGGGCTAATGTGCCGTCACAGGGTCACATCTGCACCTCAGCAGAATAATAAAACACTTCAGCTCTCAAGGACGTGGCCTCTCTCTGCACCTGCACTAAATTTTATTTGTATTACCATGGAGCAAGTCACTAGGCTCTGAGATATGTGATTATAAATACTATAAAAATAACGAGTGGTAGCCAAGTGGCTCTGTCTGCTGTTTTCAGCACAGTAAACAGTGAGCATCAGACTGGGGGTAGCAGGGTTGGGGCCATTCCGGAATGCATTGATCAATTCCAGTCCAAATCAGAAATGGAACTGGAGCTGGGATTGGAAAAAAAAACTACGGGGAATAGAATTGGAGTTGAATTTGAATTTCAGGGAGATTTAAGTTCCAACTCCAGTTCCATTTGGGCTGGAATTGATCAATGCATTCCGGAATGGCCCCAACCCTGGGGGGTAGTTACACTGTACACTGTACACTGTACACTTCACCCCCAGCCTTCCTGGTATATCCTGCCATTTTTTGAGGGAACTCGCCTTTCCACAGCCCAGCACTTGTTCCCATGGCGACTTGCCGGTGCAGGAAAGCGAATGGTGGTTTGCATTATTAATACATTTCATTAATTATGCAAATGGCGTCCCGCTGTAAGTATCCAGGACCGAGGAACACCGGGTTCCGCCTCTTAAAGGTTCTAGCCAAGCTGCCGTGGGGGGTTTTGTGAACACCGTCTCGCCTGGCCTTCCTCGGGCCCTGGGCCCCGATTCCTCATGCACCTCCCTGACAGAACAGAGCCTAAGGGGAGAGAGAGAGAGAGAGAGTCTCCGCTCAGAGGTGATCTGGCCCACTGGATATCCTGCCTTATTTACAAAGACCTCGGAAAATATTCTCTGAGCCTGCAAAAATTCATATTCTCATTGAAATTCTTTTCTGTTGGAATTATATAATATAATGCCACCTTACACGTCTCAGAAGTTAATATATTATGGTTTTCCATAATGATAAATTAATGTTGTAATTGAATGATTTAAATAAACCAAGCTATTTACTGTTAATGTGCTAAATTATCAGTTTTGGTAAATTAAATTAGACTGTCAGACTCAGCACCAGTTACCTGCCTTTTTTCCCCAGTTTAGGTCATTTCCTGGAGGCTTCAAAGCTAAACTGAACAGTAAACATCAAGCCAGGGCAAGATCTTGTGAGTCGACCTCACATTTCTGTTCCCACAATGCACACAACTCACAAAGCAACTCAAACAAGCATCAGAAATTGTTTAAGAGAGCTCATTTACGCCCCCCGCCCCCCCCTCCCCACCCTCGGCCCTGCTGTGTCCCAAAACGGGCCCATTCTTACATGGTAAGCAGACACATTTTACTTTAGTGCCTCTGAGAGCAGTGAGAGGGAGGGAGCTAGACGGGGGGGGGGGGGGACGACAAGTTTTACCGGTCTGTGTGGGATCTGTAAGTAAGTGTTTGTTGCCATGGTGACTTTGGCTGAGTTTCTACACAATGCGTCAGTGTTGAGGGCAAATTAACTGCTGTTTGAATTCTTTGTGAAGTCATTGATTGGTGGTTATTTGTAATAACAGGGTATGTTTCTAAGAAGAAAACACACAGCAAATTACTGCCAGGACACAGCAATCCCTGCGGCAGCGATCTGCATCGTTACAGGTGATTTAAAACATACGGTTCGTTTGCAATTTAGCATTCAGTGAATAATGGCATGATAAAGAAAAAACAGGATGTTCTGTGGTTTGGTCCTGCTTGAAAACAACCTGCAAATGAGTTAGCAATAGCAGTGCTTGGTTTCCAAAATAATGCTGTCTGTCGGGCAAGTGCGCACATCCGTCTCTGTAACGTAGGTGCAGGTCGACTGTTCTTGGAAATAAGAATATTTTCCGATTACAGCCCCGCTGTTATTTTTTCATACTTTTTTTCAGATAATTCATAAGTGCAAATATGTATAAAAACAAAATATAAACATTTTACATAAAGACGAAGAACATCATTAACAATCATATGTTGACATACGTAATAAATTCAATATTGCTCTATATAACGAACCTGCAGAATGACTTTCTCTATGTACAAATTCATCTCTTTGTCATTGACGGTCCTGAGGAAAGGAGACAGATTTATTTGAACAGCCTGCGATGTTGAAATGGCTTATGGTCATGGTTTTTAATTTTAATTTTTTTTTTTGATGAATGTCCCGCATTTGCCTCATTAGGAGAAACGGGAGAGCGGTCCGGTCCCTGAATGAAAAGCAGCCGTCAGGACTTTCGGTAAATGTAATCTCCCATCTCAGCCGGCACCTCACGCTCTCACAAGCAGACAAGCATCGGGGCCAGATAAGCCGGCAGATGGTTTAGAAAACACGGCATCTCAGCAAAGCTCACGCCGCGATGCTGGAGTACGCCACTGTCACATTTAAAGCGGCCTTTGTTTTACGGCGGAACGGCGGAGAAAAACTTTGTCTCATCAGCAAAGTGTGGCTGAGCCTTAATGACCTGACTGTAGTATCAGGTGACAGAATCCATCTTACAAGTTTTAGCTTTTGGCTAATTGTAAGTATTCTTCCTCCATTGCTGCTTATTTAGGACACGTCACCTCGATCTGGAGGCTTACAGCTGGAAGAACATCAACCACATACTGTCAATACCATCCATCCATCCACCCATCCATCTTTCTACTTGTCCAGTCCAGGGCTGTGGTGGAGCTTTCGCCTGTCCCAGGCATCGCAGAACGCAAAGCGACGCTGTTGCCCACTGAGCCCCTGTGCTACTGATAACTGGTAAAACATACAACACACAACGATAAATTTTCCGTCACCATGGACAGTTATATTAGTCGTTCCCACGGCGATAGTACATCTGCGTGTTTCAAGCTGAAAAAAAACCCCCCAAAAACATTCACTTAAACAGGTGGGCCCTGATTATTATGGAATTGATCAGGTATGATTTTGCTGTCTTCTGTCAATGGATGAGTGTTGGCTGTATGTTAGTTGGGTTTCTTTACATCCCTGTCATTCTTACAGGCGTCTTACGAATTTCTGCGCGTTACCGTGGGATCAGAGAGTAAGGCGGCAGACACCTTATTGAAGGAATGTGAACATTAAGCCTGAATCTGACTAACTGAGCTAACTTTTTGTACCCCGGCATCCTGATACGAGCGGCTGCGAAAGTAGTACACGCAGTCGCGCTATCATAACATGGGGGGACATTGTACGAAGACCCTTCAGCTGGGCTCACAAAGAGAAGCCAGCTCTGGACAGTGCCGGTTGCCATGGTTATGCCCAACCAAGCCATTATCTTTATGGGCTGTAAAAAGAGGCTCGGTGTGTCATTGTGCAGAAGGGATCCTTGTCCTGGACGTGTTTTGACAGCATACTAAAATTCCAGGAGCCTGCAGCAGCTTCAAGGGACGAGCAACAAAATGTGTCTGTTCCAATCTGATCATTACCTCATTTATCATTAGTGGCTCATTAATGCCTCATTTATCTTTTCATTTTAACCAATAATGTCCAGGACCGTGAACAGATGCTGCACATGAGGAACCATGCGGAGGAAAGTTTGTCACCTCGAATGAAAATCATTTCAGAAAATCATCGCTGTTCTTCTGTACTCTCCTACATTGGTGGGATGGCAAAATTATTTTCTATTTTAAGGAAACCAAAGCGATATGCTACTACCGCCGGACGGAGGGTCCCGTATTTCGAGGTTTGAGGTGCTGTCCATGTTTCCCTCAGCTTGAAATAAACACGATTTAAAAAAGAGCTCTAGAATCTCCATGGAGGATAAGTGCAGCTCCGCGGGTGAAGCTTGTTGACGGGGAAGTTGACCGTCACTCCAGCTTAGCCACACGGCATCGTGGGTAGCACCCGGCAGGGTAGTTGTGTCAGCTTTGCTGAGCCAATCAATTAAAATCTTGTTATAATTCATGCCTTGCCAAATAATTGTTATACCTGGAGTATGAGCCAGTCATTGATTTATTTTACGTGTTCAATACTTCATCTGAGACCTCAAAGCAGGCCTGATTGCCCATTACGGGGGGTGTCGTGCAGTGAGTCACTGTTCTGCCTGATTTTAATGCTATTAGCTCAAAAACAGCAGAAACCCAACTGCTCATAAATCCAACATGACCAGACATGAATATTAGTCCTATTTTTTGTTTGTGAGAAAAATTCCCGGTAGAGAGGCTCTGGTTCATCTAGGACAGCCAGTGACAACATGGTGGTGGTGGGGGGGGACTAGGGGGTTGTCAGTGACATCATGCATGTGGCATGTGGGCCAAAGAAGGCTTCCGGGGGATTGGAGACCCCACCCTCCCCAGGACACGTCAGTGGAAGATGGAAGAAGAAGACGGAAGGTCAGTCAGCCTTAATGTTCAGTATACCTGCAAAACTGGGCCAGGCGAGGTTGGAACAGTCTAGAATCAAACAACGAGACAAATGAGGCTTCGCTAACCCTGATCCTAACCCTAACCCTGATCCTAACCCTAACCCTGATCCTAGCCATAAATCTGCCAAATTGAATAATTTCATAGTCCTGCTGCTGATGACTTTCCTGAAATGTGTCATTTTCCTTGTAGCATGTTCCCTAGAATGCAAGGAGTATCACACACCACAACACGCCGCGTGAATTTCTGCAGATAATTACTGATTCAGATTTTATTATCCCGGAGGAAATTACTAAATTGTTTGATCAGTTATACATTGTACACCCTTGTAGATATCTGTGTTATACTATTCAAATATTTATGTGAAACACTATTTTTCTGTAAAAACATTTTAAATGAAGTCTAGAGCAGGTTTATTGCTTGCTGTTTGGCTCTCGTTGCACGCAGAGAGGGAAGGGCGGTCCGGCTGGTGCGATACCTGAAGCCCCGCCTCCAGGCACAAACAGACACGCTCAGGCAGAGCCCAAACAAAGCCGGGTTCAGTATCACCTCAGATAAAATTCCCGTGGGCGAGGGCCTGACTAACCTCGCGTCACCGCAAACGCAGTAGCCGAGTCACACTGACGGATCGCACAGACCCGCCCCTGTCTTTTAAAATGTGGCTGGGAGCCCTTCAGTCCGGTTTCACTCCCACCCCCCCCTTGGGAGGCGTGACTCACTGTCTCACTGCCTCGGCTCGAGAGCGCGAACGTCGAGTGTCAGCGGTCAGCAACCCCACTGCCTCCCTAGGGCCCCCTCCCCCCAGGGACGGTGTGCCGGGCTGGAGGCGGAAATCCAGCACCTCTCTCTCTCTCTCTCGACGAGATTCAGCACAGATGCGATACCTGCTGCAAATAGACAGCAAAGCAAACAACACAGACATGCACTGAGAATATGACTCAGCTCAGCATCAGGGGCGGCAGTAAAGGAAAACAACCCGTGACCAGCATATTACTGCAAATTGCTGAACCCGTGACCCTGAGCCTGACCCCGTATGGATGGATGGACCGATGGCTGGATGGGTGTTACCTGCAGCACAGTGACACACTCAAAGACAAAAATTAATTGTGGATCATTAGGAAACACGTTTTTTCTCTTAAGGCTGGTTCATACTTCTCCGCACGGGCGCAAAACTTGCGTGTCCGTACGCGTATGTGTACACGGAAATGTACACGAACATGTTCATAGCCCCCCCGTCAAGCGTTATATTCATATTTCTTATTAATAACAACTTAAAATATTATTGATATTCTCTGCACACGTACCACTGTAGTGAATACTGGAGTCTTTGTAAAGACTAAACACAAATTTCAACTACTGCAGCAGTACATAATGGTGAAAACAAGGGGGAGGTCAGATGCCAGGCAGTAAGGCACACAGACGGTGGGTAATTCATACAATGTCTAAAGACACGTGGGGATTGGACACGATTCAAACACGACACGGGCAAGGGCACACGCGACAGTCTGAAACACAACAAGTACTTACACAAGGGCTATTTACAAATACTGCAGAGCATGCTGGGATATGCCAGCGAGCTCCCCTATGGTGCCATCTCAGGTGCTACAGTATTATATAAGTACATTATATTGCATAATAATTTTTGATATGATCATCCCTGCTTTCTGCAGTGTTTGAGTAAGAAAGCCACACATAAGACGGTCGAAGCTGAATAGCAAAGTGACCAGCCTCCCCCCCCCCCCCCCCCCCCCCTCCTCCACACCACCAGAGGCCAGTTTGTCTCACCTCAAATGTCCCGCAGCTACCTAGCGATACAAACCAGCCTCGGCCCTAATCACAGAAATCCATCTGTGTTTGTCTCTGAGTGCTTTCTGCGACCTCTTTGAGTCTCTGTTTACGGAGACATGTTAATTCGTAAAGAAAATGGCGGAGCGTTAATGTCCTGACAGAAACATGCTCCACACTGACTGTCTGCCCAGTGTGGTCCAGCTGCTTCACTCCATTTAAAATAAAGCCTTTCGTATTGTTACAAGATATTATAATTCTACACTTTTAGTGATGGCTATTTTACCATGAGTAACCATCCATCCATCAGTCCTTCCATCCACTTTCTGTGTCGCAGGGGTCTAGAGCCTATCCTGGAAGCCATTGGAGCAAGGCAGGGAATAACCAGTTAAATATATTTCCTTGGCATCCAGTTGGGGGAGGTTTTAGTCCTAAACTTCAAAGTGGGTTTTTGTCAGCTGCTGCAATCACCCAAACACAGAATCTGATGGCTAACGATATATGTAGCTATTCCAACAGAGCGACCCAAGCCCAAAGCGCCGTGACATCGTCGTGAAGCTAGGTGGCGCTCGTGAGGGACCCCTCTGGCTCGTACCGCACCTGCCATCGGAGCTTGTGTGCACTTGCCCTCCTTAGGGCGGATTACCGGGAACTAAGCCAAGTGAGACAACAAACACTGATTGACTGTTTCCAGCCGGTAGAGGGGCATCGGGGTTGATGTTCACCTCGCTAATTCTGATGCACCACACGGCATAAGGAACTGCCCACAGAAACTCTGCGAGTTTATCTGCACTTAATTACGGCTCCGTTGCCGTGACTAAGCCTTCCACGATAGCTGAGCTCATGCGACATGCACTGAATTCCATCCGCTACATAGTATATCCTGTCTACTGACTCCAGATGAAAGGATGGAATTTGGGGGGGGGGGCATGCGTCAGAGTTGGGTGGGAAATACAGATGGCACCTCCCGCAACCAAGAGGAGAGAGGTGATCTTCAAAGGACACCTTCAGAAACCACTTTATGCCCTCTGTCGGGAGTGAAGGATAGGTGCAGATTTCTTATTAATCCTACTGAATGCCAATGGCTCTAGGGCCGTGCCAACGTCTATGCCAACAACCTCAGGTATGCAAACAAACAACCAGCAGCAATAAAAAACGTAAACGGGCATCGGCCCAGCGTAAACACAGAGCTTCACTTAGCATTTGCACAGCTGGCATCAAAAGGGATCTTTGTTGCGTTAAACTCATCTTCAATACCCGAGAGCTGAGATGCAAACAGCAACCGGATGAATATATTTTAATCTAAAAGCTTCTTATTAATGATATAAATCCATAAAAGCAACGCGCACACACACACATACAAGTGGAGTAAATGTGGAGTGGGCGTGCACCCCCGCAGGCCGACTGGGACTTCTGCATCATTTCACACGACGGGAACACCCTCTCTTTTCAGCTACCATCCCTGGGGATCTATGAAACCACTCGCTCTTAGATAAAAAGGAGGGAAAGTCACTGGCCGGGGACAGAGAGAGGCCACCCTAGAGAGAACGGACAAAGGAGGTCACGATGGCCAATCACAGCGGCCCGTATCAGACAGTGATTGGGCACTGAAGTGAGCGCATCCCTGACCCTTCTCCAGCCCCCCCACCCCCCAACCCTCCCACCCCGCTGGTGTCATGTTAAGGATCTAGCTTGTAGCAGCCAATAATGTAATAACTGCCAATAAAGTAAAGTATTTTTTATACATTATGGCCGCCAGTCTGGTCAAAAATGTAATAACCAACCAATGAAGTAATAACCAACCAATGAAGTAATAACCAACCAATGATGTAATAACCAACCAATGATGTAATAACTCTTTGTGCCTGATATGAAAGGGTATTACATTATTGATTCAGATTTTTTTTTACGTTATTGGTAAGTTATAACATTATCGACTTTTATTACATTGAGAATGGAAAAATCATTATGTTATTTGAAGTTATTACATTATTGGCTGCTTCCCAGCTTAATGAGTTTAGATTTCCCCTGGTTTGGTGCTTTGACTCTCCCATGGACACCAAGACCTCAGCATTCCTCAGTAATGTAGCACAGCTGGGATAAAGAGGGGAACTAGACTTTAGACCAGGAAAATAATAGAAATGGGATCATTAGTTACTCACACGTCCAATTTAACTTGAATGCTCCTGGACCAGTGGAGTCCAGGCAAGGTAATTGTGACATAGACAAAGAGGCAGGGCCCATCTCAAGGTGCTCAGGAGAGATGCTAAAGTCATATATGAAGAAGTATATTTGTAAGTAGACTAATACCATAAAAAATCATATGTATCTGTCTTCCAAACTGCTTGTCTTGCACTGGATTGTGGTGAGCCTCACCTTGGAAGAGCAACACCATGAGACGGGGACACCGTGGACAGGGTGCCTGTCCATCACAGAACACACACTCACATGCAACAGAGAATTTAGAGACATAAATCTGTCAAACTGCATATTTGTGCAGCAGGAACCCGTGGTACCTGGGGGAAATTCATACAAAGGCATCACCCTGCGGGTATGAGGCTGCAGTAATAGCCACTGTACCAGCAAGCAAACCCAGCGAAAATAGGGAAGTTCAGTGATTGTATTAATACTGTCAGGAACTCCCCAGCTGCCTTCTGTTGATGCCTCCTGTTTACCTGCCTGTCTCTGAAACCTCAACACTCATGACTGAAGCACTGATTTAGTTAATCTACAAAAGCTTGAACTGGCTTGACTTTGACTTATATCCACAAGGAAAAAATGTGAATGCAGTATTTTAAAGCCTTCTTTCAGTCATACTGGCATCCTCTCTAGGGTGTACCCCTGCCTTGTGCCCTGTCCTGCCATAGATTGAGTCTGTGCATCCCCCCCCCACCCCCCCCATACACACACATAGCCCTATACTGCATAATTGTTTGGAAAATGGATATGGATGGATGGATGGATAGAATTGTGAACACTATATGGACAGAGGTATTGGGACACCCAGCCATTACACCTACAGGAACTTCTATGACATCCCATTCTAATTCTATAGGTATCAGTAGGGAGTTGGGTCCCCCTTTGCAGCTATAAAAGCTGCCAGGCAGTGATGTTGGATGTGAAGGCCTGGCTTGCAATCTCAGTACTAGTTTATCCCAAAGGTGTTCGATGGAGTTGAGGTCAGGACTCTGTGCGAGTCAGTGAAGTTCTTCCACGTCAAAATTACCCAACCATGTCTTTATGGACCTTGCTTTGCGCAGTCATGCTGGAACAGAAAGCTACCTTCCCCAAATTGTTCCCCCAAGTTGGAAGCATAGAATTGTCCAAAATGTCTTGGTAAGCTGTTCACTTCCCCGGAACTAAGGAGCCTAGCCCAACCCCTGAAAAACAACCCCATACCATTATCCCTCCTCCACCAAACGTTACAGTTGGCACAATACAGTCAAGCAGGTAACGTTCTCCTGACATCTGTCAAACCCATCAGACTGCCAGACAGAGAAGTGTGCTTAGTCACCTCACAGAACGCGTTTGAACTGCTCCGGAGTCCAGTGGCAGTGTGCTTTACACCACTCCATCTGACCCTTGGTGCTTGGTGATGTGATGTTTACATGCAGAGGTGGACATTTCAGGTCCAGAAAGTAAAAATCCAAACCAGGATTTTGTTTCAACCAACCAGTTGAGCATAAAGAGCCACAGTCACAGATTACTCAACTGGTTGGTTGAAACAAAATCCTGGTTTGGATTTTTACTTTCTGGATCTGAAATGTCCACCTCTGTTTACATGCAGCTCCATGAAGCTTCTGGTGCACAATTTTTGTGCTGAAGTTAATGCCAGAGGTAGTTTTGATCTCTGCATTGAGTCAACAAACAATTGGCAATTTTTATGCACTATGCACCTCAGCACTCAGCCCCCCCCCCCCCCACTCTGTTACTTTACATGGCCTGCCACTTTATGGCTGATTTTCTGTTGTTCCTAAATGATTCCACTTTGCATTAAACTGTGGAATATCTAATGGGGATGAAACCCTACACACTGACTTGCTGCAAAGGTGGCATCCTATGGTGCTACCAAACTTGAATTCACAAAGCTCTTCAGAATGACCCTTTCTTTCATAAACTTTTGTAAACCTGACTGCATGTCTAGGTGCTTAATTTTATACACCTGTGGCAATGGGTCTGAACGAAACACCTACAGTAAATTCAGTGACTGAGAGGTGTGTCCCAATATTTTTGTCTGTATAGTGTATCTACAAGCCCCTGCACTTGGTGTTGACAAAGACTGCTTCACTGTTTTGTTATGTATATGAACTTCCTTGAGATTTGCATTCAGCAAAAGTGCAATGAACCTGATTGATTTCAAAGATTGCCTCAGTGTTTTTCAGACAAAAAGCTGCACAGAAATCAATATAGTGAAATACAGAATTCATCTTGGGAATGGGAGTCCTATGTAAATATAATGTGGTCTAAAAGGTCAATATCACTATGTTATTCATTGCTTATCCCCAGCCTTAATCAGGATGTAGAGGGATGCATCTCATACTGGAGAGTCTCCCTTTGGATTCCTCAGACCCCCTAAAATTGCTAAAATATACTTCTCTGGCAAGTATAGCCAACCAGCGTGATACAGTATTGGGATTCCTGTTTTTTTTTTCATTTCCTCAATTTCAGTGATGGTAAATCTTGCATAACATAAAAACAAGATGTGAGAATTAATGACAGGATTCTGTTCCGCTGTGGAGTGTAAATAAGGTCAAAAACAGCCTGAATCACTGACCTCCATGCAGTGTCGGGTATTCACACAAATGCAAAAGTAATTCACTTTTTAATAACCAGAGTGCATGAGTAGCCAGCAGCCAGAATACTGACATTCATGCTCATATAAAACTATGGATAAACAAAGCACCGTAAATAAATCACCAAATAGATTCCTGTCATTTTTATAATGGGAAATGAGGCAAGAAAGTATAAAATAATTTCTTGGAAATGGCATCATTTATTAGTGGTGCTCAGTTGTTTAGAGAAGGCTGTGGTTGCCTTTAGACTGACAGTTACTGCAGCTTAATGAACTCAGTGACAAAGAGTTATATAATATAAGTCAATGTCATATCTTTTGCCCGGTTCCTAATATGACAACAATATTAACATTCATTTTGTGGTTGTGTGTCTAACGCATCACGGCTCTCTCTCTAAATTTAAGAAAAACTGCCAATTATTTGCTGAGAATTTTAATTTCTGATGCCCTGGGGCGACAGCGTGTTTTGCCTAAGTGAATTTGTCGAGGTGTGTACTAATCGGTAAGCGAGCTCAGTCCCAGCTCAATCCCTGCTTTTCAAAAAGGCAGATGCCTCAAGGTTGATGCGACCGTGAGAAGCCGTTTCTCCAGAGGAACGTCGCTCGCTGAATGCTGAAGCCCAGTGGAGCGGCAGCTGGTGAGACCGGGGCGTACGAGGCAGAGAGGCTATCTGGGACGTGGGGGCTTTTGTTGTTTAAAACGGAATTTTCATTGGGGAAGTGAAATTGAGGCTGAAACGGACTGTCCCTGTCCCACACATGAATTGGCTCCAGACAAGGCCAGTTGTTGTTCAATCCGAATTGGGTTCGGATCCGAATTCACTAGAAAACAATGGGATCATATGGGGTCAAACCAAACAGGAAAAACAGAACAAGAACTGACTAGACTACAGGTAACAGTAAGGGCTACATGAGGGGCAGGTGCAGACCATAGCAATTAACCAAACACTAGGGCTGGGAACAAGACACAGGGGAGGGTTATAACAAATACTCAAGGGTTCAAACACTAGGAGACACCAGGATAACAAGACTAACAAAACTGGGCACAAGTAGAGATAAACAAAGGTACGAAACAAGGAACCATGTGGAAATACACCGATACATAAGAGGAATAATCCACTAACCATAAATATAAAGCTTACAGACATGGTGAGGCCAGCTTCAAACCCACTGCGAAAAGTGGGCTGGGATGATTTAGCTACCCACTTAGCCCTATAAGCCACACTAAGGCAAGAGGAACAGGAAAACACACTAGGAGCTAATAACAATAGAATGGCCAGCAACACCTACTGGCCAAACAGAGAACTGACATACCGAATGGAGCAGGACAGGGACAGTTCCTGACATTTGTATTCCTCCTCCAAGGTTCTCCTGAGCTACTGTCCGGGTTTTCCCATCTGAACAGTTAATTTTAAGCTTTGCAAACAAACAAATCAGAATCAGAATGTTTACTGCTGCACGATCAAGGCCAGTCAATATTTGTATAACCACAGCCTGCTACAATTTGAGACATCATGGCAATAGCCAATTAACAGCAAGGACATAAACAGACAGAGACAACACATGATAAACAACAGATAGACGTGAATCCAAGGCAGGTGATAGATACAGTAATTAATGCAAAGGACACCTTGATGTGGGGTAAGACTAAGGAGGAAATTAACAGGGACTTTTCTGTGAAAGCAGCCTGTAGTGAAGGAACTGCAGCATTCACAGAATGGGTCTGGGCTTGTATTAGCATGAGAGCTGTAATGTGTTTGCAGCATGTGTTTGGATATGTGAGATCAAGTACAACAGCAAGTACTGCATGAGTACTTAACCTTGAGTATAGCATGGGCATAAGTTGTTAAGCTCAATTATATCAAGGAAGTTTACCATAAGTCAGCTCCACTGTAAGTGCAAGTCATTAGCTACAAGCAATCAGAGTTAATGATATATGTGCTTAATGCCTGCTAGGCTGCCATGGATGTAGGTCAGTCTTTAAATACGTGTTTGATACCCGGATCTGAACATTTCTGTACCAGTGGCTGCTTAAAACTGAAATACTCGCCTTATTTTGACTTCAAAAACCCAGGAGTCATATTAGGACTTTTATGGATTTTATATATATACATCTTGTTACATTTTTCTGGCCACAAGCCCACCTTCTGTAATAAGTGAAATTATGCGCCGAAACAGTTGGAAAATTCGTAATCAGCCTCACCTTTGTGCAGTTTATTTTAATTTCTAAAAGGCTGAATGGGTAAAAATACGCTATTTACACTTAGCAAGTTTCTTGCCATGAAAACAGGTGTTATGTCGAAAAAGGCATCCCTGCCTTAGAATGCATGCAGGTGTTCTGACGATTTGAGCTTTTAAGGGTTTTTTGTGGGTTAGGGTTAGTGTTTTAGGGGTTAGGGTTTTAGGGGGGTTTTGGGGTTAGGGTTTTAGAGGTTTTTTGGGGATTGGTTAGAGTTTTACGGGTTTTTGGGGGCTATTGATTAGCACTACGGTAGCCTTACTCGACAAAGTAGCTCAACTCGTTTCAGATCAGCGACCAATCGGTCATTTAGAGACAGGCATGCATTCTACGGCAGGGATGCCTTTTTCGGCATAACACCTGCATTTTCGGTATAATGCAAAAGATGTGGTTCCGTAAACCATTATGCAAAATCTGCAATAAAAATAGCAGGCTGAGGGCAGAGGCGGGTCGGTCCAGGGGTGTCCTCCATTTTCATTGGCTTTCAGTGATGTCAATCATAGACCGTATGGTTTCGCCAAACGCATGTTTGTGGTACAGCTATAATTTTAGCCAAAATTACGGTATAATTTAAGACGGTATGGTGCTTTCACTTTGTGCATTGAGTAGAAAGAAGTCGCTGACAGCCTTCATTACTTCATTTCACGTTACTGTCCCTCCCCCACCGAAAATAACGCAGAGCTTCTGGATCGGCAAACACTGGGAACGCAATTAAACCATCAATCATGACGTTCAAAACGTTTCATAACATCAAAACTTTTCATTTACTTGCAGCGCTGGAAATTTAACCAATGCGATTCTTTGACACTTGTAACCTTCTTAATAACTAATATTTACCATATTTTCTTTATATGTAAAAAATTGCTGGGTGTGTATCTCTTCATCTTAAATGATAAAAATTAATAATGATGCAGTTAAACGCATACACAACGATTCGATCGCTTCAGTTCTGCTGCCATCCGAAACGTTTTCGATCAATTCAGCGTGCCCTGCTTCTAAAATAAAAAACGCATCCAAATTCACTTGGACCGGATGTCCGATTCTAATCGATTTCTTTTGTTACACCCCTAAAAATTTGGAAAACGACGCAGGTGAGCAAACTGAGTACAGGCCTATGTTCATGTTAGTTTTATCAGATTATTGAGCACAACGGAGTATATGTCGTGGATGAAATTGCATATTAGTCAACAAAGAGCGGCGTTATTACAGAAACCTTTCCTATGGTCATCGCGTTTTTTAAACACGTGTAATAGCAGCCATCTCTGGACCCTGGTCAGTTCTGAATAACAATTAATGACCTCATGTGACTTTGGTCATAATGCTGACCGTAGTGACAGTGTCAAATAGCTCATAGGTTATGATTGCAGTAAGATATATATAATTGTCGCAGTTCACATTGTGTTCATCTGTATAATTTGCCTTGCTTCAAATCCACGTTATTCTTAAAGCATAATGTTTCCGTCCTTTCATATATTTGTTCGATTATTGAAATGTCGAAATATTATCGCTTGTAATCTACAATAAAAAATAATTCTTGTCCACAGTTTTACCATAATTGTCATATTATTATAATTATAGTTATATAGCCAAAAACAACAATAAAGTGTGATACCTATTAATTTACATGTTTTATTCTCATTTCCGTTTTTGAACATTTTATAATCATAAATCATCACTGCTTGTGAAATCAACATAGTGATTATCCAAATGCCTATCCAGTAGTGGGTAATCATAGATATTATTCTGCATTATTATAATATACAATAGTGATGCAGAAAAGGTTAATTATTTTTTTAAATAATATGTGGGAGTATTATCTAGATATGAATAGCCTTCTGAAAATGACGATTACCTCATTGTTATTCATCGTACATTTTAAGTTATTTAAGTTATTTCCTCCAGTTGATGGAATGCTGCCATGACACGGAATATAAAATATTTTGTTTTTCTACGCGTTTTTCTTTTCTTTTTTTCTTTTTTTTTTTTGAACACGTTCTCTTGTGCCCTTGGGCGCGCGTTCAGTCTGCCGGAGCCCGTGGTCGTTTTACAGCAGCCAGGTGCAGTTTAAGCCCAGGTGGGTGTACGGCTCCCCCTGTGGCCGGGGTCCGCGGTCGGCCGGGATGGGGGCGGAGGTTCAGCGAGGGCGCCGCTCCCGGCTCGCTCACTGCGGTAGCCGAGCAGTAAGAGCGCAGCTTGCTCACTTCACACCCGGGGAAGAAAATGCAAATCGCTCCTGCTTGCACACGAGAGCGATGTTTTTCTAGTAACTGTGTACATGCCCACCCATTTCGATCTACTCTGGATTAGAAAAGAAAAAAACGTGACGTTTAAAAATGAATGCGATTCATTGATTTTATTCTGTAAACATGATATGGAACCAAAAGGTGAACCATAAATAAGATGTGAGAGTTTGTTAGGTCTATTTTCATGTCTGCCTTTGCATATGCTGGAAGCCTGAAAACTAACTGACTTTCCTGCATTTTCCAGCATAGAAAGTCTGCAGGTTTGCTCACAGCTTTGCCTTTGGGGAGGTAAGATTGGACACTGGACAAAAACGGTCTCTTGCTCCCAGCCGCTGCGGATGCCGATATTTCTGCGAGCTGTTTTGGCAGCCCGTTCTTTTTTTTTTTTCCTGACAGGATTTTCCATTTCCTCGCCGGGATTCCTAGACTTGTGCCTTGTGATGTCAGTGTGGAATCTCCGACACGGGTGGGGGAGCCCTAGCCTTGGGATAAGGCAACCTGGTTCAACTCGTACTCTCCTGTACTAAACTGTGGATTAAATAGAGTGAAGGCAGCAAGTAGCTTGAGAGAGAGGAGGAAGTGTTAGCTTTGACAGACAGCCCAACAGGGGAGCTCAGCTGCGAGGTTTTGCAGCATAACCGTGTTTCGGTGTTTTGGGGAGACTGTACTTAAGAAACACAGTTTAGACAAGACACCCGACATCTGATGCTCTCACCCACAAAGCCCAAACAGAAAGTGCGCACCATTTTCTGTCCTTATTGTCGTTGTTGGTTGGTTTGTTCTTTGAGACTGCCCTTGAATGATTAGTGGGCTTGTCTTTATTGCTGCAAACATGGTGTAGAAGCGGGGTGGGTGGGCAAGGTTGGATTTTGTGAGGGGGGTGAAGGATGGGTGGGTTCACAGTGCCTTTCCATAACTGGGGGTCGCAATGGAGGTCCAGCTGAGAGCTGGTTGGTGCCGCTTGTAAGCCTCCAGAGGTACAGACCAGGGTGCCACCTTTACAGAAGGCTGGGTACACAGCGGCTGCTGGGCATGGCAGTAAAACAGAGGGTTAAGGTTAGAGGTTTAGAGGTTTGGCATTAGAGATCACGCCGTCACAGTGCCTAAACATGTTCTGCTGCCAAAAAAGTGTGTATGCACATGTTTTCAGTTCTGGGCACGCTCACTTAGAAACAGTGGCATCCTGTGGGTCCTCAGGTTTCTGCCCACAGTTCAAAGGCATGCAGCCAGGCTATCTGGCATTGTTATATTGCCCGTATTGTATATGTTTGTGCCCCATAACAGACTGGAATCCAGTCTGCACCACCTGGGAAATGGCCCTAGGCTCCCCCGTGAACCTGAACTGGAAGATCAATCCATATTTCATGTTTTTGGATTTCACTTTCTTTGAAATTTTTAATTAAAAAGCTTGCTGTGGTTTTTTTTATAAGGCAGAATGGTTCTGGGATCCTTGGTGCAGTTGTGAATGTCACATGATGCTGTGCGAACTTGAAATATAAAACATGCCACGCTAAGGCACAGCTGAACTCGGCCCCTTACAGGGAAATTTTCACACTTATTTTCCATTCCTTCAAAGTGCATGACACATTGTTATCACACTAATATACAAAAAAAAATAACGGGCACAATTTTGCAGGTGGTCAACTGGAAATCCAGCCGAGTCGATACTGTTTTTATATACATGCCGGTTTATGCCACTGCATATTATAATGTTTCCATCATTGGTCAAGGATCACAACCTCATTAAAACATGCAGCTGAGATGCATATGCTGTGCTCATATACAGTGTAATGGGGGGGGGGCAGTGTGAGAATGTGTCTTCCAGACGCACACAGAAGGTCAATCCCATGGCCTGTTAAAACATCAAACTCCAGATCTTATATCAAGTGTTGGTCCATGAGATACAGCAGCCAGGAGGAAGTCCTGTTTCAATCAGGCAATGGCAAGACACAAGACACGGAAGAGGGCGAGCGATTACTTCTCACTACAAGAAATGTGAGGGTTGCCATATAGCATTCTTCCATTAGGGTGAAAAAAAAAACAATAATTACGTATACACCACAAATTATGCTGCTCCTGTGCTAATTTAAGACCTTACATTGTGGTAAGGAGCACTATAGGTAGCTAATGTATCTCAATAGTTTCTAAAACCTTCAAGGACCTTTGACATCCTCTGAGCTCAACTCACTTATCTAAAGTAAAATATTGGATAAATTCCCAGGTGGGTAAGACAAAAAGGCATACAAATCTCTTGTGCTACGAGACAAGACAAAACAATCAATTTTGTTGTAATTAATCCTCCTTTAAACTCTCAGTACTTAATCTCAGTTTTCAGTTTCTCCAACATAAATACGTGAGTGCATCCTAACTGAGGAATGCATAAATAAAAGATTAAATATAAAATATAAATAATATATCTTGCGACCCTGACCAGGATAAGCGGGTAGAAGATTAATGGATGGATAAATAATAACTTGCATTATAAGTACGAGAGTGCAGTTATCCTATTAATTATTATTATTCCTATTATTATTTCTATCAAGTAATGCAGATTAAGTATCCCCTGATACAGGGGCAGCAATTATATAAAGGCCTGGATGTTCTGTGCGTTGACTGGCTACCTGACTGTGTGCCACCACTGCTTTAACCTGCACAAGGAAAGTGAAATCTATGTGTGAAGGGAGTGAGGTATCTGGCGATATCTGGAAGTGCCATGTCCAGCGAGCCGTGCCTGAGGAAATCATGAAGTGTTCGTGTCTGGCTGCCTCGAGTGTGGACATTATGAGGCCACTCCAGGGCCCACTCAGCCTCACCGGCAGCAGCCGTGAAATAGACTGTTAGCTTGCCAAGTGCTTTCGCTAAGCACTGACCTGCTCTTTTTACTCCCATGTGGCCTTAGACTAACACAACAGCACTAGATGTAGCCTCCATAATAAGCCATGGGCCACGGAACGCATCTGAATAAGGGCGGGGGTCATATTTTCAAGGCTGTGGGGGGCATATTCACAGAAACAGGCTCACACCCACTGGCCACTTTATTAGGTACACCTGCTCAACTGCTGGTCAAAACAAATATCTAATCAGCCAATCATATGTCAGCAGCACAATATGTAAAATCATGCAGATTCAGGAGCTTCAGTTAATGTTTACATCAAACAACAGATTGGGGAAGAAATGTGATTTAAGTGACTTTTAATGTGGCATGGTTATTGGTTCCAGACGGCCTGTATGAATATTTTAGAAACTGCTGATCTACTGGGATTTTCACACACAGCCATCTTTAGGGTTTACAGAGAATGTCCCGAAAAAGAAAAAACATCCAGTGAGCGGCGGTTCTCTGAGCAAAAATGGCTTGTTGATGGCAGAGGTCCGAGAAGAGTAGCTGGTAGAAATAATGATAAATTCAAATAACTGCTTGTTACAACCAATATGTATAAGAGCATCTCTGAATGCACAACACTTCGAACCTTGAAGCAGATGGGCTACAGCAGCAGCAGACCACACCGGGTGCCATTTCTGGCAGCTAAAAACAAGGAACTGAGGCTACTGTGGGCACGGGCTCACCAACACTGGACAGTGGAAAATTGGAGAAAATGTTGCCAGATGAGTCTCGATTTCTGCCGCGACATTCAGCTGGTAGGAGCAGAATTTACAGTAAACAACATGAAAGCATGGATCCATCCTGCCTTGTACAACAATTCATGCTGGTGGTGATGTAATGGTGTGGATGATATTTTCTTGGCACACTTTGGTACCCTTAGTGCCAAATGATCATCGTTTAAATGTCACAGCCTACCTGAATATTTTTTTGCTGACCCTGTCCACCCTTTCAAAACCACAGTGTACCCAGCAGGAAAATACGCCATATCACAAAACCCTTATCATCACCGGTTCCTTGAACATGACAATGAGTTCACTGAACTCAAATGGCCTCCACAGTCACCAGATCTCAATTCAGTAGGGCCCCCTATGGTATTTGGTGGAATTGGACATTCTGATATCATGTCAGCCTGAACCAAAGGCTGACATGTTTCTGAGGAATGTTTTAATCTGTCTTGTACGCTGGGTTATGAAGTGGGGAAGTAGCACAGGAGCTGGGGAAATCGGGTGAACATGGGGTTTATTCCAGGAAAACACACACAGGAACATGAAATGACGTCAATGACCAGACTGGGGAAACATACTGTAACGCAGACTTAAATACACAGAACTAATGAAACAATGAGAAAACAGCTGATGACACGGGGATTCCACACGAGGTAGCGAGGGGGGCGTGGCACACAAGAGGATCGGCACGAGCAGGGTATGACACAGGCACCTTGTTGAATCTATGCCACAAAGAATAAAGGCAGTTCTGAAGGCAAAGCAAATTCCAACGATACTAGCAAGGTGTACCTAATAATGTGGCCAATGAGTGTATATTACTAATGTAGGACTACAGAGCAATTCAGGCTTTTATTAATAAAGTTTTATGGGTTTGCATTAAATTATTTGTAGGTAATTTGTTTGTGGTTGTTCATCACAGTTTTAATGGTGCTGCAAAAGTAACCCCCCCCCCCCACCCTGCTCCACAGTCTATGGCAGTAGATATAATAACCAAATGAATAGCTGAATACTGAAGACGACAAAGACAGCACGCACCCTAGTAAACATGGTATTGTTTCCTGCTGTAAACTTGGCCTGCTATAGATATTTGTGGCACTCCAAAAGCTTATTGTTCCATGTTTTGTGGCTCGCGCAAAATAATTTACATGATAAAACACCAGGACTGGTGACAGTATGCAGCTGTCATACTTGGGAATGAAACAGACACAATCACACATCATGCAAGAAGTGATGAGAGGAATGAAGCTTCAAAATGTACTATAAGTGGAATTTCCATTTTATCAATCACTGTCTAGTTGAACCCAAGGGTGTCAACTGAACTACTCAAAGTAATCAAAGCTCAATCAAGGCTCAATATTCCCAGCAACACTATCACAATTTCATGTGTCCTAACTGTGGGGCTCACAAAGGTTTTTTTTTTTTTTTTTTTTTTTTTTTTTTGGGGCGGGGGGGGGAGAGACTTGATGCAAATCTCTAGTTCAGCGTGTAAAATAAAATGCTGTGTTTCACTTCAGCAAATAAATTAGCTGAGAAATATCACAACATAGGCTGTCTTCCTCTTTATGACAGGAACCCCGATATACATCTGGAATTAATGTATCTGTCAAATCACCACTGCTGATAAAGGTACTCATTATAAAGAAGTCTATTAATGACAGATCAGCAGAAGGTCCAATTAACCTGTGTTGCATAAACCTTTTTTTCATTTGCAATAGGTTGTGTTGTATTAAACCTTTTCTTTAGCAGAATGCTATACGTGCATCCTGTGTAAAGTACGGTTCTGACATTAGCCTACACAGTTTCGCCTTTGACTTGACAAAACCATCTCATTAACCTCTGCTGAACATAGCTGCATTATTTTGTGCCATGACATTGGGAAACCTATTTAACTGGCTTTTTAAAAAGGGGATTCGAAATATGACAGTTCTGTTTACAGAGTTTTGGGAACAAAAGTGAAATCAGGATCCGCAGCATGTCGGACTGAAGTGTTAAATCATTCATGAGTAGGTCTCTCCCAGTCGGAATCCCTACATGCACTATATGGACAAAAGTATTGGGACACCTGGCCGTTACACCTACAGGAAGTTGTATGACATCATATGCAGTTGGTCCCCCTTTGCAGCTATAACAGCTGCCACTCTTCTGAGAAGGCTTTCCACAAGATTATGGAGTTTGGTGTGTCTGTGGGAAGTTTTGCCCATTCATCCAGAAGAGCATTTGTGAGGTCAAGCATGGATGTTGGATGTGAAGGTCTGGCTCAAAATCTCCATTGTAGTTCATCCCAAAGATGTTCAAGGGGGTTGAGGTCAAGGTTCTGTACGGGCCAGTGAAGTTCTTCCACATCAAACTCACCCAACCATTTTTATGGACCTGGCTTTTTGCACTGAGGCACAGTCATGCTGGAACAGAAAGTTACCTTCCCCAAACTGTTCCCACAAATTTGGAAGCATAGAATTGTCCAAAATGTCTTAGCATGCTGAAGCATTAAGAGTTCCCTTCCCCGGAACTAAGGATCCTAGCCCAACCCCTGAAAAACAACCCCATACCATTATCCCTCCTCCACCAAACGTTACAGTTGGCACAATACAGTCAAGCAGGTAACGTTCTCCTGGCATCTGCCAAACCCAGACTCATCCATCAGACTGCCAGACAGAGAAGCACAAATCGTCACCTCACAGAATACTTTTGAACTGCTGCGGAGTCCAGTGGCAGTGTGCTTTACACCACTCCATCTGACCCTTGGTGCTTGGTGATGTGATGTCTACATGCAGCTGCTCGGCCATGGAAGCCCATTCCATGAAGCTTCTGGTGCACAATTTTTGTGCTGGAGTTAATGCCAGAGGTAGTTAGGAACTCTGCAGTTACTGAATCAGCAGAGCTTTGGTGACTTTTACGCTCCATGCACCTCAGCGACCCCGCTCTGTTGCTTTGTGCGGTCTGCCACTAAACGCTTCCACTTCACAATAGTACCACGTACAATTCACCGTGGAATATCTATCAGGGAAGAAATTTCACAAACGGACTTATTGCGAAGTTGGCATCCTGTGACAGTGCCATGCTTGAATTCATGGAGCTTTTCCCTATTCATTCACATGAGGCTGAGAGCCATAAAATGTTCCCTTAAAACTGAACTATTTTCAAATCTTAGTATTTATTTGAATTTCTTTGTGTCTAGAGCAGCTGGGAATTGGAGAATGGGATTTTTTTTACTATAATAATGGAGAGGGACAGAATACGTAGAAGAAATGTTTAACATCACTTTGAATTCATATTGTACAGTGGGACTGTCACAGACACACACACCTACACTCTCAGAGTTGTAAATCCGTCTCATTTCCCACAACCTTGAAGCTGTGAAGCCGCAGTGCTGCCCACTGAGCCACTGTATTCCCAGTACTGATGTTTGGCTCTACTGTGTGAATTTCGAGAAGTAAGTTTTCAGGACACTGGCATTTGCTTTGTAGATGACAACCAGGGCAGGGCACTAATGAAAATTCCACTTTTCCAAAAACTAACAGGAGATTAACTCTTTTCTTCACGGGGAGGCAGTAGAGCGCTAGGTGTGCCCTTAGGTTTCTGCAGAAAAAGAAGTAAGATTCAGTAGCCTTTGACTTCTTCGCAGCTGAAGCGGGGGTGACGGACCGAGCGGCTCGGCAAACCGCATCAGGAACCTGAAAGCACTTAGATGCCCGTTTCTGTCAGCTGATTGGCTGGTCAAGTTGAGAATTCAGACCTTGTTCGTTCCCCCAGGAATAAATAGTGACTCTGTCTACCCCTTAGCCTTGGGTCTCTGGCTCACTGGGTTAGCTTGCTGTGCCTGCAATCACTGGTTAAAGTCCCTTGGCTGGCTGAGTGGTTTGTCTGTTGGGCCCCAGAGCAAGGCCTTTAACCCCAATCAGTCTAACCCTGTTTTCTCAAAATAAAAGAGAATAATAGTACATCCCTTTGTATACAAGAGTCTGATAAATAAAATAAAAAGTAAATGCAAGGCTGAGCTTTTGCATTTGTGATGGTGTGGCCCTTTAAAACGTCATTCCTCATTTTTCTGTTGGAGCAAAATATTTTCCCTTGTTCCATTTCAGCCAAGAGGCTCTCTTTGTAGCTACCACTTATTCATCAGATATTTAGGGATGATGTTGAGTGTGCTCTTCTGGGGAATCTGCAGCGGATGTACTCCCCTGGTGGTATGAACCAGTTACGGAATCCCAAGGAATCGCACTGCGTTCCAGATCAAGATGGATATGCAGCAGGGGGGAGATGTATCCATTTCTGGGGAGAATAAGACAGGAAAAGCTGCTCAGGAACTTTATGGTGTTTGTAGAAAATAAGTCAAACAAAAACAATGGTGGCTGGCCCTTTAAATCAGTGGGCCATGGAAGAATGTCAAAGCAAAGCAGAAAAATCCCGCTGACACAAACTAACCCTCTTCCTACGGTAGCTACTTTAGCCTATCTGGGAGTAGCTTTGTTGCTTCATCTCCTGCCTGATTTTGGGTAAAAATCAGGATGGTTCTGGTGTTACATGAGATAAGATACAGCAGCGGTTGGTATAGTGATGAACGACTTGGACCTAAAAGTGCCATGCAGCAAATTTTGGAGTTCACCGGCGAACTTGTCTAAATATTACATGAGCGCCAGCTTGGTGGAAGGCTGGAGACTACTGCCGAAACCCAAACACGTAGCTTCCAAAAAATCCCGTCACTGTTATATGTTAACAAACTGGGGTGTCACTCATTTAAGAGGCTATAGAGGAAAACCACAAAACATAAGAGAAAGGTGTCAAGACAAATAAAACATATCATATAGGACCCCCAACCAAGACCAATCCAAAACAGCCAGTGCTAACATGTACAGTTAAGGAGGAGATGTACTATAAAGTTTTACCCAGCTGGTCTGTCCACACAGTTCAGCTTCTAACTTTCTGTACCCTGGAGATCACTGGGAAGCTTAGCACTGCATGCTAGGTGACAACTAACAGCTGGTGCCAAGGGCTGTAACGCTATGGTTACAATATGGTTCCTTAGTAACTTAGTAGTAACTAAATTACTACTCAAGAACATATCATGAACAAATATAGTTTGTGGCTAAATAAACATTAGGTAAGAGTTAGTTCACGATTAATTAAGATTACATAATATTTAGATAATATACATATACATAATATTAAAGCCACTTTCTAGCCCCCAGCAGGTTAGGCTGAGGACTTAAAATTTTCATTAAGGGGGTCCTATTATGCTCATTTTCACTGTTCATAATATTATTTTGGGGGTCTACTAGAACAAATTTACATGCTTCGGTGTTCAAAAAACATTATTTCTCATAATGTACATCTCTAATCACTGTCTATAGCTCTGTCTGAAACACTCTGTTGGAGCATTAAATGCCACCCCCGATGAGCCCAGTGTGCTCTGATTGCTCAGCTTGCGCTACACATTCCCCCCATCTTGCAATCTGCAGAGATCCTTGTAGGTAGTTGGCCAATAAGGACTGTGTTATGAGGTGACCTCACCATGTCACAGAAGTAAGGACTGGAATTCCAACAAGGTGTTTCAGGCAGATTAGAAGAGTGGTTTCTGTGGTGAGAGTTACTCCTTTTGGCCTTAAGATTTTGCAGACTGTTTACAGACAAATAACACTATATAACACACTAAACATGATGTATATTCTGTATATAGTGGCTCAGTGGGTGAAATTGTAGATTCACCTCCAGGGTTAGGGGTTCGAATTCCATACCCAGCTCTGCATGTTTGTGAGTGTATGTCCTGTAATGGACTGGTATCCCACTCACTCTGTCCCCTGTCCTGTGCTTCCAAAAAAGGCTTTAGCTTCACCTTGATGCTGCACTGGATTAGGCAACACCATCAAAATCTCAAATAAAATAAAATAAAATTTGTCAACAGGTAAATGAACAGAGATGCAGGATAGTTATTGCTTTATTTAAAGTACTCACAGAAAGTCTGGGGACACTTGCTTAATTCAGTAAAAATACTGCAAATTTATTGGTTTTATAACAAAAAAACATTCATTCAAAATATTCATTTCAAGTAGTAATAAATTGAAACCAAAATCATAATTTTAAAAGAGCTTTTCTGACTTTTAAAAAGTTTATTGAAAGCAGTCTCATTTGGGTGCTTTTTAATTAGTAGCACCTTTGCAGTAACATAAAGCACCAAACATTTGTGTTAAGTATCCCTTTGGGAGCCACTGCCAACTGCAATTAATACCAAAACGGCAGCTTAATGAGTAAGTCACAAAATTGTGACACTTAATAAAAATGTCTGTGCGGAAGATATGTGCAGATACGTTAAACACTCGACAATGGACTGTTGTTATGAAACCATTGAATTTGTAACATTTTTACGAAATTAAGCAAGTGTCCCTGTATTCTGTGAGTACTGTACATTTTAGGGAAAGAATTCGGGGTGGGGGGGCACTTGAGGTTCCCCACTGGGCAGGCTGTTGGGGGCAGATGGGTTCGTCTCCTCCTGTTGGCCATCAGAGACTAACGAGGTCCAGCATATTATATGATGCCAGGACGTGTGGGCATTACACAGCAGCTAAAGTATCTGTTGGCTGTGCACATGTTCTGGGCGCGGTACCAGCTGCCTGTCTCTGCATCATAGCACTCCACCTTGTTAGAGACTCTGAACCCGTTGGTTCTGCCCATCACGAATAGCAGGCCATCTACCACCTCGATGCCAAAGTTGCCACGTGGCATGAACATGGGGGCCACAGCATGCCAGCGACTGGTCAGAGGATCATAGGCCTCCATGCTCCGCAGGAGCCGAGACTCATTGGTACCACCAACCTGGGAGACCCCAAAGGTAAGTGTTCCCTCGGATACAGAAGGCATGAGCGAAGTCATGAACACTTTCCTTCAGAGATTTTAGTTGAAAAACTTGTACGGTTTGGTGAAAACTGTGAGCCATCAAAACAGACTCCATGTGCTGCTATCTTTTACTTTTATTATTATTACAAAATTACAGGTTCCCCAGTGTATATGTAAAATTACAGGTTGCAGTTGCTTGCAGTTACACATACACTGAAAAAAACAACAATCTGACCAGTTATGTCGACATCTACAGAATATAACCAGAAATCTAAGCTTTACTACCTGAGCTTGCAGCTGAGACCTCCCCCCCCCCCAGCATATTCATTTACAACCCAGAAATGAATGCAGGGAGGCTAAAGAGGGCGACATGATTTTTATGTGTATTCTGATAAACCTTCACAGCAGGTTATTTCTGATAGTGAACTCTTTTGTTTGGTTTAACCGCATCACAATTCATGACACAGCAGCAAAGGCAAAAAACCGTGAGTCTCATAAATAAAACGTGAGACTGGACACAAAAAGGAGTCACTCACCGCATAGATTTTCTCCTTATAAGCCACGACCCGAACTCCATGTCGGACAGTGCTCATTGGAGCGATTGCGGTCCATTGGTCAGTGAGGGGGTTATAGCACTCGGCAGAAGAAAGGCTCTCAGTTCCGTTATAGCCCCCACAGATGTATATCTAGGAAAACCAGATAAAATGTGATGACTGTTATGCTGTATATGATTGGGGGTGGAGATCTAGAAAGGTTAAATGCAGATTTTGCTAATGCATGTTCAATCCATCCATCTACCATAAAAGTTTATTCAGTACCGGGTCTTGGTGAACCTGGAGTCTACCCCAAAAGGCACAAAAAATTAATTGTGACACAAACATGAAAGTACGTGCTATGGATAGTGTAACGGCTGGTTCATACTTCTCCGCACGCGTATTAGCGGATGTGTCCACTTGAACATTTATGACGCGTTTGACATCATTGTACACCTCCGTGGAAGAATGCCTGCTGCATTCCAAATCTCTATCCGAACAGCGGTGTACGGACACACTGTGCATGATCAATTCACTAGTGTTCAGTTTAAATACCAACATGGATGCTTTTGACGAGCGGTGGGGTAGTTTGCAAACCCTACAGACTATTTACAAGGTAAGAAAACTGTTACATACATGTAAATGCGTTTGTATGTTAGTGCAGACTCAAATTGAAAATCTTACGCCAGCTAGCCAACCAAAATTGGCAACCGTGAGCTGACTCTCTGAATTTGCAAAACACAGAGAAACAGACACAAACCTCACTGCTTTGGAACATGTGCAGGGAATATCAAAATTATAATTTATATTATTATTATTATTAAAAATATAAATACAATACATTGTGCAAATGCACAGTACACGGCTTGATTATAGAACTATGAATGTTTCTGTGTACGCATCCACAAAGTAGATACACGAGTGTTGCGCTTGTGAAGAGAAGTTTGAACCAGCCTTATTACAGGGATTACGGTCCATTCGTCAGTGTCTGGGTTATACTGCTCAGCTGTGTTGAGGCGTCTGGAGCCGTCTAAGCCGCCCATGGCATAAATGAAGCCATCAAGCACAGCCATGCTAACGTAACAGTGGCGCGGGTTCATTGGGGCCACCCGCTTCCACGTCCGTGTGATGGGGTCGAACCTGCGCACGGTATTGATGCAGGACGGGCCGTCATGCCCCCCGATGCAGTAAACATATCCTTTGAGGTACACGGTGCCGTGGAAGGACAAGGGGGGCATCTTCTCTTGCGTGGTATCCACCCAGCGGTCGCCCCGGCTGTCGTAGGCTTCAACCCAGTTGGTTGGATGGTGTCTCCAGACACCAATGGCCAGCAAGATCTCAGAAGGCAGGTGTGGGCACATCACTGGGTTTTGAAAGTCAGAACATGGACTTTTAAAGTGGAGTTCATACATGGCCTTCAAGACGTCACTGACAATGGTACTGCACGCCACATCAGCCTTCAGCAGATCATTGTTTTTGACAGTCTTAATAAAGTATTCTGGATTCATGCGAGCCATCTGCACCTACACAGAAAATCAGAACAAGAGAATTCCCATGAACTCTTTAGTGCTTCTTGTGTATCACTGGAAAGGAGTAACTCTTCACATAAAGGATATAACAGCAAGGCCAAATTTTTAGTTATTAATTGTCATTGTTGACACACTACACAACAAGTGTTCTCCACATTTGACCCATATGTGCTAATTCATCACCCGGGGAGCAGTGCTTGGGGGTGGTACCTTGCTCAGGGTACCTCAGTGGTGCCTCGCTGGTTAGGGATTCAAACCTGCAATCTTTCAATTACAAGCGCACTTCCCCTAACCATTAAACCACCACTTTTTATCATTTGCTCTTTTTCTCGTTTTCATAATATTTTAGCTGAAGCCATTTTCTTTGAAAATCTCAGCTATGTCATTTAATACTTGTTTAATTTAAGACATTTATTTGAGAGTGTTAGGTTTTCCATTAATTTGTTCGTTAGACTCTGCTGCCGGGTGCAATACTCGAAAGCCTAGGTTGTAGATTTATAGGACTTAGTCTCTAGCTACAGTAATAAGGACTTCACGGAATTAGTGGTTTATTGTTAAGTCCACATGTCAGTGAGAACAATGTATAATTAAAGTCCCCTTGGGCAACAGCACTAAAAGGTGGGCCTTGCAGCTGGCCGGCTTGTGCTGGATCCAGTGGAGGACGGCGTCAAAGACCACATCCTCCTGTCTAACGTTCAGCTCCTCCTTTACAATTATGTCACAGAGCTGTTGCAGGGTGAGCTCCAGGAACTCCTCTGAGGTGCTGACCACCTCCTTGAAGTTCTTCAGGATTGAGCTGAAGGCATACTGGTGCGGCTGGTTGAGACAGTAGATATCGGCGATTTTGAGAAGGCCAACGCAATTCTCGAGACAGAGCTGGTTAAGCAGGAAGTCACTGCAGCACTGCACGATGCCCAGGATATTCAACTCCTCAGCGGCCACCAGGAGACTCTCCACATTGTCTACCGTGATGAGCACAGAGTACGTGTAGGCGTACTCGATGATGTGCTTCATCGTTTCTGGGGAAATGCCTGGGAATTTATACTCGCGCTTTCCCAGAACATTCCAGGCGCCAGTGAACATCGCCCTGAAAAGCAATCCAGATGTGACTCGTTTAATAAATATGGGTTTTGCAGACAGAGTTAAATTACGTGCTTTCTAACTCTTTTTTAACCAGTGACCCCCAAATGAAAATCGACCGGACCTCCTGCCACAGATGATCACATAGGTACTTAACAAGGGACCGGGGGCTTTCATTTTTATTTTCATTTTTATCCTCAAATATTTATCACTTGGACCAACATGGTCCACTTTTTATATTTTTATTATATGGTAAAAGTTAAGGTGATTCACTTAATAAATGCTGCACACAAAAATTTCTTATGAACGCTATACTACACTTGTCACGATCCGCTCCGTTCGATCCCGATGTGTGCCACGCCCACCTCGTTACCTCGTGTTCAGCCCTGATTGTGATCACCTGAGTCCTGTTATGTCTAGCTTGTCTTTTGTATTTAGTCCTCGTCTGAGTCAGTCTTCCCCAGATCCGTCATTGTATTGTTACCGTGTTTATGCCTGTCCGTCATCCAGTCCTTAATAAACCCCTTCTGTCCGTGTATACGGCTCCATTCGCCTGCTTGCCAGTTCGCCGGTGCCCGATCGTAACAGAATGAGGGGCCTCGCGGAACGCTGCAGGAGCCACAGGAGTCACGGGGGCCTGAGTGGTGAGCTCAGGAGGCATAGGGAGCACAGGGGATGCCAGGACCTCGGGCGGTGCAGCAGCAGCAGCAGCAAAGGACGGAGCTAGGAGCTCGAACACTGGAGTCATGGGGGGCACTGCAGGGGCCGCAGGAGCCGCGGGGGACACTGCAGGGGTCGCTGGGAGCTGAGCGGGGAGCGAAGGAGTCAGGGCCTCAGGGGAGGTAGCTTGTGAGGCTGCGGGCGAGCTGGGCTGGACAGGCAGAGCGGCGGCCTCGGGCAGGGCTGCGGGCAGAGCGGCGTTCTCGGGCTGGGCCGCGGGCAGGGCCGCGGGCAGGGTGGCGTTCTCGGGCTGGGCCGCGGGCAGGGCCGCGGGCAGGGCCGCGGGCAGGGCCGCGGGCAGGGCGGCGTTCTCGGGCTGGGCCGCGGGCAGGGCCGCGGGCAGGGCCGCGGGCAGGGCCGCGGGCAGGGCCGCGGGCAGGGCCGCGGGCAGGGCGGCGTTCTCGGGCTGGGCCGCGGGCAGGGCCGCGGGCAGAGCGGCGTTCTCGGGCGCGCGGCCAGCAGGGAGTCACGGGGCGCAGAGCCGCAGGAGGCACAGGAACCACGGGGGGCGCGGCAGCCTCGGGAACCACGGGTGTTGCCGACACGTGGCTAGCAGGGGGCGCCACAGGGGGTTGAACTGAGAGCTCGAGCGCTGGAGTCACGGGGAGCGCTGGAGTCATGGGGAGTGCTGGAGTCACGCCAGGCGGCGCAGGAATGGCCTCGGGCGTGGCGGTGATGGCAGCTGCAGCAGGGGACACAGGCGCCTCTGGGGGTGCCGCAGGAGACACAGGCGCCTCCGGGCCAGCAGGGGGCACCACTGGGAGTGGAGCTACAGGCACGGGAACCACTGGGGGCACTGCCCGGTTCGGGAACTTTGGGACCCGGGGAATGGCGTCCCAAACGGCCCTGGCCCCCCTATTAAACAGGCCTGCTGCCCGAAAGTCATAAGCCGCCAAGGGTGGCGGCATCTCCTCGGCGGGGCTGGCGAGGGGTACCGGCAAACTGGAAGCAGTGATGACACCCGGGGTGACGGCAGCGGAGAGAGAGCAAGCCCTCAGAAAGATCGCCGTTTCTGCCTGCTTTCTCCCCTTGCGCCTCCTCCAGCTTGGCTTGGTGGGTCGAGTTGAGGCTGTCGCGGAGAGGGTGAGCGGCTGGAGCCGCCTCTCCGTTATCCTCTTGTACACCTGCCGGAGATTTTCGCGTACGTCTGTGAAGACGTGCGCTTCCGTGAGCGGGGTGATCTCCTCCAGGAGGGTCCCGCTCCGGCTGGCTAAGTCCCGTGCCACAGGATCCTCCTGGATCTCTGGTTGGGACAGCCAGTAAATGACCTCATTTAGCAGATCGAGGCGTTGGTCCGCGATCTGCTGAGGTGTGCTGTGGAGATCCGTCATTCTGTTACGATTGGGCACCGGCGAACCGGCAAGCAGGCGAATGGAGCCGTATACACGGACAGAAGGGGTTTATTAATGACTGGATGACGGACAGGCATAAACACGGTAATAATACAATGACGGATCTGGGGAAGACTGACTCAGACGAGGACTAAATACAAAAGACAAGCTAGACATAACAGGACTCAGGTGATCACAATCAGGGCTGAACACGAGGTAACGAGGTGGGCGTGGCACACATCGGGATCGAACGGAGCGGATCGTGACAACACTAATATAACACAGTAATGCATTTAAGACACTTTGTGTTATCATAGAGACTTATTGTCAGGGAGAGGTCATTACTAAAGAGAAAAAAATCTGACTTTTTGTTGTTTGGGCATCATTAGCACATATGGGTCATAGCTACTTACTGGAAAAAGGGGCTACAGCCAAACAGAATTATTCTGTGGGCATCTAATTTAACATCGTTGGCCACATGGACCTCATCACAGAGCTGTCCGGCAAGCCGTAGCTTATTGAACATTTTTAACGTCTGGGATATAATTTCTTGCTCCATTTCTCTGGCTTCTTTTCACTGAAATGACCAACAAAGGACTTGTGCGTCAATATAAAGACGATGCGTTTAGAACACAAGACCTCGATTTTGCGTCATAATGTTGTGAGAAACAGTTTTGTTTTGAATTTACATTTGTGTTGCAACATTGATTGGAGAAAAAAAATATTCTGCTTATACAAACAAGTAGGCTACAAGAACAAGTGAAATGTTTTTAACAGCACTTTCGGTAATTGTATATTGTGTTTATCTCAGAATTTACGTTTTATTCTTGTATTATGTACGAATAGTCAAATCACAAATTCCCCACATTTAAAACCAATAAATTCAAAATGATTTTTAAATTAGTAAAATATTGTCTTCCTGTCTTTTCTCCTCAGTTATGTTTCTAAAAATGAAAGACTGTACTTCAGCAGGGCTGCGGAATCATGCATCACTTGACGCTGGGAGGAAATTACACTGGGAAGGACACTGTTTTATTTGGTGTATTATATATGTCTAACTAAGTATTGTGCAAAACAGCAGCATGCTTGGGTGTCACGGACAGTAACCTACGTTGGATTGGCAAAAGAATCTTCCGTGAAGCCAAACATTTTCTGCTTCGCCAAGTCCATACCCTTCTGCTAAATATTATTATATATATATATATATATATATATAATATTATATATGGCAATATAATGAAATAGTTTTATTGAAATTTTTCATTTTTTAATATGACTCCCGCCGCCCCCATTATTTTTTTCCCCCCGTCCCGTCCTAGTCCTGTGATTAACATTGAATTTGAGTCCCATCCCGCTGGATTCACAAAAAAATGTCAGCCTCTAGTTGCATTTTAAACGCATTTTAGTCACCTATAAAAATGTCCACATAAACATCAATATCACCTTACCTGTACGCCATACCTAGAATAAGTTGGTCATGGTGGTGCAGTGGTTAGCACTGTTATCTCACATCTTTGGGACCCGGGTTTGAGGCCTCACCTGGGTTACATGTGTGTGGAGTTTGCATGTTCTCCCCATGCTGCTATGGGGTTTCCCCCCACAGTCCAAAGACATGCTGATTGGAGATACTAAAAATCCCCTGTAGATGTATATGTGTGAGTTTGCCCTGTGATGGGGCAAGTTAAATAGGATAACAGGCTCTTCATTTCTTGTTCGCTTCATGTGTTCTGCACCTTATTGTAATAAGTAAATAAACAATATGGACTGTTAAACAGGGTAGCAGACTGTTCTTTTCGGATCTTTATTTCTTTTCTTTCCTTGTTCTGGACCTCTGGCTCATGTTTAAAGGTCAACAGCTGAAGGCCAAATAAGTAATTAGTTTGACAACATGGTTTTGAGTGGCTGTATTTTATAATCATTACTCATAGATATAAAATAATTTTGCATTTTTCAACATAAAATTGTCATGACCTGCTAGTCCGATCCTCCTGTGTGCCACGCCCCCTCATCACCTTGTTTGGGATCCGTGTTACCGGCTGTTTCTCGTTGTGTTTAATTAGTCTGATGTATTTAACTCTGCGTTAGGTATGTTTTCCCCAGTCCGGTCATTAACGTCATTTTGTTATTATGTGTTTTCTGCCTGTTCCATGGTCTTGCTTCTGTTGAGCTCGGAATTAAACCCTTTGTTTTCCCGATTCCCTGAGTCCTGCCTCTGCTTCTGCAGTCTGTGCCTCGTGCTTATCATGACAGAAACCACTAATGAAAACCAAGGAACTGGACAGACAAAACCAAGGCACAAAGCAAAAACCAAAACAAACCACAAACTCATAGGAACTAGAAACTGATAAATGAAACACTAGGAACAAAATACAAAAACAGAAGAGACAGCATGTGAACACGACACAGAGAGGTTCACAGGGAGCCGCATGCT
The DNA here is from genome assembly GCF_048594095.1 of Paramormyrops kingsleyae. Classification (NCBI taxonomy): domain Eukaryota; kingdom Metazoa; phylum Chordata; class Actinopteri; order Osteoglossiformes; family Mormyridae; genus Paramormyrops; species Paramormyrops kingsleyae. The sequence continues at coordinate 28,705,090 of NC_132805.1, forward strand.
CAACGAGTTGAGCAATGCGGCCAACAGGGAGCAGGGGAAAGCACAAGGGGTGACAGGAGGGACAGGATAGCCAGTGACACCTGCTGGCCAAACAGGGAAGGGACATGAGACTGGGACAACAGGTGCTGACCCTGACAAGAATTAAAGAATTTTCTTGATTGATTACTTATTAGTCTGTGGTGATATAAGGTGTCAGCGTTGGTGCCCATCTGGCCCTGCCCTGTGTGCTTTTTCCCCGTTTGGCCAGCAGTTCCCACTAGCCATCCTCCTTGGTTGCCCTTATGTGTTTTCAGTGCTCCCCTGACCACTGCGTGGCTCAATGGGCTCAGTGTGTGGCTTAGAGGCAGACATTCATTCTTTCATGAGTTCCTTGCTTAATATATTGATTTTATTTTATCCTTTGGTGTCTGGTATTCTTAATATGTCTTTGCTTTTGAGTCCTTGTTAATGGTTACCCTGCTCGTGTCTTGTTTAAGTTCTGTTTCACTTGTGTTCCTTAATCTCTTCTAGTGTTAATAGTCCTTGTTGTTTGTTACTGTTTACTAGTCTCTAGTGTCCGTTAATTGTAATATACCCAACCTGTTCCTTGCATATATGGATCAAAAAGCTTGGGACAGAATCATTTCTGTACAAATACTATTTAAATAATTTGCTTATAGTAATCAAGTTGTCCGCTTACAGTGTTTATTTTGGGTCTTCTTATGCATAATAACATATGGAAATTTTTTTAATTACGTGAATTCTTTTTTTTTACTTGCCTACTTTGCCTTGTGGCAACCTGTCTGCTTCTGGCTAGCTAACTGAGGCTAATGTAATTACACACAGTTCAGTTCAATCTAATTTATGAGGTACTGTAATTTGAAAAGAGTTTGACACAGCTGTACTGTATTTTGAAACAGTCAATAATTTTTTTGGGGTAAATTTTAATATATAATCAAGAATATATTGTACATGTATTTTACAATATATTATAATATATATTAACAGTACATTATGCATTATTTTTCAATATATTATTGGAGCAGACACTTCTGATAAAACGTGAAACGTACATGTATGTAAATATATTTTTGTTTCATGAGGGACTAAGGCTTGTTCCCATCCCTGCTAATAAGGAACCAGAAGAAAGTGAAGTGAAAAGTGGCTAATTGTCATTGTTAACACACCACAGCACACAACAACAAAATGTGTTCTCTGTGTTTAACCCATACGTGACATAGCAGTGAGCAGCTATTATTCAGCACCCAGGGAGCAGTGCTTGTGGGCGGTACCTTGCTCAGGGTATCTTAGTGGTACTTTGCTGGTCAGGGATTGAGGCCAGCAACCTTCCAATCACAAGTATACTGCAAAACAGCACCACCCTTGAGCAAATCATTTTCTGCCTCATTAAGCTCAAAGACTTCAGTGTATTTGTCATCACCTTCGATTTAGTAATTGACTGGATAGTTATGGAATATTACGCATTTTTAAACCCACCCAGTAAAAAATGTCTCACCTTGTCTTTCCAATGGTGCACGCTCTTGCATGTTCTCGACATGAAGATGATTGACATAAAATTTGTGATGTACTTTCCAGCTCTGTTCTGCCTTTCCTGTGTTTGTATTGCACATGCGAATTTTGAAGAGCATAACAGTAATGTAAATCTGTGTAGTCTACTCATATTTTTATGAAGTCGCTCCATTCATTTTGCTTGTATTTCTATAGTTTGCATGTTCACCCCGTGTCATCGTGGGGTTTTCCCCGGGTACTCCAGTTTTCCCCCACAGTCCAAAAACATGCTGAGGCTTGATTGGAATTAACAAACTGTCCATAGGAGTGCATGCGTGACTGAATGGTTTGTGAGTGCGCCCTGCGATGGGTCGGCGCCCCATCCTGGGTTGTTCCCTGCCTTGCGTCGGTGGCCTACAGGATAGGCTCTCGACCCCCCGCAACCCTGACCAGGACAAGTGGTTTCAGAAAATGGATGGATGTATATCTATAACAGTTGTATTTCAGAAATGGGTTCACCTGTTAAAAAGAGGCAGCATCAGCTCACCAAATTAAATAAATAAATTGAAGGCTCAGGATACAGGCTGAACAGAGCTACATTTGTTTGAAATTAGCCACCAATAGAAAATGTTTAGTACAATGAATATTTAATACTTACTATTATATTTATAGTAATGAGTAATATATGGTTAGGTCTGAAATCAAACCTATAGGGTAGAGGGGGTCAGTCGAGAGTTTGCTTCACTAAAAAAATGTGGTCAGCAGCCCCCACTGTAACGGACAGTATGTAAGTGAGACATGAGGCACAGGGGGCTTTGGCTGGAGAGGAGAAGTGAGCAGAATGCATTTAAACTTTCATTCCTCCCAGGTTCTGTGGATTTCATTTTCCAGAACTGGGTCATAGTGATCCTGGAGCTTATAGCCTAAGGGAAGCTGACCTGGAGAACATCTCTTTGGACTATGAGAGGGAATCTGGGAACCTGGAGGAATCCCACACAATTGCTGTGGGAGCATGCAGACAGACAGACATACACAGACAGACAGGCAGACACCGACACACACAACATGCCTGTCGGTGTAAGGGTACATACTTTGTGTGTTTGCTCTGTTTACAGTTCAGCGGGATCCTGTAAATGTGGACCTGATAGTTTTCTATAATTCTGAAATCATGGCAGCCCACACTTTGAGAAATGGCCTTAAAAATGAATGATTAACAGAAATAATCCTAAATATTTCAGCTTTAATTCTCTGTGGAAAATTGCTGTATTGTGTTGTCACTTGTGTGGTTTCTAATGGTTTATCGCCTGTACAGCACTTTGGGTTCAGCTCCTGTCGTTTAAAAGTGCTCAACAGATAGATAGATCGATAAACAAACAAACAAATAAATAAATAGAATCTTTAATAAGTAGATATTCTGGGGGCAAAATGTTTATCACTGGATATAAAAATATCCATCCATTCATCCATCCATCCAAACGGTTTATGCAGTGTACAGTCTTCTAGGCTGTACAGTTCACTTTCATCAAAATAAACCCATATCCCTTTACAGTGTTGTATTTGTGATGATGGGACCATGTGTTTTTTTGTGACTTTTTAGTTGCCTAAAAACCTGCAATGTGATTCTCAAGGATCTCTTGAAATTATTAATAGTTATATTAAAATAATCCCTAGCTGCTGGGTACTTAATACTCGTAGATGCATACCTCGTGTATCTGGAATAAATATAGGTAACTGGAAAATGTGCAACTCGGTCAAGGCATTTCCTGACATTGAAGCTGTAATTGCGCACAAATAATCAGCCTGTTTCAAATTTTCAGAAAGACACTAGACTACCGCGTTATCATTATCATTGAAGATAATTTTCAGCAATCCAACAATATGCATATCGACGAGACGCGACTGTGAAGTTCAAGATAGACTCTGTGTGCAATGTCGCTTCGTGTAGCTTGTCGATTTGGGAGCCGTACCGCATAGTGGGAAGCCACACAGCCAAACTGAAACGTTTGGTTCATTTAATAAAATTAGATGACGTGAGATTTATTGTGCAAATTGAGGGTAACACTGGTACATGGAGCGTGAAATGAGCCCCGTGCGCCGCAAACAAAGCCTGCGGTTTGCTGCTGTTGTTAGGCGCAGGACGCCATCTCCTGGCTGAAGAAAACCTTTAAATAACAAACCGTATTTCTGGGGCAAAACTAGCATAAAGGTCTTATTATAACATAAATATAATCTTCCGGGATAGGCTCCAGACACCCGTAACCCTGCATAGGACCAGCGGGTATAGGAAATTCATGGACAAATATGTGCAAAAGTCTTAGGCAGTCAAAGGAACTGTTTAAAGCTATTTATCTAAGTAGTAAATGTATATATGCTCAAAACAAAAAACACAATTTAACATTAGAACATACGAAAATTAAGAGTAACACAACAAAATCTAACGAGAATTTCTCCAAAAATGTACTGATAACTTGTTGGATGGCTAGGTGAACACCGCTTCAGTTCCCAAACCTCTCCTCATGGGCACCCTAGCCATTCCATGTATTCGTTAAATTTCACTACCACTTCAATGAATTAATCTATTTAACTAGTTTAAGTCAGTGAGGCATTGATTAGCTATACGGGGTAGGGTACTGGTCGAGTGAACAATAGCCTACATTTTTACACCAATATGAAGATCATTTGAGCATCATTTTCTTAGACTGCCTAAGACTTTTCAACAGTATTGTACAAATATAAAATTAAAAGTTGGCCAGACACACGTAAGAAATGTCTCCCATTTGTATAAAAAAATCGCAAAAGTTTACATTTATTTTATTTAGAAAACGAAAATATTTGTGGATAAATATGTAAATCTCCAGTGATCTTCCATTATTAGGTTGGAGCATGAATTATTTTTATGCAAATAGGGGAATATGGTTAAAAGCATAACATTATGAAAAGGTAAAAACTCAGCAAGCGCAAAAACCGTGCAAAGAGCGACATGCCATCCAGAGTACCCCATGCCGCGAGCCAGGTTAGCATAATTATCATTATAAGGTCAATAATAATACGGGACAAGCATCCCATTCACGGGGTACTGTACGATGGTGCCATGTGCTACCATGAACTTCGCAATAGCACAGGAGACTGAGATAGATGGATGCAGTGCCAGTCAATCAATTACAGAACATAGGCGGCCGCCCAGGGCGCCAGTTTTAGTAAACCGAAACGGGAATAGAAGTTTGCACGGGGGGCGGGGGGTCAGCTTGCCTCGATGCGCTTCCACCGTCACTGCATGGATGGACGAATGTATGGATGAATACTAATGAGGTAGAGAAAATCTGGTTCACAGATCGGCCCAAGTATTGCAGTTAATAAGCAAATAAACACTGAAGCTATCAAATTAAATTAAAAACGTACTGATTCTTCTTCATCCAAATAAAATCCCTGCTGCCCATGATCACGTTGCAACTCCGCGTCCGTAGCGTCTGAATGGAGAAGCGTGAGTATTTCCGGGTCGGAGCCGGTGATGTAGCGGCCGCTGGGGAACCGAGAGAGAAACAGAGGAGACGGAGCCAAAGGGAAGGGGAGCCGGCGGCGGAGGATCGGAACCAGCTCCCTGCCTCGGAGGAAAAGGGTGCATTTGTAAGTTGCACGGCAATCTGTGTATTTTCTTTAGCGTTACAACGCAGATCTTTGCAGTTTTAGTAGAAGGCTCCTTGGCTGATTAAACCAGTGTATCTGCTGGCTCTGGCTGCCTTCACTCACCGGGGGTGTGCGTCGTGTGTCTCCGGTGTCCGGCGCTGCAGCTGGATGGTCTGTACTGAAGCTTTTCTTCACATATCAGCTGATATTATTATTCTTATTCTTCTTCTTCTTCTTATTATATCGCGTGATGCTGAAGCCGTTGACATGATGACCCTCTCACGCCTAGCGTCATGTTGCAGTTACACTCATGCCGTGCATTGCTGATTTTATGTCTTGCCTCTTTATCCATGGTGGTAACGTAAGGTGTTGCCGGACTACGGCTGATAGCTACTAGTTACGAGAGACCTGGTCGCCTAACAAAGAGCCGAGGAGTTTCATGGGGCGACGCGATCATGTGCAGGAGTCGCACCTCGCATGGTTGACCAAACTTTGCGTGACACCGACTTGAATGTGTTGCATCGTAACTAAAGCAAACGGGGGGGCGATTTGTGCTGTTGCATTTTCGGCAGAGGTCAGTTACTGCGGTGCCACGCGGGGTTACGTCCATCTACTTGTATGTTATAAGCAGGTCTTTTGCAGGTTTGCAGGTTCAACACGAATGAAAGTATTTATGGGAAGTTTCGCTGTTAAAGTGAGAACCAAAGAAAAGCTGAACGCCAGCCTTTATAAAGTAAAAAACGAGCATAATTTTAGTTCCCTTTCGCTCTTGTTTCTGTATTTATGAACTTCACCCATTAAGGATATATTTTAATTGTTTTAATTTATTTTTGTCCCTGTTATGTAAAAATGACCAAAATCTATATATACCAATATATATATATATATATACCAATATATATATACCTATATATATATATATATATATATATATAGGCCTATATACACATAACTACGTTTGAAAGCACGGTAAGCTATTTCTGTCCTGATTGTAATCTTTCAGAGCACTTGCTGGAAATTTCAGCCGGCAAAATCAGGAAATCAGTGCTGGGTGCTGCCTGTGGGCCGTGACTGTGCACTCCGGCCGTGACTAATCACCCTGCTGGGGCATTTACGGTCTGGGAGCCCACAGGGGTAGATGGTTACCTGGGCGAGAAGCAGCCAGCTTCACCCAGTGGCACCTGAGATCTTTATGCTGCCCAGAATCTCATTTCTCATTTCAAGTATCAGAAAAATTCTGCTGCCCTGTCCACTTTGGATCCGGGAGTGTATGAAGTGGATTAGCTGGTGAAGCCAGTGTGATTGTGAAATTGCTAAAGCTTACAACATTTATTTTGAGGCTAAGAGGAAGACCTACCTCTGCTGCTAATGACTGCTGTTTGATGACTGTCATTCCTATTTGGTCAGTAGACGTCCCAGCATCACCTGACAGGGCTCATAAATGTGTTGGGTGCGTTTTCTCTAACCTGGACATCAGGGACTGTCTCCTACGGCATTCCTCTGGCAGCGCTGTGGGTCACAGGGTTGCTATGGTGACCGGCCAAAACGCGGGGTCACTATGGTGTAAGCTTTCCATGGGTTATGGCCTCGCTGTAATTTCCCAGCAGCCCTCACCAATTAAGCATCGTTACTGGAAAGTCAAATTGGGTTTTGGTCTGACGGAGCCAAATCTCAGGGCTCTGGGGTTGGATTTCAGCAGAAGGTAGAAGGCGTCTTGGAAAATGGGGGGGTGGGGGGTGGGGCAAGCGCGTCTTTGGCTTTCCGGGTTGAGTTTGGGATGATGAGGCACGTAGGCAGCTGTGAAGCTTCGCCGCCTGTAGGTGCAGCTTTCTGAGACCCTCAGGAGCGCAACATCACGTTCTAGAAGGTCGTGGTGAGGGGATGGACGTCTATGGCAGCAGAAGCTCCGGAAGCACAATCATCAGGCCTCATCTGACAAACTTTTTTTTTGACCTAATTTTCATACATTTCAGGGGCAACTGGACTAACTAGTATTTTGGCCTGCTGTGATAGCAAGATTTCAATGGGATTTCTCACATGCATGTGAGCAAGACAAAGAAACATTGTGGTGTAAACAGCAGACTGGATTATGATGGGTTATTGTGAGGGGATAACTCACCGATTGTACGGAAGAGGCCAGAGAGCCAAGCTGGCCATTGTCCCTGTTTCTGTGTGACATTCAGCTGGAACTGTCACATTTTGAAAGACAGTTTGCAAAGTATCCCGTGATTCTAAACTGCTCGCTGTCCCATTTGTTAATGTAAATGCCAATTTTGTTTACAAACAGAATCTGATTTTGTGTTTGATCAGCTCGCCATAGTGGACTGTAATTATTATATCTGTGTATATTTGCTTTTAAAATAATGATTATACCTTTGCTGTAGATGTAATGCTCCATTTTAAAGCTCCTTTTTGTTCATTGCTTGTCTGATGGCATGATTAACGTCTAATGCTGTAGAGTTATTACTGCCTCATACTCTTAAATCACTTCGGGGAATCGGCCTGAAACTGCTTGGCTGCTTTTTGGAATGCGCCATTGATCCTGCTGTAACCCGCCCTCCCTGATTCCCGTGTTATATTGGTACAGGCCAGCCACTGCTGCATGCGTTCCTTTCAGTGGCCTGCCTGAGGTTCCTTCTGTTAGCCCCGCCCCTCTGTGATTGTCACCCGACCGGTTGGTCCCGTCCCTGAGCTGCTCAGGCAAACAAACGTTAAGGGCAGATCAGTTTTAACGTGCTGGAATACGCTGACTCAGCAGCGGGCTCTGCATCAGAACCGGCGCGGGCGACCCCGGTATGATCCATGTGCAGGAGGGGGGTGCCATGGTGAATTCCAGTGGTTCACCAGCCCTTCCGTGATTCCAGCAGGAGTCAGGAGGAACCTGGCCTTCTTTTTTCCTGGATGCCGAAGTTGGCCGGATTCTGGTGTTGGCACTTGGAACCGATCTGTTCCGTGTGTCACTCTGAAGTGTAGCTTGTAATCTCTGTGATCTAGTGTATTTATTTATCCAGTGATTGACTGGCTGTAAATCTCAGAGTATCCTCAACAGTATCAGGTTCCTGTAGGATGTTTATTACTCTGTGGCTACTTACTTTTCCAGTGAAACCGAATGTGGAATTGTCCTCCAGATGTTCATTCTTGCCTTGTTGCTCCGCTCCCAGCTCTTCCTGGTGAGGATCCTGGCGTGATGCGGCTCGTCCGACTCGCCGAAGACGCCCCGGTGCTTTGGGGGCGGCCTCATCGCCCCGCCTGACGCTGACCCATGGGGAACACGGGCGCCAAGTTCCGCAAGGCTCTCATCAGCGGAGACGAGGACCTGGCCTCCCAGATCTACGAGGGCAACCCGCAGTTCAGGGAGTCCCTGGACCCCAACGCCTCCTACGGGGAGCCGTACCAGCACAACACACCGCTGCACTACGCCTCCAGACACGCCATGGTCCGGCTGCTCAGGTCCGGTCCGACAGGCCAGCATGTCGCCCCCGGTTATGGGTCATTTTGTCACTCTGATTCGCTTCTGGCGACAGGCTCACGCTCACTCAGTTTTTGGTGTGATGGTTGTGTTTTCTTTTGCTGTTTTTTAGGGTGAAATCAGGTGATCTCAGGTGATCTGTTACTCACCATTAATTGAGTGTCTGAGGTCTGCAGTGGTCCAGTGTGCGATCACAGACCTCTCGCGGAGGCCATAGACTCTGAGGTCCCCGACCATTTCATTTAAAAAGCCTGTTGAGTCTGTAGATGACCACAGGGATCAGCTTCAGCCGGCCACGTCGGTTTGAGCTTCACTGCAACTTCCACAGATGGACGTTAGTCAGAACGCAGTGTCGGCAGTGATTTGCTGCCACAGTTTTTGTTCTGAAAGCTGCCGTTGCCCTATTAGTGTGAGGAGGATGGATCTGTGCACTGGTATGCTGTTCTCGAGCTGAACCGTAGAGTGAATGTTCAGCTCGGGTGGAACACCCTTTACTGGGCTTGGAAGCATTCTTCATTCATGTCTGAGATTATTTAATCATCTTAGGTTAATAGCGATAACAATATTAAGATAATATCTTCTCCGTTTATAAACATAGGAAGTGTTTGGTGTTTGAATGTTTTTTTTATAATAATAATTACTTAATCCATGATGGCTCTTAAAATCTGTTAAAGAATTGATTGTGCTCAGGGAACAATGCCTTGATTGTGGCCGTTAGCAGATTGCTGAATATTAATCTGTGCCGTGATCCTGTATTTGACCACACAGCATGTCCAGCATGCTGCCACCATTATAAATCACGTGTGTAGGAATGGGTAAGCACGTACAAGTTGAGTGAAATTTGCATTCAAAACACAGATGAAGACAAAATGCAAATGAGGAGAATATGTGCCAGTGGTCTATAAATGTGCCTTCGCAGTGTGCAGTGTAGGGCCGGGCAATTTGGCAAAAAAATACGATCACAATAGTTTTTTCCATATTGATCAATATTGATATTTATCACAATATTTAATTTGAGAATGCTGCCAGTTTGAAGAGTATCTCGATATTGTCCGCAGAAACCAGAGTGTTCAGTAGTAAATTTTAGAATATTATTAACAAAAATATAACAACACTTTACTGAGAACTTGTGGGGAAATTCTCTCTCCTACCCCATCTTGCTGTCCATGACAGAGATGCATATGTAGGTGAGAGCAAGCTTGGCAGGGAAGGGCAGCCGCCTGCAGAGGTGCACATGGAGCTGGGGATTAGAGGCCCACAGAAATGGCTATTTTGCCAAAGCGGGGCTCAAACCAGCTCCCTTCTCATCACAGACACAGAGGTTTAGCCCCCTTAATCATATGCTTCCCCATAATGTAAACACGATGTAGAAATTTTGTTTTACAAGAAGAAATCAGCAAAAAGTACGAAATGTAAACACTGTGGTTTGGAATAACACAACACAAACATTTAACTATGCAAACCGCCTGCTTCCGCTTTGCCTGGAGGCTCATGCTGGTACGGCATCTGTAAACATCTGCTTTGAAGATACCGCTTCTCGTCGATGGGATGAACGGTGAGGCTCGCATGTGTCTGCGGCATGCAGCTGGACCGTATGTCCGTGGTAGTGGCTTAACCGCGTAGCCGAATTTCCAGCTTTCCACGGGACTCTGCGTAAAGGTGAGGTACCGCAGACTGAGAAAAGTATTTTCTGCCAGCGAGTTCCTACCCGCAGCCCAGCTTAAATCTTTAAAGCTTTAATCAATTTTCTGAACCCGTGTTTCTCCCCTGTACTCAGAGGCATTATGTCTTTTGTTGTAAAGTATGTAACATACTGCGTCAAGTATGTTACATACTTGATGTAGTCTTACATTTTTTTTTTAACAACTAACTGATATTTTGAGGATAATGTACGTTTACCTTCAACGTCGCTTTCACCCTTGCCGGTTCCACTCACATTTTTCCCCCAGAGCTTCCTTTATTCCTTGAGACTTCAACGATGCTGTGCAGTAGGAATTGTCAGTGTACTTTGTTCTTTGCAGTTCCTTGGCTTACTTGTCATACTTGTGTTCTTGGCAAGAGCGGTTTTGCTACCTAGCCTCCCAAGAACGATTCTGGGTTGCAGCTGAATCATGGGGTCGTTCTTGCTGTTGAGGATGCAACCAATGCGTCGTTGAAATTTGGGGATGGCCAAGAACGACATCTGGGGATCTTTACTGTCCTCCGTACTCCTGATCTTCAGTATTGAAACGGTACTTCGACAGTGGAAGATGACATCAAATGGATACACGATGACACGAGAACAGCAAAGCATGCATATTGAGACACATCCACAGGCTATTTATTTCTCACATTTATTTCTGCTGTGTGATCTATCTATACTGAATACTGAGTAAAAATGTCAAAACTTACCATTTTCCCATTTTGAGATCGTTTTATTTCCCAGCCCCATTACAGCGTCTGTGGTGCTAAACCATAAATTTAAAATGCTCTCTACCATGATCGTGTGTTGTTGGTTGGGTTGGGGGGGGGGATCAAGCCCTGAACGATGATTGGATGCTTAGCTAAAAGGAAGTATGGGTCTGTGTAGCCGTTCATCCTGCCACGTGGTGCGTTAGGCTGCCCTGCCTGTCATGTTGATGTAGACAATTGGACTTTGATGAACCCAGAACCCAACGCCCCAAACCGTGAGCAGAGACTGCACGCCATGAGAGGGAGAGAGAGAGACAGAACCCGTATTTATAAAAAGCTGGCAAATTCATGTTGTCCCTTATTTGTGAGAGAACAATTGCTTTTTTATCAAAACAATGTGTCTTAATGGAGTGGGTCGCTGAAATGCTGTGTTGCCATAGTGACCTGCCCTGTTTGACATGGACTCACCATTTGCACTCTGAGTGTTATTTTATGCTTGCAGGAAACTGACTAAAAATTTGGTTTATTCAGTGATTGTGTGACATTGCAGAAGTCACTGGTATAAAGTTCAAACTGAAATCCCAGTTGGTTTGGTTAGGGATTAGTTACTGGATTTTCCTGAAAGGTCGTAGGAGCCTGTCAGCCTTTCGACCTTATTAACATCTAGCGACACATTGTGTGGGTCCTGTCCAAACGTGTCAAAGCCGGGGAAGCATGATGGTTTCCCTGTCACCGTTGACAACCGTGTGGTTGGCGCTGATTCTGAGGACCACCACTCCTGGTCCATGCCATCCTCACTCCTGTGCTGCGCACCCACCCCCCCCCCCCCCCCATCTCCAGGTGCTTTCTCTTGAACAAAGACGGCAACCCCAACAAGCGCAACGTGCGCGACGAGGTGGCCCTGCACCTGCTCTGCATGGGGCCGCGCATCCTGCTTCCAGAGGGGGTGCTGTCGCCCCGCGTTGCCCAACCCCTAGAGGATGAGCGGCGGCGGCTGGACTGCATCCGGGTCGTTCTGCAATGGACCGGCGCCCGGCTGGACCATGGCGAGTATGAACGCGCTGACATCAACGCCGCTGACGACAAGAGGAACACATGTCTGCACTACGCGGCTGCCTCAGGGATGGGGGCATGTGTGGAGGTGGGTCATCCCTGAACCCCTGAAGGTCCTGTCCCATAAACCCCATCCCCTAATTTAGAGCCTCTGACCCGGCTGGGGGAATTCCCCCACCAACCTGCCTCATTGAGCAGCCATTTTAATGATGTCATATTCATAAAGATTTATTTCTGGTCATACTAGGGGGAAGTTGGGTTTCAGAATCCGTAGTTGGATTGACTGCTAGTTACTTGCTGGTTTAGTCTGATGGGAGGTTGGTTAACTGAGGTGATTGATAGACCATTACCCGTCCTCCCATCCACCTGTGAGTTGTTTGCAGTCCCCCCCCGTATCCAGACCTAATCCAGGGGTCTTCCCCCCCCTGCAGCTGCTGGTGAAAAGCGGTGCAGACCTCTTTGCCGAAAACGAGGACAGGGAGACCCCTTGTGATGCTGCAGAGGCGCGGGGCCATCGCCGGCTGGCACTCAGCCTCGAGTCGCTCATGGTTTTCTCTGGGGACCCCGAGGGTGTTGAGGATGAATATGCGGACCTGGACCGTGGGGAGGTGGGGCTCGCCGTCGCCGTGCCTAACGCTGGTTCGAGAGATCCGTGTGACAGTGCAGGTTTATGTAGACCAGCCTGTAAGGTTAGGGATCAGAGTCTCTAAGATGATGCTGCTGCTCTCGCTGTTCGCCCCTTGGAGGCGTAATGGCAACACAAATGGCTTACCCTCCTCCTCCTCCTCCTCCTCCTCCATGCAGCTCTATGAGGGTCTGGGACCACAGGACCTGCGCCGCTTAAAGGATGTGCTCATTGTGGAGACAGCTGACATGCTGCAAGTTCCTCTCTTCCCCGCCGAGGCCTTACTGCGGGCTCATGGTACGAATCCCCCCCTCCCCACTAACCTTCATCTGCTCTGTAACCCCACATGTCCAGATATTCCCTTCTGAGATGGGAGTAAAATGATGACTTGGGTACCCCCTCTCAGACTGGGACAGGGAGAAGCTGCTGGAAGCTTGGATGTCCGGCGCAGAGAGCTGTTGCCGTCGCTCCGGGGTGCAGATGCCTGCTCCGCCCCCACGTGGCTACAATGCCTGGGACACCTTGCCCTCACCCAGGAACCCCCGCACTGCCCCATCCTCAGCAACATCACCCGACGACCTCAGCCCCCCGGGAACAGAGGAGTCGACCTCAGTGAGTCGGGCCTGACCGTCTCGTCGCTGACCCACAAATGGTTCGAAACTGAACGTGCCCTTTTTGTGAAGCAGGAATCTAAATCAAATTCAGCAAATGTGCTTTTTAAATCAGTTTTGGCAGATAGTTAAGCAGAACGAGGGAACTCGAAGTGTGCCTGTTTCACTGTGGTCATCATTGTTTGGGGCGCTGAAAGCTTCTCCTTGTTCTGCACGTAACGTCAAGTAGCCTGGTGAACAATCGCATCCTCGCAGATCACTGTCCGTATTATTGGGGAACAGCGGCCACTTTTGTGCAGACTGCTGTGTACAGTTCATATTGCCCCCCGCAGTGCGTTTCTGCAGCTGACGGAGCAGCAGCGCCCTGCTCCTGTTATCCCGCGTAGCTTCACGTCTGACCCCTCCGGCAAGGACCTCGGTCAGGCTGCTTCTGGAGGCCTCTTCCTGAGGCCCTCAGCTTGGGTGTCCTTAAGGCTCCTTAATGACTCCCTTTCTGTCATGTTGGCAGTATAGAGGAGGCCCTTCTGTGATGTTCCCTGATGTTCTCCTCAGTGTTCTTTGCGTGCTGAACCTGTTTCCACCAACAGTGCTGGTGCCAGTTCTGGGCTGCTTTCAACTTGGTGCTTTTTGAGAACCTTCCTGTAATTCCACCGGTTTCAAAAAGAGAAACGTTACATAGGCAGAAGTGAGAGTAAAGTAAAGGTTCATTTTGACACTTTTTATGGATTTATTTTGATCTGTTTTGAATTTTTAAGTTTTTATAAGCTTTTGAACCAAAAAAAAAAACCGGATAGTTTGGATGAGGGAGCCCTTCCCACTTTCACTGTCGTTATGGTAGGAAATTCAGCTTTTCTGTGGTGCCATGCTGGACCAGTTTTTTTTTTTTTTTTTTGCTCAGGGCCAGTTTTTTGTGGTGGAAATGCACGTAACCAGTTCCAGATTGGGAATAAGCCCGGCACCGGTTCTGGCACATCTCTGGTGGAAATGAGCTATCAGTAGCCTGACTGTGCTTTACCTTCATACATCATTATAGGTCTGCCATATTGCTGAAGGCTTCTTTCTGCAGTTAATTGGCACGCTCGTTAATTACTGTGCCTGGAATTAGGTGGGGCCATGCCTCGCTCCTGAGTTCAGCTTATGCACCTTCTGCTGTATGCTCTTGTACTTTAATGATGGGGAAATGAAGTGGCTGTACAGCGTATTTTAGGTGTTTTTAAAAGTTTGTGTATAGTAGCGCACTACACTTTTATGATTTCACATCCATGCCTACCTCTTTCAGCCACTGGAGGGCGCTATGCCACATTTGCCTCTCACTCTTTCAATACTCTGTTTGCTTGGTTACGTCATTTGTCCTCCAGGGAATGAAATGCTTCCATAAATCTCAGTGACCGCATTTGTTTGCTTCTGCCGAGGCTTTGATGGCTTCTGAAAGCTCTGTGACATGCGTGTCTGCTTCTGTTCCTGAATCTCCCATTTCCCCCTTGCAGTGCGGCATTTGCATGTGCACCATTTCAGAGTTTGAGGAACCCGTGGACATGCCGTGTGGACACGAGTTCTGCAGAGCATGCTGGGAAGGGTAATGTGTCCATGTTGATTGATTTTCATTTTTTTTTCTTCTTTGTGGTCGTGTGCTTTGTGACCGACGCCTCTCTGTAGCAGTTTGTGCCTGAGCTCACAGCACACTCGCCCAGTGCCCAGTCATCGAGTTTTTTGTATTTGTCCTTCAGGTTTTTGAACCTGAAGATCCAAGAAGGTGTCGCTCACGGCATCCGCTGCCCAGCACACGACTGCTTCCAGTTGGTTCCCGTGGAGATCATCGAGAGCGTGGTCTCCAGGGAGATGGACAGGCGTTACCTCCAGTTTGATATAAAGGTAGATGTTTGTTGGGGAGGCCGGTGAAAATGACACAGCAGCTCTTTGTCAGGAGATCTGATGATTCAGTGTTTGCATTAACAATATTTCTATCAACACTCAGTACATTTACATGCACAGCTAAGTCAAGCTATGATTATAGCTCAACTCTGCCATTTAATCGGGCAACTGTCCTTGTCCCAGTATACATGCACGGGAGGGGAATCGATTTATTGACCAAAGTATGTCTGACTCAACTACAATAGCTGGCGATATGGCTTATTAGTATTGGGCTTTTTCTGGTTGACCTATTACATCAGACATAAAAAAATAATAAAAATTTATAATGATGGATGTGTGGATAAAGGAAGTGACACAAGCTTTAATTGCGATCTGGTGGGAAGAACAGATATAAGATCAGGATAGCATAACAAGAAATAAAATTTTTATTATTAGTAATACTAATATACTATACGGTATTGGAATTTTTTCAAATATTGCAATGTGATTTTTGTTCTCATAACTATTGGGGTAAGTTCAACATAAATTTCCCATGAACTAATCTAGGAGTGACTGAAACGGCAAGGATGAAAATGGAAAAACACACGCGGCGCTCATGCAAAAGTAACGGAAGTAAACTTTAAACAGATTTTTATACATATATTAGATAATCTTGAAAAGGACTAATCATTAAAATTGAAAAACTTGCTAAGTCTATTTTTCCTATGACAGAGTAAAAATGTTTTAGTGAGGCTTAAACTCCCTTCACTATAATGTCCAAACCAAATTGAAGGTAAGAAAAAGCCTGATCTTAATCTAGCTGACTAGCGATGTAAGAAATGGATGTGCATAAGATGCAATGTTGGTATTAATATTGCATGTCATCTAATCCTAATACAGCCATCTTTAGAATTCAGTACAAAGTACCCCACCTCGATGTCATTTGGTGCCAGTACCAGTTTTTACACCAGTGGAAAACCAACACCTTGAAGTACTGTATTTTTGGTACCTTCTTGAAGTACTGTGGTGCATATGCGCGGTTACCTACGCCAGGTTCAGACCGATTGAATGAATACATGCAGGAGTAAAGACTCCCGTTATCTGCGAGTCTGAGTCCGACTTCGAGAAATTCGATTCAGTACAATTTCAGTCGGACTAACATGTTTGCATGTACTTCTTCAAAAGTCTGATTTTAGTCAGACTGACACAATAATTCAATTTTCTTAGTGTGCATGTAAATGTACTGACTGTGTTTTGTGAGTGGGGGGGGAGGGGGTGTTGAGCTGGATAATCTCCCCAGCAATGTTAGCCCTGCCTGGGGGTTTGTTACAACAGCTCCTCTGCTGTTGGCCTCAATGTAAAATAGTTTCTTCTCACTCATTTAATAAAGTAAACGACAGCAGTATGTTTAGTTCCTCCTGTGTGGGTGTCTTGGTTTAACTCATTTTGCACCCCCCCTTTTCCCCAGGCGTTTGTGGAGAACAACCCGCTGATCCGCTGGTGTCCCCGGGCGGGCTGTGAGCGGGCGGTGCGGCTGTCCCACCGCGGCCCCGACTCCGCCTCCTCCGAGCCCCCGCCCCCGCAGCAGGCCCCCGCCGTCGATTGTGGACGAGGCCACCTGTTCTGCTGGTCAGCACGCCGCTCCTGAGCCGTGCTCAAGCATGTCCGCCCCCCCCGTAGCAGGCCGGGGAGGGGGGTCTGTGTGCTGCATAGTGACCCCAGAGGCAGTCTCTATATAGACGTCACCATGTCTGTTTTAGTTCACTTGTGTTGACCCCCCCCCTGCACTACATGCTGATAGGAATTTGCTTGTTTGTTTCTTTATGGAGAGCATTCAGACCTCCTCCTCCTCTCTGGTGATGGGATCGTTCTCAGGGTGTCACTGGTTTGGGGTTTACCAGCAAAAGTTGTGTGTGTGTGTGTGTGTATCAGCAGTACACTGTGTGTTCCTCTCTGCAGGGAGTGTTTCGGAGAGGCCCACGAGCCCTGCGACTGCCAGACCTGGACCAAGTGGCTCCAGAAAGTGACTGAGATGAAGCCAGAGGAGTGTAAGTATCTTCCTGACTGTATGTACCTGGTTTATAGAGTGTGTGTGTGTGTGTGTGCGCTTGCCTGCCTGCCTGTGTGTATGTCTCTGTTTTCTGGGTGTTTTTCTCCGACCCGATACTGAGATGTTTTTTTTTTTTTTTTCCCTTCTGAAGCAAATATGAATCATGCTGTGATATACACACCCATGGACAATCCACTGCTTGCGTCCTCATGCATATGACGATGCACTGACTTGCTTGCTCACTTCGGGAGGGAAATTCCTTAAAACAGTGTTTCCCAGTCCCGGTCATTGCTCCCTGCCCGACAGCCCACATTTTTGCTTCCTACCGGCAGCAAAAACATGGACTGTCTGCAGGTCCCCGAGGAGCGGATTGGGAAACTCTGCCATAAAAGGGTGTGCTGCAGTTCTAGCATGAATGTTCTGTACCCTATCTGGTTGTAAGATGCAGCTCGTGTGTCTGTAAATATGCTGCGTGCCCTGATGTATCTTCCACTTGAATAGCGTCCCCTGCAGCCTCTGCTGTGTCAGGTGCTTAAACGTGTCCTGTGAGAGCGCCCCCCCTCGGTAACCTGTTCCTGGGTTCCCGAGGCCAGTGCTTCTGACTCTCTCTCCCTTGTTGAAGTGGCTGGCGTGACTGAGGCCTGTGAGGACGCCGCCAACTGCCTGTGGCTACTTACCAACTCCAAGCCCTGCCCCAACTGCAAGTCACCCATCCAGAAGAATGAGGGCTGCAACCACATGCAGTGCGCCAAGGTATGGAGGAGCTGCTCCACCCCACTCCTGCCATGGGAGGGCACTTCCTGGTACAGCCGGATCCACTGGAATCCTTAGCCCTGGCAGGAATCATGTTTCTGGTATAAGTCCTTGGTGGATGTTAGGGCAGTTGGCCGGATAGCAAATGCGGGAGGCGTGAGGATTGGGATCATGATCCGTGGCCGCGATCGTCACCATGACAGTAAGATACTCAATCATCAGATAATTCGGTTCACACCGAGCATCCTTCCCGCTCTTGGCTGGGTTATTACCTTGTCACATGCCAAAGTGCACATCACTATATTGTTTGTTCAGGAGATTCCTGGAATTTCATTGCTGTTAAAATGTTTATTGCAGACTTGTGCAATCTGCATCTTGTTGTGGATGTAATATTAATGTGATATGGAAGTGCACGTTTCCTTTTTGATTGATGCTTTTATTGACCCTAATGTAACATCAGGTGATGCAGATGTTTCAATTTCCCTGAAACAAGGGCCTGATAGATGGGCTTCATTTCGTTAATGAAGACCTAGTCATGCATCAGTGAGACGACCACAGGACTCATTATGCCCAGATCACTTTGGAGTGCAAATGCAACCTGTTGAAAATTAAAATGTCCTTTTAAAAGTCATTTCTGCTGCCTGAAGAATCATCTCTCGCTCTTGGGGGGGGGGGGGGGGGGAATGAGTGGTGTTTCTAACACGAGGGTACTTGTGAACATCCGCAGCCATCAAAGAAGCATAACTTTATATATGCATCACTTTAAAACTTCAAAGGGCCATCCACTCTTAAGAACTGAGGAAGAACACTAAACTAATTCATTTGATGCACTAAATAGTCCGTCCATCCATCCATCCATCCACCCACCCACCCACCCGCTTTTCCTAGACAGGGTCATGGGGTGCAAGAGAGAGTGCTTTTGGACTGTCGTACCCTTGTGGATGCAGGTCCATCTTTAGCCAGCTCAGAACTGCAGTTCTCCAGGGCGCTATTGGTAGATGGATAGTGGTCCATAACTTGCTGGCTGCCGTACCATAGCCTTCCTGGACCAGAGCTGTAGAGCAGTGCAGTACAGGGTGGGCCTGACCTCGCATTGGGGGCCGGCGGGCGGTGGCCTTTCCCGGTCCCCCGTTTGACATACAGACCTCGTCTCGCTATTCCACTCCGACGGGGATCGATTCGTAGCGAGTCCCTAACATCAGACGCGGTGCTTTGTATCTCTCCTAGTGCAAGTATGACTTCTGCTGGATCTGTCTGGAGGAATGGAAAAAGCACAGCTCATCGACGGGAGGATACTACCGCTGCACGCGCTACGAGGTCATCCAGCAGCTAGAGGAGCAGTCCAAGGAGCTCACAGCTGAGGTCAGGGGGCCCGCCACTGCTGCCATGGTTACCGGAAAGAACAACGTGCAAGTGATATAGACTCCTGGAAATGTGCCCACAGAATGTGTGTGACTGATGGTTCTCCTGAGTGCTGCCTGGGCGTGGTGATCCAGCCAGCCTCGGAGACATCACAGGCTTCACAAAACAGGGCGACTTCCTTTAAATATAAACCAACACATTGCTGACTAAATAATAGCCCATTGTTGGACACACAAAGGAACACATCCAATCCAATCATTGTTTGGGAGATGCTTTCGTTTGATGAGAAATTGGACAACTTGCATGTTACTTGAATGTGTGTACACTGAAAATTGAAAAAGGAATAACTGAAGCGTAAACAGTCAGGACCCCCCCCCCCCCCGGGTAGTTGACCTACAACCCCTGGTGCTTCCACAGCTAGCTAGTGTCCCGGTGCTGTAGCTTGATCAGGGACCTTCATCAGCCCACTCAGGCATTGATTTTCCTGCTTTTTGTCTCATTTGTTTGTATTTTAGCTCTGCTCCTTGCTGTCCTATGTTTGTTTGTTGTTTTATAAGTAGAACGAGACAAATGTCGGAAAGCTCAGGCTGTCTGTCCCTACAGGTGGAGAGGAAGCACAAGAGCTATCAGGAGCTGGACCGCTTCATGCACTACTACACGCGCTACAAGAATCACGAGCACAGTTACGAGGTGAGCCAGCGCCCCCTGGCTGCCGGTGCCGGCTTGCATGCCTGCCGTCTAACGAGCTTTGCATCTCCCGCTTTCCATGCAGCTGGAGCGCCGCCTGCTGAAGAGCGCCAAGGAGAAGATGGAGCAGCTGAGCCGTGCCTACGCCGGAGGTTAGGAGAGACATACCAATTTGCGGTGCCTGATGGTTAGGAACCAGCAGAGCCTGCTTCTAGACCCTGTTAGATGTAAAGTATTTATACAGTAGCAGGGGAGGTCAGGGAAATGTCTGTGTTCCCCATGCTTACGTATCGCATTCTGTTCTCTGTCCAGCAGAGGGCGACACTCCGGACACCACGTTCATCGAGCTTGCCGTGCGCGAGCTGCTGAAGGCGCGACGGGTCCTGAAGTGCTCTTACCCCTATGGCTTCTTCCTAGAGCCAAAAAGCACAAAGAAGGAAATCTTTGAGCTGATGCAGGTATTAATATACCTAAAGTGACTCCCTTGTCATGGTTGTTAAAAAGGTTAACCAGATGCTGTTTAGCTACCTGAAGTTTAGCATTGTTACAGTGTGCAGGGGTCATGCTGGGACTCATAGCTCGATTCCCACCTCAGCTACATATAATGTGGAGCTTGCACGCTCTTCCCATGTAGGTTTACTTTAATTCCTGTTGTCCGTGATTTTGGTGGACTTGAGTATCCCCAGAGCCTATCCCAGCATGAATTCAGCCAGCATCCTTCTAGGGTATACCACCATGCTTTCCTGCAAGATTACAAAGCCTCATACCCCCAGATATAAGTACCTTCTGTCTGTGTGCCTGTTACACTCCAGACCGACCTCGAGATCGTAACCGAGGACCTCGCCCAGAAGGTGAACAGGCCCTACCTGCGCACCCCACGCCACAGGATCATTCGTGCCGCCTGCCTGGTGCAGCAGAAGAGGCAGGAGTTCCTGGCCTCTGTGGCGCGTGGCGTGGCCCCCAGCGACTCCCCTGTAACCTCGCGACGCAGGTCGGTGTTCCGCTACTCTGTGTGTCACCTGCGAGTTCGAGCCCTGTATGATCCCATGTGATATCTGCTCGGCATACAGGAGCAGAGTCCTCTTCCCGTTTCAGGGTCTGGCTGCTCTGAACAGTAATGGTAACCAGTATGGTATCTTCCCACCCCCAGCTTCACCGGTGCCGAGTGGGACTGGGAGTCTCTGGGATTGGTGTCACCCCAGGTGAGGCATCGGCCCGCAGACAGATCAGTCTCAGGTTACTGTTCTGCCCCCTTCATCACATTCCAGCTTTGTTTCTTTGATTCTCTCCTTTAATTTGTGCCCTGATTTAAAGACCCCGAGGAGTCAGTCAGACCTCGGAGTGAGTGTCCAAAGAGGCAGAGGTCCGAATGCACGCAGCCAGCGGCAGGTAGTGAGTAAATTTCACTTATCTGGGGCTGGGAGCTGGATTCGGCCTGCCGCCCTGGGGGCCCGCAAGGATTCAGTGTTTCCCATGCTAATGATGTTGATGATGTTGTTATTGTTGGTTTACTCAATTACTTTTGTGACCTTTCTAGATTAAATATCCTTTTTCTGTGAAAAGAAATTGTGGGTTTTTTTTTGGAGGTGATTCTGGGAGGAAGTAGATTACGAATCCTCCTCAGTCTCATCACTGCTTTAAGTACAGCAGACTATGCCATCCTCATAAATTGTCTGAAGGATGAGGTTGGTATAAGGGATGCTGCTCTAAATCGGTTAATCTCCTAACTTAACAATAGTTCCTTTTTTGTAAAATTTTACAACTTCTCACCCTTAGCTCGTTTCACGTGCGGGGTCCCACAGGGGTCTATTCTAGGCCCTATTCGTTTCTCCTTTTTACATGCTTCTACTTGATATAATACTCTGGTCCCACTGCTATGCAGATGACATGCACTTCCCTCAAATCAAATTTTCAGCCATAGCTACAAAGCCTAGTCAGTTGCCTTGAGGATATTAAATGCTGGATGGCCCAAACTTTTCTCTACCTCAAAGAAACCAAATCAGAACTTGTTGTTTTTTGCCCACCTGCTTCCCATTACATAGATCTCCATTAACCTAGGTCAGTTATCTCCCTTCATAAAGCCATTTGCTAAAAATCCTGGAGTAATTCTTGATTCTGCTCTCAATAGGCTATTGATCAATGCAGTTGTCAAATCTAGTTTCTTCCAGCTCACATCCATTAAAAAAATTAAACCAATTCTTTCTTCAAGTGACTTGGAAATAGTCATCCATGCCTGTATCTCCTCAAGGCTTGATTTTTGCAGCTCCCTGTACACCAGAATCGACTGGTCATCCCTGGCCGCCTTTCACTTGCCCAGAACGCTGCAGTGAGGCTTCTCACAGTCTCCAAAAAGAGGATCACGTAACCTTTATCCTGGCCTCTCATCACTGGCTTCCAGTCCACCTTAGGACTGACTTTAAAATCCCCCTGTTTGTCTGCATACCTTTGAATGGCTTAAACCCCTCATACATCGCAGACCTCATATGTCCCCTACACAACCTCCAGGCCCCTCAGGTCATCAGAAATGGGTTTTCTGCTGATCCCTCGCGCCACGCGAAAACAAACTTGGTCGCAGCCCTCAAACTGTGGAGTCGTCGTGGCCGTGAGATCCATCCCGTCTTAAGACATTTCTGCTCCCTGGCTTTTAAATCCTATTAGCAGTTTGACGTGTCTGTCAGTACTTTTTGTTTTCTGTGTTTGTGATGATTTTCTCTTCTCTTATATGCCTTTTCCAATGTTTTATTTATTTATTATATTTTTTCTTTTTGGTGATCCTGTACGGTGGCACAAAGCAGGATGTTCTGCTTAGCCGGTTAACATGTTGAGTTTAAGGTACTCCAGTTTAAATGGACTTTATCTTTGTTCACTTACATTACATCCAGACATTAAGTCCAACAAATTACCCAGCTACGCAAGAAATCCAGTTTCCTGATACAGGCCCCAGCACTTTGGTCAACAAATGTTGTCTTTAAATGTGCTTTGTAAATAAATTTGACTTGGACGACGGAGGATGGTTGTATTTTTCAATAGGGAAGGTAAAAATGATACCCGAGCCCTCTTAAATCCAGCTTGTAACATGCTCTGCTATTTAAGTTCTGCTCATTAAGCATTTTTGATAAAATGTCCCGGTCCCTCCATGTCTTTTGATTCCTTTCCCACAACATCACAATTTGGGTATTTTTAGAACCGATCTATGTGCAAAACAAACCACTGTGTAGCAATCAATGTCCTCTCCCAGCAGGAGGCAAACGCCAGCGAATGTGGCCCTGTGTTTAATTTTATGGGCAAGTGACCTTTCAGAATTTCCCTCCCAGTAAAGAACGGCACATTTTCATAGGCCCCCTGTTGGTGGTATATTGATGTGATTTAAATGTTCTCTTTTTTTTTTTTTTTTCCTTGCCTTTTCTGAGCTGTGGTGCTAACAGCAGGAGTGGCTCTTGGGGGCCCCCTTGTGGTTCTCTTGCAGTATCACCTTGTTAACCCTCATGAACTCCCAGGCTCTGTGACTCATGAACGGCCGCGGGCTCTGTGCTGTCCACAGGGGTTTGCCGAGATGCAGCAGCGGCGGAGATCCAGATTCCGTAGGCATGCTGACGCGGCCGGCCTACGTGGCGAAGCCCCCAGCCCCGCTGAGCTGATGGACAGCCCGTCGGGTATGACAGGATCTGAAGGCCTAATTCGTAGTGCTGGTTTATGTGCATGAGGTTTGAGGCGGTAATATGTCAGATCATGATGCCTCATTGAACCCAGAAAAGCAGTTAAGTTAGTTACCTGCTAATATGTTATCTGACTAAACAAAATGATGGTTTGGTTTGGAATCTTGAGCTCCTCCTTTTGGACCCTGTTTCTCACATGAGCTCATTCTGTCCCGGGACCCGGAGGGTCCGGTCTGTCTCATCCCACACAGATCCCAGGAGTGCAAGCCGTCGCCATGGCACCCGGGGGGTGAGTCTAGCTACCCCGCGAAGGCTTGGTGCCACTCCGCTCCTTCCGGCCGCAGACGCGCTAAGAGACGGCAACGTCGCCCTTTTCCCTCCAGGCCCTAAGCTCCCTGGATGAGGATGACCCCAACATGCTGCTGGCTATCCAGCTTTCACTGCAGGAGTCTGGGCTCCCCTTGTCTGGCGAGTCCCAGGAGTCCATCAGTGGCCAGGCCTCTCTGGCAGCGATCGACCCCTCCTTAGCCTCTAGGCTTGACCCTGTGGCCCATGGTGTGGAGACGCCGTGTGCTGTCATCAGCAGCTCTGGACTTCAGGAATGGGGCAAAGGAGCGACGAGGCCGGCCAGCGTCACTAGCCGCTATGCTAACCCAGAGTGTGCAAGTGATCAAAACCCTTCTTGGAGGACCAGTGCCTTGTCCACCTCCACTGGAAGCAAACCTACCAGTGTAAATGCTGACGTCATCACCAACCCGCTGGGAAATGGTGCCGACCGCCAAAGTGACGAGCTGGGCCTCACCCACTCCCCGAAGGTAGGTGATGTAGCTGAGCCTCAGCGTGTGCCAACACTGCCCCCAGAGGACGAGCAGGGGTCAGCAAGGCCCACACTGCTTGAATCGGTGGGTATGGATGCTAACGCCATGTTGCTCGTGCCACCAGAAGATAGGAGCGTCCGCAGTAGCACTGATTCTGGTCACACCGATGCCTCTGGGTGTGACTCAGGTTCCAGCCTCCAACCGAACAGCGCCAAATTTGGCTTGGAGGAGCAAGTGCACTTGGTCTAAAAACCATTTGTTTTACTATATCCAGGTTGAATAGCAAAGTCTAAGCAAAAAAAAAATTTCTTTACGATGGCACAGTGTCTGTCGCAATCCTAGTAATTTTATAAATAAAAGGAATATTACTGTACAATAAGATCAGGTCAGAGTACTGTATGCAATTTTTATGCACCCGGAGACTGCAGTTATAGAAAATACAGATAATCGGAGCATTTAACATCCAAACTGACTATTTGGGAGATAGTCGTAAAGATTTTGTGTGGGGTGTCGGGGGGGGGGCTTGTCAGTATTGAAATTATTGCTCTGAATTGAGCAGTGCCTTGCTGGGGGTGGGAAGAGGGTGTGTCTATCCACCCGGGGGTTGGCATGGCAACACCTGCAGCCTGGGAAATGGACAGCTGCCCGGTGCAGAATCCAAACAATGTGGTGCCTAAGAGGCATTGAAGAGCATATTTACCTGGAAGGTGTTTAAAGCAGCATTCAGGGACAGCTGCTGAGATTCAGACCCAACCTACGGTTACTGCTGGCAATCAGGCAGGCCTGTGTGTCTGTCCCACAGATATTCCTCAAAGAATATATGTGATTATAGCATCATCTATTATGCCAAAAATAATTCTGCAGTTTTCTTTTCCGAGATTTGTGTCAGTCCCATGTACCATTGAAATGATTCAAAAACATGAAGAGTATTCAGATGAAAGGTGTGGCTAGCTGTCTGACTTTTGGGTCTTATCACAGGGTTTTTATGTCTACTGTAGCCAGGCCATGTTCATGAGCTGGGGAATATTGAAAGCTGAGGACAAACTACTGCTGTAAAAGTAGCTTTTTAATTTATTTCCTAACACTACTGACAACTGTTAAAATTATGAGCCATTTCGGGTTTTATTTTTGGAAATCTGGCAGAGATAAAGACAGATGGTGCACTGGAGAAAAGTATCTGGATTGCTGAGTAGCTTTTCTGATTCCTGCCTTTATATATGTTGCTACAGGAAGACTTGATTCTGAAAGTCTGATTTGTACAGCTCCTTGCTGGTCTCACATTCTGCTGCAGTGAATTCTGGTCCATTTCTGACTGACTTGGCCATTCCTAATAATCCAAATTATTTCCCAACAGATGCAAATTTTTAAGAGAATATTTATGCAAGCAATGCAGTTAAGAAGTTTACATAATTTTACCAAATTGCCCACAAATGCAAGTTGAGAGGGTTCTAAAAGACTTGAAAACTGGAGCAAAATTACCGGCACTGTGCGCTCATTCATTCTTGATATGGTATTATAATTATTTTGTAAGGGTGGGTCACACAGCACGACCTTGATTTGCCTGTTGTGTATTTAACTTGTGTTGTGGGGGTGTGTGCACATGACCATTAAGTGCAATCAGAGAAATGTTATTTCTTAATCAGTGTAATTGTGATGTATTGCCATTGGTAATGGATAATTATACATTTATGGCTTTAGGATTGCTAAGGAAATGGTTCTCAATGTTTTTTTTTCTATACAATTCTTGTGTGCCTTTATTTAACCTTAATTCATTTTTCTTAAATACTTTGAATTAAAGTAACACCTGATGTTGCAGTAAATTTAGTTCGTTTATGGAACTAAGTGTCCAAAAGATTTTGTTTTTAGATTTTTAATGCATGTTTTATAAGTTGTTTTTTTTAGATTTTTTTCCCCATAATGTTTTCCACAATGTTCTGTGTTTACCTTTCATTTAGTATATGTTTATTGCATCCAATTCATTGTGTCAAAGATTAACGTAACTTTTGATTTCAGTTCAAAATATAATGTTATTTATAGTGGTTTGATGCACAGGAGGTTTTTCTGCTGGTTGGTTACTGTGTACTTGACGGGTTTCTAGGGTATTCAAATCCTGATCACAATGATGTCACGTTACATGAAACCTCTTGTGGGGGACAGAGATCCCAACTATGTTCATTTTTACTGCCGTGAGCGGGGCCAAAAATGTCACTTCAGATCAAGCCAATTATAAAACTTTTTTCCCCATTTGAATAAAATTTAAAAATTTACTGCATTTGACTTACTGAAAAAATGGAAAAAATAAATAATTCACAAAAAAAAACGCTGAGAATTGTGCTGTGTCAGGGATCGTTTGGTGGGACTTCTGTAATATTGTTTGAGGAATTGAAGCATGTCTGTTTTATGTAACCGTGCTCGCATGTTGTGTTCCAGCTGGTGTAACCAGTAAGATGAGAAATTGTCTGAACTACCCAACCTTGCAGTGTGAGTCGTACTTTTCATGATTTCAACTTTGTAGATTCCCAGCGCGCCCCTCCACAGTACTCAATACCAGGACGAAAGCCTAGCGCTGCCCATGCCCTGTTCTTCACTGGCTGCCACGCAATATGCTAACTCACCCACTCCGGCACCTGGGATATAATGTGAATCTGCAATTCTTGCATGTGTAAACACATTCTCATTTCTCAATGTGATAAAAGCTAATTTTATTAAGGGAAA
Source organism: Paramormyrops kingsleyae (assembly GCF_048594095.1). Classification (NCBI taxonomy): domain Eukaryota; kingdom Metazoa; phylum Chordata; class Actinopteri; order Osteoglossiformes; family Mormyridae; genus Paramormyrops; species Paramormyrops kingsleyae. The sequence goes on from NC_132805.1 coordinate 28,732,243, forward strand.
AATTTAAATTAAAACCAAATCATAGTTAAAACCTTTTAAAACTCTGAACACAATAATATTAAAAGTGTTATTGCTGAAATCCTTGTAATTGCATTAGATGTAGAAACCTGTATGGATAATATAATGCAAAGACAAATTAAAAATGTTTTTGCACAATTTGGGTCCAAGCAGCAAATATATATCAAGTTTTTTTTTTTGGGAATTTAGAGGAAGCTATGGCTGCGGGGCTTCTTAACGAGCCAGGCCAATTAGCTGCAGGAGGAACAAGAAAATCGTAATGACGTCGAGGTACAGGTTGAGGGCAGCGAAGATGTACTCCTCAGGACTGACGCTGTATCGGTGTTTCCCACCTAACATGAGCTGGGTGTCCACCACCAGGTACTGTGGGGAAAGTGGGGGGGGGTGGGGGTCAGGGGTCAGAGACTAACCAGGCTAATCGCTTAGGGCCTATTGTAATGGTAGTACATTTATATAGTGTGCTTATGCATATAAATTAGGGTGGTCCTTAGCTATTTCAGCATTTCAAGTTGTAAAATGGCAGTTTTTCACACACTCAACTTTTTTTCATGATGCATTGTAAGAAAGTATTCCTGGTAATATTTCCTCATAGTTTTAGGTTGCTCAACAAGACCAAAATCCGTAACTGTAAATTATCAAAATTTCAGCCAAACTTCGCTAAAAGCAATGGCAGCGGCAACAATGAATATTTGTTTACCTGCAAAACGACTTGTCGAATATTTAAGCTGGCTAAAGCCTATAGCTTAGTCATCCACAGTCTGTAATACTCAGTCTCTCAGGTCATTCATTCGATTGTTAGCGAAAATGTGCTCAACATCTTATTTTGTGTAGTTTAGCATGTTTATCGTATTTCTTAATATTTGGTCAATGACAAAAAAATCAACCATAAAATTTGACCAAATGAAACACCACGTAAAAATCTGAAAGTATGTGAAATTTGTGACAAGAAAAGGAATTATTTTATTGTATGGTTGCCATTTGTTTTTTTAAATAACAGTATTTTTCAAGGCCTGTTTTGAATTTAAATGAACAGCATGGTGGTGCAGTGGTTAGCACTGTTGCCTTAAACCTCTGGGACCTGGGTTCAAGTCTCCGCCATGGTGACATTAACTTGAGTGTGAGTGAGAGGTGTACGAGTGTTCCCCACAATGGGCTGGGCTGAGGTTCATTGGAGTTACCTAACTGTGTGTGTGTGTTGTCCCCTGTGATAGGCTAGTGCCCCATCCTGTATTGCTCCCTCTCTGGGACTGAACCTGCTGCTAAGCAGGTTTGGGCCTCCAGTACTTGGATGAGAGACCAACTAGGAAAGCTGGGTTTCTGCTGGAAGAGGTGTTGGTGTGGAGTGACAGGAACACTGTGCTGTATTACCGACAGCAGACGACTAAACTAGACTTTAGCCATTGAAGTTTCTTGAGCAACCTCTAAACATGCTTGGAAAAAAACAAAAAAAAAAATCTCAAAATGTTCTCTTATACAAGATGATAAAATCACGAGGGGAGAACTAGCAAATTTTCATTTTTAAGGACCACTAATATAAATACAGCTGTCAACTTTGAATGTACTCACCACAGAAAAAACCACTGTTCCCAGACAGGCGTACACAATGTTCAGGTACTGTTAAAATAAATAAATAAAATGTGATTCCTGGAATTAGGCAAATGATTAGTTTTTTTTTTTTTTTTTAAATAATTTTGACTTGAATTTATTGTACTTACTTGTGACCTCAAAATAGCACACAGGATTCCAAATGCTACCAAAGACCAGCCAACAGCCCACAGAATCCCGATCGATGCGGTGAAGTCCCACTAAGATGATAAAGGTTCATTTTTATTGGCACCTCTCCTTCTTAGTCACCGTGTGACGCTTTTTGTTCTAACCAACATATGAATTTGACTTCATTAAGCTGTTACGAAGTACCCAACACATCCTTTCTCTTCACAGTCGCTGGAATGAGTGTTCAGTCTCGTTCAAGAAAAATATTTTACTTAACATGATGCCACAAGCACCATATGATTTTAAGTTATTTCTGGTGACAGTCCGGCTTCAAAGCCCACGACTGGTTTAGTGTGTGGCCAACTGGTTAACCGCTCATTGCCATGGCACCACGCCTAAACATCACTTAACACTGGTCACCTGGGGCAAGGGGGACACATTGACGGTTCAGTTTGACGTAGTTGGAATTTCACGCACGACTCACTTTTGACTGCATCGCAAACACGCTCAGTGCGAAGGAGACGAGCGCCGTAGCTCCTACTGCCCACATGACGGCGTCCGCGGTGAAGTATCTGTATAAAGAGAGGAGCCGATCTGTCAGCTGACTGCTGCTGTTTCCCAGTTTAATCAATGTTAATAGCCATCATAATGTGGCTCTCTGGTGAGGTAGCGTAAGGTTCACTTACACTGTCACTGAGCCCAGCATTAATCCTTCTGTGACGGTCTATACACAGGAAAACAAGCATTGAGAAGGACACACAAAGCCACGCTTCACAAGGCAAAGAGATCCACACCACCCCGGCTGCCGGGTACGTACAAACAAACCCAGGAAGATGAAATTCTGCGGGACTTTTCGCCTCACGTTTCTGCAGCACGACAGGATTATGACGCAAATAATTGTCGCTGCCCTGTCGAGAAGAAAAATCACAATACGTGAAACATCTCTTCCTGTGAGAGCTGCCACAGAGGACATTTAAACTCCTGATGAGGGTTGTCCTGTCCCCAAGCATTTAACAGCCAGACTGTCAGTACTTACATCATGACATATGTGAACCAGTAGTTCGATCGTGTCCATTCATTAAGTTCCTTCCTATAATGAAAGAGCAAATCCCGTTCTTTACACCAGATAAGAAACTCGGTGATGGAATGGCAACATCCACAGTGTGCACAAGCTAACAGATACCCTATATCACTCCTTTAGCAAAATTTATCACCATATTATGTACTGCAAAAGCTATAAAGAGCATTTAATGTAATCTGAATTAATATATTTCTTAATATATTCAGATTTTCATAATGTAACAGTATAATATTAAAGAACAATATTTGTAATATGACTTACCAGTACAGGAAAGCACATATGATTCCTGTGGTGGCTAAAAGCTGGACCATCAAGGTTAAATAGACCTTCCTCACAAAACCTATAAAGGATTCATACTAAATATTTCAGATTAATCAGTCAATGTACATTCTAAGCCAAGACAAACTAGGTATGAGATGCATGTGATGCGTCATTTGTGACGTTGACATTTGTGAATGAGATCAAATAAGTAAAACAAAAACGTCAAAAGGTGAGCAAATGGATCAAAAGTGAATAAAATGGGCAGCTACAGGCCTAACGCAGTGACGAATGCTTAAAATGCCCATTATTTGTCTCCCACTGGCAACAGCGTCACTTACACTTTGCTGCGATCGCATCACAAGCTGTACAGAGTGTGCAAAACAACCGAGCCAGCGACCCCCAAACCATCCATTGCTTTTTTCATATTACTCGCGTTGTCTCGCACAATCGCGTGCGCTTTGTTCAGTATGATTTTCCACTAAACGCTACTTCCACCTATGAAAATGTTGTTTTTACAAAGACTGCTGTGCTACTAGTTGTTTCAAGCATACAATACCCAGATCGTCACCCTCCTAACTCAATTTCTTACGCTCCTCCTGCTGCGAAGGGTATGCGCATGACGTCATAACAGGCAGAAGTCACTGCGCTCACACCCACTGAGTGGCAAACTGAGTAACAGTGTTAGTGTCCAACCTGCATGCCCCGAAACACACATCTAAAATGGGAAAGAGCTGTAGTGCGATTGATTATACATAACCCGAAATAGGAGCTATCTTTTTAGAGACTGCCAAAACTAAATCAATAAGTATCGGTCACATTTTTCCGATACCCGATCTGTCTGATTCGGAATGGATCGATGCCGACACCGAAACCTGTAGCCTACTTAAAACAGGTGCTAAACACTTAATATTTTGCTCATTTTAAAATCTAAGCAATAGCAATTCTATACCATTTTCAACGTATGAATTCTCCAACTTCTAACAACTTACCCAGTACAATATTTCTGAATTTTGAATTACCCATTCAAAGCATATATGAACTATAAAACAACAGCAGAAAAGAAAAATGATTCCTGAATGCCAGAATAATGGCTTCGATTAAGTAAATTGCCAAACTGACTCGACTCATTTTGTAAGTGACTAAATTTTTAAAAGTTAATGGACACGAATACGGAAAAACTGGAAAACTTGCTAAACATGTGTACCAGACTACTAAAAAAGTTCAGATGAATTCCACTTGAATACTAAAAAGCATGAAAATTACTCATCGCTTGCAAGTTACTAAAGCTGCACAATTATGCTTGAATGCTAATTTTTTTTGTGCCTATGTAAAGTAGCCTATGTATGTCATCAAGATGACATAAAAAGGTAGGGGGACTATACGCACAAGGACAGCATTTGATTTGTAAATGATAATCACACAAAACTTGCCTACGCCACCATTAGCTGCGTTTGGCCTCAGAAGTTATCTAAAATAAATGAGTTAATTCATTTAAGAAATACATATAAACAACAACAATAACGTAAGGTCTGAGTGAATCTCAATACAGTGCATGTTGTACTTTATACAAAAAGTAAACATGCTGTCTGGGTAATTAAAGAAAGCTGAGCAAAGACAACTGCCAAATAACAAATGATGACAAAAATTAAGTCACACTTTTCCGAAGGAATATCCTGAAAATGAGAAATCACAGTATAGCTAGTTGTCTGAAAGCCAGCAAAAGCGGCCACTCCATAAATCGGAATAACACAAAGAAAACACAAGTTTAATCAATATTCCATGGTTTAAAACAAAAGCAGGCATTAACTCAAGCAGGACTCCCGTGCAGAAGGTTGTGGAGGAACTGAAAGGATTATTATTAGGGTTCTCACCAAGTAAAAGCTAGGCCAAAACCCCCTGAAATGGTCGAGCTGACTCTGACCTCGAAGGCAAAATGCTGCAAATCTTTTAAAACATCCTTCTATTATTCAAATAAACACGTCTAAGTTGTTCAGTTTTAAAATGACTGATAGAAATTTAGTAAAGATTCTCATATATTTCCCAGACTGCTTTTAAAGGAACGCCGTGATTCATTCAATTTAATGAAACGGAGATGACTGAGCGCTCACATTTGTCCAAATTTAAAATAAAAGGAACATTAAACTAAAGCCTGCTTGCTCGAAGCCATGTTCTTTGTTCTGTCAGAAGATGAATTTATGTAACATTTGTAAAGAAGCATGTTTAAAAGCATGCATAAAGTAACAGTATACACTCACCTAAAGGATTATTAGGAACACCCGTTCAATTTCTCATTAATGCAATTATCTAATCAACCAATCACATGGCAGTTGCTTCAATGCATTTAGGGGTGTGGTCCTGGTCAAGACAATCTCCTGAACTCCAAACTGAATGTCAGAATGGGAAAGAAAGGTGATTTAAGCAATTTTGAGCGTGGCATGGTTGTTGGTGCCAGACGGGCCGGTCTGAGTATTTCACAATCTGCTCAGTTACTGGGATTTTCACACACAACCATTTCTAGGGTTTACAAAGAATGGTGTGCAAAGGGAAAAACATCCAGTATGCGGCAGTCCTGTGGGCGAAAATGCCTTGTTGATGCTAGAGGTCAGAGGAGAATGGGCCGACTGATTCAAGCTGATAGAAGAGCAACTTTGACTGAAATAACCACTCGTTACAACCGAGGTATGCAGCAAAGCATTTGTGAAGCCACAACACGCACAACCTTGAGGCGGATGGGCTACAACAGCAGAAGACCCCACCGGGTACCACTCATCTCCACTACAAATAGGAAAAAGAGGCTACAATTTGCACGAGCTCACCAAAATTGGACAGTTGAAGACTGGAAAAATGTTGCCTGGTCTGATGAGTCTCAAGTTCTGTTGAGACATTCAAATGGTAGAGTCAGAATTTGGCGTAAACAGAATGAGAACATGGATCCATCATGCCTTGTTACCGCTGTGCAGGCTGGTGGTGGTGGTGTAATGGTGTGGGGGATGTTCTCTTGGCACACTTTAGGCCCCTTAGTGCCAATTGGGCATCGTTTAAATGCCACGGCCTACCTGAGCATTGTTTCTGACCATGTCCATCCCTTTATGAGCACCATGTACCCATCCTCTGATGGCTACTTCCAGCAGGATAATGCACCATGTCACAAAGCTCGAATCATTTCAAATTGGTTTCTTGAACATGATAATGAGTTCACTGTACTAAAATGGCCCCCACAGTCACCAGATCTCAACCCAATAGAGCATCTTTGGGATGTGGTGGAACGGGAGCTTCGTGCCCTGGATGTGCATCCCACGAATCTCCATCAACTGCAAGATGCTATCCTATCAATATGGGCCAACATTTCTAAAGAATGCTTTCAGCACCTTGTTGAATCAATGCCACGTAGAATTAAGGCAGTTCTGAAGGCGAAAGGGGGTCAAACACCGTATTAGTATGGTGTTCCTAATAATCCTTTAGGTGAGTGTATATATATAGTATTTCACTCAAATTACAATCAAATTAAATGTGGATTTCAGTCATTTCTTTTCAGCCCAAATGAGCCAAGTGAAACATATCACTGTGTCCTTCCAGGCCTTCAGTAATTAAATGTATAATAAAAACCTCTACAGAGTATTAGGAAATTTCATCCTGAATCCTATAAACACAACAGTGGCAATTTTATCAGATACAGTGATGATTTTTGAATATATCACTTTGTGATTGAAGAACATTAGTATTTAACATTTCTCATGCAATGACAATAGAAAATGTTTGCCTGAACGAACAGCACATTTCACTGAGTTTTATATAATACCCCACACTCCCTTCCTTGATAAGCACACATCCTCCAGCTGCTTATGTACCGTAAAATATAACTCCACTACCAATGTTCTTTTGTATGTGTAAAAGATGGAGCAGAAGCTTCTCACCCCTCCGGAGGATCCCATCAGAGAAGCAGCTAATATCCTCCAGGTTCTGAGAATATGAAGGTGGACTGGCAGGGATTGGACCCGCCGCACAGCCCAAGCTGTCATAATCACAAGCAGGAGAGACCACAGCCACCTTCCCCTGGCTGTTTTGGAGCTCTGGGCCAGCCGGGTAAGGGTTCGAGAATCCAGCAGGGTTGTATGGTGGGGGGGGCTCCACTCTTTCACTGAGGGTTTTTTCCATGTCGTCCTGGTGTGACTTTTCAAAAAGGGGGGGGGGGGGGATGTTTAGCGGCGGTCAGTTTAAATATGTGATCTTGTGGCCTTTTGCCTAAACATTCACTTCATGACTCCCAACGAAACAGATCCTAGCTTGGTCCAGTGGCTCACTACTTCCTGGAATGATGCACACGGGCCAAAGTCTATCTTTGCTATCGTTAGCTGTCACTTTGTCGTCCCCCGCCAAAAGGACATGTTGAATAAAAGAAAAATATTTCATATTTGTATAATAATCTTTAACAGCCACAGTTATCTGTAACCCGGCATTATCTGTAGTTACACTTTTCCCTAATTCAGTCTCACCCAAGGAAACCATCAATTCCAATCGGCCTTAGGAAATTTCAGAAAACAGACACTTACCTTTCGACAGGCTCGAAAAATACAGCAGGTGTTTCCAATGGGGAACTCGTGAAGCAAATCAGCAGCAAGCAGTCAGGCTTTATACCAGGGGTCACATGATCACAGATGACACCATGGACACATTAAACATTAACAAGCCACTGCTCATTCATGTCAGTGAAGCGAGGCTAGGGGAAAAAAAATCACTTCAATGTGTCTCCTTCAGCTCTTATGTTTACATTTGCTACACTTTGCATAAATGATCCCTGCATATGCTTTAATATTCCATTGTAAATAACTTGGCCTATGCTTTTTAAATTACCGTCTTCCCAACTTTCACACATACTTCTTATCGTGTTGAATTTATGAACAGGCAATCATTAACATATTTTGGAGAGTGTATTTTTGCATAGGTAGCTAGCTATATGGCAACAGTTAGTGGTTACGGTTAATTCATGGAAACTACCAAAGGCAGACTAAGCATCCACTCAAAAAAGCCACAGATTTTCTGGTGTGAAACATTATGAAAGTACCCAATATAGCATAAACTAGGGACTCTAAGCAATGTGTTTATTTAGAAAAGTAATACCAACTTGACTAGAAGGATTTAATCTACAGAAACACACCTGGATATCAACTTTAAACAGTAACATTATCTACAGTCTTTTTGAAAACCCATTATTTTTTTTAGTGTAGAGGCAAACACCAAGAATGCCCTTCAACACCTGATTTCAAGATTTCAGTCGTAAGACAGAATTAAAAAAGGTCCATAAAAATCAGACAGAAAGAGGGCAGATAAGTGCAAACAATAGAAATTTACCATTTAAAATGTTTTATATAAAAAAGTGAAATAAAACAATGCAGGGGGGGGGGCATTATGAGTCATTTAGTAGGATAGACCATGCTAATTAGGGTCTCTCCCCCCAGTAACCTTTTAGATCACCCCTTAGATATTCTGTCCTGATGTTTTAGGGAAGAAAAGGCAGATCGCAATGGTCTTACTGGAGCTGTAACAGAAAGGAAAACCAACATACACACAACAACGACCGTGTTTTCAGATGTTTTTGCAGTCCTCAGAAAGTGTTGTTGACCCTTAAAAAAATAAATGTATGAATGCCCAATTTTATGCAGCACTCCTCTGATTATGGTGTAAAAGGTAAGACAGCACAAACTTCCTTTTGGCAGTAAAGAACAACGATTTCTTATATATAACAAACATGCCCGTAAATTCTTAAAAATGACAAAAAGCACTAAACACTGTCAAATACAATAAAATATGGTAGGATAAAAGTGTCCCAGTGCCGAGTCCCCTAGATGATGTGGAAACGTGGCCCAGGCGTGGCCACGATGTCACTGTAGGGCTGGCTCTGTGTCAGGTCAATCGCCTGCTGCTTCTTCAGCACCAGGAAGCTGTAGAACTTGGCAGCCGCTTGCTTCTTGTTGTTGTTCTTGCACAGATCCAGCAGGCTGATGGACTGTGCTCCGGTTTTAGCCACAACCCTCTGGAAGAGCAGCAGGAGACCATGAGCAGACTTATCCAGGATGACGCTAAGACCATAGACCACCTTCTTGGATACAAACGCTCTTCTCTGTTCATCGAGGAAAGTGTCACCTTATATATATCTGAATGTTTGTGACACGAATCTGAGCCGTACGCATTGTGGTACCTTGGGTCTTCATCGCTGTGACCCAGACCCTCCCCCGGCTGCTGAGCCCTACCTGAAGGCCGTGAAGCATCTGCTGGGTCCTCTTGTTCCACCTCCTTTCCTCCTGGTCCTGGTCTCCACCCTGGGCTTCTTCCTCCTACAAAACACAGCGATAATGATGACACACACCCTCATACGCGAGCAAAAAAAACTAAGACAGTAACTAGGTTATAACAGAAGATAGATATTTAATACCAATGTAGATACCCAGGTCAGGGTATTGAGGAAGTAAGTGGTTAACAGGCAGATGTAGATATTTTAAACTATGAAATGACATCAATAAACAAGATAAACAGTATGAGAGCGAGCGAGCGTGCGCTCGTCCCGTCGCCGCGGCTCACCTCCTCCTCCTCTTCATCATCCTTCTGCTTCTCCCTGCCTCTCCCTCCCAGCAGATCCAGCTCAGGGATGAGCTGGCTCAGGCTGGCGCTCTCCTCTGGGGGCAGCTCCACCTGGGTCAGCTCCAGCCTCTGCGAGGGGGGCCGCTCAGCCTGCTGCTCCTGGGCGCCCATCTGCAGGAGAGACAGGCGTCACGGCCGGGAAGACAACGACAGGCGGCATACTTTGGGTGGAGCTGGAGATTTCACTGCACCCGACTATTCTGAAATGGCACAGTATGTCTCATCACTAGAGGGCTAAATCGTGGGCCTCCGTTGGAGGGCGACAGAAAGGCTGGACCCAGCATGTCCTCTTACAGGCAGGGCTGGCTCCGTGTCCTTGGACTTGCGCTTGACCCCTCGCTGCGCGGAGGGCGGGGCCATGACCGTTTCTTCCAGGCTGGTCTTGCTGCCCTCCATGGCCGACACCTGCAGCATGCTGGGCTCCTCCAAGATGGTCTGATCTGGAAACGGCAGAGGAGGGTCGACGTGGTTAGTGAAGCATCACATTAACTGAAGCACTAAAAGCTAAACAGAAAGCTAGCATGACATTGAAATAACTGAAACGTTGAAATCACTCTGGAGATTTGAACCAGCGACCTTCTGATCACACGCACAGTGCCCTAACCCACTGCCCCCACCCTACAAACTGTTAACGATAAATGAAGTTTATAAGGTTAGTGCATAAAGCCTGACTGAAACCCCACGGCATTGGGGACACGAGCCGGCGTCCCACCTATGACATCCCTCTGCTGGGCCTGGACCTCCTCGCGAGGAACCTCTGGGTTCTCCAGGTCCTTCAGGAACTCGTCCAGGCTGTCGGCCTCACCACCCCGCTTCTTCTTGCGCATCTCGTCCGGCACCAGTGGGGTCAGACAGCGTGTAAACATCTGTCAGGGCACAGCAAGTCTGTCTTAAGGCCCTCTACGTGCTCAGCTACTCACCCAACCATCCATCCAGCCAGGATGAAGCCCACAGAGCCCAACAGAAGCATCAGAGCAAAGAGGATGGGAGCCAGACTGATACTAAAGCCCAGCTCCAGACTGTAGGAGGAAACTAAACGTGGGAAGAGCCAGGGCAGGACCTAACCCCACAACCACCAGGATACACACAACCTTCAGGCCACGCCTGGACATACAGCAATCTGATTGGGCTAGAAGCCCAGGTCCATGTGCCTCACTGAGGAGACAGAGCCCAGCTGGGCTCATCACCTTGAGCAGGCGGCTGTTCCACAGGGGTTGTGCCGGCAGGGAGAAGAGCTTCTCCACGCCCCCCGTCTCCTTCCACATCATGAGCTTTTTGGTGGGTGGGGCCAGGTCCAGCGTGGTGACGATGTCAGAGTAGTCGCTGAGCTGTGCGCGGATGGTCTTGCTGTCCAGCTCCTTAACGCTGTCCACAATCAGCTTCCTCTTCCTCTTTGCCTTGGTTTCTTTCACTGTTGGGGGAACACTCCTCCATTAAAACCTCTCATCATCATCTGTGAAGGATATCTTACAAATGTACCATTCTCCATACATCTCATAACTGCATAATCAGGTCAGGGTCACACCGGCATCAGGAGCCTATCCCACAGGGCTGGGGTACATATAATAATAGTTTATAATGGTGATATGAGGCTAGGGCTTTCTGTAAGTTTGCGAATCACCACTTTAGAGCGTTTTAGCTGATCTAAGACATGTTTTTAAATCATAATTAAATCCGGCCCACTGATTAATCTTTCTCCATCACATAGATTAAAAAAAATAAAATGATAATCTGCACCGCCAACCACCACCCCCTGCAGCAAGTTTGTTTCGTTTTCACCGATAAGCCGCATACAGTTTCGCCAAACTTTGACGGATTTCTCTTGACTAAAGAAGTTTTTTATAGGGTGCTGGATGACTCGATATGTCCAGATATTTTGAAATTTTAAACCACCACGTGCAAGATTCAAGCCCCAACCCAGGAGGTGTGCGGCAACAAAGCTGTCTGCCGAATCAGCACTAAACCCCCATGTACGATATGCTGCCCACCTCCCCAGACAGATCGACAGAGAGAGATGCTCACCAGTGATATCGATGGGCTCCAGGGCAAAGGCCTCTTCTTCATTGGGCACCAGGGTGGTCTGCTCCGTCTGATCGGCCATGGCGGGAACAGGCTCCACAGGGCCTGAGTTGGGGCTATCGGGGGCCCCAGCTGAAAGGCAGTCAAAGTGGCTTTATACTTCACAGCACCCCCCCCCCCAACAGCTAAAGACACGCAAGCAAGAGATTCAAGAGATCCAGCTTACGAGACAAGTTATCAAAGTCGTCTTCGTCGTCAGCACCACCGTGATCCTGTGGAAGCATCGCGCTGTCCGAGAGGACCGGGGGGTCGTCGAAAATGCCCCCACCAGCCTCATTGCTGAGGAGTTTATCCACTTTAAAGAAAAAGGAAAAACGCCGTTAGTGAAGAGAGGTAACAGGAGAGAAAGCCCATTCATATAGCTGTTAAACATGTCCTTGAAAAGCTCCTTTCCCAGAACCATCACCACCACATCTCTCCTGAGCAGGCTGGCCTCTTACCCAGCATTCCTCCATCACTGCTCTCCATGGGATTGTCCCCAAAGTCGTCCTTGTATTGGTCATCGTAGGCCAGGTGGTTGGACTTTTCTGCCATATGGCCTGCCCCAGGATCCGTCTCCAACAGTAGGCTGGAGGTCGAGGGTCCGTTCATGATGTCCACCTCGAACGCACTCTCCTCACGCATCATCATTTCACGATCATCCATGCCGAAGTCACCTGAGGTAGATGGGCAATCATATCAACCGTTTTAACCCTTCTGATGTGTGCGCACACCCTCTAAAGGCGAAACAAAGAGTTACAGATACAACCTAACCTACAAAAATAATCAGAGCTGTAGGGGACGCAGTAATCATCTCACCAAAGTCATTATCTTGTAGGAGACTGAGGTTGCCCACTTCCTCCCGCATGGTGATCTCTTCCACCCGACTCTGATTGAGTGTGAACTGCTGGGCGACGTCAATATCACTGTGGGTGTGTGTGTGGGGGGGGGGGTTATACAGTTCAGCACAGGTAAGAACAGGTGTCCTTAAAAAGGGCATTAGAAAACTATAGGCTTACAGCCATTTAAAAACAATCCCAAAGTGAAACACCAATGTGATAAACTATAACATACATCTTGTTAAAACTGCTCTAGCAGATAAGGTGCCAGTTTTGTGCTTCCGACAGTATCCCCCCATTGGAATGGACACTAATAGACCGACGAGACGTGTTTAAACCCCGAAGCCTCACTCTAGATCGGGCAGCGGCTGATCAAAGTCGTGGAATTCCTCTGGAAGGGTGATGGCGTTGTAGGCGGCCTCCCGGTTCTCCTCCGGCAAATCCACCACACCTGAGAGGCATGTCCATCATTTACCAACAGGCAAAACACTACTCAAAACCAGCAGATGCAGACATACAAAGACCAAATAAGCTGTGCTGCCCCCAATGGCACAGATGTGCTACAGCACTTGAAACAATCAACTCTCAAAACACTTAAGCGGCATACAGACACTCCTCACTTGACCTACCTCTTTAACGACTGCAGACTTACCAACCAGCTCTCCGACTAGTCAGTGTTGTACACAGGGGTCTCAGAACCAAGCATCTCAGTCTTATTCCCAGTCAGTCAGTATTTACTACACTAGCGTTTGCAATCTCCAAAACTACATATTATATCTATAATCTTTGTATTGTCGATTCAACCTGCATAATCTGATCACCGGTGAGCCGGCAAGCATGGACGGAGGAATAGTGGAAACTTTTATTGCCCAAATTAATGAAACAGAGATACGCAAATTAAAACAAAGGTATCAAGTTGGAGTTTCCTTTAAACCTTTTCTTTATTCAGAATAAAAATAAACGATCACCTGTATTTACAGTATGCAACCCTTAGTAATGTATGACAGCTCTCTATTCTATTACAGTATACTGCACATTAGTGTATAAACATTTATAAATACAGTGGTACCTTGGTTTGCGAGCATAATTTGTTTCCGGAATCGTGCTTGTAATCTAAAGACCTCGTATATCAAAGCGAATTTGCATTGTGGTTAAACAGATTCATCGCTCGCACTGTTACGCCTTTATTCGGGTGGTGCTTTTCTACTAAATTGACTATATGAGTGAGGGACACCGACTGAGACCGAGCATGGGAAACGATTACCCACAATCCCGCAGCGAGATAGAGAGAAGAACCATCGGCTCATTTGTGATTACGTGATGCTAGGCAGACAAAGTGTATATGTAATACGTATGCAAGACCTTGCTTGCTTATCAAGTTAAAAATTAATTAATTTTTGCTCGTCTTGCAAAACACTCGCAGACCAAGTTACTCGCAATCCGAGGTTTTGCTGTATACTAAAAATGCTACAAATTACAAATGATGCAAAGGTGACATTAAAACATAATCTAAAAACGGTCGACACAAACCCGCTAGCAGTATAGTACGCCTGAAATATCGATAACAGGCAGCTACGCAATTAATCGGCCAGTTCGCTTAACGACCTACTTATGGGAACAGAACTCGGTCATTAAGTGAGGAGTGTCTGTATATTCAAGAGTAAAAATAATTGTGATAATGGTATGATTTTACTTCTTCAGAAATCATTAAAATAAAACCTGACCAAGACAAATGGCATAAATCATGAGATTAAAACCACAAATTATACAAGTTTCTTATTCTTCAGCCAGGGTGGGGTTAACCCGTTTCCAACATCATCATCTTAAGTGGCCAATGATAAAACAGTTAAGAATATGGACTCAAAACAAAAATGACAGCTTTAAGCATGAGAATAGGCCCCGTTGCCTAGAGCCTGGCAACGAAAATACACTCACATGTACTGTATCTAATGGAGCTACGCTGGACAAAAGCACCCATTAAATAAGCAAATATACAAAGGAAAATACTGCAGCTGGACAGAGAGGTGGAAGGAGACATTACCTGGACGGAAAGCCATCTTGATCTTGATGAAGGCCTCGTTACAATCGGCCAGCAGGTATTTGGCTTTCCTGTGGTAGATCCGCACCACCCCGAGAAGCAGGTGGCCGGACGTGCGCAGCGCCATCTTTACCTGTTATTAAACAAGGAAAAGTCGGCGTGTCACAACTGATGGGGCCGAGTTTGAGCAGCACCACTCATGTTTCCATGACTCGGCAGGGTTTAAATGTGAATAAGCAGCAGATCACCTTGGGCGAGATGATGCTTTCTACGCTGCTTTCCAGATTGCACTCAAACACGTGTGCCTTGGTCAGCTTCTTGTCCCAGTGGGCCGCCAGCCAGATTTTGGCCAGCGGCCCACGCTTGCTGAGGACAAAGTGGGCGTAGAACATGATCCCAGCTGCTGTTCACAGACAGGCAGCCAAACCTGCAGAGGTACGAGGGAGGACAGGTTATGGGGCGGCATGCTCAGGGAGAAGGGAGAAATATTAGTATATTTAAGCTTTCATGAATATCAAAAAGGCGCCTTACTGAAATCAATATGCAAGATGTCGACTTTCTCCTGTGCAACTCCTATAATACTTTAAAAAGTGTCTGCCTTAGTTTTACTATCAACAGTCTCATAAATCACATGCTTTTCTGAAGAATAGCTTTCAGGAGTCAACCAAAAATCAAACCAGCAAGTTTTATACTTGTGTTTCTTGGTTCTATCCAAAGTGTTGCAAAAACAGATATTAAATGGGGAATATTTTAAAGCATGTTATACTACAATGAAAAACCTGGAAGCAGTCAGTAGACAGTCAAGCTATCCTTGCTATTTGGTTTAACTCGCTGTTCTATAAAGAGGGGGAAAAAATTAATTACAAGACAAAGAAAAAAAAACTCCTGGGAAGATCCAGGTTAAACCAGAAAAAATTCACTACCATCCCCCATTAAAGCTCCATAGAGAGACTGATTCTGTGCTGTGACCATGTCTGTGGCAGGAGAGCTAATCAGAGAATGAAGAAATACTTCCCTACAAATATCATCTTCTAGCAGGGGCCTGTTAAAAATTCTGCAGGTTTCCAGTGTGACAAAAACGATCCATTGTCGACAATAATTCAGGGGCTGAACACATCTGGTGAAATATGCTGCCGTCTAATCTCCTTTCAACAGACGCTAGCTGAAGTACGGCTGAAACCTCAGGCTTCTTTTATTCAGCCAAGAAGAAATCGGGATTATAATGAGGGAGTTTATGCTGAGAGCTAGGTGACGATATGGTGCCCGAGAGCATCACTTCGCTGATACTCGTGGACTCAATAGCATTAATGTGGTGCTTCTTTAAGAATATCTTCAATACAGAGCTGATACACTTTCTTCACCTGCTTTAAGAATGACATTTCCCAGTGCAAAAGGGTCTTTAATAAAGCACAAACATGGGAGCCAGTCCAGACAGAGTGCTAGCCCAAAAACAAAGCGAGGAACATGCCTACTCGACACCGGTACACACAGAGGAAAAACAAAAAGCAGAGGGCAGAGAACAGCACGGCCTGGTGACCAGCACGGAGTGAGTGAGTATCCAAAAGAAACACTGTGCAACATGGCTCTGTACGCAGAACAGAACAGCCAGGGTTAAAGGCTGAAAGGTTACTACTGCAGGTATTTCTGCAGGTAAGTCTGACACACACAGTACCATGTGTTACTCTGCAAAGGTATACATACCAAAAAAAACTCTGTGCAACATACACACACGGTAGGGACCATGTATAACATGGCAAAGACACTTACTTTCTCTCATACGCACACACACAGCAAAAACTGTCCACAACACACACACACACAGGGGGGAGGAGGGATGAGGGGTGTACAAAACACACACAGGAGGGGGGGGCACCATGAATAATATGGAAAAGTCTCTCTCTCACACACAAAACACACACAGCCAGGTAGCACAATTACGGGGGAAGGGGTACTGCCACCTTTAACCTCCAACTGCTCCAAGGCCTGGCTAACTCATTTTGGATACAAGCATCTACTAAATAAATGTGATGTAAATGTTACATGTAAATCATACGCACGGCGGTGGGGGGGGGGGTTGGCTTACACCGCCAGGTCACACACAAACACATAAGGGGAGTTACACACTGGTATCCCCGTCATACCGAACCGGCACCGGTCCCATAATCAGCGAAACCCAGTTCGCTACACATTTCTGGCGCCTGGTTAACTAGTTAACTACCAGCATGCTGGTAACCAAGAGGCGGGCCGTTCTCAGCAACTGTCACTGTCGACTGAGGGGGGAGCCCGCTCGCCATTCAGCCGAGTTAGGAGTAACAGCCTGTCCGGACCAGACCGGACGGGACCGACCGAACCAGCGAGCTCACACAGCTGAGAGTTTGGCGCAGAAACGCACGACGCTCATCGCCAGCCGGCCAGCAAACGCACCGGAGCCCGCGGACGTCGCGCAAATGCACTCAAGTTTGTAAAGTACGAGACGAACTTAGGTCGAGTGTTCGGAGCGCTGGCCACGAAACAACACAACGGGAGTTAAAGGACGAGATACGGCTGCGAACGCGACGCTGCAAAGTGCGTTTAATTTACTCCACTTACCACTTAAACCGCGATGGCTTTCTCTCCCTTTATGGAGGCCGTCTTCTAGCTGGCCGCCTGCAGCCCCTCCTCCACGACCGACTGACTAAAACAAACAAGATGGCGCCCTAGCTGTTTCTCCTTCCTCCCGCCCAGGCGCCTTTCAAACCCACCGGATGTTTACGGTCAAAATTCCGGCATCCGGTAGGCGGGGCTTCGGTTTCTCCCGTGACTGACGGCGACCGGCGCACGTTGCCACGCGACGTCGCATGTTTGGAAGCTAATGTGCCAGCAAGAGACAATAACACATATAATGTATATGGCATATGAACTAGTACAATACAAGGCCGTAATTATGGTATATTCATATTCCAGTATTCCAATGTGCTCACAATGTGCCCCCCAATATATATTATAATCACAGCTTTGTCCCCTCCCCCCCCAGTGTGAATCCATGGGCACGATAAAGTATATCTTAAACACATCACGCTTTTATCCATCCGAATCCAACTCAATAAAGTGTCTTTGATACCCAGTTATGCAAAAATTGTTAATAGTGGGACCTTGGCTGACAGTCAAATGTCGGTCTGCTGTAGTAGAGCAAATGGTGTTACTTCTGCTGTCTTAATAGTAAAATAAAATTAATGATATTTTAAAATATTTTAATGTCTTTAGATATAAATAGATTGTGTTTGTGTGTCCTTGCCTATTAAATGATTACACTATTCTAACTAATCTACATTTTAAAAGAATCCATTTTGAGTTTGAATGTGAACAAGCTGAAATAGCTGTATGGCTCAGCATTGTTGCTGGCCGGTATGATGTTAGGCCTATTAGAAAGCCTAGTGCTGGCTGGTTGACTTTTGGGGCACCGGCAGCTGTGACTGGGTGGGGCAGAGTTGCAGCAGAAAAAGTTCTTGTTGCCGACAAATTTCCAGGACATTGCGCATCGTTCACAGGTATCAGGAGCTGTGTCCGAAATCAGGGGCTGCATCCTTCGAAGAAAGCAGTCTACAGAGGCATAGCCTTTGGCTTTGTTCAAATTTGGGGGCTGCATCCTTTGAAGGACGTGGTCTACGTAGCCTTTGTAGCCTACATCCTTCAAAGGTCAGCGCAATCCAACGGCGGATTCTTCGCAACTAGGCAAGAGGAGGATGCAGCTCCTGAATTTGGACACCGTCAGGGTGCAGGAGACTCTTGGAACTTACGGAAGCGGTAGGGCATAAAACTAGGTGCATGAGCACAAGGTCATCAGTGACAGATAGATAGATGGTTAGATGGAATAGCAGGACTGTTGATGAAAGTATGCCAAGCAAAGTCATGCAGAGCTGTTTTGTCACACCAGGCATATTCAGTACACTGCATAAGGTGAAGTGAAATAATGTTCCACGTATCACAGTCCTACATATTAGGTATGGGCATTTCAGGCAGAATTACTAATTGAATTTCGCCTGTCATGATTCTATTAATATTCGAATAACCCCACCCCAACCACACACAGGGAGAAATGCGTATGGAGTGGGGATGGAAATATTTCTTTATTTCTGTACAAAATGAGATTTATTTAGCTGGATAGCTTATCAGATTTGAGGTAGTCTGAGTTAGACAGACTTTTTCTCTTCGCTTGTGTTTAGTCCAAACTACCTTAAATCCAACAAGCTATCCGGCTAAGCATAAAAATCCTTCCTCGTGGAACGCTCCCCAGTTCTTTTTTGGTTGTTTGCCTCATTCATTTTTGTTAAATTTCTTACAAACGCATCACACTATGATGAGCAAGGATGAAAATGATCATGACTGGCCCAAAGTGCACATGCAGAGCTCACGCAAAAACAGCTGCGGAAAACTTCAGAATGCATAAACCACAAACTTATTAGAGGACCGAAAGATGACAACTCATTACATTGCTGCTAAATCATATTTAAAATGGCTCAATTATTATTCATCCATTTTCTGTAGCTGCTTGTCCTATTCAGGATCGTTGGGGTTTGGAGCTTATCCCCGTAGCTACAGGCACAAGGCAGGGAACAACTCAGGATGGGGTGCCAACCCATCGCAGGGCACAGTCACAACAGTGCTAACCACTGCACCACCATGCCACCATGATTCATTACACATTTTTTCCCTCAATTTATATACACATTCTCAAATATTCAACAATGTTGACTCATCCCATCTATATGCATAAAGTGCATTGATAGACAGGGCAAATGCAGAAGACACATTGACAAAATTGTGAGGTGCAGACTGGCCATCAGGAATTTTCCCAGTGGATTGGTCTTATATAATCTTGAGATGTTTCTAGGTCAACCACAAGAGATTATTAATGGATAGTGGTGGCCAACCGGTTGATTATGATTGACGATTTTGCCCAGTACAAAATATACCAAGGGAAAAATCATGATTATGGTACCAGTGGCAATAACAGGGCAAATGTGCCTGGTTTTACCTAGCCTGGGCATTGACTCTGAATACTGTCCAATTACAGTTGGCAGGAATGAGTGTGGGTCTGTTCAGCGGAGGCATTATGCAGTCAGATGGCCGCTGGGAGAAGGGAATCCCAGTGGTGATTCTTGGCACAAGTTGGCGGGATGAGCCGATGGCTGCCCACACTCATGGGTGTAACATCATGAAGAAGGCGGCCAGTACCTTTGCTGTCATCCTATCAGCAATGGGCTCCAGGCTGTCTAGGGACGGCCCTGCTTTCTATAACGCTGCCCCTCCAGCAGACCTCGGCACAGTAAATTATTCTGGCTGCAATGGACTGGCGAAAGCATCCCCTGAATAAGAAATACATTCTTTATCTATCCTCCTAATGCATGAATGGATAATGCGGTTGTACACGTTAAGCCTACAGTGAAGCTACCTAATTACAAGTAACTGGGCAGATTGTCACCTGCTGACTTTTTTTTCTTCACAACATTCAGCCAGACGTTCAGGCTCGTCATCACAGTCAATATCTTCAATTGACAAAGGAAGAGAGTACTTGCATTGTGGAAAATACTATATATTTAATATAAAATTGAAGACCATCATATGTCAATTATTAAATCTTAATCCTTGAAATGTTAAATCTGTCCACTGACCCTTCAACATATTTGACGTGTTGATTTTTAGATAAATTATTTAAATTTAAACAAAATAACCCAGATATAGATATAAATTTTCTTTTCATTGGTTAACTTGAGCCGGAGCCTGCCTCTGTGTTGGTCAGCCCTCTGGGACTGTTCCCAGAATGCCGATGGTTCTCCCCCAGGACCTGGGAGGATGGGGAAGGTTTTGTTCTTAAGGACATTCAAGGGTCAGCTGCCCAAGGAAATTGACATATTTAAAGCACACGTCACAAACAATATAGAAAGGTCGTGACTGCATGGATTTTTGTCCATTTCTAGTTGGCCAAACAACTTCTCAGCCCTGTGCCTGTACTTTGTGTGTGAAGGGACTGAAAGGAGCCGGGGAAAAGCTCCCAAAATTTTGGCAGCCCCCACTTAGCGAGTCGTGATGGACTCCCTTCAGCCTTTGGCCTCAGAGTCTGTGAGACACGTTTCCTGTGACATATGGGCAGTTTGGCTCTTTCACACATTACAGATAATACTGACATACCACCTGCAGCTGTAGTTTCACTACTGGTCTCCAGCAAAGTCGCAACGTACCATTAAACAATGGAAGTTTTCTCAAACTCTTCCCATGAAAAGTCAGAGTCCTTCTCTTTGTTGAAAGTGAAGAGGTAATTATTTGGCTCCAAGGGTCAGCGGAGAAATAAACCACAATAATGCAGTTGTTATTGCAGTGAGCAAAATTACTAGTCTATTGCATGATTCATTTTGAATCTGGTCACTGTAAAATATGCAGACAATGAGAGTACAGTCTGATCATTCGGCACTGTTAAATCTGCAGAGCGGGGTAAGTGCAGAGTCGCCTGTCGCATGGCTCTTCCCGGGATAAGCCCCAGGCTCCATCCATGGTATCGGTGCTTCTAGAAAACAGGTGGATTGTTAGAAGATAAGTTCGACAAGAACCTACTAGGAGCTTCTGCTGACTTTTAACACCCTCCCATCCATCTTCTATCTGCTTCTCCCGGTCAGAGTCGCAGGGATCTTTAAAAATGTCAGCCGAAAATAGTCCTTAAGGTGCATTAAGGAAATGCGAGACTAAAATATGCAGCCTCTGAGTGCACATGTGGACCATGCACCATCCCCCCTCTGCCCTCCTTGCTTGCACTTTGCTAATCATGCACACACATCAGAGTATATATTTGACACACATCAGTATTTATTTGGTCGTAGGACATTAAAGCCGAAATTCAGGGCATTCGGTAATAGACTAAGTCGTACGGCCAACTATGATGACACCCAGTCTGTACGTGTGAAGCTCTCCGAGGGGATTCACACAGTATGGGCCTGTTAGACTCTGCCTCTCAGTAAGCCAGGACCTAATCACTGTCCATGGAGACCACGGAGCTGAACAACAAGAAGAACAGCAGGAAGTCATTTAAATTCCAGGTGAGGATGGTTCATCAATGTCAGGTAAGTGGCTTAAGATGATTGATACATGTTGATATCACGGCTGCCGGCCCAGGCTACGCCTCTCAGTGGAGTGAGCTTCTGGTAATTGTGGACTGGCTGAATATGTGACCATCGGTGAGAGACAGCGCTGTCCTGCTGAGCAAGACAATGCAGCGTGATGTGTTAATTTCTGTCTGAAAATAAAGCAAGTTCTGATAACTGATAAGGTCAATAAATGCTATCTAAGAGCCCAATTAACATTTACACAGACATGAATTTATAACGTGTTGACTGAGAAAAAAATAATCATAAATATTTCAGCATGACATTTGGTATGAATAAAGACAAAGAGGCATGTCAAATATACTTTTCTTTTTTTTATAAAAATCCATACAAAATGTTACTTCCCTTTTTTTCTATGGCTAAAAAATGAATTACAAGGACTAAGTAGATGCGGGTGTAATAACAAGATCCTCACTGTGGCGTTTATATCTACAATTATTTGAAAAGACAAGGATTCAGGATGGGAAGTTGTCTGTTTCCCTACAGGAGGAGGCAGGAGATCAGGTACAAGTGCCATAAAATTCCAGTGTTTTAGAAGGTAAGTGAAAGAAAATGCTGAGAAAACAACAAAAGGAATGTCTAAATGAGAAGATGACATGTCTTTGACTAAAAGGCACAGAAACTGGAAACGCGTAACATCTACCACAAGGACACCCAGTGTCACATGGGTGACAGCATTTTATGGAAACACACCCAAGGACATTTTTCCTGTAGTTATACTTTTTGGGAAAGATTACAAAAAGGCTAATTTCCCTCTCTTCCAGCCCATGAATCTTTCTCTGTAGACAAGCTCAGCTACTCCTCTCATTTCTAAGTCCAGCAATACAAGGGGTCTGTTACTTTTGCCTTTCAGTTTTTGCAGGTTACCCCAGCACTACTAACTGTGCAGAAACACAGTATATTACCACCATTCCCAGACATGATTAATAAAACTGGAATTTGACCGAATTAGGCAGAGAAACCAGACATACAAAGAAACATGGTACGTAAGCCAGGACAGACATGCAATCTAGCAAATTTTGGTCACCCTGCATAATATCAACCACTCTCCAGACAGACAGACAGTCAGACAGACAATGTGTCTCCACAACGTGCAGCACGACAGTGGAGAGCGACAGGTTGCTCCAGCTTATTTCCTGGAAGCTGACGTGACTGAAGGCTTAACAGAGTTTCCATCACAGCCTGTCTGTGCAGCTGCAGCAATCTGTGCCACTGAGATGATTTAATCCTGGCCTGATCATGAAAATGCAACAGTTTCTCAATGAAGTGCACAAAACAAAATTTACATGCCGTAAATGCATTTCCCTGCAGGTTCAAATGAACTGAAATGTGTTCTAACTGGCCGTGAGTTTGTCACGTACAGTACACATTCATGCGGATGCTGTACCGTTCTGTTTTGGTGAAGAAGGAGCTGAGCCAGAAGGCAAAGCTCTCAATTTACCGGTCGATCTACGTTCCTAGCCTCACATATGGTCATGAGCTCTGGGTAGTGACTGAAAGAATGAGATCGCAGATACAAGCGGCCGAAATGAGCTTCCTCCGCAGGGTGGCTGGGCTCAGCCTTAGAGACAGGATGAGGAGCTCAGACCTTCAGGAGGGGCTCAATGTAGAGCCGCTGCTCCTCCACATCGAAAGGAGCCAGTTGAGGTGGTTCGGGCATCTATCTAAGATGCCTCCTGGACGGTTCTCTGGGGAAGTGTTTCAGGCATGTCTAACTGGGAGGAGGCCCTGGGGCAGACCCAGGACATGCTGGAGAGATTATATGTCTCAGCTGGCCCAGAAAAACCTTGGTATTCTCCCGGAGGAGCTGGAGGAGGTGGCTGGTGAGAGGGAGGTCTGGGCATCTCTGCTTAGACTGCTGCTCCTGAGACCCGACCCCGGATAAGTGGTGGAAAATGGATGGATGGATGGATGGATGGATCACCAGTATACATTCAAACAGGCTTGATATTACTGCTGAATGAGGAAAACTGAAATGACAGTCATCCATATCAAGCTAAGCTTCCAGTTAATCAAAGATTGTGCCTTGCTATTTTCTACATTTAATGATGCAGCCACTAAAGTAATTTTAGCTTGTTAATTATAATTTGAAAGGATGTATCTCTTTTTGACAATGCACAGAAATAATTGAGGATGATAGTAAACTGGGCCAGGTAGTTTTAAAATAGTTCCTGCATATTTTAACTGGAGTTTGAAACTGACAAATAAAGTAATTACATAGGTGTGTGGACATGTTCCCACTGTCTTTGTTAAATGATTGTAGCAGATTTAGTGAAGGTTTCAATGGACAAAGTGTGAGATTTTCAGTGATGTTTGTGGTGTCAGTTGCTGTTTTGCTAACCTGTGAAGACAGCCCTACTTACAGGAGTAACAGAGGAGCAATGCCCGTGGTATTTCTCTGCGCTTGGCTCACAGCTAATGCTCCCAACGAGCTACACACACAGACAGAGCTTCAAGTGCGTAAGACTAAGGTCTAACAGCGCCCCCACTCTGCCATTTCTATTCACTACAAAAATAACAGGACACCAGAGTCACGTCTCTGGAAATAAATGCTAAAATTGTGCAGTGACAGAGTTTTATTCCAGTCATTTGGCAGTAATCTGTCCACCAGGTCAGGGTCGGGCTGGGGGGTGAGGGGCTTGGAGCCCGGCCCAGTCAGCACAGGGCACACGCCTACCGGCATGCTTGACGGGAGCACATGCAAACTCCGCCCACTGAGAGAGGAGCTGGGATTTGAACCCTCAACCCACTGAGCTATGATGGTAAATCGTGGTAATACAGCTTCATGCTCCCTCTGTAGGAGCCCAACAGCTTAACCGGCTCTGCGATGCTCCTCAGCGTGACTCAGTGCCGATGCGGAGGTGACCCACATCACCAAGAAGGCGCAAGGGGACTCTCACTGTGCTCATCAAGCTGATCAAAAGCCAACATCTCAGCTTCAGCTTCAGGGCGGTGCTTGTACATTTCGACTCAACTATTGATCTGTTTAATTCCCAATTCTCCATATCATCTTTTTCATTATCGATTTCAGAAAAGATGTTAGAATTACAAGAATTGGGAAAGTAGTAACAGGATGTTTTCATTTTCATTTTCATGGAATGCATTAATTTGAGCTGAGACCAGAGTGGCTTCACAAACTGAAGAGATGAGGTTGCCAGTCATGTGATTGGCTGGAGGAGAGGGGGGCGGGGCTGCGGTCACGTGTTACAGATGATGTGAAATGCTGAGCATAGCAGGAGGAATCTTACACATATACTCTCACCCAGGTAAATGCCGGGAGTATCGTCACATTCATTTCCCACTGTTTCACCTTTAATACTGTCAGGTGACTTTGTTACTGGTGGTTCTTGCAAATTAGACGGTCTAAATCAGTGTTTCCCAACACAGTGCTCTGGGACCCACAAATCCCCATTTTTTGTGATCAACATTTTTGCTCACTCCCAGCTCCCTGCCTTACAGTCCACATTTTTGCTCCCTCCCAGCTCCCTACTGGGGCAAAAACATGGGCTGTCTGTGGGTCCCTGAGGACCGGATAGGGAAACACTGGTATAAATGTTTCCAGAATCAACAACAAATATCAATAGAAAACCTACAAATAATTTAATATGTAAACAAGTACAAACAGCCACAAATAAAGAGGGCTTATCCAGATCCATGTGCTCCATCTGCACTCAGGGAATCATTACTTTTGGATGCTTTTCAGGCACGGTGGATGCCTGGTCGTCCTTGTGTCTGGGGTGAGTCTCCAGGGCTTCAAGGTGCTGCCAGGGCTTGGAGGGAGATGGTGAAGCAGAAATTGCAGCTCTGTGACGTACAGTTAAGTGTGCATAGTCACACAGAGCAGGGCGCTGTCAGACTGGGGGGGCTGTCGCTGTCGTCCACGCGTTTGAGCTGGAAATTATAATCTATAAGTAGTGAAGTTGAACGTGTCGGCACTCCAGCCATTGGGGCCCCTGGGATCTCCGTCCCCGTCCATCCGCCTGGGTCCCCGGAAACACAGTCAGGGCCTCTCGATGTCCCGGTACTTTTTGCGTAAGATGGAGACCTGGTCCTTAAAGAGAAGCGGGTCCAGCCTCATCTGGGAGCGGAGCAGGGGCATGGTGCCAAACCAGCTGGCGAATTTGTTCATGCAGGTCTGACGCTGGGCGAAGTGGTCCGGGTCAGCCCAGTGCGAGGCCCGAGAAGCCTGCAGAGAGACAAACGGCAAACAGGGATTGCAGCTCTACATCGTTCTGCTCCTCTGCTATCTTTCTATCTAGGTCGTTCTGTTCACATTTTACTATCCCTTATAATATAAAAGACAACCTGTGCTAGACACAAAACTGGGCAAAAATTTGACACATTCAAAGTTACATGTTTCTGCATTTAAACATTTGTAACAAACATAGAATGATCCATTAATATCACACACAAGAATATAAGTTGTCTCGCACCACACGTCTGGGGTTAATGAAGATTCGGATTCATATAAGATCAGCACAAACAGCCACTCGGGGAAAATATGGAACAAGCCGGCGCTCCCCATTTGTAAAGGAACCGGCGTCTGTGCTGTGCTTTAACTCCCCTCCCTCCCGCCTGAAGCGCAGATTCAAGCTCCACTAGGCAGAAGATCGCAGAAAGAAAAACAGCGACGGCCGCGAGGAAGAGAGAGCATCTGCGGAAGCAGGAGGACACCGCTTGTAGGCGAGCGCCAGGAAAGATGGGATCAGAGGAAGAGAGAAGCTCTGGGCTCTGAGAGACAGAGTCCAGTGTATGAATGGTAAGGTGAAATCACTAAAAAACAGTAAGAAGCCTGAACCGCTGCATAGACACCAGCGCGGGTTTCAGGTGCTGTGATAAAGCCCATTGAAGCCCAGCCTCTGGCACGGTTAATCAAAAAAGGACTTCTAGCTACTGTCATTCTGAACTGGTGAATGCAGCAAAGGAGTAAGCTCAGTGTGGAAGCGGAATTAGCGACCCGTTCGTGGGCGTCTGCAACTTGTGAGACTGACTCCAGCTGCCTACCTGGCTCATCATGGTCTCCTTGTACTGCTTCTTCTGCGTCACCTTGATGGGAGGCAGCCTGGTGACAGAGGACACCAGGAAATTCATGAGGATGTCCTCGCAGTTGGCCAGCTGGTCCACCATGCTTCTCAGACTGGGCGGCAGGTAGTAGGTGTACAGGTAGTGATAGTATCTGCCGGGAGGGACACGGGGGTCAGACAGGGTGCAGGAATCGCATTTCCATTCGTCTTCTAACATGTCGCTAAATTGCGTGCTACTCACTTGTGGTAGATTGCAGCTCCGGTGAGTACCATGGAGTAGTCGTTGGTCCACTTGGACGTGTAAGCCCACCGCTGCTTAGCGGCCTCCCAGTAATGGCTGCGAGCCGGATACCCCACGATTCTCTCCGGAAAGCTCTGCCAGACGGTGAAGGCGAAATCCACCTGCGGCAAGCGGCAAAACACAGCGGGGGATTTAAACAATGAAGATCGCAGCAGGACAGAGCATTGAGATACCTATCAGGAAACTAACTAAGGATGGAAACGTTGGATGCAAACAAGCAGTGAAGAGCCTAACAAAGGACAGAAACGTGCAGTAAGATGCAAAATGAAGGATGAAAATGCACAGTGAGAAGCCTAGCGAAGGATGTAAATGTGCTGTAAGACGGCTAATGAAGGATGTAAATGTGCTGTAAGACGGCTAATGAAGGATGTAAATGTGCAGTAAGACGGCTAATGAAGGATGTAAATGTGCAGTAAGACGCCTAACAAAGGATGTAATTGTGCAGTATGATGCCTAATGAAAGATGTAATTGTGCAGTAAGATGCCTAATGAAGGATGTAAATGTGCAGTAAGATGCCTAACGAAGGACGCAAATGCGCAGTAAGGACCCTAACAAAGGACCCCAACAAAGGACATAAACGTATAAACGTGCAGCAAGACGCTTAATGAATGATGTAAACGTCCAATAAGGACCCTAATTTTCACCCCAGTGGCTGCAGCTTGTCTATACCACCTGTTGTAGATGAGACATTAGGATTCACCCACAGAAGTTACCCATCATTTCTATACTGGTTTTTAGCACATATTCCAGTAAAACAAAGCAGCACACCATGTTTATCCATGTATATGTTTTCAGATAAGAAACAAAAAAATTAACCCAATGAGACCAAGAGCTTTGAATTGTCATTTCCTTATGAATCATTGACAATGCCGATCCATCCATGGCAATTCAGATGTGGGTCCTGTGAGCACTGACCTCGGTGGTGGAGAGAACAGTGTCCTCATCCAGGCTTAGCACGGCGTCTGTTCTTATAGCATCGGAATATTGGAACCGACTGCTCATCACCTGCAGGGGGCAACAGGGTGAAGAAACTGTCTACTCATTGCTAGAGTGCTCTGTGTCTAGGCACTGCCATCATTTGTGCATTATTTACTTTGTTTACCCTGTAAAAATACATTTGCTGGTTCAACATATCACAGACCCAAGTGTAAAGCCCATGGCTGAGCGTCATATTGGGATTAAATTAGCAAACAACCAGAAAAGACCGGTTTTTCCTCCGTGACCTGAATGCTATCTCACGACTGCATCTTTAAAAATGCATAATACTGGAGAATCCAGAGCATCCTTTCTCTGGGCTACAAAAAGCCAGAGTGAACCATCTGCATGCAGCACATGCTTGCGATCTACACCACTCCCACACACAGGAGTATTCTTGTGGGTATCTTACAGACAAATTGCATTTGTATTCAGAGATCCCTTGGCTGTTAATCCCATTTTAAAAACGCTGTGTCACTCCTGTCGCTGTCCTTCATCAATCCAGTGAATGAGGCTGTACGTGACCTTTGACCTTTTCCTTTGCCTCTGGGTGATTCTCAGTATGCGTATTCACCGTACTTGTGTTCTTGTATACCCGTTTTACGTCATCTTCCATTGCTGAAGACTAGCTCCAATACTAAGAACAGAAGTACGGAGGACGGTTGTTCTTGCCATGCCCCGAATATCAAGGTTGCTTCCTCGCCAAATGAGACCAATCCCATGACTCATTGCGCCCCAAATTCATTCTTGGGAGGCAAGTTAGCAAGACCAGTCTTGCAAAGACCATAAGTAAGATCTTAGCCTTCTTGGTAATGCAAAACACCCCCTGTGACACCTCACACATTTCAGCCCATGTGGCCATATTAAGTCACCCCTTCTTCCTCCTGATTATGACAAAATCCCGGAACTTCGGGATGCAAATTGCAGGGAAAAAGCCATGTAATTATGTATCATTTCATTTTGCAATATGTTAACCAAATATCGAATGTGTATCAGCAATATTAAGCAGTGCTAGATCTGAATTACAGTGAAAACTAGAGCAAGCGGATGACTGTACAGCCCTCTCCTTGGTGCAACCACCCGCATAAGGTCCTGAACAAGTTCCTTCCAAACTATTTTCCACTAATCTCTCCCATATGTGCATTCAATCCGCTGCTCACTTATCTTATTGTCTTCATATGCTCTTTGTCCCGTCGGTGGGTTTCCTGGAGTAGCCCTTCCTCTTTTTATCTTTCTATCCAGGACACAATGAAAGCTGAGAATATGGTGATTCTAGTATCTGACAGCCTAGTGACCGTGACGCTGCTGGCTCACGTCCCTAGAGGGATGATGATCTGCAGGCATCCAGCCAACCGCTCAAGCTAAACTCATTCAAGGAAGAGAGAATCCAATCGTATAAATGAGCAGACGACAAAATCAGTAACACAGGTTACTTTGTGAGGAATGTAAGTACATATATGCAAATGGACAGCTCTCTGTGGAGAGTCAACCTGGTGCCAAAAGACATGCAGGGAAGGCATCGGACCCCTGGGGGGAGTGCAGTAGTCACCCAAGTTAGGAAGGTCCTTCATCTCAATCACTCCAGCAAAATGACCATTCGTAAGCCGCGAGGCCGGCCGCTACTGAGAGCACCAGCCGGACAATGATAGCACAAGAAACTGAGTGAAATAAACCCAGGAGAGTAAGAGGAAATGTGAGCAACGGGACCTTGGCGTCTCCCTCAATGACAACGACCGGCACTGAGACGGACGGCCAGCGGAACGCGGGGGGCAGGGCCTTCTCGCAATTCCACAGGACGATGATCTGTAAGGAGAAACGGCATTATCAGGCGATGGACCTCAAGACAGACACTGAACGTCACAGTGTGTCCAGGCATTTAAACATATTTGCGTACAACTAAATTATATTATATAATTTTGTCATAAGTGACAATTGTTAATGAAGAGCTCAAAATCTTAAGAGCCATCCAGTCCATGACATGGAGGAGAACTCAAACCTCGAGTCCACTGAGCAACTCGAGCAGCTAGTACCAAAGGAAAATGCTGCATCCGTCATTTGGACGGATTGTGGCTTTAGAGAACACGACACCGAAGAAATGTAAACACTGCGGGGCAAGAGTTTCAGCTACCAAAGGTAATACCACCAATTGGTTTCAACACTAGCGATATTTAAAATACAGTGGAAACTGCTTATAGTGATCAAGGTAATAGTGAGCAACCGCTTATATGGATGAAAAAGCTTAGGACAGAATCATTCCTGTACAAATACCGTTTAAATAATTCATGTATAGTAATCAAGAAGTCTACTTACAGTGTTCATTTTGGGCCTTTTTAAATACAAAACAACATACAGAAAACATAAAATTATGGTAATTCTTCTTTGTTTTTACTTGTCTACTTTAATGCCGTGGGGTACCCCGTTTGCTTCTGGCCAGCTACCGTTGGCTAATGCTGCTTGCACAGAAAAGTAATTTTCTCTGATTGGTCAGTCTATATTTGTCTAAATCAGCCTATAAGCTGATTTATATAGCGTATTTGAATTATATATAGTTAGATAATTTAATTTGTACAGTAATTTGAAAAGTACTTGAAACAGCTGTACTATATTTTGAACAAATCAATAAAATTCAGCGATGCTTTATTACATTATATTCATTAATAAATATACAAAATCACATAGATGGCAATTTGCCTGAGACATAAAGAAAAAGAAAAAAATCGTTTATAATCATCATCCGCTTATAGTGATCAACTTCACCCAGACACACATGATCACTATAAGCGGTTTCCACTGCAATTTTTTTTGTTTGCAAGAAATGCAAATAATTTATTTTCTACCTTTTTAGGGAACTTGCTTTTTACATTAAAATATGACCTTTTTCATAAAACGTTTTCATTTCAAGCGATTTGTGCTTTGATTTCAGTTGTCCAAAATATTCAATATATAACCATAAATGGTCCATCTGTGTGTTTCCTTCAATTATTCAAAAATCATAAAGATATACAGTCTTTCATTAGAAAAAATATCCCAGCTTTAATAGATGAGCATATTTACAGTACAAACATTGTCAGTGAAAACAAAAAACAAAGAAAAACATAAAACAAAATAATTGTTCATTAATCGTAATCAAGGTTATTGTTAATTCATTAAAGTTCATGAAATGCTCTTGTTATTGAAAATATTTGCAGACCTCTGACTTTGAACAAAAATCTGATGCAGACCTTTGATCAAAAACTTTGAAAACCTCAGTTGATGTTATTTACATCTGAATACACACAGTACTGCATGTGAATACAAACAGTATTACATGTGAATAGACTGGGTAATGCATTTGAATACACACAGTACTGCATGTGAATACACACATTATTACATGTGAATGGACTGGGTAATGCACGTGAACACACACAGTACTGCATGTGAATACGCACAGTATTACATGTGAATGGACTGGGTAATGCATGTGAATACACACAGTACTGCATGTGAATACACACATTATTACATGTGAATGGACTGGGTAATGCACGTGAACACACACAGTACTGCATGTGAATACGCACAGTATTACATGTGAATGGACTGGGTAATGCATGTAAATACACACAGTATTACATGTGAATGGACTGGGTAATGCATGTGAACACACACAGTATTACATGTGAATGGACTGGGTAATGCATGTGAACACACACAGTATTACATGTGAATGGACTGGGTAATGCATGTGAACACACACAGTATTACATGTGAATGGACTGGGTAATGCATGTGAATACACACATTATTACATGTGAATGGACTGGGTAATGCATGTGAATACACACATTATTACATGTGAATGGACTGGGTAATGCACGTGAACACACACAGTACTGCATGTGAATACGCACAGTATTACATGTGAATGGACTGGGTAATGCATGTGAATACACACAGTATTACATGCGAATGGACTGGGTAATGCATGTGAACACACACAGTATTACATGTGAATGGACTGGGTAATGCATGTGAACACACACAGTATTACATGTGAATGGACTGGGTAATGCATGTGAACACACACAGTATTACATGTGAATGGACTGGGTAATGCATGTGAATACACACAGTATTACATGTGAATATACATAACATTACAGGTGAACACACAGCATAATGCATGTGAATTCAGACAGTATTACGTGTAAATGCACAAAGGGAAGGCTGGTAAAACCTGTTACATGGTGCATTGCGGCTGGCAGTCTGACCTGAGCACAGTAGAGAGATCTGGAGACGGCAGCCATGAGCTTCAGGATTGGCTGAGACTGGGACAGCAGAGGGGACACGGCGTGGATGATGGCGGTGAACTTACGCGGAGGTCTGATCCCTGGGACATGGCCAAACGCAAGCAGGTCACCATCACTGTCCCCAGCATCATCACCATTACCTTCATCACCATCACCATCAACATCACCTTCATTACCAGCATCATCAACTTCATTATCATCATCATCATCACTCTCACCTCCATCACTAGCATTATCACCATCATCATGATCCATCATCATCACCTTCATCATGATCATCACCTTCATCATCACCAGCATCATCACCTTCACCTCCATCACCTACATCACTATCACCTCCATCACCTTCATCTTCATCATCACCACCAGCACCATCACCATAAACTCCATCATCACCAGCATCATCGCCATCATTTATAAGGAAACCAAAACTCAGAGCTGAGTTATCTGAAGGTGGCTTAGTGGTAATACTGTTAAGTACACGCACAGCTAACATTTGGTCCTGGTTTAATTAAGTGCACTGTGTCATTCCTTAAAGGAGCCTGTCCCCTATGTCACACTTAGAATAGGAAGTCTTCTGTCGCCTAAATACTCACTATTAACTTGCTGATAAATAAATGCAAAAATTCATTCAGCGATGCCTATACGCATGTTGTCCCCCCCCCCCCCAACCTCCCCCCCCCAGAGACTGGCATCATCCCATCTATCAAGAAGAACAGGATAACACCCGCAAGGACAGGCAAATAAATGAATAGAAGATAGAGTACCTGTCGCTGCATGTGTAGAATGGCTCTAAATTTATTCCTAAATGGGAAAAAGGTTAAATCCTGGAGAGATACAGCCCTAGAAGGGATACTGCTGCTGTATACCGGAATGGGGGGCATTGTTAAATTAGCTAAATGAATGCTCCAAAAACTATAAAAACCTAACCCTAAAGTAGCACTCTACTTATAGGAAGATGAAATTCTGTAAAGTAAGTAACCCAGAACATTTTAATGTAACATTTCTTGTAGGACCATATCATTATTTTCTCATTATCGTCTTCTCCTTACAATGAGACGAGGCCCACAGTTGGTGTTGCCACGGGCTCGGTGACCCGGCTCCGGAATCCCCTAGGCGGCCCCCCCGGGACGCACCCAGCTGGGCGTAGTAGAAGGGGAAATCCCCCAGGTAGGTGGAGTACTGCGGCAAGGCGAAGAGGCCCCCAGGAAGGCGGTTCCACATCACGGTGCTGCGGGCTGCATGCCGGAGGAGCCGGTCCTGAATGATCTGCCAGTGAGAACGCAGACAATCAGGGGATGTAACCCTGACCTCACATCACGTCACGGGGCCTCGGGGCCACACTGACCATCTCAGGAGACTAACCCTGACCCTCTGTCATGGGGCCCCAGGGCTACACACCGACCAGCTCAGGAGACTGACCTTGACCCTCCATCATGGGGCCCAGGGCTACACACCGACCATCTCAGGAGACTAACCCAGACCCTCCATCATGGGGCCCAGGGCTACACACCGACCATCTCAGGAGACTAACCCAGACCCTCCATCATGGGGCCCAGGGCTACACACCGACCATCTCAGGAGACTAACCCAGACCCTCTGTCATGGGGCCCCAGGGCTACACACCGACCATCTCAGGAGACTAACCCAGACCCTCTGTCATGGGGCCCCCAGGGCTACACACTAATTACACCCACATGGCATGAGGGTCCAGCACTCTGCATTCCAACCATCTTGGGAGATGGAACAGGCCTGGCAGTTTCTCTGCTTTTAAATTTAAATCTAATTTCAACAGAACTAAATACATAATCGTTGCTGGTGACATCACTCAATTTGACTCAATATGTTCTTCCAGGATAAGAATGAAGCGCTGCTTTTTGGCATTTCAATCCAGATAGGCCTTCTCTGATTCTCCATCCAAACAAGGGTTTGCGCGTTGGGCTTTGCAGAGAGATACACAGTCACACAATGGAGGTGGTCTGCTCCAAGCAGCCGCCCGCGTAAATGCAAAACGCAAGGCAACAAAGCAACATCTGTCTAGGGAAAATGTAATTAGCTACACAATTAAGAATTCAATTACAGATTCAAAACATTATTTCCCACAAATAAATAATCAAAGACCACCTCAAAGCGACGATTTACAGCACACTGCTAAAAGAAGACGTTCTGTTGGGCGCAGAAGATTAAATTAATGACACAATTAAGCGCCATCAAGAGCAGGGGTAACCACAGAGAAACCAGGGAGGCTGTTATGTCGAATTTCTTCCGCCATCCAAATTCCTTCCCCCTGTGACGTATCGCTCAGATGTTCGGACGATGATGCAATTGCAAAGATGCAGTGTCAAGGCACCGTGTAACATCGCTAACGAGCTATATATACAATAATAATCTAATAAAAGATGTGGGTTGTACTATTGAGCTAAATGCAAATGAGTTATTAATAATAATTAATAACAACACACTTTTTACAAAAACATTTGCGAACATGTTTTGATGTGAACTCTCGCTGCAGCAGTAAGGGTGAACTTTAAACGTACGGGATATCTGGAAACGTAGACGGTGCCTTGACACAAACATCATTGCCGTTGCATCTTCGTCCGAACAGCCGAGCGATACGAGAGGGAATTCGGACGGCAGATGAAATTTGGCTTGACAAGGCCACTAATTATGAATAATGGGCAGAGCAGTTGAAGTGGCCATTTAGGTCAGGGGGATTCCTACCAGACCAAAACCTGTGTAAAGCGTGTCGTGATCCGGGACACCGAAGCAAATGGACGCTGTTCCTGACCTTAATTGCCTGAGGTCATCACTGTACGGTGGGTGATTGTTTTCACTACGCTCCTGATTCCTTCGGCAGTTATTTGCTATACCAAGCTCAATCTTTCATTATTACTAGGCATGTAACGATGAATCACGATTCGGTTAAAAATCAATGTAAATGTATGACGATTTGAACCAGCTGATGTGGAAAATGAATCGCTACTTTAGGAGTACTTCACAGTACTTTAACTGGAAAACTGATGTGATATTACATTTGATTTCACGACGGCAGTTCGATGTCAGATGTCACTGCACATTTACGTCGCACGTCAGTTTTTGGTTTTGACCGAACGCGAGATGGCGAGCGAATTTGAAATTGAGGACACACCCCTGGGCAGCGCAGTGGTACAGTGGTTAGCGCTGCTGCCTCATAGCAAGAGGGTTCGGTCCCGGGTCCTTTCTGTGTGGAGTTTGCACGCTCTCCCCATTTTGGCCGGGTGCTCTGGTTTCCTCCCATGGTCCCATTTATACTTACCATGGTTCATTGGTGAGTATAAATTGGCCCTGTGAGTGTGTGCACCCTGTAGTGTGTAGGCGCCTGCCCGGGTTGGTTCTAGCCTGCGCCGACTGTTCCTGGGATGGGTTCCGGTCCCCCCCCGCGACCCCAGTTAGGAATAAGCTGTTTCAGAAAATGGACGGATGGACACGCTGCCCGAAGTTAAATCGGCGGTGTTGCAGCATTTTAGCGTTCCGGTAATCACAAACGAAAATGGCGAGAAAAGCACAGACAAGACAAAAACTGCGTGCAAACATTGTAAAATGCTGATAACATACACCAATACCACGACGAACATGCTTCAGCATGTCCGCCGGCACCACAGTGAGCTCAATTCACCACCGCCAGAGCGAAGACTATTAAAAGGGCAAACCACACTAAAAAGCTGCACATGCAAGCTTTAGTTTATTTACTTGAAGATTTTTTTTTATTTACTTATTTTGATTTTGGATTTTTTTAAACAGTATTTTATTCAATTTCAGTTGCATTGTTAAGAAGAGGACACATTTTGCACAGTCTAGAAAGATAAAGAAATATTTTTAATACATTTGTCTGCAGCTCATTCTGTTAAAAAATCATGAGAAAATTGTATTGTGAACTCAGAATCGTGAACGTATCGAATCGTGAGTTGAGTGTATCGTTACATCCCTAATTATTACTCAGTATTGTCTATAAAAGCTTTTATCTTCTCATAGCGTCGTGTCGACAGTTTGAGTAGAGAAACGGCCAGTGGTCTCGCACAGAGACGGCCTGCCTACCTCCAGCGTCGTCAGCACGATCTTCTCCACAGATGAAAAGTACGCTTCCCAGAGGAACTGTGTCTGCTGCCGCAGGGACAGGATTTTGTCCCGGTGGACAGATCGAACGATGGACGGGATCTGGAAGAAGAGGAGAGACATGAGTGAGTAAAACTCGGTGAGACGTCATTAGTGATGACAAACCAACCACACGTGTGAAGGACGTGTCCAGCTGTGTGCATGTTTGGACCAACCCAATGTCACTAATCGTTCAATCACAGGCCCATATAAAGGAGTGATACCCAACTGGAACTGTACCTTCAACAAAACAACATCTGAAAGAACTCAAACCGAATAATGCATATCTGTAACCGCATGTAGAAATGCATCAAATGCAGCGCAGCTTGGTTTCTGCCAGCACACTTTGCTTATTGTTCTCCATGCTGAAAAAACAACTCACTGGCAGTCCTCTGGGGGGGGGGGATCTGATTTACAAATCCAAAGTGAAGTCAAACAGCCGCAGTGTGAGAGGCTTTGGGATACGCATCTTGATATGTGGCCTACGACGTGACATCAGAAATATGTGACGATTCCATACATTTCTAACCAGCAGTGATTCGATTTGAATCTGACAATTCCATTCAAAACACAAAATGGATAGGATCAATTTACCACATACTGAAATGTCTTTTACAAAAATACATCACCTTAAATGTTTTTTCACAAGCTGATACTCCAGGAAACTTAACATATTAAAACATATCAGTACATTAAAACATTAATATTGATTACAACTGATTTTTTTAATATTGCAGTAATAACAATGTGATGAGTACATAGACTTCTTCAGGTTTTTGCAAATTTCCTCCTGAATTCGAGCAGCGCTGGAGGGTGTGAATCAATGCTGCTTTGCTTGTGCCTCAAAGCGAGTTCTTCTTAAAAGACGCCGCCCCTCTTTGCGCCGGCAGGCTGTCGCAGGACGCGGCTCGTACCTGCAGCAGCAGCCGCTCGTCCCCGATGATGGCGCCGCTGCTCCAGTCGATGACCTCGGAGAAGGGCAGCTCCCAGCCGTTACTGAGCACGACAGGGATGCAGGCGGCCTGCAGAGAAACAGGAGAAAACGCAGGAAGCATGTGATCTGTCACCTGCACCATGTCATGTAAAGCTATGGTGTTATTTTAAAATAGCGAGCTGGTGGAGGACAGGAGCACATGGTCATGTATGTTAGCAGCTACGCTAGCCCAGCTTCGTTAGCAGAGCCGCATTAGCACATCTACGTTAGCATGGCTACATCAGTGTGGCTACGTTAGCATGGCTATGTCAGCACGGCTAAATTATCATGGTTAAGTATGCGGGACTCGTCGCAAACTTCAGCTTCACCGCTGTTAATGTCCCTTAAGTAATGATACCGCACCATGAAAGTACCACTTTTCCGTTACAGCATATGAAGTTCTGCACGTGCCTGTGACTGAGCTCCGGCCTACTGACCTGCAGAGCCTCCAGGAAGCGGAAGGAGCCCAGGCGGCGGCCGCGGGGCACCAGGCAGAAGGTGGAGTTGTGCAGCATCTCCCTGTAGTCAAACCTGAGACAGGAGCAGCACAGAGACTGTTGTTAGTGGGGGGTGGGCTTCTCTCTACCACCCCAACAAAACGTCTGGTTGGGGTCCTGAGATCCACTGAGTACAGCTAGGCAGGTGCCTAGCTGTACTCAGTGGATCTCAGGACCCCAACCACCATTCCTGGGGGGACGCTATGTTACAGAGATGCGGACTTGAGTCTGAGACTCGGACTCGAGTCGCACAAACAAAGACTTGTGACTTGACTTGGACTTGGGTGTTGTGACTTGTGAACAAGCATGCGTGCAACCACAGATTTCAAATCAACACAAACCATGGCGACGACAACTTCACCTGGAGCTGTGCCATTTGTTATCGCATTTGGTTATAAAGCCTTCACACAGACAGCTAACAATTGATGAGAGAACGTTCATTTCAGTCATTTGAGACTTGAGACTTGACTTGGACTTGGCACAAAAGACTCGAGACTTGACTTGGCATTGCCCCTCAAAGACTTGAGACTTGACTTGGCATTGCCCCTCAAAGACTTGAGACTTGACTTGGCATTGCCCCTCAAAGACTTGAAACTTGACTTGGACTCGAGTACAAAGACAAAAATGACTTGTGAACATCTCTGCTATGTTATCACCCCTGGAGCAGGGGGGTGGGAACCAGTGGCCTAACGAGGCGCAAATGAGGAGGCAAGCGAGTAATTTGGGGAGAGGCCAGTAGAAGCCAAGTCAGAGGCACTGGGGCACGCAAGGGGCGTGGCCATTTCACCCAGTTCGGAGAGCGCCCCCTATATTCACAGGCATGCTACACCCATCTGGGATGCTGCTGGAATGTTTCTTCCCCACGGCCATGGAGAGAGGAGGCGAGAGGGGACTGCGAGCTGTAGAGCCCATCAGGAGGGCAAAGGTGATGTGGCCCCACCCTGCAGAGAGACGCGCGAGACGCGCGAGATGGGGGCTCAAGGGAGGGCGACCTACTGGCCCGGGAGGTGTCTGAGCCACAGGACACAACACAGAGATACAACTCACACCATCCCACTTTTATTTTTGCTGTGACCCAGTTTCTTCAATGGACCAGATGTGCAGGCAGGATGGACGGCCCAACACAGTGACAGGACCCCCCCCCCCCCCCCCACCATCCGGCCCTGAGAACCTCTCGGTACGGTCATGCAGACCTGCCAGAAGGACACTCTACCTTTATTAGATCCCAAACGGAGGATAGTATGTAATCCGGCACTCTGTGCACAAGAGAGACAGCACTGAGGATGGTTCATACCGCGGCCCAGGTCACCCCCTAGCAGGTGGCTCGACCTCGCCAGGGCAGGAGGCAGCGCTGCAGACCACCATGCGGAGTCAGTTTCCACGGATATGTCAGGCACAGCAGCAGACGGATGCAGAGCACACATCTCTCCCAATGCGGGCCGCGAGCCAAGGCAGCGGTAGGTACAGGCACGGGCAGGGTTTCATACAGTATGCGCTTAGTTTGTGTAGCGTTCGCTCCACTCGGGGCTCCTCGCACCCCATCCCGGTGCCATGTCAATGCCCCCACCTCCGTCCTGCATAGAACCACGTAAAGAGGGCGGCCCCCAGTGCTATGTGCCTTTCACTCTTACAGAGGGACTTTTGCTCTCTCAGGGAAACATTCAGTTTATGTTCACAAGTGCAGATAATATTCATACGGAAGTCACACTCAAACGGGCTCAGTGTACGTGCATCAGGAATGATGTGGTCCCTCTGCCCTCGAACCCTGGGACAGACAGACACAGACACACACACAGACATACATACACACGTCGCATAGAGCCACATCCAAGTGCGTAGTCAGCCCTATCTCATCATTCAGGGTGTCACTAATCCGCCTCATTACACACTCCCCATTACACAGCCGCACTCAGGGGAAGGATGGGCGGCGTTAAATCACTTCCCCGTAAGTAATTACCTTTTCATAGGCAAATAGCTGTGTGACACTTTGCTAGCGTAATGGGACGTTCTGAATCAGCGGTGCTGCTGTATCTCAGAGTGGTATAATACATCATAATTAATGTTAAATGTCTGATGTAAAAGCGACGCCACAAGAGTGCTTTGCACAGAACGAACGACGAGATCTTTCCAGAAATATGCCTGTTTATTATGTGTACGAGCTGAAAGCAGTGGGGGGGGGGGGGTATGGGGGTAACCTGCTGACTAGTTTTGCTTCTATTTCAAGGACAGCGACACTTTAAATCCAAGGCTCTCCGACTGTTCCCGTCATTCTGGAGCACAGCCCCCCCCTCAGCGACAGCGGGGCCCAACGGCAGGATGACTGGGCACGGCAGAGACGGGAAAGAGAGCGGATGGCGGCGATTCCTGTTTGGAGACTGATGCCTGACGGGTGCCAAACCGTCACCCTGTCATCCCAGCTCCACTCGCAGAGCTCCATCCTACTTTTAGAAAGTGAGATCTCTGCACATCCACCACGCGGTATGGATATCAACCTGGAAACAGAGGCAGCCAGACAGAGACAAAAAACGTCCCTGAAAATATCAGAGCACAGAATCAGGAAGATTACTAACTGCTGGGCAAAATGCATCTGATTGCATTTCAAAGCCCCATTTTTATTCAAATCCAAAAGAGGATTTAATTTCCTTTCTAGGGCAATAAAATTGATTAAGATTATAAAAATATCCAGTACAGGAAATATTCAGTGGTCTTTCTCTTTATTTCCTTATTACTGGGGCAGTGGGCTCATCTATATAACTGACTCCACACAAAATTAATCAAAACATAAAAACTCCAAAGTCATATACAGGCATCAGATAACAAAAATGCAAACTTGCGCACGCCCGCGCACACACACACACACACACACACACACACACAAACACACACAGGTTTGTAATTCTATCTTTGTGGGGACTCTCCATTCATTTCCATGAGCAAAACCTAATCCAATGATAACCTTAACCCCTACCCAGCCCTAATCTTAACCATAAGTAACCAAACTAAATATAATACTTTTGATATTCTTAATTTTTTTATTGCATTCACAGATCTTTGTAGGGACCTGCAAAATGGTCCCCACAATGTAATATAAACCTAATCTACACACACACATATACACAGACCATAGCATCCAGCAACACACACACACACACACACACACATACATACAAACCACAGCATCTGGTACAAACACAGACACAAAAACACACACACACCACAGCATCTGGCACACCCACCCACACACACAAACACACACACACACATAAACCCCAGCATTTGGTACAAACACAGACACAAAAACACACACACACACACACACACACACACACACCACAGCATCTGGCACACACACAGTACCCCTGCCACATCTACACAGCCTGTGAGATCCTGCATGCAGCACCCACAGACAGACACAGACACACACACACACCACATACCAAACTGCTACAGCGGACTCACAGCAAGCAGGATCACGTCTGGCTGAAAGGTTAAGGGCACCTTTCCCAAGGTGTGATACTTCGAAAAGCAGCTTAAACATGTAGCTCACACAGATTATAATTAGACTTCCCACACAAATCGAATTGGAGATGTCCTTCATTAAATCAGCAATGCGAGACTCCTTCTCAGAACGCACCAGCGGGACAATAGGGGAAGAGAATGGATGCCGAAATCAAAATGAACAGGATCACCGTAAATATCAACAGATCAGTGACACTTAACTGAACGCACAAGCTTGGATGATTAGGATTGTCATTATCTGGAGGATTCTGTCACTGGAGTAGCTCTCCTGACTGGCCTACACCACATAGGAGGAACAACAGCCTGGCAGTATCGTGCAAATAGGGTATTAGTGCCAGAGGTGGGCAGTCCAGATCCAAAGAGTAAAAGTCCAGACCAAGATTTTGCATCAACCAACCAGTTGAATACAAAGAGTTACAGTCACAGAGTATTCAACTGGTTGGTTGATGCAAAAACTTGGTCTGGACTTTTACTCTCTGGACCTCAACTAGACATGCCAGCAGGCTCAGTGTGGACTTCTCTATGAAGAAGATGCCATCATCAAAATGTCAGGCAATGTTAGGAGCACATGTTTGAGCATCTCCTCCTTCTCATAGACCCTGAGCTGGTCTGATAGTGGTGGTACGGGGCAAAATAATACTTAGAATTGATGCTGTGTTCCATTGACCTCAGAAGCTGGACGTCAGAGCTGGGAATGACGTCACACCAAAGTTAACTACGTTCCAGTACAATGAGTCAGAAAGCCATTTATCAACACCTGTTTCGCAGGACCTGTTTCACAAAGCAGGATTTCCTTCCTGCTTAGTGGGATAACTTATTGGATACAATTTACCTATGTTTAAAAGGTCTATATCTTCACTTACATTTATTCCAGACTACCTTAAATCCAACAAGTTATCCGGCTAAGCAAGAAATCCCGCTTTCTGAAAAAGGCCCCAGTTCTAGCCTGGGTAATTGTTAGCCACTGTTAGCAATATCAGTTGTATTTGTATTTTGCACATACAAACACTGCAACAACACATCCACAGATAGTGGCTGGACAGTACTGTGTGTACGGCCGATTTAATGAGCCGCAAATAAGACACAAGTGTTAATAAACAGTGTAAAACTACAGCTTTCACTTCTGTTGATAGAGTGCATCCATCTTGAATTCTGAAGTCCAACTTCAGGGGGTGTTCCAGTTGGAATGGCACCCAGAATTTCCGACTTGGAACTTGGAATTTCTGACCAATTGGGACGCGGCAATCACTACAGCTGCCAGTGAGCAGACAGCTGGAGACAAGCAGCAC
This sequence comes from Paramormyrops kingsleyae, assembly GCF_048594095.1. Taxonomy (NCBI): domain Eukaryota; kingdom Metazoa; phylum Chordata; class Actinopteri; order Osteoglossiformes; family Mormyridae; genus Paramormyrops; species Paramormyrops kingsleyae. The sequence continues at coordinate 28,775,022 of NC_132805.1, forward strand.
ATATAGGACGACGATGAAAGACGACGGTGCTGCACGGACACGCGTGATGAGGCCCCAAGAGGCCGTGGCCTTACGGAGGAGGAGGGAGCCTGTTACTGGGATCAAAATCCAACATCCACCAGACAGCCCAGAGCACCGATGCTTACACTGATGCTCACAACAGGTGAGTCCCACGTCCGAAACGCAACACGGCAATCAGCGGGTCTTTACAGAAACAAGCCCTCACGTGATTGCGATCGCGGAACGAGGGCCTAAACGGCAGTTAGCACTCAGTTTCATCACTCAGATCTTTCCTGGCTCCCAGACAGCACCTATTACTGTATACTAGTATGTATTTAATAAGAGAAGGTCAGGGAGGGCCTTCACAGATACATAAACGGTACACACGCATGCCGGTCTGTGCACTGATATACACCTTCTGCAGCTCTTTCGCACCTTCCAGGTCACAAAAGGATCCTTCTAGAATGACCCTCGAATTGGACACTGTGGGTCATTAAGCTTCAAAGTTACTCCCAGGAATGTTAAACACGCTCGAACGCACTTCAGGCACAAGCCTGGCCATCTCACACATGCGAATCTGAAGTGTTCGTCTGATAGAATGCACGAGTTACCAAAATGGATAATAAACAGCTCACTGGATGCTTTTCTCTGATTAATAAATATTCTGTGAACAACATAAGATCTCATTCAAATTTAATAAGAAAAGTGACGTAAAGGGCATTTCATCTTGTGCTAAAGACATTTAGTTAAAAAATATGCTGAAATATTTTGAGCATTAATCATTAATCAGGTTCCTCCCACAGTGGCATTGGTTTGGTTGACAGTGTGTGAGGTTGTGTCTGCGATGGATAGGGTGTCTCTGCTTCGCACCCGCTGCTTCCTCTGATGGGCCCCACACCCCCTACCATCCTGCATCAGCTCCGCGATTCCCTGGCCAACACTGACACTCAAGCCTGCAAAACAATCGACGCCAAAGGATTCTGCTGTACTCCAAATTGTACTCTGAACAAACAGCTGACCAAAAAACCATCTCGGGGACCATCATCACTTTCAACACGATGGTTCTGGGGTTTCCAGGTAACGTGGTTAAACCGCAGCCTGGTGATGTGCGAAGTGTGTGCAAGCGTCAATCCTGCATATTAATCACAAGACCTGTTATGCTTGGCGGTCCCTGGGAGAAGAAATCAGAATCCTTTAATTTCAGGCATATTTCATGCAAATATCCATGTCGTGCCACACAGGAAGTGCAGAAAGACACAACAGAGAGTCACCCGGCGGCATTCGCTGCGAAAACCCTCTAAACCAAGCAAGGTGGCTGGAAGATGCCAGGCAGAGGGAGTGTGAGGGCCAGAGGGAGGGTGTGCAGAAAAGAGGGAGCGTGTGAGAGGCAGAAGGAGCGTGTGAGAGGCAGACGGAGTGTGTGAGAGGCAGATGGAGCGTGTGAGAGGCAGACGGAGCGTGTGAGAGGCAGAGGAAGCATGTACAGGATAGAGGGAGAGTACGAGAGGCAGAGGGAGCGTGTGCAGGAAAGAGGGAGAGTGTGAGAGGCAGAGGGAGCATGTACAGGATAGAGGGAGAGTGTGAGAGGCAGACGGAGCATGTGAGAGGCAGAGGAAGCATGTACAGGATAGAGGGAGAGTACGAGAGGCAGACGGAGCATGTGCAGGAAAGAGGGAGAGTGTGAGAGGCAGAGGAAGCATGTGAGAGGCAAACGGAGTGTGTGAGAGGCAGACGGAGTGTGTGAGAGGCAGAGGAAGCATGTACAGGATAGAGGGAGAGTATGAGAGGCAGAGGGAGCGTGTGCAGGAAAGAGGGAGAGTGTGAGAGGCAGACGGAGCGTGTGCAGGAAAGAGGGAGAGTGTGAGAGGCAGAGGGAGCATGTACAGGATAGAGGGAGAGTGTGAGAGGCAGAGGGAGCGTGTGCAGGAAAGAGGGAGAATGTGAGAGGCAGACGGAGCGTGTGAGAGGCAGAGAAAGCATGTACAGGATAGAGGGAGAGTATGAGAGGCAGAGGGAGCGTGTGCAGGAAAGAGGGAGAGTGTGAGAGGCAGAGGGAGCATGTACAGGATAGAGGGAGAGTATGAGAGGCAGAGGGAGCGTGAGAGGCAGAGCGAGAGTGTGAGAGGCAGGCGGAGCGTGTGAGAGGCAGACGGAGCGTGTGAGAGACAGAGCGAGAGTGTGAGGGCGCAGAAGGGACAGGAACCTGAAACATGTTATTAAATAAAATTAGATGAACTAAGCTTAAGCAAATGGAACCTTAACAGTAAAAAAAAATAATAATAAAGATCAAAAAATAATAATAAAGATCAAATCTACAGAAAAGATAACACGCTGTTGGCCACTTCGGCCCTTCAAGAGAGCAGCTGCAGATGGTGCTTTTAGCAGAAGGCCAGGACAGACACTCGACCGTCAGCTGGGAATTACACGAATCTCCCAGAAGGCCCCGTATCACCACAGATGACACTAAGAACACTAAATACGCTTTAAATGAAATGAGAGCCAGTTAATATGATCAGAAACATCCAGAAAAAAAGATAAGAATCATTACCATTAAAACACACAAGTGGAAATTTAAGAACTGCACCAGCAGGGGCTGAATTATGCAGAAAGGGAGAAATATTATTCAAAAGTGGTCTCCTAGCAACACCCAGAGCCTGAGTGAAACGGCCTATTGCACGGTTAGTCAGTCCACAGCGATGTGGCGACCATGTGCCGATCACTCCCAGCTTCCTGTGGCATCACCGAGGAGCTCAGCCTGTAAACACATGCCTGCTCAAACCAGACTGAAATCTCGCACGGCTCTGGACACCACGGCCTGCTCCCCAATATCCAGGGCCTTCAAGCTGTGTGTCTGGGACCACAGAGCATCATATAGTGGTGGTGTAAGATCGGAGGGTAGTGACGGGCTTAATGAGGACCAGTCGGCCAGAGAGGCCGGGTAATGAGATCCCCCAGCAATGCCGGACCCCGGCCTCGAAGGTCTGCCCTGGGCACTGCCCCGATTATCAGGAGAGGGGTTTCCCTCGTCAGCTAGACGGCGGGGCAGAGGGAGGGAGTGTAAGGGGTGAACACACACACTGACCGTTATCTTTAATGACCAGCACTTCCCAGCCATGGGTCTCCTGCAGCATGAGATATCAGCCTCCACTTGGGTAAGGAGTTTTCCAGAAAGACTTCATACCAGACAACTGGCACACTGTCCACTCACGTACAGCATAGAAAAAGAGACACGATGGAAAGAGGGGAAGGAGGCAGAGGATCACCAGAGGATCTCCAGGTGATCCCCAGGCGATCTCCAGAGGACCAGAGCCAACTCATCAGCAGCAAAATATGAGAAACCATCAGGGTTAGGTTTTGGGTCTGTGACTGGATGGTCGCCAGTTCAGTTCCCAGGACCGGTAGACCGATGCTGCCATTGGGCCCTTGAGCACGGCCCTTAACAGCCGATTGCTCCAAGGGGAGCCACACGTTGGCTGACCCTGCGCTCGAACCCCAAGTGTGAGCATGTGTGTCTCATGAAGAGTAAGAGAGACTATACAACAAGGAAAACCCCAATGAACCAGCACTCATACTTGTACAGATGGCAAATAGAGTGTCATTTCATTTCGATACGAAACCTGATCAATACATCCATCCATCCATCCATCCCATAACTGCTTATCCAGTCCAGCAGAGGTATTCAATTGTGCGGCAAGAAGGAATTATGGCGGGGGGGGGGTGAACAGGTGAGGGGAAAAAAACAAAGAACTGTGCGGGGGCTTTGTGGTGGGAGCTGACCTATTTTGAAACTTCAATCTTTAGAAATACTAAAGATAGAGAGATTTGCAGTGTCCAAAATTTCCCCTGAACTTTGATAAGCTGTGTGCAGAAAAACAGGCAGATCCTTCCCACTGTGCTGTGAGGTGATGTTTGTTTGGGGTCTATGTGTGTGGGGGGAGGGGGGGGGAGTGGGCGACAAATATATCAGCCCTAGGAGGCCCTGTCAAAAAAAGTTTGAATACCACTGCAGTACAGGGACGCAGGCAGAATACTAAGGTCTGCCACTGAAGTCTAGGTTTGGCTGGTGTTAAGGTGATACAGAATACCACTGTATCACCAGGATTTCAAAATACTGGAATAGCCTCGCTATTATAAATACAGTAAAAATGAACAAAGTTTTTAATAGACTGATCCATACTGACCAGATGGGGTTTATTCAATGCTGCAGTTTGGCTGATAATATACGACGTTTCACTAACATCACGTAGTTGGTAGCAGAGGTCCAGTCCCCCAGAAAACGTTCGATATGGTTGAATGGGGCTATCAAATCCAACTCCTGAGTAAATCTCCTTTTTGCCGAAGGACTGGCTGGAGAAAGATGTTACTGTAATGTGGGATCTATATCATACTGGTATTCTGAAATCTTTTGAGTGCAACAATTTGGTAGGTCTTCAGATATCTGCAACTTCACTACTCGGGTCCTCTGGTTCTGATTCTCTGTCTTCCAAGGCCGCAGAGTTACTAGATAAAGTTTTAATGCACTATGGGGAAGACTATGAGGCGTTGGTGTATTACTCCATGATGGTTGAGAACCTGGGTAAGGCGGGCTTGTTGGCCCTCATGGGGACAAGGGGAAGGGATCTGAATCTGATATTTGGCGACGAGGATCGGGATGGAATTTGCAAGAACATTAAGACATTGTAAAGGTAGACAAGTCATTCAATTTAAAATTATGCATCGTTTCCATTGGCCAGATCGTCCAGACTTCAGCGATGCACCAAATTGCTGGCCATGAGAGTTGGAGGAAGGTCACCCAATACACGTTTATGATCCTGTGATAAAGTTCAAGAAGGTTGGGCTAAGATATACGACGATCTCTGCGAGATTTCAAAGATCCTGGTTCTGTTTAGCCCCAGACGATTCGTTTTCCGTGATGGTTCAGTCCTGATGGATGGAGGCAAAGACATTAGATGTTCCAAGGTCCAATCTAGTATCATGACAGACAGACAGGTTCACCTTAGAGCAGGGTTCCCCAATTCCGGTCCTGGAGGGCCAATCACAGATTTCCCTGCTTAAACACACTTACTAAACCTGGTAATTAGCTGGTGAGATGAATAAGGTGTGACTGAGCAGGGAACTGGGCAAATTGTTGCAGACTGACACTCCAGGACTTGAACTGGGGAACCCTGTCTTCGCAGATTGAGGAATGAGGGTGTGCCTTCGGGCTAAGAGTGGCAGCATGTGAAAAGGTGTCTTATAAATAGCTTGGAAGACTGGATGTATATATGAGAAAATGGAACAAATACTTAACCTTTTCAGAGGCTCCTAGCGAAGGCCACATTCTGAGGAGAGACACGTTTCTGTGTTTTGTGTCTTAGTATAATGCAGGGACGAAACAAACTAGATATAAATTCCCTTATTTGAAGTGTTTTTCTCTTCTCTCTCATTTGGCTGAGTTTTGTTTGGCTATTAACATCTCTGTCCAGTGCTTTAGCAGGTCATCCACCAGCTTTAACTGGTATGTGGTGATAACCAGTAGTGGCGAGTTTTATGTGTTCTTTGCGCTATAATATGTATTTTGCCAAGGAATTAAATAAAAATGTTACTTTTAAAAAAAAAAAAAAACAGAATCCCATATACCGCAGTATAATGTCTGGAAGGTATGATGTTATGAAAAATGAAACCCTGAGGAAATCTGTGTCTTTATGGTGTAACCTGCCTCAAGCACATAAACATTATTTTTGACCGTCTCTGTAAGCTCTCACACTAACACTCTATGAATGATGCCATTGAAGCCTCAAACCTCCAAAGCTGAGGGTTCAAACTCCATCCCAGCCATGTCAGTGTGGCGTTGGCACATCCTCTCTGTGCGGAGCTGGGTACTGCTGAGTACTGCTGAGTACTCCAAACACATGTAGTCAGGTGTAGCATGTAGCATCTAACCTAGGCATGGTGTGTGATTGTGGGTGAGAGTGAGATGTATGCGATTTGCTGTAGTAACCATGTGCCCTGTGCTGCACTGGAAAACTCATAAATGGATGGATGGATGGATGGATGGATGAGCAAGCTGCATTAGCAGTGGTAAAACCTTAATGTTATTAGGAACATAATAGCATTAAATTAAAAACACACACTGACTGGCTGTGTTAGTTGGCCAGATCCAGCAAATAAAGAGCTGCACAGAGACGCTTTCAAACACACAACCCCCCAGGCAGAGCTGTACCAGAGACCCCATTAATCTCTCCATGAATCCTCCAGTCCGAGAAGGAATCCACCCGAAACTGAGCGGCCCAGGAGACTCATTCATGCAGTTTACTTGCATGTCATTCTCATACAGGACTCAAGTATATCAGACTCGGAATCGGGGCAGATCCATGCATTTTCTTAATTAACTAGTATCGGCTACCGTAGTACAATCCAAAGCCTGATGTATATAATTTCCCGCATCTACCTCATTTACGTCACTTGTGAAGGTTCTAAGGTTCCATCACACGCTGCAGTAAAGCCTGAGGCACTTGGCTTGAAAATACAAACTATCGTGATGTCAGCCATGTGGAAATTCTTTAAACTTGAAAAGAGGCCCGACAGCTACCTGTGATGTCTGCAATGCAGTCCTTTCAAGAGGAGGTAGCAACAGTATTGATTAATATAACGAATCTAATTAGGCCCTTGAAGAAACATCATAAGGAAGAATACTGCAAAACCGTGAGGCTTACTTAGATGAAGAAGGCACCAATGCCTACTGTATGTGTACGCACATTTAAAGATTTCTAAAAAGCTTGGATTGAGATTTGGAATCAGCAGATATAAGTATTGAATGGATCAGATAGGATCAGGGTACCAAAAAAGTGGATTGGGACATCCCTAATAACGCCATATCATTGTAATATAGCAATATACTGGAAGAGGTGTGGGTGTGGCCAACAGGGGAGCCCATCCTGTGGTCTGTGTGGATCGCAATGCCCCAGTACAGTGACGGGGACATTGTGCTGTAAAAATGGCGCCGTCCTGCAGATGAGGCACAAAAGCGAGGTCTTGACCCTCTGAAGTTATAGAAAAATCCCTGTGCATCCTTTGACAGGGTAGGGGTGGTACCCCGATGCCCAGGCTAAAACTGCCCACTGTGGCCCTTTTTAATCCAGCCTCCTAATCATCCCCTATATCCTATTGGTGAATTCTCTCCTGCCTCTTCACCACCTTAGCTACTGTGTGGTGAGCCTACTGGTGGGTGCCACTGGTGGCGGTTAAAGTGGCTCCCCATTGTATGTGTGAAGCGCTTTGGGTGTCTTGAAAGGCGCTATATAAAGGTAACAGTCATTCATTCATACTCTGATATTCTCATGTACAACCCAGTTTCCAAAAAAGTTGGGACACTGTATACAATGTAAATAAAAACAGAATGCAATGATTTGCAAATCATATAAACCCATATTTAACTGATAATAGAACAAAGACAACATATCAAATGTTGAAACAGAAATGTTATTGTTTATGACAAATATACGCTCAAATTGAATTGGATGCCAGGAACACGTTTCAAAAAAGTTGGGACAGGGGCAACAAGACACCAGAAAATCTGTGTGATGCTAACACAAAACAACTGGCTGAATATCTCACAACTAATTAGGTTAACTGGCAACAGGTCAGTAAGATGACTGAGTATTAAAAGGGCCTCCCAGAGAGGCAGAGTCTCTGTGCAGTGAAGATGGGGAGCGGTTCACTGCTCTGTGCAGTGAAGATGGGGAGCGGTTCACTGCTCTGTGCAGTGAAGATGGGGAGCGGTTCACTGCTCTGTGCAGTGAAGATGGGGAGCGGTTCACGACTCTGTGAAAGACTGTCTGGGCAAATAGTGCAAAAATTTAAGAATAATATTCCTCGGCATAATATTGCAAAGCATTTGGGAATTTCATCATCTACGGTACCTGATATCTTTAAAAGATTCAGAGAATCCAGAGAAATCTTGGTACGCAAGGGGCAAGGCTGAAAACTCATACTGGATAGCTGTGATCTTTGGGTCCTCAGGCAGCGCCGCATTAAAAACAGACACAATTCTATAGTGGAGATCACCGCATGGGTTCAGGAACACTCCTGAAAACCACTGTCTGTGAACACAGTTCATTGCTTTATCCATAAATGCAGGATGAGACTTTACCATGCAAAGAAGAAACCATATTTAAACATGATTCAGAAACGTTGCTGACTTCTCTGGGCCTGAGCTCGTTTAAGATGGAATAAGGCGAAATAGAAAACTGTCCTGTGGCCTGACAAATAAAAATCTCAAATTCATTTTGGAAATCATGAACGCCACGTCCTCCGGACTAAAGGGGATTGAACAACATAAAGTGTGGATATGCCAGCAGGATAATAAATGCATTCAATACATCCATTCAGGTACTTTCCATATAGCTAGAGCCAAGGTATTGAAGCATGCGTGCGCGCGCGCACACACACACACACACACACACACACACACACACACATACGTGTAGATTTCAAACACACAAGCGGGGGCCCTAGCTGTGGAGACTGATCAGTCATCAGTGTAATCAGCCTTACCAACTCCTCCGCTGTTTACTGTAGCTGTGATTTGACCTTCATAGCAGTTGACCTTATAGCTGCAACACAGATGGTCACATTCTCGTGCTTTATGTTTCATGGCTATCAAACTGTCGATTGCACTCTTTTTGCTATAATATAAAATCTTTTTATGTTTATCAATCTGAATTGGGAAATGTATTTCTGATATATTAAAAATACTTTAGAATTGCTTTTAGTTTTTGTAATAAATTAAAAATATTGTAGCAGCAGTCAAGCATTTTTCTGCACCTTTTCCCATTCTCTTAGTGTCTCTACCGTCCTTAATGTGTGTGTGTGTGTGTGTTTGTGCATGTGTGTGTATTTTAACTGCACACACACACACACACACACACACACACGTTAGGCTTTCAATCTAGGACAGATGAGAAGAGTATATATATTCAGTGCTAGGGAGGTGTGAAGACAATTCTTCTGATGTTTTATTCTGTAAGAATTTCTGAAAAAGAGCACACTCACACTCACACTCACACACACACTCACACACACACTCACACACACTCACACTCACACTCACACTCAGTCACACTCACACTCACACTCACACTCACACTCAGTCACACACACCACCACAGACTTACATTTGAAACGACACTCACGGGTTTTTAATTAAAACAAACAATATTATCGTAGATCTGCAAAATAAATAAAGCTACCGAAAACATGGAGGATTAATCTAACACTGCAATGTTATTGTAAATGGAGCAGTTTAAAAGGCAAAAAAAATCCACCAGAAGTTCAAAAGGCTTCATAAAAAATTTACTGCGGCTCAAAGAAGCATCTCCTGGATCGTTAGAGCGCCGCATGACCTGAGGTTAATTAATATAATTACAGCACAAAGAAAGCACACACCCCCAGCTTGCCTCAGGGGGATCCTCCATATTGATTCATACGCTGAGGTTTCATCATTATTTCAAAAAACTTTTGCTGAAGGACACTTCATCTATAAACAACACACAAGAAGGAGATACCATCACATGATCGCATCGTGCTTTTGGGGGGAAAAAAAATTATTTGCAAAACGTTCCCCACAGTGGGAAAAACTTCTAATGTTATCAGAAAATAACCGCAAAGCCGGCATTGGTTTCTTCTGCAGCAGACATTTTATTTAAGAATTAATGGACGGACAGATGTGGAGAAAGGGAGGTGTTCAGATGATCCTGGATCGTGAGGCTGAGGAAGAAGGCGGGGGAGTCCGAGTGCCTAGCAGGACTCGTTCCCTGCACACATCCTTTTCAACTTATCTCCGTATTGACAGCCTGGGTGCAATTCGTCTGCCACACGGAAATGGCAAGATAATCCGCCCAGACAGCAAGGTTGCCAGCTCTTACGCATCTGGCGTGACACGCTTTCTGACTCACGCCAGAAATCTTAAGGCAAATCTACTATATAATCCCATTATAAACCTAAAATTAAAAGCACTGGGGTAGTCTGCAAACCCTACAGACTATTTACAAGGTAATTAAACTGTTGCGTACATGTAAATGCGTGTGCATGTGTGTGCGGACTTGCCTCGAATTGAAAATCTCACACCGGCCAGCTCACCAAAGTTGGCAACACTTTGGACACCGGATGTCCCCTCTAGCGGGTCTGCACAGGAAGAGCAAGGGAGGATCCGGTCCAGGCCTGATTCTTGAAGCCATCCTCACTTGCTTTAATCTCACACAGCCACTAGAGCAGGACAGGTCTGAGCAAGGATTGATATCAGGAGCATTACTTTAACAGATTTGTGATGCCAAAATGAATACAGTCTGTTACAGTCTGCTAGCATACTAACAAAGGCTTTAAGCACGATGTGTTTGCTAACATCATTCAGTTCCAGCAATTAGCACTTTAAGATGGCCAGTTACCATGCCAATCACAATGTGCCTATTACATCATTCCTCTGTAATTGAGATACAGTTCCAGTTAAAGTTTGTACATGTAAAGTCACCTACAAAGAAGATGACCCGGCCACCTGACCTAAACACAGTAGAAATGGTTTTGGAGGAGTTTGACCAGAGAGTGAAAGAAAAGCAGCCAATGAGTGCTCAACATATATGTGGGACCTCCTTCAGGACAGCTGGAAAAGCATCTCAGTAGGCCACCTCATGAAACTGGCATAGAGGAGACGGTAGGGTCAACCAGTCCCTGGGGCAATTGGTGTTAAGCGCCTTGCTGAGTATCGGGACATTGCCCACACGAACATACCATTCTCTGTCATGGTCAGGGTTTCTGTGCATCGGGACGTTGCCCACACCAGCACACCATTCTCTGTCATGGTCAGGGTCTCTGTGCATCGGGACATTGCCCACACCAGCACACCATTCTCTGTCATAGTCAGGGTCTCTGTGCATCGGGACATTGCCCACACCAGCACATCATTCTCTGTTATAGTCAGGGTCTCTGTGCATCGGGACATTGCCCACACCAGCACATCATTCTCTGTCATGGTCAGGGTTTCTGTGCATCGGGACATTGCCCACACCAGCACACCATTCTCTGTCATGGTCAGGGTTTCTGTGCATCGGGACATTGCCCACACCAGCACACCATTCTCTGTCATGGTCAGGGTCTCTGTGCATCGGGACATTGCCCACACCAGCACACCATTCTCTGTCATAGTCAGGGTCTCTGTGCATCGGGACATTGCCCACACCAGCACATCATTCTCTGTCATAGTCAGGGTCTCTGTGCATCGGGACATTGCCCACACCAGCACATCATTCTCTGTCATAGTCAGGGTTTCTGTGCATCGGGACATTGCCCACACCAGGACGAGCACACCACTCTGTGCACCTTTCGGTAAGAGATCCACTTGGCCGTCAGTTACTGGGGCCGTAAACTGATGACTTCTAGGAGCAGGGCCCGGATGGCTGAGGTGTCCCAAGGGCTGCCACAGTAGGGCTGTGCAATGACAATATATAGTATATTGGATGACAAAATAAAAATGTCTATCATTTCATATTATGCCCTGTCCTTTATTTCATGGTGTTGCAAAATTCACTGTTTACGGCAACATTACTACATCATTCGGATGACAGTTTTACAAGGTTATACGCCACCACATGGGATGTGACATTTGTATGGAAGTTTTTATTGGACTTTATTATTTGTAACCCACAGTAGGCAATTCACAAATATGTACCATGATCCACAAATATTTAACTGTCCACAAATATGTATTTTTTAATTTGTGAAAAGTCATACTGTATCCACAAATATAGAGAGCGATGTGAAATGTGTTTTGCACGTTTGTGAAGCATATCCTGTCTATTTCTGGGTTGCGTTACATTTGTCCAGTTCGAACCGTTACGGAGCCCCTAATAACTCTAGGTGGGAAAATATCTTTTGAAATAGCTTTATGTTAACTCGCAATAGTTTTGTTATCCCACTATACTTGCCCACTTGCTACTTTCTGCAACGTGACTGCATGCATAAAACAAAATAATACAGACATGTCCTGTAAAGTGTGCTTTAAGCATTAAAAAATGGGGGACAATGTACATCGTGTAACTTAGTATTTAATATTTATGATGATAATTGCACTGTGTCCATTCACCGCCAGTGACTTGAAGCAAGACCGTTGGACTACTGAACGTGAAGTGCACACACAAACACTGAAAAATATCATAAACATTAAAAGATATTACAGCTGGAAAACTGTATATAAAGCTAACTTTACCGCGGTGTTGTAGTGAAGGTTTAAACTCGAACCCGCTTTCTGGAATATTTTAGAACAGATCCGATATCCTCACATAGATTATCAAGGGAGAATACCAGGAAGGTTTACCCAAAAGTGGGTAACCGTGACACTTCGATAAAGTCAGCTTTATATTCAGTTTTCCAGCCATAATATCTTTCAACAAAAGCAAGCAACACCCCTTGGTTTTCCAGATTTTTTGGGGCGAATTTTAATTAATGTTTCAATGTTTGCATGTGCACTGCACGTTCAATAGCCCACCTGTCTTGTTTATAGTAAGTGAATGGACACCATGAAATAATTAATAAATACGTATAAAGACACACATGAAAGTTACATGGTGTGCATTGTAGCCTTCAGGGTTTAATGCTTAAAGCAAACTGAACTGGACACGTCTGTATTGTTTAGGTTTTTACTTATTAGTCCATTAATTGTGTCTTTTGTACTTTAAACAGTACAGTTACAGTATTATTAGTGATGGAAAAGTACAGCGAGGGAACGGAAAACTCAAATTTTCTTTCCTGCCCATCCCTAAGGCAGGGATGGGCAATCTTATCCACAAAGGGCCGGTGTGTATCCAGGTTTTTGGTGTGAGAACTCTTCAGCCAATTAGTCCTCTAATTAGTAATCTAATTAGGGAGCTGCAGCGAAAACCCACATACACAAAGGCCCTTTCTGGATAAGATTGCTCACCCCTGTCTTAGGGGCTCCGTATATCGCAGCTGATCTGTAGAAAAAAAAATCACAAATACATCACTATCCACAAATATGTATTTTTATTTGTATTGTGTAAAATCATCCACAGAAATACGGAGCAATTTATACACTTGAAAGGGTTTTGCATATTTGTGGATCACTTCCCATCCATTTGTAGATCGCGTTACATTTGTGACCTCGCTCCTTGTCATTTGCAGATTTTTGTCCAATTCCTACCGCAGCTAATGTAAAGAAAAACATCCATAAATACGAGGTACAGCCATGATATATATCGTTATCTGGATATAAGACGACATATCGGGATAGGAGAGTCTGGTCATATCGCACAGCCCTACTTGACAGCATCAGGCTCTGCCCACGATCTGTCAGCAGTTGCTGTGAGCAGGTTAGGCAGTGCTTGCGAATTGCTGAACCCACAAAGCAGCTCATTTCATGCATTTTTTACACCTCTCAGCTCAGATGAAGTACAACACCACAGGAATAAAACACGTCCCCGATTCTCAAGCATTTCCCATTGGGAAACGGATGACTGGAATTCGGGGGGGGGAAAAAAATGCTGAAAAGTGTTTTTTTTTTTTGCTTTTGGATTTTAGGTCTTGCATGTGAGTGTTTATTTGTAGCATGGGGTATATAAGCATACATAACTCACATACAGAGGGTACAGCTGACCTCACCATGTTCACTACCAGAGCGTAGCCCATTGATCAAAATGAAATAGTATATTACAGTACATGCACATTATATTGAAAAGGGGGTCTGTTTTTTCTAGAAAATGGGAAATAAATGTGTCCTGTGCAAAGTACAGGCATTTGTCATACCTCACTGTCATCTCCTGTGAATCCAAGAGATTAATATCACATTCAGCATTTATACCATCTGTGATCCTGTGACTTATATCTGTGAAGATGTGATCTTTGATTTCCCATGAATCCTTTTTATGCAAGTGGTCAAGTTTTTCAAGCGGGTGGTGGGGGAGGGGGAACGAGAACATTTATTGTGAAAGGGGAGGATCCATCGCGTGGTCCAGATTATCATGCTCTGGTCCAGATGGGGACCGGAATGCGGCAGTTCAGAGTGCCCATATACAGCAAGTACAGTTACCTTTACGAGAGCAAAACTACACAGAAGAGAGAGTAGGGGGGCCTTATATATATTACACATATTATCTCAGTACAGCTCGAGCCCTTGTTCTATGACAAAAAACAACATCAGTTGAGATAGTGACTTCCTGGGAGCGGATTTCAACTAACAGCTATGAAATTATTTAGAAAAAAGAAACAAAAGCCACTTATTACTAAGGTGTGAAGTCCTATAATGAACAACCCAAAACAAACAAATTGGGTCATAGGGACAGCAATGCACACAGAAAGCCGCATTATAAATATTCAGCATCATTTAGGACATTTATATATTTGGATACATTTTCTACATAGTGGATTTTAATTGCTCTAGCAATGTTATCCATTAACTTCCCACAAAAACAAACAGCAAAGCTGCGGGTGCGTGTGTGTATGTAATCCCAAATGTCCCTTTCCGTTTACCTGCTGAAGGCATAACCTGCGTATCACTTACATTCATCAGAGGGAACTGATGATTCAAGGTTCCAGACTGCAGCCTTAGCGTGAGTGTGAACCAGCCTAGTGCTCATCAAGCTGTTAGCTTGATCTGGACCACGCCGACAGTGCCGGCGAATGCAGCTGCCCTTCTACTAGTCTACCTGCTAACGTACGCCCCACCTCACCCAGTCTCACCCCACCTCACCCCGTCACACCCCACCAAGGCAACTGTAAAACGAGGCACGCTCCACTTCATTCAGCCAGGCCCATGACACCCCTAATGCCAAGGCGGAGGGTCTCAGCAGTCTGCCAGAGGGTCCGGGGAGCTTCGTTGAGTGTTTCATTCTCAGGTGCCCTCCCCACTCTCACTACAGCACCAAAGGAGCAGCTACAGATGGACAAAATTATGCTTCATGAACCATTTGCTGTATTTTTTAACCCCACTAGATGGTGCTCTCTGTTCAAAAAAGGTCACCAAGCATACCCCAAAGCAAACCAAGGTTCACAAAGCATTATTTTCTCCATCACTAAGAACAGCCACTCCAGATCGCAGCAGGGTTCCTTGCCCTAAGGAAAGAGGTAAGCGCACACCATCCACACCCCTCCTGCAGCGGAGAACTAATATTTAATCACTGCTCATTGTGACTAACAGGGACAATGCCGATGAAGATCGTTAAGCAAGAAGCCAAGCCGGCACTGCAGCTTGACTGTGGGGTCGTGGTCAGTTAGGAATATCCCTGTGCCCCCCAGTCCCAGCTGACTGTACAGCTAAGGTGTGAAATTAGTGTATCACCACAATATGAGTAAAAGTTCTCAGGAGACACCCCATTGGCAGCGGCAGTACCACACTGGCTGATCAGCACCTTGCCAATCCGCCGATCCACTCTGGGATTATGAGAAAATGAGACGGGGAGGAATGCGACACAATTGGCCCAACAAGGGATTAAGAAGCGCAGCATTTCCGGAGCTTCTACCTTTCACATCCGTGGTCTTATTGTACAGGGGAGATAAGCATCTTGACACCGGAGAAGCAGAGAATCGTAACAAGATGCACAAGGGGAGCGAGAAGGTCACGCAGATGTCTAGTAACACGCCAGGCCTCACCTTCTCACAGGGCTACACTTACACAGCACCAGTCAAAAGTTTGGACACGCCCACTAATAAAAAGGTTAATTTGTATTATGTGGTACATTTTAGAATAACTACTAAAACATCAAAACTATAAAATCACATACAGTGGTACCTCAGTTCTCGAACTCATTAGAAGTCGAATTTCTTAAAAGTCAAAGCAGCCAGTTCGAAAAAAAATTACCTAGAACTTGATCTGAATCTCAGGAGTCAAACCGTGAACGCCGACCTAAGATAACTTGTACGCGTGGGGAAATGAGTCACGCGGCACGTCTCTCAGCGGAAACAAAGGGTAACGCTTTAGTCTCAACCTCGCATTCGCTGTGATAGCATCGTGCATGTTTACACTTGCTGAATAAAAATATTTAGACAGTAAAAATACATTTAGACAATGATAGACAGTAACAGTAATTATTATTATATAATAAAATACATAAAAAAAGACTTCTTATTAATTATTTTAACATTAATAATAAACCATTAATACATTTAATTATAATATCATCGTGCCCAGCGGGGACGGAACAGAGACAAAGGCACAGACGTCAGGGTATCGGGGAATATGGGGTTTAATTACAGGTAAGGCAGGCAAAACGCAGACGGACAATACAATGACCGGACTGGGGAAACAAACTGAAACGCAGACTAAATACAGAGGAATAATGACAACAACCAAAAACAGACAATCACACGTGGATTCCACACGGGGTTAATGAGGGGGCGTGGCACACGGAAGGAGTGGACGATCGGGGCAGGACACATTGTTTTTTCTTTAACTTTACACATTGTTTGGATGCGTTTATTTTATTACTTTACAAATTACTGTTTTGATAAATGTGCTTAGATGTGTTTAGTACAATATATGCGCTTCTTGTTTTATCTGGTTCACTTTGTGTTTAAATGCTAAAAAAAACAAACATATTTAGGTGTAATTTTTTTGGGCCGGGAACCAATTAATTGGTTTTCCATTATTTCTTATGGGGAAAATTCGATCACAACTTTTTAGGATTCGATCCGGATCTGAACGGATTAAGTTCGAGTTCTGAGGTACCACTGTATATGGAATTACGCACTGATCAAAAAAGTATTAAACAAAAAATGTATTTGTGAGGAGGTGGGGGGGGGGGGGTTCAATGGGTTGGGACTCAGAAGGATGCTGATTCAAATCCTGTGGTCAGCAAAGTGATGCCACCATTGGGCCCGGGAACAAGGCCCTTAACCCCAATTGCCCCAGGGACTGGCTGACCCTACTGTCTCTTCTATGCCAGTTTCATGAGGTGGCCTCCTGGGATGCATTTCCAGCTGTCCTGGAGGAGGTCCCACATATATGCTGACTACTTTTCATTCTGGTCAAACTTCTCCAAAACCATTTCTGCTGTGTTTAGGTCAGGTGCCCGGGTCACTATCACACTCCTTTGTAGGCAACTTTGTGTGTTCAGTGTGACTGGTGCTGTATCTCTCTCACACATGCAGCCCCTAGGCATGGGAACACCGGCACATTCATTTTAACATGTCGGCTCCAGCGTACGATTCACTGTTATTAACGTGCCAGATGCACCGTAAAGCAGACTTTTCGGGTCCAAGTTCAGTCACGGACACAGCTTGTTACACAACATTGCAACTATGGGCATTTAAATGTACTGTATGCACAAAGATAACCATTAAAAGGTAATATGGGGGAGACAGGAAGACTGTTGCTTACAGCAGCGCCACCATTCACCAGCTCAGGGGAAGAACGGGAACTCGGCCTACCTACACTGACGAAACAGTCCCATAGTAACGTGGTGGGTGCCCCTGCGACATTCTCCCTGCCAACCATTCTGGAGAGAAAATCATGATAATCCAGCAGTCTGTAAAGGTCAAAGCTTCTCTACAGCTCACGAGTTTCTTAACGAAGTAGCCCATTTAGCACAATTAGAGGTGTTATTTTGAAACACAGCACCCAGGCATGAAAACTGAGCGAGGATAATCTGACGCGTCTCCTTCACACATCAAAATGCCACGACATTAACAGCTTTCATAAGATTGAGTACTTAGTCTTCAAACATCCATTCATCAGCTTTCAAAGTAAAGACAAATGCTTCTCATGAAACACATCACCAGTAGAATTTGGCTTTGTCTACGGTAAATGACTCAACACTACATGGACATGTACACGTATTCATACTGAAAATGTTCGGTACGGGACTTTCGGATTGATTCGGTTGTACCGAACAAATCCAGCAAATGCGGAACCTTTGTCCTAGAAATGCACCGATTGCAATTTCCTTGGCCAATTTTCCAATTCTTCCCTCACATTGAAGAATTTCCACATTAACGGCATGTTAGAATGTGACCCCGAGTGTGCATGCAGCACTGTGTGTACGATGTGGTGCATGCGTAAAATGGACT
The DNA here is from genome assembly GCF_048594095.1 of Paramormyrops kingsleyae. NCBI lineage: Eukaryota > Metazoa > Chordata > Actinopteri > Osteoglossiformes > Mormyridae > Paramormyrops > Paramormyrops kingsleyae. The sequence continues at coordinate 28,793,070 of NC_132805.1, forward strand.
GGTTTCGGTATCGAAATACATAAGACTGACTGGCCAGTCTCCGGTCCGGGCTAAACACGCTGAAAATCAGCTGATTCCGGTCCCTGGCAAATTGATTGGTGTCTCTTTACTGTGTTTGTTTATGTTTCCCCCGGGCGACATTTGGAAAGGGGAGGATGAAGCCACCATGCATGCACACTTATGTCCTAATGTGAAGCTGGAAGATGTTAATATGAATACAAGTACAGCACGGGTATTTTTAAAATGCTGCATCATAATGATATTTTGTTATGCTTTGTATTCTTTGAGACAATATTTGTGTTGCACAATTCTAATATGAAGCTGAAAGCTGCTAATGTGAATACAGCACCGATCAGGTACAGTTAATTTTCTACATGTGCATATTTATTTTAATTTACTTGAGAGAATATTTATTTATGATTTACTTAAGCTGTAAAGAGGTAGCTGGGGAGAGGGAGGTCTGGGTATCTCCTGAAGCTGCTACCCCCGCGACCCGAACCCCGGACAAGCGGAAGGTAATGGATGGATGGATTTACTTAAGCAAATTTTAGTTTTTTTAGTATGTTGCAGCAGTATTGACATAATCCCAGAAAAAAGAAGCAATTTATGTTTTGTTTCTTTTACCCCTGCTGTACCGAAAACGTCCCGAACCGTGACTTCAAAACTGAGTTACGTACTGAACCGTGTTTTTTGTCTACAGTTACACCCCTACTGGACAACCCAGTGACGCTCACCTTTAAGAGCTCTGCAATCCTCATCCTTGTTTGAATCAGAATCTGAATGTACAAGGGCAACAACATGCAGCTAGGTGGTATATTCCTGACTTCGACCTTTGGTATAAGGTCAGTTTATTTTAAAACTCATTGTTCATCCCGGTCTTCAGGCGGTCCCTTAAAAGTGTCCCCTTACGTGCTACAAAACCTTGCCAATGTCTGTAATGCTGGTACTTGTCCAAACTGACCAGCACCCCACATTTAACTAACAGGGAATTGATGTAGCAGTCTACAGAGCCCACCTAAAGACCCCCACGCCACAGACATGATGATATGAAATATGGCTAAACGTCACAAAAATATGGTTGGGAAGTCGGAACAAGAAGGTGGGGAGAACGTGGGAGGGGGGAACGGGCATCTTCCCAGTTAGTGTGTGATGTAACCCAGTAAACTTTGCAATCCAAGGACTCCCCACCTATTAAACTCAATCCTACACGACTCCCATAATACAGGAGCAAATCGAGTTAAACTGGACTTCCACAAAAAGCGAGATCATCCAGTTCCCAGTGAGACGGACACCCTGTTCTTGCATAAACTGAGGAGTGGGGAAAATGAGCAGCAACCACATAAAACCCTCGTTTGCTCTTCCTGATAGTAACAGAGGCACCCGTGTCCCCATCTCCTCAGCTGCTTCAGCCAGTCCTCCAGGAAGCCATTAGAGAAGGCACCTCTCTCCACCTTCCAGCTCCTTATTTGTTTATGATGCTCACTGAGGAATCTCACTGGCATGCTGAACACGATTAAGGCAGCATGGCTCCCACCGCGAGTGCCACACGAGTCCAAAGAACCGGAGCTAAATAAAAGAGATGGGGATGAAAGAGCAGAAATAACTTTCATTTTAGAACAGTGCCAAGACAACCACACAATACCCCATTCACCTCCTGATGCTCTAAAGGAAACTTTTGGAGGATAAGGGGAGTGTAGGAGTTTAACTGTCCATCACATTCAGGGAGAATGGAGACAGTGTTGGGGAGAAATAAAAAGAGTTATTTCAGAGAGCGAGAGGAATTAAATCTACTTGCAGGAAGGTCAAGAACAGAATTATGAAAGTGGACTGCAGATGGCACAGGCATGTAATTGAGTGATTTAAGGGTTTGTGAGATTTGAGAGATCGAGAAGCCTTTTAAGGATGGGTAAAATAAAGCTGGTGAGTTTGGCAGCAGGAGAAGGACAGCCTGGGATAAAGGAGTCCTCACTGAGGGGAAATAAAGCGAGGAAATCATAAACGAAAGGTCTGATGCTCCAGAAATCCACAAGACGCACAGATTGTGAGGACCAAGTGTGCAGCAGATATGGATGAGAGCAGCTACTAGGTGGGATTTGAGAAAAGTGAAGAGTGTTCGGCCAGATTATGGACTAACAGAACTGTAAGAGTAAAAAGGCACAAATCATTTAAATTCTGAAAAAAGCAGCAAAGTTTGGAGATTATGAAGCTCAGGAGCACAGTGGCACCAAGGAGAGGTCAGTATCACTCCCACGTGAGCAGAATGAACAGGCACCGAGTTGCTGAACTGGGATTCAACAGCACACACATTCAATTTATTTGGCAAAAACCAAGAAAATTGGATTTTTAAACTTTTTTTTTCTCCCATAACTCTCAGTTTATGCAGCCTTCCACAACTGATATGAATTACGCAACAGCTTACAAATTTCATTCTTTCACAGTTAGAGGATTTATTTATTTTCATTTTCGGACAGGAGCATCCCGGTAGGATTTCGGGGCAAAGCCTGACAATAATAACTGCTGCCGACTGAGTGGTAAATCAAAGTGGACCGTCCAGCCTCCGGGACAATGAGAGCGCGCCACGGAAACTGGAGAGTCGCTTTCATTAGATTAGCGGCTTATTAGGAGAAGCACCCCTAAGACGCAGTGAGCCTGAGCTACATTTAAGAGGAATGGGGAAATCAGAAAGCACTCGAAAAAGGGCTAAATGAAAAGGCGGAGAAAGTTTGGAGAAAAACAATCTTCCCCAAAGCTGTTAGAACGCTGAACTCTTTACCGGCCCCGTTATAAACCTGGCTTACCATCAGCATTAGCCACCTTATCCAGTGAACACTGCCCCACACTGCACCTTCTCCAACATCTGTGTCACATCTGCATTGTTACATCTGCTGTATTTATTATTTCTACAGTCACCACTGTATATGTAATACTGTGTGTGTGTGGGTACCCCTAGGTCCCCTGTCTTAGTGTAAGTATATTGTCTATTTTTATAGACAATATAAAAATGCATTGTCTTGTTTACAGGCTCCGCACTTTATGGATACAGGGCAGCCAACTGTCACGCGTCTGGCGTCACACTCACTTGAAACCTTATGGCAAATCTATATTAGATCGATTATAAACCTAAAATTAGCTACATCAGAAGCATTGAACAGAACAGTTACAAGGTAATAAAACTGTTACATACATGTAAATGCGTGTGCAGACTTGTCTGAAGAATCTCACTCCAGCCAGCTGACCAAATTTGGCAGCACTGTGTGTGTGTGTGTGTGTGTACGCTGCACCAGTCCTGGGGAGCAGTATTACTGTACGTGCCACTGTGGATTGTATATAGACGGTATGACAATAAAGAGCCACTTGACCCTTGACTTGACATTAATCTCCGGTATCACCTCCTATTGCTGCTGTACTTTTTCATGATAGATGACCCACAAGCGACCCATAGGCTGAAGGTGGCATGTTCAGGCCCGGGAATCCGTACGGGCGAAGGAGGCACCTGCAGAATCCTCTCCCAATTAAGCCTGCAGCCATTTCTAACAGGATCATGCGCTCTCTCATTAATGTCAGCTAAGACAGTTACTCTTGCATTGCTACTATTAATACAAAAGAGAAACTGCAGAATTGTACTGTTTAGAAACTACTTTTATTATTTATAATGTATTTAGTTTTACTGCCAAGTTAAAAGGCTAAATAATACTCATGAGAAAAACATAGCCAGCTCATTTTTACTCATTGTTAGTTTTTCTGCTTGACAGCCCCCCCCCCCCCCCCACAAATAGCAGGACTTCTCACTAATGATCCCCTGTACTCCGCTTTGGTGGAATCAGATAGCTGCATGGGCCGCGGGCTTGCCGGCTAACTCTAGCCAGGCACTGCACCTTAATGTGTTACTTTGACACACTGCCCGTTCTCCTGGAGCTCCAAGACTACAGGGCCTCCTGACACCAGAACCTAAACGCAATGGAAAACGCGATGTAAGGCACCATTAAAACTGCCTCAGGCAGACCTGCCCACGCGTACAGGAAGCTAAAAGAAAAGGATCTGAATGTTCCCCGTCTTAGGGCACAAACAGACCTTTAAAAGTAGGGACAGGAGAATGCAGGAGACCTCTCTGGCTGCCTGGGGTGACCTGTAAAGGTGGCGGAGGAAAGTCTGCTGTATGACCATGGCTTCATCACATTTTAAGATCAAAATTGTAGCTTCAACTCTCCATGTTCAAAATATTTAGCAGCTTTTTTTATGTGGACAATAATTCTCCACAAGTGAGAAAAATCACCTCCCCTGTGACAAGAGCCTCACTCACGAGATATGGAGATATGCAGAAGATGGAGATGAAATGCAAACTGTTCCCCACTGTTTATTTAGAGGTCATATTGGCGCTAAATAATACAAAAAAGACATGATATTATCTCTATAGCTGAAATCCAGATGAACAGTTTCATCTCCTCACTTTCCCGGTGAAAAACATGCAAGGTCTGCATGCATGGAAGGACAACTGGCAATTTCAGCAAAAGACAGTAGTTCTCCTTGTCTCTGCAGATACGGCATTCCCCGTCTGGAAACACGCAACAGAATAACCAGAGAGGGCCCCCACACGGGGGCTGAAGCGTGAAGATCCTGACACTCCAGCATCAGACAGCAACTCAAATAACGGGCTGATTTCACCGGCGATTTGATGCACAAGGCAGAGCCGCGTTTGGAGTCTGATCATTCGAATAGTGATCTAGGCCTATGGATCGCCAGTTTAGCTTCATTCCTATCAGACCCACATGCACACACACATGCACGCACGCACCACCCAGGTGGAAACAGAACCACCAAACCACGTGAGCTGCCCTAACCTCTGCTCCACAGTACATTCACAACCTGGTGTTAAAAACTAGATTCTGGCCTTCAGGGAACAGTGGAGCAGCTAAATTTAGCAACTGAGGTTTCATGGTAAAAAAAAGATGAGGGGTCGGCGAGTCTGGGGGGAGGGGCCAAATGGATATATGGCATATTAAACGTGAAATGGCAAAGCGGTGTGAGAAGCCCGTCGCGCCCCCTGTGCCTGGATATATACAAACACACAGGAGGCCGTATCAGGAGGGGAAGCTCGACACCAAATAAACATATCATGTAGGAGCAGCACCGGGGCGACGGCTGCATGCTGACATCCTACTGCCCTCAAATGCAGCTTAGAACCTTGGTGAAGGGCGTGTGCTTTCAAAAGGGCTGCTCCTATATTCCAGAGCCTCACAAATAAGAAACACCGTATGTTACAAACCGGCACAAAGCTAAAATCGCTTAACGGACAATGTTTGGTGACAAAGCGACAGCTGAGATCCCGTAAATGATGATACAGAGAGGGGGGGTGCTCTGCAGGTAGACCGTGGGGGCATAAGACACCCTGAAAGTCAGACGACATGAGAGAGCGGCTGCCCACAGGCATGCAGCTGACATTTCTGGGCAAACACAAATGAGAAATTCAAAAAAAATGATAACAAAAGAGCGGATCCAGGCGGGCGATGGATAAGCAGGATGTCTGTGCTTCCTGGGTTGCCAGTGGCAGACTCTCCGGCACACAGCATGCGCTCCTTTATCCCTCCTTCCATCTATAACGAGGCTGGAGAAAGTAAACGCGCTTTGCAGTGCCCCAGAGCCACCAGCACTTTCCAGAATTCATTTCTCATGATGTCCCCATGGCAGCCAGACCTAACATCCACAAGGCAGCTCTCCAATTTGTCTGCGTCGCCCCTCCCCCCCCACCCCACCCCAGCTAAACTGGAAATAAAAACAGCAGTGAAGAGCCCCCTCTCAATCCGTCCATCTCACACTCCGTCTGAGGCTCTCATGCCAAGTCACCCCAAACCCTGGACAAAGGGGTCTGCCTAGCAACCACAGAAGCTCACATGGATCTGAAGCTGCTCCTTCAACCAAGATCAGGGGTTTGCAGAACTACTCCGCAGCCAGATTAATTAAAATTACACAGAAAAGATATTAATTTGCCAGTGTGCAGGATGACAGAAAATCAGACAAGACATGTCTGTGAGAGGTTTTAATGTTAAATAGTTTGCTCCCAGCTTCCTCAAGAGGAATTGTGATTGTTGATCTGAAAAAGTACAAGGTCAAAGGGCTTCATCTTACCCACCTCTTGGTCAGTACGATAACGTCTGAGCATATTTAAAAATAGAACCTTTCAGGGAAATTATGGTGGAAGTATTATGAAGTACGAATAAGAAGAGGCAGAAATGGAGGCAATTTCTTCAAACTCTGTGAGAATCTGATTTGAAAAAAAATTAAGCTTTTACAGAAGTCAGGTAGGTCATGCTCAGCATTTTTTACCCTTTCAAACTATAAGAGGTGATGCTCCAAAAGGCACAGCCTGAGAATTAGCATCAGTGTTCATTTTATAGCCTGAAACCTTGGTTCAGCCCACAAAACCACAGGGCAAAGTTCACTTCCTCCCTGGGGATCCACAGAAAGAGGATGAGTGTAACTCTCCAGACGACACGGCTAATTAATGGATGTTATGGTCCGGATGACACGCCGGGGGAAAGCTGAGCAGCACCACGGCACACTGGTCCACTTCATCACGGCTCCTGTGTGATATTCGGGGAACCGTCTCACTTGCTTTCGGCTCCCAGAAAATCTCCGTATTTCATCAGAGTCCAAACGGCAACCATATTTACTTGTGCGGCAGATAAAGTGATGAGGTCTTTCACAGAAGCAGGAGAAAGCAGCACAGAGATTCAGAGAGCCAGTCTGGGGCCCCCAGGGGCCCGTCATCACATCCCTAGAGACAGGTGCTGTGACAGGAGGGACGCTCCTCTTGGGGGGCAGCCTGCCTCCCCACTGATGTCCCCCCTTATCATGCACTAAAAACAGGTTATTTTTGTTCATTTGAGGCTTTAATCTTTGCCCAAGGAGATATACAGCAATTCCAAAGGATCACACACACACACACACACACACACACACACACACACACGGTTGGATTCAGTGGTGAATAGTTCAGGTACAGAAAGTACAAATTCAGACCAAATTTTTGTTTCAACCAACCAGTTAAGTATAAAGAGTCATAGTCACAGAGTACTCAGCTGGTTGGTTGAAACAAAATCTCGTTCTGGATTTTTACTTTCTGGACCTGAATTATCCACCTCCGTATTCATTGTGGAGGCAGTCAATTCATTTCTATGGGAAAAACCCTCATCCCAACTATGACTTAACCCATTCCCAGCCCTAACCTTGACCATAAATAACCAAACAAAAAGAAGACTTTGGGCATTTTTAGGTCTTTGATTGCAGTCACAGATTTTTATAAAATTAAGTTTCCCCTTGTGCGGGACAGAAAAAAATGGTCCTCACAACGTCAAAATAAGTTTTTACCACATTGTGGGGACTAAAAGTCCCACATACATAACCCACACACACACATACACAACAAACCATTAAATAATCATACAGGAATGCTACCAGATACTAGCTCTGGTCATGCCGTCTGTCATGCAGGCCTTTTGCCCGAGACCAACATGGGGGGGCAAGACTGCCCCGGGTCGCCCATAGCAAAGGGTCGGACCTCAATCCTAGCGAGACTCTGCTCCCTTTGGGAGTTTCGCTTTGCAGGAAAACAGAACCGTAGCTGCAACCTTCCTGCCTCGCTGTTTACAGGTCAAAGCATAACTAGAACTGAAATTGACAATGGAAACATGCTACTTTTTAAGCAAACCCCAGTTCTACCTTACACACTATTAAGACAGAGCAATAACAAATGCAGCTGGTTAGGCTGCATACAGATAAAGCCGTGTTATTGATGCTGAATGCGCAGTTACTGCCAACCGGCATTCTTGTGAAGTGACTGGCAAAGTGACATGCAGTCAACACCAGAAGGCAGGTCTGAGCAAAGGTGGCCATGATGGCAGAGCTACCGTGATGGACAGACAGGGTGCAGGGCGGCCACATCGCCTCAGGAAGGAGAAGGCTTCCAAACCTGGAGCAGAGAGTCCCATCCCACAGAGTAGTACAGGTGGTAGCACAATGTTAGCAGGTCCAGTCTGACAGCACAGTGGTCTTTCGTTGTGTGTTTGTGTTTACATATAAAACACATGTTCAATTCAGAATACAGTGAGTCCTAGTTAGAGAAAGGAAATTGTCCCAAATAATCACAAATCACATGAATTAAAACAGAGACAAATCCTCGGTGGATTTGAAAGACCCCTCTACAATCCCAGCAGGTTATTCTCTTTTGTGGCAAAAGGCTGCGCTACCATATCAAATTCCGTTTGAGATACAAAATTACCCGCCAAGAGGCATAATTTTAAAGCCTGCCTGTATGAATAATAGAGAGAACAAGCTTTGCTTTCGCGTTTTGCTTTTATGTACTTTCGTTAAATAAACAGACGGGCCCACTCCCCAGTTAAGCTGACATCTCCGTCACCCAGGCTTCCTATAGGAAATCCTAACGCTCCCGCAGCTCAGGACCTCCGGGGTGCTAGAGGAGCCTATCACTGGAATGCTGGGGGGGGAAGAAACAGGCCAAAGCGGCATTCATTTCAAGGAAAGCCGGTTCAAAGAAGACACGGTAACCTAACAGTAACAGCGGCTAACTGGAAAAACAGCACAGCGATGCAGGAAAAGCCCTTATTCATAATCATGTTTCCAAATGAGTCACATGGAAAGGTTCACGGAAAAGAACCAAGATCAGAAACAACGTGCTGCAAAAAAAACGTCTTCAGCCGTCGTCACTCGCAAAGGTGAGGGCACCGGCCATCTGCTGTTTACCACGGAGGGTCATGGTGACACCCCGCCTGGGATGCCGCCCGCCAGGCCTTGGCGCATGCACCACACGTTTGATGTGGGCACTGCTGTGCCGGAGAGGTGGCAAGCTGTCTGTTCAACCCGCCGCGGTCTCCCTTCGGCCCCCACCAGCCTGGCAGTATCCCTCAATCAGCGAGCGCCGCACAACCCCACCCAGACACTTTTAATCCACTCACGATGAAAACAATGGGATAGCTGCTACAGTCAAAATGATTAGCCCCCAGTAAATACTAATGGTTTAAAAAAACAACATATGTGTGAGTGAAATCTGCATGCAAACTCCACTGGAAACAAACACAAATGTAAGCTATGATGTCTGCCCTCTTTCTCTGTCTTATCAGCAGCCATACCACCTACAGTTCTGGCAAGGTAATGTACTGTATATGAAGCTAAGCAGGTTTGGGCCTGGCCAGTACTTGGATGGGAGACCAACTTGGAAAGCTGGGTTCCTACTAGAACAGGTGTTGGTGTGGCCAACAGGTCAACCCACCCTGTGGTCTGTGGGAATCCCCATGCAGAAATGACCTTCTTGTGACCTTGTATAACCAGACCTCCTCTCACACACCTTCCAACACTGTCTTTCTCTCTAGAACTGCAGGTGACAGAAACACTGAATGTCGATTCTCACTTGATAGTGCTTTTCCGCAGCCAGAAGCTTTACAAGGATCTTTCGGCCTCGACACCCCTGTTCTACAGTCAGAATGCTCATCCATATACTTTAAATAATGTAACAGGAACACATATATAGTGATGTGCTGAGTACAAATGGTTATCGGGGCCCCTATTCCTTACAGCAACATGCCCTGCTTATTATAAATCATGTTAAACTGCAACAGTTTTCACAAGAACCAGTCCAAGCCATAAGACGAATGTATGAAAACCTGTGATGTTTGCCATTTTAGACTTTTAATTTCTCTCCTGCTCAATTCCACCGAGTTGTGAGAAGAGGCTTAAAGCATGCATTTAACTAAGGAAGAGAAGTCATACTGGGACATACGCGAGTAATCGGGCTACTTTCACTCCACATAGAGTAACTAACAGGAAGTGTTCTGCTGGTAGTGACAGCATATCCTGTGTAAGGTTTTGTTCAGCCTCAGTTTAGTGGCCCCGTTTAACAGGCCTAAGACAACAACTGTAGGTACTGAATCTGCAAATTAATGCTGATGTCCCTATTGGCACTATACTATCATCATTGGTCTTACATCAGGTTCCATGCTGACCCAAAGTGGCAGAACCTGTTTATTCAGAATGGTGGCAGAGTTCTATACTTACATCTGCACTGGAATTAGGTACCAGCACATAAAAATGGAAAATTAGCCCAAGCTGAATTTAATTAGATGGAATGTTTTATTGTGATACCAAAGACATAAAAATTATCATCTTTAACATTTTTTTTTAGCTTTATAATAATCGATCCTTTATTGCCCCCGTGGGGAAATCCTTTTTTTTTTTTACGCCTCCCTCAACTTGCTTTTTGTAGAGTAAGCTGTCTACAAAGGGCAGCCACCTGTTGGGGCACCCAGGAAGCTGGGGGTTAAGAGCCTTGTTCAAGGAGCCACAGACGTGCTGAGGCAGGGCTTGAACCGGCAACATTGCGATTACAGGCACACAGGCTAGGCCACTGAGCCACACATATTTCTATGGTGGATGATTGTGGGATTTCATTACACATATTCTTAAAAACTTGATTTTTCAAACTATATTTTGGTACTTGGTTTAGTGGAGTACTTTTTGGCATCATTGAAAAAATAATTTACCTGGATACTGTTGAATATTGTTTGTTTTAATTAATAATTTCCGATAATTGCATTTTTTTTTTAAAGACATAGTAATGAAGCATACACTGGAAAATAGAATATCCTTTATTTTGTGGAACAGAATTATTTAAAATGGACAGAAAACAGTTGAATCTGAAACATTTTGCACTGGATTTCACACTTTCCTCCAGTCAATGTGCTTACCTGCCGGTACCTACCAGAATGCTATATGACATAAATTCATCAAACTAAATGTTACAATGAAGTCCTCACTCAGTAGCTTTAGAGACCTGGGTAACAAAATATGGTCTTTATGAGGTCATCAAAAGCCTCGCCCATACTTACACCTCCCACGCAATCTGAGCCCTGCCATTATCAGGACAAAGATCTCCGTGTCAGAAAACATTTTGCATTGCGATGTTATTGACAGTATAATAAAATCAAGGTCTTTACTCACTGGGACAAAGGAGCTTCACACTGTATAAGCGCAGTGCACATGAGTTGCCCGCAGGTGCAGCGTCAGCCTCCAGTCGCAGCTCACGGCCCCCGATACCGGCTCCCGCCCCCCAGAGCTCCGCACCGCGTCCCACGGGTGTCATCAGAAAAACGTGGCGGCAGCAGAGGAACCGCGTGTCAACGTCACGTGAAGAGCGGCACGCGCCGATACACGCGCAGACCTCACCGATTGTTTACATTTATATAGCGAGGTTAAAGTTAGGGTTACGCAGAGTTGCTAGTTGCGCGGTACCTCAAATGGGGCTATTTTGAAAATACAGTTGCGGGTACATATTAGGAGGTATCTGGGTTGCGGGCTTTTTGGGCTGCTTTCATGTCAGCAGACTGTAAGGGGAAAAATAAGTTAATTATTATGAATGGTGACTGGTAATGCTGAGTAATACTGAATCATTAGTCACTTAAAGTCAGAGACAGACGTACATGGAAAGCAAGGTTGCCAACTCTCACGCAATTCTATATTAATCTATTATAAACCTAAAATTAGCTACACCACAAGCGATGGGATAGTTTGCAAGGTCTGCAGACTATTTACAGGGCAATAAAACTGTTTCATACATGCGTGTGCAGACTAGTCTCGAATTGAAAATCTCACGCCAGCCAGCTGATCAAAGTTGGCAACCCTGGGAAGAGAGTGTGTTCGTCTACGTTACGTCATTGCGTTTAACTGTGGTGAATGTGGTCGTCATGCAAAGTACTGGTTTATTTCTTTGAGATACAGTATACTGGGATTTCAAATACTGGGTTAGTTTCAGCTTCCGTGGGGCGGATTTTAAGCAGATCTTGGGCTGGAGATTTTTAATGCACCTTTTGCTGATTGAGTTATGGTTAAGTCCAGGCTGCCCTTCCTTAGTTAGGGGGCACCACCCCGATAACTTCCTCAAATTACCTTTTTTATTTTACTTTTTCGCAGGGTTACGGCTCTACATTTCACCTCAAACATATGAATGTGTAAAAAGATGGACCTTTTGTCCAATATTTACACACATACACACCAGTAAAATGCAATTTTCCGTGATGGTTTTAATCATTCTCCCATCTGTGGTTATTGTGGACTACTGTCGTATTGGTCAAAATATAGCTTATTGCTTGTTTATTCTACACGTAAAAGTTTTAAACTTCTAAGGTCAATGACGAAAGCAAAGGCAGCTGTATCTAAAATTGCTGTCTAAATATTGTAAAGAGCAGTTTCACGGTCCATTTTCTAGAAATGTTATAACTTGATATTCAGTTAAATCAGAAATAGTGCGCAGTGACGTCAACCCAGCACGAAAGGGTTAACAAGATAAAAAAAAAAGTAGTAATCAAAGACTTCATGTCGGAGTTTCGCTGACGCCTTTGCAAATGATGACGATTTTTAACACATTTTACACGGAGTATTTATCTGAAGCAGTACCTTCCCCGGCCCCTGCAGACATGACCCAGCAGTGTCCAGGCTCCCGTTACATTGACATTTAATTTACCGCCACGCTTTCTCAGCACTGGAAAGCCACGCAAAGACCTCGGCGTAACCCCAACCCTGAACCAGAATCAGAACTTTAAGCCCAGTCCCGGGACACCCACCTGTCGTACTCGGCGTTGTCCCGCGCGCAGCGGCCGTCCTCGTGCCTCTGCCAGTCCCTGCCGTGCCTGCACGTGGTCAGCAGGACAATGTCCTCCGCGTTGTGGACGTGGTGCAGGGCGTTTCGCGTGTCCGACCCGATGCCCGTCAGGTAGCGCTTGCCCTTAAACACCAGCGTGTACTTCCTGAAAGGGGGGATAGAGTTATACTTCAGAAAGCCCCGCTCACCCCCGCTCCTGGGGTGCTCCTTGCTGAAAAGCGGGATGGAGACGTCAAAGTTGGGTCTGAAGCTCTCCGTGCTGATGCTCGCCTTGGCCACCATCGCCTGGCCCACGTCAAAGCTCAGATCTTCTGTGTAATCCGGCCATGTCCCCGAGTACAGGTTGAATATCAGGTGGTTCCTGCCGTCGTCCCAGAAAGGTTGGCTCTGCACCTTCGCTTTCAGACTGGGCACATACTGCGGCGACAACTGGTCCCGGTCCAGAGTATCCAAACCCAAAACGAAAAGGCACGCCTTCGTCGGGTCCGGAGTGTAAAACCTGGAGCCCTCGATGGCTGCTAAGATGTTCTGGTAACTTTCTGAGATCTTATCCGCCTTCTGCCTCGGATAAAGGTAAACTTTGAAGCCGTTGCTCTCGCACCGGGAGAAGTCGAAGCATGACTCCATACGGCACTCCTTTCCTTTATACCTGCCGGGATCGGCATCCCTTCTTCGTCGCATGTCGTGATTATCGGTCTCCGGCTGCTCCGGGTACGCGAATGGCTGCAGGGGGTCCGAGAAACGCTGCCAGGAGCGCCCGGGATGACGGCCACTGCGGTGCGTCCTGCTTCTGTGCGCCGGTCCCCCTCCAATAAGAAGCAGCAGCAGGATGCATGCACCGACGAAGAGCAGTATGAAAAAGCGCTTTTTGGCTTGCATGTGTCCTCCGGTCCGCGGCCAGGTGCCGCTGAGTAAAGCCGAAGCGCCCCGAACTCCGCTCCTCAGCCCATCCGCCTGCTCCACTCCGCCATCTTCCACCGGCGGCCCCCTGCCGCTTCAAACTCGCCCTTCCCACCGTCTTCGACTTCGTTATCCCAATCAGGCGAGTGATGAAGCGCATCGGGCCGATTTTGATAAATAAGCCGTATCCTCTCTTCCATCTACCACTATGTGACCCGATAGTGCCGTCACTTAAACGTCTCCATATTCCGTGTGGGAATTTAGAGACAATGCCTTAAATATACATAAAGATTATTCTTTATCGAAAGCAAGTAGTTTAACTAGTCCCACGGTCGGAAAGTAAAGAGAATCGGTGCATCTTTCCGGCACCGGTCCTGAGGAACCAACACTGCCAGCAGAGCGACCTCCCTGAAGAGCCGGTCCGGCGTAAACAGTAGAGAGCTGCTTTATATACGGTCCCTTACGGTGGCGCTCGCTAAACCTCGCTTATTTTAAGGCTGCAGAGAAGAGCATAAAGCGGAGGATCAGATCGGCTGCGCTCGCATGAAGCTGCACATTTCCTTTTATATGCCTTCTGCAGAGTCACGGGATAAACAACGATGAACAGCAGCCGGGGACGCCGACATCAGTAAACGCGTATCGGCATGTGCGGAGCAGTTCTCCCCGCTTGCTGTTAACAGTGCAGCCCCTGTAAGCCTGCAGATGAAGTGACGTCCTCTCGTCAGGCTGTGAACTTTTCCATTGGTGTGCATGCAGTCCGGAAAAGGCGGCTCCTCCGGCGCACCCTTTCAAGGCAGGAGCCAGGAGATGAAGTGCCCGGACGAGCCGCGAGCTGCAAATACCGCTGTCGGAAGTATATAAAAATAAATTACGTAGCTGTTTTATATATATTTATAGAAGTAATAAAGAAATAATAACATCGAGTTAACATTTTAGTCTAAGTCGAAGGCTATTCATGGTTGTATTTCTTGCATTGTTTTGTGAAAGTGATTGTTAATTACCATGCAATTCATTAAATTTGATACAGACAATGAATCTCCGCCATAGGAATTCTGATTACTAAAATGATCATATTCGTGCAATTATTTTGGCTACATTATAATATAAAACAAGCTATAAATTAGAATGAAAATCATCCTCTTGGTTTATATTCAATATAAAATAAGTGTATTATTATATTACTCAAAAGTTTGCAGCCGATTAAACGTATCGTTTTATTCAGACATCCACGTATTTTTCATGTAAATGATACGTATTATTTACATGAAAAATCCGGTGCATTAGCATGGAACACAAGTGCGCCACTATATGTCTTTGCATTGTTGGCATTATTTCTTTTCTGTTGTGATGCACGGTCTACAAGGGCATACAAAATGAACTGCGATCGCGTTTGTCCGGTTTCATCTTCACTAACATTTTGACTGTGTGTTTTCATTTAATGTTCTTCGTCTCAAGAAATCTACCAAATGTTATAACAGAAATAAACAGCATCTGGCAGTTGATGAGTGTGATTACAGAGTGTTCACCAAAAGTAAAACCACGACCCCATTAATGTTATTTTGCAATAATTTAATTTAAACGAGTCACAGATTTATTAAATTTTGCAGTATTTATTTTTGTCATTGCTGCGACAGGTAGCTTTTGGAAAGCTCAAAGTGGTTCCATAAAAGTTTCACAAGGAGGACGAAACATAATTAAGTAAGTGTTAAAGTGAAATTTGAGGTTAGGGTTTAGATCCGATGCAGCGGGGGAAAATGACTCAAAATAACTTCCAAAATGACACTAGTTACTACACTACACTGCTACGTTTTCGAAAGTATTTCCATACACACGGAAACGACAGAATATGTATTTGACGTAGCTATTAGCCTGGATTTAGCATGCACACACCGAGACCGTAATTTCTTTTTGCGCAAATTTGCAGCAGCCAGTCGCGTAAAACGCTATTTGGCTACATGCAGGCCAGCAGCAGGGATACTGCTGTCACTACAGGATCTGAGTCAGTAGTGGATTTGAGTCATTCGTGCGCTGCCGATCTGAGTCAACCGTGTTGAACTATTAAATTCGTTTTCAAGTGAAATTTTCACTGTCAATACAGACAATTAAAACTTATCAGCCATTTTATGCAAATGAATGCATATACATGAGATGGGCCTTAGCTTTCTGAAACTGGTAAGGGAGCAGGTCTGCCAGATGGTCTAAAGTCCTTTATTACTTCAATAGTCTAATACTTAAAATACCTGAATAATAATGATCCAGACACCTGTCACGCTGGGACGACGCACGGAGCGTAAACAAGGCGCAGGACGCAAAAAGTCGGGGCGAATACGGGGTTTATTGGAAGCAGCAACACAAAAGGTGCACGTAACAAACGGGTTGACATTACAATGACCGGACTGGGGAAACAAACTGAAACGCGGACTAAATACACTGAACTAATGACAGTAACCGGAAACAGCTGATGAACACGGGGAATCCACATGGGGTTAATGAGGGGGCGTGGCACACGAGAGGAGCGGACGATCGGGGCATGACAACACCTATATATACGTATATGCATCTCTGTCGATGTGGGTACTTGTTTTGAATATTTTTCAAATTTGATCCTAAGTGATCTACCATACCAAAGTGTTTTCCTATAGGCGATATTTATGCAGTCTTAAAGTGCAGCCTTATGTAATGTATAATTGTTTTAATAATTTTACAATCATTTTCCAGATATAAACTAATAATAATAACTGTAGGGAATCTGATTTCCCTGATATTTGTAAGAAAATTATGTGTCATATATTATTTTCATACAAGCAATGGATGGAGCGACTTCTTAAATATGGGGTCACGCTCGTCGTCCATTGGCCTATAGCTGGAGACTTGCCTGTCATGTCTAGTGAATCATTGGTTTGAACAGCTGACCTAAAGGTTATCCCAAAAACTAGCATATACACACTTGCCTGTTGTGGACAAGATTGGCCACCCTGAGCATAGGTGTCATGACCGGTAGCAGTGCACGGAACAGGGAAGCAGGAGAGGGAAGCGTAGGACTGGGGAACACGGGATTTAATGAAACAAGGGAGCAGGGACATGGAATAAGCACAGACGGGCAACACTACACAACTAGACCTCAATGACAGACCTAGGGAAACGTACTCGAACGACACTGAAATACGCAGGACTAGTCAGAAATAACACGAAACAGCTGATAACAATCGATGTTTCACACGAGGTAAATGAGGAGGATCGGATGAGCAGGGCATCACAGTAGGGTGAGCAGGGGACCAATCAGATCAGAGGATGGGCCATGTGAAGAGTAGGGACTAATTATGGCAATCTGCGTTTTCAAAACTTTTCACATTTACTCATCCACACTGCAACTCTGAAATAGAGTTTTCAGAAGTATTTAACTGTGAGAGTGTTTAGAAAAGTCCCCATTTTTGGGGTCTGAAATCTCCGGGGTACGTAATGTGGATGAAATGCAAAAACAAAGAGTAATGACTGCATTTGTAAATGAGAACATAGCAGTGTGGATGTAGCCTCAAACTAGCTAAAATCATCCCCCTACCTGCGCTGACAGTGAGCGCAGACAGACAGACAGATAGGGCAGTTCTGACAGTGATCGCCAGCGGTCGCACCCCTCACCCGCTCTGACAGCGAGCACAAACAGACCAGGGGAGGGGCAGCCTGTAGGGAACTCCCGACAGTCACTGCCGCTTCTGAGCAGAACCTAACGTCACTCTAGATAAGCTAGTCAAAGTGCTAGCCAAAGTGTCAGCCACCATACCAGTAGCTAGCAAGTCAGACAGCCAAGCTGCACGTAAAACGGCTTCTGTGTTTGGTGATATTTGCTGAGCTCTGCTCAAATGCTGCATCTGAAATCTGCCACTTCAGAAAAAAAGCAGCTCATTTTAATTGAAGGTGCTGGACTCCTGTTTCAGATTGTTCCAGCTGACTTTATCCCCTGCATACAAGTGAAGTCTTTTACAGTGACATGAAACAGGAAACTATTACGTGTTTTACCATTCAGCATCACTTTTGCAGTGTCAGCAAAAGAATAAGAGAAAAGGAACAAGAAAAAACGATTTAGACAGGAATACTGAAAAATAAGAAATGTGCACAGACAAGGGCGGACTAACTTCTCTAGGGGCCCTAAGCTGACATGGGTAGGGGGCCATTGGAGATATTTTTGGGGCCAAAAAAGAGACGCAAGGGAACATCAATAATATGCTAATCAAAGTGTGGGATGCCAGCGACAAAACTTACAGATCAGGGAGGGGGGTACGGGTGGTATTGCACAAGAGGATTGGATTGGTCAAATTTAAGAAGTTTATCCATTACCTCTTTTGCTAAATTTAATCTTGAATTTTTGCAGACGCTGCTTTAATTGCATTCTCTCCTCGTCTGTTCACAAGTTGTCTACCACTCCAGCGAGGCAGTATCAGACAAGGGCGATAGACAGCTAGTCCTGTCTCTTTGTGCTGTTCTCTTCGTTACTTTGTGCCAGCATGATTGGCAGCGACCAACATGTTGCAATCATTGAAATGATCATATTATGTTATATCCTTAAATGTAAGCCCTGGAAATTCAGACTTCACGGGGCCCCTAGTTTTACCACTTGTGAGACAGAAGAAAAAAAAACAAATAAATATGAGACGACTGCTGTCTTTCCAGACTGCTATCATTTTCCGAGCTTGTGCTCCAAAGAGCCCTGGCTATCATTGTCTTAAAAAAGAACCCTGATACATTTCGCCATGAACAGGGCTAGATTGGGATTATATATTGGCCCTGGACCTCAGGGTCCTCCATGAAAAATTCTGCTCGGCCACATACTGATCGGCCCACTGGGAAAATGGCCTCGGTGCCCATAAATTGATTTTACTGGGAATCTTATTACATATACAAATCAGTCACAAAAATCAGCATAGCCTTCAAGCTGTTTGTTCAGGGCTATTCAAAAATCATATTGATAGATTGAAAATTTTACTATTAATAGATGGAACAAAATAAACGTCAAGCTATAATATTGTATAGTAAGTTGTGCTCTTTTTCTAAGTGAGTTGATTGTTTTGTCATTTTGTTCATTTACATGTAAAATGTTGCCGGAATAATTCAATACTAAGGGTTCTGCTGAGACATCCCCAATTAAGCCACCAAGGACTTTTAACCTGATTTTCTTTGAGGATTATTATTTTCACAGAAAATGAATGAGGTCAAAGTCACCATATGGGATGCTTGTTGTGTGCATCCTGCAATGTTATTTTAGCTATTCTGATTCCAAGCCCATATGAGCTACATTCTACCCTTTCTGTCTCTGCACAGAACATCACACTGTTCCTCAGGTTAATGTCAGCGCCACAGCACCATGGCAAATCCTGCTGCTGTGGACACAACCAGCATCATCGGCTACCTGCAACGCACTGGCTGGCCTCCAGGGGTCGCAGCCAGATCCCACCAAAGGGAGTACTGGAGAAATGCAAGGCTTCATACACCGATCACTGATAACATAAAAAAAAAAAACGAGATTGCTGAAAGTGTCCTGTGGCATCTGGCACCAAGACGTTAGCAGCAGGTCCTTTAAGTCCTGTAAGTTGCAAGGTGGGGTCTCCATGGATCGGATTTGTTTGTCCAGCACATCCCACAGATGTTTGATCAGATTGAGTTCTGGGGAATTTAGAAGTCAAGTCAACACCTTGAACTTTTCGTCATATTCCTCAAACCATTCCTGAACTATTTTTGCAATGTGACAGAGTGCATTATCCTGCTGAAAGAGGTCACAAGAGTTCAGCCGCCGTCAGTGTTAGTAACGCGTTACTATAATAAGATCACTATGTGATGTTTAGCCTACTCATATTTTTCCCAATTAGGGTATATAACCCACAACAGGGTTATACTATATATATTTCTATACCATATTTGTTCTGTTTACCCTGCATGTAGACATACTGTTTAAAACCATATACCACACATAGAATTTAATGATTACAAATTATATGTTTATTATTTAATATTTTGACAGAATTAGTAACAATAGGCCTAGCAGTTATGTTGAACTGGTTAAAGCAAAATTATTGAAAATAAATGTGTCAAAATGCACATTAGCATATGTAGTAATTTATATATTGTTAACAGGCCTAAATAGAACGCAAAAATTTAACGGCGTTCCGATCTTAAACCAGTGTCCTGGCAACATATGTGTGTTTCTGGGTATATATGCATTAATAAGAAAATTGAATTAGTGCCAAAGTTTCTTCCCCTAGTAAGTAATTACTTTTATATGCAAGAATTGGTAATATAGTTGAATTTCTTTTGAATGAAGAGACTAGAAACTGTAATTAGATACTAATTTTCAGTAACTTGCACCACACTGATGTGTAGTTGGTCTGCAACAATGTTTAGGTAGGTGGTACGTGTCAAAGTAACATCCACATGAATGTCAGGACCCGAAGTTTCCCAGCAGAACATCACCCAGAGCATCACACTGCCTCCCCTAGCTTGTCTTCTTCTCATAGTGCATCCTGGTGCTCTCTCTTTCCAAGGTAAATGAGGCACACACACACACACACACACACACACACACACACACACACACATGCCTCATCAGACCAGGCCACCTTCTTCCATTGCTCCTTGGTTCAGTTCTGACCCTCATGTGCCCATTGTAGAGTTTCGGAGGTGGACAGGGGTCAGCATGGACACTCTGACCGGCCTGCAGATAAGCAGCCCCATACGCAGCAGGCTATGAGGCACTATGTGTTCTGACACCTTTCTATCACAGCCGGCATTAACGTTCACAGCAATTTAACCTACAGTGGTTTTCTGTGGGACTGGATCACACAGGCTAGCTTTTACTCCCCGTGGGCATCAGTGAGCCTTGGGCACCCATGACCCCCTCACTGATTCACCGACTAGCCTTCCTTGGACCACTTATGGTAGGTTCTGACCACTGTATACTGGGAACACCCCACAAGACCTGCTGCTTTAGAGATGCTCTGACCCAGTCATCTAGCCATCAGAGTTTGGCCCTTGTCAAAGTCATTCAGATCCTTACACTTCAACAACTTCGACAACTGACCGTTCACTTGCCTAATATATAATGACACCCGTGAGAGGTGCCACTGTAATGAGAAAATCAGTCATTAGTGGTTTTAATGTAATGGCTGCTCGCTATATGCTAAGCAGGAAGAAATACAGTGCAAAAACACAAGAAACAAGGGAGAAAAAGATCATTTGAATATGCATCAGCCGTTGTTCAAGAATGGCATGCATCAACAATAATGTGGTTTTATTTCAGGTAGAATGCACCCTTTCCTTATGTATTAAACATTCCGAGAAGCCGTCAGCAGGCCCTTTGTTGGATAGCCACTAGAGGGCACTGCACCCCCCCCCCCCCCTTGATCCTCAGTGGACATCCAGGCAAAGCCTTTGTTACAATGCATTTTTGAGGTTTATTTTTCTTTGGATTAAATGCATCTCATGCATTAAAACATAACAGTAAGAGCCATTGTACTACTGAATGGTCTTATGAAATATTCATATGTGAAACCAGGAGTATTCATTTAGACAGCAGGCATTCTACAGACATACAGATATATTTGCAGCTGGCTAGACTTCGTTGAGTATGAAGTGTCCAGACCACACAGCCGCTAAGCTCAGGTTAACAATATGATAATTATGATTCATATTCCTGCTTTTGATGTAGAGCATAATAATGATGATGATGATGGAGTCAATATGATATGGTGTGTAACACTGCCTTGCCTCCACAAAGGTGACATCAGTGTCACCTGGAGATTGAGTACGAGAATTGGAGAGTTGTAACCAAAGTTAAAATGCGCTTGATACACTGTAGCTGAATAATTGCGGTATATATCAATATAGATTTTATGAACTTCAGTAATTAATCAAATGGCTGTAAGGCAAAATAAAATAGAACATCTCCTGTAGGACTGGGTCTGAAGCAGATCAGGCTTACATTGAATTTGTATGATGAAGCTGTGATGTAATTACCTGTATATTTCACTCCAAATGATGCCTGTAAGCTTCAGATCACGTGAATCCAGTTTAATTTGGCTTTATCTGGCAGTCCGCAGGCTGCACTGCTTGGTCTCTCCTCAGTTAATGCGCATGTCTGCTCTGATCCAACATGCAGCACTTCACGTTCAACATCGACCACAAAAGGCACCTTAAATTAACCGCTTTTCCTGTGCGCAGGGTGTCTGCTGAACACGTGCACTGCGTGCAGCATGGGAAAGTGGATGTGCCATCGCCGCAGTGATTATAACAACAACAACCGTCATCTTAATTTATATTACCATAAAGGAAGGAAGTGATCAGTTGGGTCACTGTGTCACCTGTCACAGATAAATACTGGCAAATCAAGCTGGTGAAGATAGGACTGAAGCCCTCAGCAGCTGTACCATAGAGACTGCTGAAGACAAATACGACAAACTATAGGCTGGTTTAAGGGCTGCCTTGTTTGTACAGCAGGCAGGGTTAGGGTTAGGTTAGGGTTAGGTTAGGGTTTAAGGGCTGTAATGACCGTCTGCCTCCGTATGCCTCTCCTCTGATTAGTTATTGCCTTGTTAGTACTGTATTGTTACAGTAAGAACAATATGCATCGAAGTAGCTGAGGATCACCAAAGCAGCTGAGAACAGAAACAGTGAGGACATGACAGTAGCAAAATTCAGTCATTCGGAGGAGTAACTACAGGTTTCCTATGTGTTGTGGTCCTGCCCTTATGCAGCACACAGTGCATGCTACACAGTGCATGCTACACAGTGCATGCTACACAGTGCATGCTACACAGTGCATGCTACACAGTGCATACTACACAGTGCATGCTACACAGTGCATACTACACAGTATGCACTTACTACAGCAATCAGGAGATTAGCAAATGGCCACATCAAAGCATACACCCTCACTGACATAAGATCAGACAAAAGGATGTATGTGAGAACTACCCTTTTTTGTTTGATATTCTTGCTATTCTTCCTTTGGATAATAAATTTTCACAATAAAAAAACTAGACCTAAGGATAAATAAAACAAGCAGGTCATTAACAACATGCAGTCACGGTTAATGGATATGCAATCACGGACCACATTCTTTCTTGGTGCACATTTACAAAATGACACTTGAGGAAACAACAGGAATGAGTTTTTTCCTGGAAGACTCTCTTGAGTTATTGAAAGAACATTAACCTTAGGCCCTCTTACGAAACCTACCTGCTATGGGAAAGACAGATATTTTATCATCTTATGTTGCTTTTTATGCAATGACTGAACTGATCCAATTGAATGCTAAGAATCAAAAAGTTTCAAATGAAACATGTAGGTACCTGCATAGGAAATGTGCAGGTAAGACATACAGACAAAACTTACAGGCAAAACAGTCAAAATATACAGGCAAAATATACAGACTAAATGTTCTGGCCAATATGTCAGACAAAACAAACTGGACCATACAAGCAAACATACAAGTAAAACATTACGAAATATACAGATAAAACATATGCTTTTATTTCACTGTTCCGAGAAACAGAAATCATTCTAAAATCAAACATTTTACTTTAAACTTAAAAACTGGGTTTTAAATCCCTGAGATGACATTGTCTCATAGTAGGTACAAGTTTGCATCGTTAATGTTCATTCACAGTAAATCTAACCTTGACAGGACACTGATTGGAATGTCCAGGGAGAGTTATCAGTCCCCCATGCACATCTGAGGTCACTGGTCTAACAGGAGGGGGCGCTCTATCGAGGCAGCATCTCCTCCAAGTCTGCGATTACGTATGCCACAGTGGCCCACACTGCAGAGCACAGGTTCATCTCCATGGGGTCCTGCACGGTCATGGTGTCCCCGTTCGAATGATGGAACCAGAAGTACTTGCTGTCCACCGTGTGCAGGCTGGCTCCTGGGGACCCGACAGTGTTGGGGGGGGGGGGGGGGAGTTGGGAGGTGTTGAGAGGCCACATGCACTCTAATAGCTTAACCCCCCCGGTAACACTTTACTTAAGGCCATGTTTTTAGTAATTTATAAACACATTCATAACAAGTAATAATGCATTTATAAAGCATTATAAACATGGCTATAAATATTTATCAAATGGCATAATACATTATAGCCTGTTTATTATGCATTATGACTGTTTTATGAAGCTCTCATTTATAATGCATGATAAGCGATAACTTCATAAGGCAGTCATACTGCATAACAAACATAGCTATTATGTGTTATGGCTTTTTATAAATATTTATAGCCATGTTTATAATTCTTTATGAATGCATTATAATGCGTTATGATTGTGTTTATAAATTAAGTAAGTAAAGTGTTATCAAACCCCCTCTACAGGTATAATTATACAGGAACAATAAACATCACAGTATTGAATCTCAACCCTGAGGCAAGTCATTCTGAAATTGCTGCAAAAGTTTGGAAGGAAAAACAGTTTCTCTGCGTGTATATTTGACACACTGAGAAACCTCAGTGTCATAAACCTTTTAAATTATCCATAAGCCAACAAGATTATACATATGTTAGCAGTTATATCAGTGCAAACTGTAATCCAGGTTTCCATCTCTACAGAAAAATCTAATTATCTGGGCAATCTAAACTTCCCTTCTGTTTTTTTTCTGGCTGAATATGAAATACATACTTGACTTTCATGTTTTTTATTAACATTTGCCTGATGCTTTTATCCAAAGCAAGAGGGAAAAGTTACACATCGTGGATGCTCCCCGGGATTTGAACCTCCAAACTTGGGGTTAATGGCACAATTCTCTACTTGTTGAGCTACTGAACATAGTTTAAGACAACAGGTGGCAGGAGAGTTTCTTGTTAATTAGCGTTGAGGTTTTGGAGCGACATGTCTGTGTCAGTGGCTTATCCCCTGAGAGAGGGCTGATATCCAGAAAGCTGTGCTATTAGACATCGAACGACTAGAGGTCCGAACAAATAAGATCACTTGGGCACAAGAGCCCCCTGCAGGTAGAAAAAGTACATTACCATTCTGCAGTTTGTCCACCAGCCCAGTGAACCATCAAGCACAGCAACAGTCAGACACTGACACTTACAGGTGGAAATGGACTGAAAGACAATGCAGCGAAGGCTGATTCACCCCCTGCTCTTGAATAGGTCAGTAAACTGACAGATGGAGCAGAGGGAAGTGAGAATTAAACTTGCTGCTGAGCTGTGCAGTGTACGTACTGTATAACGAAACCTGGTGTGGGACGGCATGCTGGCCTGGACCGAGAATCCAGTGGGACCATAGCAGCTCAGGGGATTCTTACCTGGCACACCAGCCTCCATCCACTGATTGATATCGGTCCCCTCGCCGTGCTCCTCCAGCACCGTGGCATTGATGGGCTCCAGGAGCTTCATCACCTCTCTCATAATGGCCCGAGCCTTCTGGCTGCCTGTGAACTGGATTCCCAGTGGCCTGAAGGTGCCCAAGTCTGATTCCATCACGAGATCAAAATTGGAGATGTTAACCTGGAAGGGGGACATGCAAGACAGTGGAGAGGATTGGGGAAAAGAACCCATATTACAGGGGAACAGGACACAAAACCAGAGAGACAGACATACTGTAAGGCGACAGGACACAAAACCAAGGAGAGAGAGACAGACTGCAAGAGGACAGGATACAAAACCAAGGAGAGAGAGAGAGACTGCAAGGTGACAGGACACAAAACCAGGAAGAGAGAGAGAGAGACTGCAAGGTGACAGGACACAAAACCAGGAAGAGAGAGAGAGAGAGAGATAGACTGCAAGGTGACAGGACACAAAACCAGGAAGAGAGAGAGATAGACTACAAGGGGACAGGAGACAAAACCAAGGAGAGAGAGAGACTGCAAGAGGACAGGAGAAAAAACCAGGAAGAGAGAGAGACAGACTACAAGGGGACAGGAGACAAAACCAAGGAGAGAGAGAGAGATAGACTGCAAGGTGACAGGACACAAAACCAGGAAGAGAGAGAGATAGACTACAAGGGGACAGGAGACAAAACCAAGGAGAGAGAGAGACTGCAAGAGGACAGGAGACAAAACCAAGGAGAGAGAGAGAGACTGCAAGAGGACAGGAGACAAAACCAGGAAGAGAGAGAGAGAGACTACAAGGGGACAGGAGACAAAACCAGGAAGAGAGAGAGACTGCAAGAGGACAGGAGACAAAACCAGGGAGAGAGAGAGACAGACTACAAGGGGACAGGAGACAAAACCAGGGAGAGAGAGAGACTGCAAGAGGACAGGAGACTAAACCAGGAAGAGAGAGAGACTGCAAGAGGACAGGAGACAAAACCAGGGAGAGAGAGAGACAGACTACAAGGGGACAGGAGACAAAACCAAGCTTTTGGCTTACAGCTATAACTTTGACCAGAAAAACAAGCCATTTTATTACATTTAGTGGCAAATAACTTACTGATGTTAATCACAAGGGGGCAGCACATAACACTAGTGGGAATTTGTGTCACGATGGTACACTAGTTTCAATGTGCAGTAAACATTTGTTTTTTATTTGTTTTGGGTTATTTTGTGTATGCTAACCCATTTGTTTCATAGATTAATTAAAAGCAGCACACAATGTCTGCCATAAAAAATGTTCTTGATGTAACTTATTAAACACTCGTTTTATAGGACTTAGAATTTGGTGTCCAAAGATGACTTTTAGAAGACTTTGTTTACTGAAATATTCCACCCCAGTTCCCACCACGTTACCGTCATTTCACTGCTGGCCTTGGTGGTCAGTAATGCCCTGCTCTGAAACGCTGAGCCAGGCAGGACGTGGGCGAGGGGGGGGGGGGGGGGGAGGTGCTACATTCTTGCTCCAGTAACCTCCTCCATGGAAACCTGGATTAACAGCAGGGGCAGTGGGGCATGATAGCAGCGGCCGACCTGCTCCTATAACCGGCTGGTTATGGAATATCTCCTCCAACTTCATGCACGTTCAAGCCGAGGCTGAGCGGAGGCTCGGGACGGGACGCCAGTCCATCCCCAGCCATGTGATAATACTGCCACGTTCACTTTGTTTAGATTGCTCTGTGCATCCAGCCTTGTGCAAGTAATTATCTGACTCCTGATCGAAAGCAGATTCTTGCAGCGCCGTGACTCTTCAGTAGCGACTGAGCTGCCCCAACCAAAATCCTCATTCTGTCCTTACCTTTAACACCACGCAGCCGCTATTGTGGACTAACAGTTAAGGACAGTGGACTTTGGTAACCTGAAGGTTGCTTGTTCGAGTCCCTCGAGCGAGGTGCTTATGCTCGGCTGCGGCAGCAGACAGCTGCCAGAGGTGCTGAATAACGGAGGCAGAGCTCTAGGCTGTTTAGTTCTACAGAGCCAGCGGGGGTCCGTCACAGATGCTGTCTGTGGGAGGCGGGGGGGGGGACCTTGCCTTGTGGAGCTGGTAGTACTGCGCTGCTCCCACGCCTCCCTGCTCCTCAGCCGTCCACAGCACCGCGCGCACCGTCCTCCGGGGGCGTAGGCCTGGGGGGGGGGGGGGGGGGGGGGGGGGGGGGGACAGTGGGCGGAGTCAGCTCACGCTCTGAGCCCAGCGGGAGATGAAGGCTCGGTCACAGAGGCCACGCACTGGACACTTAACACACCGGTGAGCCGCAAACCAGCCCCCCCCCCCCCCCACCAAAGAAGACAAAACAAAAGATGGAATTAACTGGTCATTTTTAACTTTTTGCGGCTCCCCACTGAACATTAAACGATGCCAAACAAAAGAGGGCTCAATAAAGCCATTGGGTCCGTACTACAGGAAAACACAGCTATGCAAATACTGAAAAACACACCATCATCCTCCTCTGCAATGCTGACCCCTCCACTGAATAAAAATATCTATTATTCAAAAACTCCGAGGCCCCTGGAAGGGGTTGAACCGCATTTAATGACAGCCTGTGCTAAATTCTAGCAGTTTCTAACCAACCATCATCTTAAAGTGTACAGATCTTATCTTTGAGTTGCAGTGAGATGCTGGCTAGCAGTCTATTTTGGGCTTAAACGTGCCGTGTGACTTGGGGGCGGGGGTGCACCCCCTTAGCTTCTGTCCTGCTGCCTCCTCTCACTCACAGCTCCTCAGCTTGATGGTTCATTACAGCAGCTCGCTGCCCTCAGCCTCACCACAACCGGCCCCCTCCACCCCCTTCCTCCGCCTCCTCTCTCCTCTCATCTCCCTTCCTTCCCCCTTCTCACTGTGTTTCATATGCCAACACTTTCAGAAATTGCCCCCTCCCCCCTTTAACAGTGGGGACTTTCTGGGTGGTTAGAGGAAGTCAGGAGTGTGGAGAGGATCCTACTGCTGCTGCTTTCGCCCCAATTAACAGGGAGACAGAAAGAACAGTGATGACCGAAAATGAAGAAAGACGAGGGCAGATACATCTCATCTACGCTTTTAAAGAGGCAAAGGAAAATCCTGATGGAGTCTGATGACCACAGACTGACTTCAGTGACGGTTCTGAACACATAGGGACCATATTTCTAAATGAACCCCTGAACCACATCGGAAGAAGCTCTACATTCTTAAAGGATGGCATTGCAGCAGTATCACATGTGTGAAGCTTTGTTTACATGCCAGGGCTCCACCTTCACTGGCCATGTGACCTGCCATGTGACCTGTCATGTGACTTCACTAAGCACTACAATCAAAAAACCTAGTTTAAGGATCTTGCCCAGGTGAAGAATTGACGTGACTCTACAATTATCTATCTCCAAGCTACTGCCCATGTTTTAAACATTACTTGGGAGAACTCTCTGTCACCCCCCCCCCCTTAAAGTCCTTTAATTTAAAATCAAATTGTTTGACTCATTTTCTTGCTCTACATTTAATATAAAACATTGAAGGAGGGGGAAATTAAAGCCATGTGATGTTATTGTTCCAGAACTCATCTGCAATGGAAGATTGAACTATTTTATAGATCAGAATGGAAATAAAGTGCCTTGGCTCGGGGCGAAGGTGGGAATGGGTCTGTGATAATGGCAGCCATGCCGGGACTCACCCAGGTCTCTGAGCAGAGAGAGCGCCTCCCAGGAAATGACAGCACCTCCACCATCATCCATGGCTCCCTGCCCCACATCCCAGCTGTCGAGGTGTCCGCTGATGAGCACCACCTCAAAGGTCAAAGGTCAAATGTCAAAGGCAGCTAATCTTGCCTCATAATCCATGCTGATCTGAGATCAGAACAATGGAAGGGTAGCGAGACGATTCCAACAAAATAACAGAACAGAAATAACAGCAGAAAGATAATATTTCAGTTCATTTTAGATCCTTGGCCAGTGATTCAAGAGAGGCAACAGAAGCTTATACAGAAGTAAAAGCCCCAAAATATGAGGGCACTGGTTGTTATGGCAACTCCCTCCTTTGTCAGGGCTCATCTCTGCACCTTTGTTGTCTTCAGCACCCTTTGGAGGACAGCTTTTCTGCACAGACCAGGCCCTGTCAGAGGAACCCAAATCAACCAAACCACAACGAAACCTGTCAAGTTGTTTCAATATTGCATGCACCTGCTGGAGCAGCTGCAACATGAACATGGAGCTGATCTCCAAGGCCTGCAATTTCACCCACTTAGACCCAGTGTAGCCAGTACCCTCCCTGGGTGATGCAGCTGGATGGGTGCTGGGAAGGCCGGCGGTGTACCCTCACGGGGAACCTTACAGTGATACGGGCCAGTGGGCAGCAAACGACAGCGGCGTTCTGAACTGCCATGACACAGCGTCTCTCTGCGCCAAGGCCCAGCCCTGAAAGCTGTGAACACGGGGTAATGGCTCACAGTCAGCCCGGATCAAAGGAGCAGACAGTGGAGGTTAGTTAATGTGGGGCGCTGGGGTGCGGGGTCTCCCTTCAAAAACACTATATTGCCAAAAGTATTGGGACACCTGCCTTTACGCACACATGAACTTTAATGACATTCCATTCTTAATACATAGGCTTTAATATGGGGTTGGCCCACCCTTTGCAGCTATAACAGCTTCAACTCTCCTGGGAAGGCTGTCCACAAGGTTTAGGAGTGTGTTTATGGGAATTTAGACCATTCTTCCAGAAGAGCATTTGTCAGGTCAGGCACTGATGTTGGACGAGAAGGCCTGGCTCACAGTCTCTGCTCTAATTCATCCCAAAGGTGTTCTATCAGGTTGAGGTCAGGGCTCTGTGCAGGCCAGTCAAGTTCCTTCACACCAGACTCGCTCATCCATGTCCTTATGGACCTTGCTTTGTGCACTTGTGCGCAGTCATGCTGGGACAGGAAGGGTCCATCCCCAAACTGTCCCCACAAAGCTGGGAGTATGAAATTGTCCCTTTCACTAGAACTAAGGGGCCAAGCCCAACCCCTGAAAAACAGCCCCACACCATAATCCCCCCTCCACCAAACTTTACACTTGGCACAATGCAGTCAAGCAAGTACTGTTCTCCTGGCAACCGCCAAACCCAGACTCGTCCATAGGACGTCCAGACAGAGAATTGTGATTCGTGACTCCAGAGAACACATCTCTACTGCTCTAGAGTCCAGTGGCAGCGTGCTTTACACCACTGCATCTGATGATTTGCATTGCACTTGGTGATGTAAGGCTTGGATGCAGCTGCTCGGCCATGGAAACCCATTCCATGAAGCTCTTGAGCTAATCTGCAGGCCAGAAGAAGTTTGGAGGTCTGTAGCTATTGACTGTGCAGACAGTTGGCGGCTTCTGCACACTGTGTGCCTCAGCATGCGTTGTCCCCGCTTCTGTGATTTTACGTGGCCTCCCACTTTGTGGCTGAGCTGCTGTTGCTCCCAGTTGCTTCCACTTTGCTATAATACCACTAACAGTTGACCGTGGAATATTTAGTAGTGAGGAAATTTCACGAATGGATTTATTGCACAGGTGGCATCCTATCACGGTACCACGCTTGAAGTCACTTGAGCTCCTGAGAGCGACCCATTCATTCGCAAAGTTTGCAAAAACAGTCTGCATGTCTAGGTGCTTGATTTCATTCACCTGTGGCTATGGAAGTGCTTGGAACACCTGAATTCAATGATTTGAAGGGGCGTCCCAATACTTTTGGCAATGTAATGTATCTAGAGAAGAAAGTATACATAACAATATTATACATAAATTAATTAGAATTTATCTGTTCATACGATGCACCTGATAGTCGGTCAGCATTCATTACAAATTGGTTCCATTTAATATTTGGTTAATTTCTGTGGATACATGTACTTCCTGGTTAAGTACGGCAGCCAAATAAGAGTGAGCAGGTAACCTGAGGCAGTTCTCTGTTTTTTTTCTCTTCATATTTTCAATGGGGTGCTGGGCTTGCTTGCTAGTTTTGCTGAGTGTGATCGAACAGTTGCCATTAATCATCTCAAGACTGACCTTGTAACTCGCTGCAATCGATGGGTCAGGCACCCCTGCTATAGGCAGACTAAATAATATGTTATGTGAGCATCAGCAAACGTGCATTAACCCGTGGGGGTAGGAGATGCGTGCCCCCCAGACCAACCCTATTTGCAAACGCAGCGGCCAGCAAGTGATCATGTGTCGTGTTTAGAATTTTTTCCCCACCATTGCTGAGCTAAGAAGTGTTCCTTTACTTTGTTTGTCTCTCCCAAAACTGCACCCCCCCAAAATTTTTATCACCAGCCACCACTGGAAGCAGGCTTAGAAATGACAGGCCAGCGTGAGAATAGTGGGAGGCACTGGTTTCAAAATGTTGCTGCGGCCCACGGCTGATAGTAAGCTTACCACACATGCTCAGATGGAATATTATTAGTCTTCAGTGTAGGTTAGAGCTGCCTCTGCACACATTTTAAACAACGGAAACTTCCATTACAGGGAAGTTAACTTAGAACTAAGAACTCAAAATAAAATTCACTAGAGCCACAAATTTTAATGTTTAGAATTTCCTGTATCCTTAGATCCAGGTTCCTGTGTCCAGCTTCATGTGTCCTTAAATCCAGCTTCCTGTGTCCAGCCTCCTGTATCTTAAATAAAGCTTCCTGTGTCCTTAAATCCAGCTTCATGTGTCCAGCCTCCTGTATCCTTAAATCCAGCTTCCTGTGTTCTTTAACCCAGCTTCCTGTGTCCTTAAATCCAGCCTCCTGTGTCATTAAATTCAGCTTCCTGTGTCCAGCCTCCTGTATCCTTAAATCAAGCTTCCTGTGTTCTTTAACCCAGCTTCCTGTGTTCTTAAATCCAGCCTCCTGTGTCATTAAATTCAGCTTCCTGTGTCCAGCCTCCTGTATCCTTAAATCAAGCTTCCTGTATCCTTAAATCCAGCCTCCTGTGTCCAGCTCTCTCTTCTGCTGTGAACTTACTCCCTTCATACCCTGACGGTCCCTCATAATTATTACTATTATTAAACTTTGAATAATATATAAATTCAACTCTGAGAAACAGTAACACTAAAAGTCCCTTTTGGCCAAAAACATTTCAGGAAGCGGACACAGAGGGCCCCTCCTGGGATCTCTGATGGTGTTTTATTCATTTCATTTCATTTCAGCTTAGCATTCATTCTTTTAGAAGAAACATTTAAGACCTGCTGATGAAAAAAAAACTGTAGGCTTACAGCTCATAGCATTATGTGCAAGGGCATACACACTGTGTCGTTTAAATTCAATATGGCGTTCATATCCAAACTATTTATGTTAAATCGAGCTGTTTACACCACAAGTTACATTATTTGTCAACAGAGGCCATGATTGGTGCTAAACACAGAAGCACAAGTATGCACAAGCTAAACACGGCTGTGAGCCGCCCCACGACACCGTCCCTGGGGGTGACCCACGAGACAGCAGCCCCTTCAAGACTGCGAGCGCAAAAACGGTACAGAGTATCCGTGATGCCATAAGGTAAGAAATGCTACAGTCGCTGGATACCTCCTCCAGAAACGGGGCTGACAGCCAGAGGGGCTTTTAATGAGGGGAAAGGACCTTCAGGGAAGCCCATGTGATATTATGGAGGAGACTGAAAAGGATCCATAACACTCTATTGAAGGATTCCTATTAAATACATTTAAAAAAGCATGTGGAGAGGCTTTGCCAAGGAGGAGAAGAGGGTGGGATGTGGCTCTGAGGGTTAGAGTCTGGGTGGGATGTGCTGTGAGGGGCAAGGTGGGATATGGGTGTAAGGGCTCATACAGAGCTTTTCTTTATGACAGCCGATTAAGTCACTGTCTTCAGGAAACAATCTGTCAGCCTTTAACATAATATCATTTTAATCAGAGTATTAGATGACTCTGCACTGGCTGAACATGATGGCGCCAAAACTCAAAGGATGGAGATGTGCGAGTTTCCACATCCCTTGCAAATCAGCCAAGTGTGTACGCAGGCAGTGGTGGGAAGGATCACAGGGCATGAAACCACACCTCTGCAGCACGCAGCCGCTCAGTCTTTACTTTTGTCCAATGGGACATACACGTGCAGTAAATGGCACATTACATACAAATGGCTGCCAAGGAGTTGACTATGTATAAGTGCAGCTAGGCTGAGCTTCCAATGAATGTTCAGGTACAAGTGCAAGCAGTATTGGAGCAGGAGCTACACAACATTTTCTAAACAAAGCAAAAGCCTAGCCGGATGCTGTCAGAATCACAACAACAATATATTCTCCATCTGCCCTTTCCTTCCTTTGTTGCCATGTAGCACTGCTTCAAATTTTGTGCAATTTGTCTCAAAATAGAATCAGGTGTAGATCTTCATCAATATAACGTTTTTGTGATGTGGTAATAAGATCCATCAAATACTTTTTGAGTTATCATGTTCACAAGGTCAAGTGTCTACTGTCACGCTTCCCTTTGCTGCCCTGTGGCCCTCAGCGCTGACATCAGCAGACCCTCACCAGCAAAAGGAAACTGGAGTTATGGGACAACCCCAAACGTGCTTCTCAATTTTCCATTGGATCCAAGGTCCCCAATTAATTTTTCAAGAGGGCCAATTCTGTCTACAACACAAAGCAACTATTTCTTCATTCCAGTGACTGCTCACCTGTTCTGGTTGCCCGCTTCCCCTGATCTCTGCTCAGCTGTTCTGGTCGCCCACTTCCCCTGATCTCTGCTCAGCTGTTCTGGTTGCCCACTTCCCCTGATCTCTGCCCACCTGCTCCGGGTGCCCGCCTCCCCTGATCTCTGCCCACCTGCTCCGGGTGCCCGCTTCCCCTGATTTATGCCCACCTGCTCTGGGTGCCCGCTTCCCCTGATCTCTGCCCACCTGCTCCGGGTGCTCGCTGCCCCTGATCTCTGCAACAGTGTTGAAGGAGTCGGCGTCTGGGAGGGTTTTGGCTGCCATTGAGAGTCGGACCACGATCTTGTGACCAAGATGAGACATCCTGGCCATCATCTCGGCATCTTCAATGGTCACGCAAGCTGAGGGAATCCTTGGCACCCCATCCTGGTAGTCCTGCCAGCCCGTATGTGGGCTGATGCATCACAACCCACCATCAAAACAGAAAAATGCAGGATTAATGGACCAAATAAGAACTGTTCATAATTTATGAAATGGGAGTTTGAGAAACATAAACCAAAAGTGCGTGACTTTTCCATAATTGTGTGCTGTAAAGTACCCAGAGTAAGGCTGTAGCCAAAAAAGAAGACAACAGTAGTATTAGGCTGTAAAACATTCTTAATATTCTTATATTTTACACATTATTTTAATGCAGATAAATAGTCATCATTGCAAAAAAATGTAAAAAGAACTAACAATTTATTGCTGGCTAATAGAAACTGGAGAAATGTCTACCATAGACTAAATGGGTAAGGAATGCTCCATGGTACAGTGCAATCTGCTGACCTGCTGATGGAGAACGGGGTGACAGAGCGGACGAGAGAGGCCAGGGCTCCCAGCTTGGCGGCCTCTGTGGCCCCGAAGGCCCGGTACTGCACAGTATCCCCGTAGCTCACGTAGGGCTCATTGTACAGCACCATCTTCCCCTTGGCCTCAGCTGCTCGCTTCTGCAGCTCCTCAAAGGACGCCACCACCAGCACCTCGGCCTCGATACCTGCAGTGGGCTGCGTGTCAAAACAAGACCCTACAGTGTCTGTGCTTCTGACTGCTGTTTTGTGTCTCTCATGCAGAGGGTTCCTGCTGACATATTTAGGTCAGGCACACAGAGTGCATATTACTTCATTTCACGACTTCACTGGCAAAGCACGCCCT
Source organism: Paramormyrops kingsleyae (assembly GCF_048594095.1). Classification (NCBI taxonomy): domain Eukaryota; kingdom Metazoa; phylum Chordata; class Actinopteri; order Osteoglossiformes; family Mormyridae; genus Paramormyrops; species Paramormyrops kingsleyae. The sequence goes on from NC_132805.1 coordinate 28,827,751, forward strand.
GATCACATATCCAGAGCACGCCCTGATCACACACACCCAGAGCACGCCCTGATCACACACACCCAGAGCACGCCCTGATCACACAGACCCAGAGCACGCCCTGATCACACACACCCAGAGCACGCCCTGATCACACAGACCCAGAGCACGCCCTGATCACACACACCCAGAGCACGCCCTGATCACACACACCCAGAGCACGCCCTGATCACACAGACCCAGAGCACGCCCTGATCACACACACCCAGAGCACGCCCTGATCACACAGACCCAGAGCACGCCCTGATCACACAGACCCAGAGCACGCCCTGATCACACACACACGCAGAGCACGCCCTGATCACACAGACCCAGAGCATGCCCTGATCACACAGACCCAAAGCATGGCCACAACACACACACGCAGAGCACGCCCTGATCACACACACCCAGAGCACGCCCTGATCACACACACCCAGAGCACGGCCACAACACACACACCCAGAGCACGCCCTGATCACACACACCCAGAGCACGCCCACAACACACACACAGCATATACATGCCCACCCCCCCCCCACCAAAACACACCCTGGACCAGGGGTGGCCAATCTTATCCGCAAAGGGCCGGTGTGTATGCAGGTTTTTGGGATAACCTGTAGGTCAGCTGTTCAAACCCAGGTGTGAGGACTCTTCAGCCAATCAGTCCTGTAATTAGTGACCTAATTAGGGAGTTGGAGCGAAAACCCGCATACTGTACACAGCGGCCCTTTGCAGATAAGATTGGCCACCCCTGCCCTGGACAATCCGCCACATCTGTGCCTTACTGAACTCCCAGGGCAGCCCAGGGACCGGTGACTTTACCTCCTTCAGGGGTCCCAACGCTGCTCCCCAAGCCCAGGATGGGCAGCGTGTGGTTCCGGGGCAGCATCACGGCGCTCTCCTCTCCGCGCACCCAGTGTGGCACCTTCACAGGCTCCAGGTGGACATTGTCCAGGCCATCCCGCCGGAGAGCGTCGTACATGTACTTTATGGCGCGCTCCAGGCTATCAGAACCGCTGACCCGGCTGCCCACGGTGTCGGTGAAGGCTGCCAGCTTATCGTAAGAGCGGTTCTGCGCCTTCCCATATACGGCCAGCTCGATTATCCTCTTGGCCACGTCCGTGTAGCCAGCCACCTCCTGTGCGATTTCCGCATTGCTCCGCATCCTCTGGGGTCTACAGTTACCTGTCGGCAATGTGAATGCCAAGCACAGGGAGAGCACCGTCGGTAGCAGAGTCCAAATCCGGACTCCCCCCAGGACTTGACTGTCAGTCATCTATGAAGGAATAAATATTGATGACATCACAGATCAAGAGAAAGCAGGTTCTAATGCAGGGTTCTTCAACTCTGGACCTCGATTCCAAATCCAGGCCGTGTTTTCAGTTCTCCCAGGTAGTTGTTTAATAATTACTGATTCTGATTGGTCAGACGCTTCACACCTGACTGACAGGCAAAGAAAGGCTGGCAAACCAGCAGTGCTCGGACCTCGAGGACCGTGATTTGAATAACCCTGTTCTAATGGATGCATAGATGGGGCAGTTTTATGTTATCCCAAACTCCATTTAACTATGACTTTAAGGTGAACTAAGTAAAAACATTTGTTCCATGCAGTCAGTGTTTCCGAAAGTTACATAATGTGTGACTCTTGCAAATTCATAAAATCTGGACATGGGTGAACCCCGGCGTATTGGGAGGGTGGGGTTTGCCAAAGCTTCATGCCAGAGGGACTGGGATCGTGCAAGGAAATCAAAATCCTAATCAGCATAAGCGGCGCGGCTGTACACGACCATGTTTACTGTCCCTGCAGTCACTGGCCCATTGCCGACGGGTGCAGTAAAAGCGTTTGTCACCAAAAACACCACACAGTTAGAATTAAATGCATAACCACTGGTGAGCAAACACAAGACCATCATTTTATTGTGGGAAGAAATAATATTCATTTTTTGTAGTTTCACTTTGCGGTTACACTTACTTAGGCAAAGAAAAAAAACGAACAGAAAATACAAATTCCACTGGTGGTTGTCAAGCCTTCATGTGGGTATCCAATTAACTTAAAAGGGAGGGTACACATTTTCACTTAATTGGGAAGAAACAAATCCACACTAAGCCAGGCTTGCTGTGTGGCGATCTCCTACAAGGCTACAAGTGAAAACATTTTACCCCTAACCCACATGCCTTCTTTGAGGATCAAAAATGCAGTTTACGCGGTGAACCCTGACCGTGACAAAAAGAAACTTAGACTAATGCAAAAGTGAAATTTGAGCATACCATGAAAAAGTACACTTTTTGAGCTTTCCGATGAGCTGATACAACGTACCTGTAATAGTAAAAAAGATAAGTAAGTAAGTAAATAAATAATAATAATACAGCTGATAAGAAAATTCTCTCCTACCCGGGGAGTAGAAAAGGAAATTGGAAATAAAAACACTACAGTATGTGCAATTCACAGGCCAAATTGAATCGAAATCTGAAATTGTGATGCAAAACCCCGATTAAATCATTATGCAGATCTTACTGATTCATACAATATAGCCTTCAAATAAGTGAAATGTGATCACAAACGATGCTGTTCATCTACACAGGGTTATCACGAAAATAACAAAATCGAAACTGAACACTTACTTGAAGATGCTTTCAATTTAATTCCCTGTGTTAACGAAACAAATATATCTGTGAACAAAGTAATACCGAGCATATAGTAAAAACCGGCTGATATGACATATGAATCACACTTTATTCACGCGCCAGCTGCACCTTTGACCGAAAAAGTTAATAAATTGGACATTTTGGAGTGTGACCTGGTTGAAAGCGAACGTACGGTGGCTCACATAGGACTAAACACCTATGTTCTGTTTGTGCGTTTTTTTCCTTCTTGGTACTTTGTGTACTGTAGACAGTAAAATAAATGCATTTATTATGCAGTAAACACGATCCTTATCTGTTAAGCTACTGTTAAACTTCAAAATTTATAGCATGTTAAACTACTTGATGAAATAATTTCATCATGCTGTATTGTAGACATTGTTTTAATTAAGTTCAAATTAAACCATTGGAATCACTTCGCTCATGGGAGTTTTACTTACACAAAAATAGTCTGAAGGCAGAAGGAAAAATGATGCAGAAAAAAAGGTTCAGAGAGATAACCAATCAAATTGCAGAGGATGTGAGTCCAAGCAACTAGACGAGGCGTGACCAACCAATCAGATGTATTTGTCCTACCTCCTCTAATTGCTTGGACTCAATTCCTCTGCATTCTGATTGGCTATCTCTCTGAATCAATAATCTTTCCTTCTGCCTTCAAAACATACACTCACCTAAAGGATTATTAGGAACACCATACTAATACGGTGTTTGACCCTCTTTCGCCTTCAGAACTGCCTTAATTCTACGTGGCATTGATTCAACAAGGTGCTGAAAGCATTCTTTAGAAATGTTGGCCCATATTGATAGGATAGCATCTTGCAGTTGATGGAGATTTGTGGAATGCACATCCAGGGCACGAAGCTCCCGTTCCACCACATCCCAAAGATGCTCTATTGGGTTGAGATCTGGTGACTGTGGGGGCCATTTTAGTACAGTGAACTCATTGTCATGTTCAAGAAACCAATTTGAAATGATTCGAGCTTTGTGACATGGTGCATCATCCTGCTGGAAGTAGCCATCAGAGGATGGGTACATGGTGGTCATAAAGGGATGGACATGGTCAGAAACAATGCTCAGGTAGGCCGTGGCATTTAAACGATGCCCAATTGGCACTAAGGGGCCTAAAGTGTGCCAAGAAAACATCCCCCACACCATTACACCACCACCACTAGCCTGCACAGTGGTAACAAGGCATGATGGATCCATGTTCTCATTCTGCTTACGCCAAATTCTGACTCTACCATTTGAATGTCTCAACAGAAATCGAGACTCATCAGACCAGGCAACATTTTTCCAGTCTTCAACTGTCCAATTTTGGTGAGCTCGTGCAAATTGTAGCCTCTTTTTCCTATTTGTAGTGGAGATGAGTGGTACCCGGTGGGGTCTTCTGCTGTTGTAGCCCATCCGCCTCAAGGTTGTGCGTGTTGTGGCTTCACAAATGCTTTCCTGCATACCTCGGTTGTAACGAGTGGTTATTTCAGTCAAAGTTGCTCTTCTATCGGCCCATTCTCCTCTGACCTCTAGCATCAACAAGGCATTTTCACCCACAGGACTGCCGCATACTGGATGTTTTTCCCTTTGCACACCATTCTTTGTAAACCCCAGAAATGGTTGTGCATGAAAATCCCAGTAACTGAGCAGATTGTGAAATACTCAGACCGGCCCGTCTGGCACCAACAACCATGCCACGCTCAAAATTGCTTAAATCACCTTTCTTTCCCATTCTGACATTCAGTTTGGAGTTCAGGAGATTGTCTTGACCAGGACCACACCCCTAAATGCATTGAAGCAACTGCCATGTGATTGATTGATTAGATAATTGCATTAATGAGAAATTGAACAGGTGTTCCTAATAATCCTTTAGGTGAGTGTATTTGTGTAAGTAAAACTTCCATGAGCAATCATTTCCCCTAGATAACAAAGAAACAGGTACTAAATCACAAACAAAACCTCTCAAAGAATTCATACCTGATATTTTCAAAAACCCACTTTTATTTGACTTAAGTTGGCTTATACATGTTTAAAGTGTACGTAGATGAATCATGTTAGTGATCATTACTGAATGGTTACAGTGAATTGTTTTCTGCAGCCCTGGGTTTTGATTATAATTACAATTGGAAGTTAAATCACAGAAGCGACACGACTGAGAAATTCCAGTTAGATTGCTGGCACTAACGTGCAAGTGCAGATTCAATGTGTGGCACCCAGCTTCAAAGCTCATGAGCAATCAAAAGTCACCTTTTAAATAAATAAAATACCTTCCAAAAAGAGCAAAGCAAAAACTCCAGAATATCGAAAGCTGTTACAGGCCACAATGTTTATTCAGTAGTGTTTCAGATTACTGATACAGATACTGTCTGCTTTCAAACTTTGTCTGCCATATTTAAACAGGAACTAGCACATTTTGAGAATGGAAGGCACTTTTAAGAGCTTATGACATTTGCAAATATAGTTTTGCATGTTTTTTCTTTAAAAAAAAAAAAAAAATTAAGCATTGGAACTGAAAATAAAAATTGTTTTCATGCAAACTTACTGCAGTGTCGCATGAAAGATCCTCCATGAATCGCAAGTGCATTCCAATCAGACAGTCAGTTTGTGAGCGCATTTTAGGCTGAAACACAATGTGCTTGTCCTACGGAAATATCACGTCAACACAGTGACTATATTTTATTTAAAAAGCTTTAACAAAATTAGGTGCTACTGCACAACTTCAATGTATAGGGTTCACCTTACTGCTATAGTTAACAAAGGCAAAGTTAAAAACACACAAAGTTTAAAAAACAGTTTTACTTTGGCAACATTCGGAACAGTGAAAAGGGGAGTTTTTTAACATTTATTTGGCCATTTTAGCATAAAAACGAATCATTGTGCGGGGAGAGTCATAAAAAAGTACAAGACGTTCATACCATCTTTCTAGTTCTTAGGTTTCTTATATTAAATATCTAATATAAATGCTGAATTTTGTATTCAGCTCTGTGCAAGAATTGTATGTGATTTTAAAGCTGGAAATGGGGGGCGATACATACGTTTCTTAATATCTGAATAAACATTACACACGGCAGCCCCATGAACTACATTAAAGGCAACTGACCAGCCTGAAAACAGACGATAAAATACCTCCCAGCAATCCCAGATATACTATGGAGTCACCTACACAAAGGAACCACGGAAAGATGAATTCATACGGAAGGTTCACCGTCTCATTTAAACACCCTAAAGAGAGTTGGTTAATTTCTTTGTGATTAATATAGATTAAAATTAAGGTCTTTTCTTTTTTGCTGTTAATGTAATATATCAAACGAAATACATGGACATACAATAAGCCCTTTGATCAGAAGGAATACGGAACAGCAAATTACATTAAGAAATCATCAACCATTATTTGTTAAAAAATTATCTGTCAGCATCAAAGATTTCATGATATGCCGATGCTACGCTTTTAGTTCATGCATAAAACTCCTTGGTGGGGGCTTTCTGGTAGGCCGCCGAGGGCGCCTTCCGCTCCCCCAGCTCGTAACTGCCCTCGTCCTTCTTCCTCATGCGATAAACCAGCAGCAGCACGAGGAAGACGGCAAAGGCGAGGCCGATGACTCCACCTGTGATGACAGCTGCGAGCGCAGCGCGAGAGAGTGTGAGTGTCGCACCAAATTCACGGCTGTCCACCTCGAAGCCGACGCATTAACAGGCAGCTGAGGGTCTTTTATTCACATGAGGTGATTTGATCCTTGGGAAACTTCAGATGGGATGTTTTGTTAGTTTAAGTTTTCATAATTTTTTCCAAAGTAGAACAGGAAAGCTCTCAAAAAGCAGCATGGGATATTTTATTGAACTCCCCTGCATAAATATACAAAGTGTGTATGCTGGCTCTGCAATTGTTTGTATTGTTTTGTGTGTGTGTGTGTGTGTGTGTGTGTCTGTCTGTCTGTGTGCGTAAACACCAAACGATTGTGAATGGTATCCCTTCAGGAGCCAATCACTACAATTGCAATTAATAGAAAAATGGGAAGAACACAACTGAACGAGTGAGTAAAAAATGATGACACTTATTAAAAAGAAAATGTCTTAGTGGAAGATCACAAACTGCATTTATTTAATAAACTGCAGATTTTTTTTCAGGTTTCTTTTATAACATGGATAGAGTATGTAACAGTGTATGCCTGACATCCTATTAACTGGTTGTGTGGTGATTGCATAGTCAAATTCTAGGCTGTCCTTTAATCTTAAATGTAAATATAGTTTTGCACGTTTTTTTTTTTTCTTTTACAAACAAGTTAACTGTTTCATCCCATGAAAGAGAGCAGTATTTAATGTCCCTTGTACAAAGAATGCCTCAAATATCCTCTGGTGTTATAACTACTAGAGGAGGTTACTTTGATGAATGAAAGATATGATATTTTCTTGCCAATAAAGGTCAACATACTGTACATTTATTTGTTAGCAAAGAATATTGAGTGCATTTTAGTAAATGGCAAGTGAGTAACATGCAAGTGTAGAAAATCTAAGTGTGTGCCCAAAACTCTGACTGGTAGTGTATATGCAGATGTGTTAAACATTGCTTGTCAATGGACTTTTATTTTTATTAAACCAATAACCTTTTTATAAATTAAGCAAGTGTCCCAAGACTTTCTGTGAGCACTGCATGTCAGCTCAAAGACAATCATATTAAAATATTCCCAAGACACATTTTCAGGAATGGATTAGATTCGGAAAATGACGCCTGCATAGTGTCAACTTAATATGGGACAGATTAAGTCCTAAAATCTGATATGTGCCTTTTATAGCATCACAGGTTCTACGTACCTGCCAGGACTTCTGTTCTCTGGAAGAGGCTTTCCGAGCTAACTTTGTCTCTTTCCCCATAGAGATTAGGGCTGCTGCTTCCTGGGGCCCCATTCCTCCCGAGGGGGTTCTTTGTGGCAGGGACAGTGGTCTGAGAAGCAAAGGAAGGTGCTATGAAAGTGCCTGCATGGAAGTCGGGATTCCCCCCAGGGTCCCCCCCCCCCCTCCGCCCCCAGGACAGCCCTGGCGGACCCACCTCTGTCCTGAGAGACTTGGTGTATGTAAGCATCTCTTCCTGGGCCACGGCTGCTTTGCCAGACCTCAGGGAGGGGTCCGTCCCAGGAATTAAGAACACGGCGTGCTTGGTGACCTTTTCGATGCCTTGGTCTACAAAGATGTCTCCACAGGAGAAACAGAAAGCGGTTCACGTTTATTAATGTTTGGTTTCTGCTGTCGTTTCTGCTCAAAATAATAACTAATTATTAATAAAGTCTCTACCAAAATGCAAGGCATAAAAGTTCATGAACTGAATGGAGATCAATTAAGTTGCTGCATACACAGCATTCCACTCCTATTAAGCTTTAATCAGAGTTATACAAATCAGCTCTGGTAAGGAAAGGGTTAAGTCTACCCGAAGACTCCATGTTAAGAAATGCGGCACTATCAGTGTGCCAAGCAAAACACAGGCCAATTAACTGAGGAGTAACAGAAAGCCTTTTGCATAGGCAGGTGCGTCATTAGGCAGTGCCCGCAAAAACACGCTACCGGAGCAGGGCGGTGACCCTAGCCAGTAAGCTTTCAGGGAAGTCACATGACACTGGGTGGCATAAGCCCAAAGGGTGTCCCCGAGAGGCATGGCTGGCCCGCACATGCCCAGAGCACCGAGACACGTCCTAGACACGTGACTGAAGCATTTACATGTCTGCCAGCAGTCTTAGAGCATGAAAACATGGAGGATCCTCTTTAAGAAGGAGCCAATCGAAGAGTCGTGATGATGTAAACACACGGTCCCCAATCACAAACGATGACACATGAGGCTCTGTCACTGTGGTGGTCGACCTACAGCGTGATTATGTTATTATTGCCAGTGGGGCTCTGGCTCGATGTCATTGTACTCAGAGTGCCTCTAGGCAAGAGAACCTCAGTGATGGTTCACTGGATTGGCAGCTTTAACACATTAAATACTTGTATACAGTGTATATGTACACATGCAGAAAGATACTGTAAAAGCTGGAAGGACTGGAAGGTAGTTTTACTGCAGGATTCCACACACACACACACACACGCACACACACACACAGACAGACCTATACTCATATCTTTGTGGGGACTGTCCATTCATTTCTATGAGCAAAACCCTAATCCCAGCAATGACAACCTTAACCCCTACCCAGCCCTAACCTTAACCATAAGTAACCAAACAAAATACAAGACTTTTGGCATTTTTAGTTTTTTGATTGCAGTCACAGTTTTTTTTTTTATAAAATTGACTTTACCCTTGTGGAGACCGAAGAAATAGCCTCCATAATGTCAAAATAACAGGAAGCATCCCTCACCAGAACCTGATCCGGAACCAAAATCTTCATCATCATCGAACCGCCCATCTCCCGACTGCCAATTTTCCAGGTACCCGTCTTCCTTCAGGGCTTTCACACATATCTGCATGCAGATGGAAGAAACAACGCAGAATTATCACCACAAACATCGATCGCATGGGGCTCCGCTCCACACTCACCATCTGCCTTATTCATTATCCGTCAGCGTTTTTAAGGCTTCTGGACACCACGGATGACCAGAGACCCAACAGCCCGTGAAAAACAACATGCTTTTTCAATCTCTGAGGGCAGGAATGCTCAGCAGCAGCATCTCAGACTGGAAAACAGCTCAGCGGCAGGGCATTTACTGTCTGACCACCAGGGCGGCGACACGCCATACATTCACTGCATGAGCAACAGGGCTCAAATGGGGACATCGGAATAACAAGTCTCCTCAAACATGAACATTTTACAGATATTATTCATTTATAGAGTAGTAACGTTACATCACTCCTGCGTGTGGAAGTTTCATTTTCTCCTTTTTCTCTGGGTTCCTCAGAAGCCTCCGGGAAGTAGTGTATTTGTACGTGTGAGATCCCATGTGCCTGTGATCCGGGTCCGGGACGTTCCCTGCCTCATGCCCAGTGTCTCCTACCCAGGGGAAGCTCTTACAGAAGATGGATTATTCCGTGAGGAATGCCGACTCCTTGCCAGGACCTGATGCTGTCACGTTGTCAAAGGTAAACAAGCAGCGCCTGTTCTGCAAGGCCTGTTCCCAGTCCGTCACCAAAACACCACGTGACTGCGCACAAAACCATCAACGGGGGTCATCCCCATTCCCCAGAAAGAGCCTCCCCTTCTCTCCCTCCCTCCCTCCCTTTCAGTCTCTCCTCCCCTCTGCGTTGAGCCAGCATCACATCTTCAAGGCATCAAATAGCCCTGCAACCCCATGGAAACTACCATTCAGGGCCCCCGAGGTTGGCCCCGCCAAGGGCTGCTTTTGCCATACAGATTGGGTACGAGGCAGCTCCCACATTATATTCGGGGGGACGGGGGACTGTGGTTTTTTTCCAGCCCACTGACTTCTCCTCACCTTTTACCCAGTAAGCCTGCCTTCCTGTCTATACTGACCTCTGTCCAGATGCTTGGAAGATTCCGGAATCTGATTCAATATTCCTGTCTTTGCTTGCGAAGAAAACAGAACAAGGGAATGACTAGAGGATGTAAGAGAAAAATGTAAATTCCCAGGTGGAGGAGAGCTGAGATTGCGAAACAGCACGGGGCCAATGGTGGGACACGTTCGGAAAGGAAAGAAAGTTCAAAATGGCCGCACTCCGGCGCACGCCGGCGGCCTTTCAAATCAAGTCGCTCCTCTGGTTTCTGCAATCAAAGCAACAATTTGTTTATTGGTTTGCTGACTCCACTAAAGGCTCAGACCCGGTTTCCCGCCATTTCGGGAGTGTGCGTATCCCAGACCCTCACCCGCACTCGTGCTACTTTTCACATTCGTTAAGGAGGAAGGCTAAACAAACAGGCACAGCGCCATTTCCAGGAAAATATATCCAGCATGGTACAAATAGCAGAAAGAGAGGCTATGCCCATGAAGTACTCCAGGGGGCGCCACAGCAATCCTTAGGCATGAACTGGTGCCGCTTCCTTGCTTTAAAATATCCCTTTTCGTATCGCTGGATTCCCTGTAAGCCTTTTAAAAGCTGCCTGCCTTGCCTGATAATTGCTGGGTGTCCTTGCTCTTTGCAGTACCGATCCATCTTCCCCTTTCCCAAAGCATTAACTGAAGTACTCCACCCCCCTCCCCCGTCTCAGTACACACTACAGGAGCCGTTCGGGGACGTCTCGGCGGGCCGCTAAAATCTCAAACCCGTCAGCACTCCCTGCTGTTCCATCTCCACGCTTCCTGAGGGAAAGATAAGCTTTGAATTAATGAATAAAACAGGATGGCGAGTCATTTGGTCAAAACGAGACACACTGAGCTGTGTGCAAACACTGAGCCGCTGTCAGTGATCGACTGAAATGAAGCCATTTGAAGGCGCGACAGTGGCTGAAGTGCACTCTCAGCAAAGGCTACAGTCGGCCTAATTACAGGAAACACATCAAGGCATTTCACCCTCTTTAGACACCTAAAAGCTTTAAGGTGTATTTAAAAGAAGACTATGAGAATTCATGTATTTCATTAAACTGTTTAAGTGGCTTTGGGTCCATTAAAGGAAATCATGAGGTTTATCGCTTCCTGTGCCTACACACACACATCCCACACGCCGAACGCTCGCGTGCTCTGCACAAACACATTCTGCACTTGCCGAGTACAGACCTGCCTGCATATGGAGACGTCCCCGCTGCCCCCCCCCCCCCCCACCACACTCTCTCCAGCCAGAGACACAGGACAAGGCCGCCTTTGTTGTGCAGACGGCAGGTGCTGCCTGGCCCCCAGCCAGAAAGGAAACTCTCCATCTGCTGGGATTCACCGTCTTGCCCACCCCCCGCACTCCACAGCAATCTGCAGTTCACCTGCTAGCAGCAGGGAAGGGGGGGTTTCTTCCAAAACACTTCAAAACACTTCTGGCAGCTTCACCTCAGTATTTAGGAGATCAGGAACACACTATTAATACACTAGGAAACTCCAGAGATGGGAGCAAGTCAGTGACTTAGTGACTTTCAAGTAACAACTCTTCAGTCTTACCACTCAAGTGCAAAGTCAAGTCTCGAGTCAAAAAGGTAAATCTCAAGTCACGTCTCAAGTCCTAAGCTACAAGCCCTGAAATAAGCCTGAATATAATGTTTTTTCCTAATTTAATGCCACGAGAAAGCTATATAGTATATAACTTAGTTGTGGGTTCAGGTTGTTGTGGGTTTGAGAGAGAGAGAGAGAGAGTGATAACAAAATGTGAAATCAGAAAATTCCCATAATTCCTAGCAGGAAGTTTTTCATGTTGTCCTTTAGGCATTAGAAAGGGTCTGTTATTTACTCACGGCAGAAAAAGCAAAGGTCTGTAGTTTTTTGTGCCTCTGAGTATTTGAAAGCCCTACAATGCAGTGCCACTGCAGGAAATGTGACTTCACTGTAGAACGTGCAGGAGGAGGTCAGGGAGCACGTGAAAACGCAACGTTAAACTGCCAGTTTTGTGGTACAGTTCCGATTGCCCCGAGTTGCGCTAAAAATAAATTATACTCCACACTTTTCAGTGATTAGCATCGATAACCGATAATATGGAGTAATCAATAGTGGCCATGCCCATTACGTCATCACCGCCTCCTCACACCCGCAGGTTTGGGGGTGTCTGAGCTCTGCGTTTGCAAGTTCTCACTGTGTCACATGAGATTTCCTGCCTCAGCCCAAAACAATGTGGTTAGGCTAACTGCTGCTAAATTACCCATAGCACGCGACTGCGCATGCGTGTGCATACCTCACGACGGACTGCCGTCCTATCCAGACTAGACCTCACCCTTGGGCTCTCTGCTGCCTGGGACGGGATGTACGGTACCCCTGCCAGAAGATGCACGGGCAACCATCAAACATACAGTAGTGCATTAATATTCAGAATAATAAGTGCTTTGTTAAGCTTTCCACTTAACAAAATTAAAGAATTTTATTGTTCACATGCCACAGAACCTTGACCATAGTGTTTTTTTCCGCCATGTGAACTGGCCTGTTCCCAGTTTCGACGCGTTTGCCATACTTCCAGCTGATTTGCCTTTATTATCATTCCTGAGATTCTTCCGCACCGCAAATCGGCTGTGACGACCCCCAGCTGCCCCCCGATCTCCACAAACACAGAATATTGATTGATTGCTCAGGTTTTGGCTAATTTAAGGCTCCATAAAAACAGGCCCGGAAACTCCCCTCCTTACACGAGGATTTCAGCTGGAAATCAGTTGTAAATTCCTCACTTTTCCGTTCCATCTTTTTCCTTCTCTCTCTCTCTCTCTCTCTCTCCCTCTCAAATGCTCCCCGGGGAGCTCCAGTTACCCAAAACAGTTTTGGAGAACCTCCTGGTCCATATCCAATGCCAGGAGTTACAGATTACGGTGCTCTTGCATACGAAAAACATTTACAAACATTTCTTTGGCAAACCCTGACTGACAAAAACATCCTGTAATGCTGGGCTTTAGGTTCTCCAGTGACCATTAAGAAAGGCAGCCTCTGTGCTGGGGAGCTAGAACATTCCATGACAGAGAGGCTGGAAAGCCGAACCTCTCCGTCAGCACAGAAACACTACACTCTGGCAAATGCTTTCTTCAAAACGAGCACTTCTTTTTAAAACAATGAATTTTTATGGGCAGTTTTCCGTAGAATGTAATTTAATAAAAAGTGAACTAAACACAATGTTAGAAATTAAACAGCGCACAGACCATCCGTATCCATTATAAAAATCAATCTATGCATATCAAAACAACTCTGTGGGAACAGTTTGGGGAAAGCCTTTTTCTGTTCCATCATGGCTGTGCCCCAGTGCACAGAGCAAGGTCCATATAGACATGGTCGGGTGAGTCTGGTGTGGAAGAACTTGACCGGCCCACACAGAGCCCTGACCTCAATCCCATCAAACACCTTTGGGATGAACCAAAATTTAGATTGCAAGCCAGGCCTTCACGTCCAACATCAGTGCCTGACCTCACAAATGCTCTTCTGGAAGAAAGGGCAAAACTTCCCACAGACACACCCAACTCCATAATCTTGTGGAAAACCTTCCCAGAAGAGTGGCAGCTGTTATAGCTGCAAAGGCGGGACCAACTGCATATTGGTGCCTATGGATTTAGAATGGGATGTAATACAAGTTCCTGTAGGTGCAATGGCAGGTGTCCCAATACTTCTGTCCATATAGTGTATCCAACATAGATATCTGACATACATAATCCAGGATTAATGCCACCCCTGCTAAAATGCATAATTTATTCAGAGAGAAAAAAAATCCCTCTTATCCCTCAACAGGTAATATTTAATGATTCATAAACCAGTTTTTAGGGACAGGCCAAGATCTAAGTGACATAAGCCATGCTCATACATGAAGAGTGATGTTCCATGACATCAGCCGTGACAGACGGCACCACTTCACCGGCCCTTTTGCAATCTGCGTTTTGACATTGTTCTGCTTACTGTAATCTGTGAGCCTCCATCGTCCACGTTGGACAGCAAAAGGCTCTCCGAGTGTGAGCAGGACGCACAACCCCCACACCTTCCTGCGCCAGAGCCTGCTGCCAGGCCTTTGATAGTGACAGATGAAATACAATTAAATTAACTGTCTGCAACACAATAACAAAAGCGGCATTATTTCCTATAATGAGAAGCTTAAGGATGCAATTTAAACGCTGGTTTGTGGCCTGGTTCTGGCTGTTTAACTAGTTACTACAGTCAATTGTTGAGAGAGACTAAACACAGAGCAAAGGGATATACACGTTCACACAGGCAGGAGAAGCTCTTGGAAAAATAAACCTTTTTAAATACTAAATAATCACCCAAATAGCCAAAAAGCTAATTGCTATAAAAATCTCAGAATAAAAAAACTGTTCTTGAACAAGGCAATAAGATGAGAATGCTGTTTACCACAGAAGCTGTGTTAACATGATTTATAATATAGAGAAATTTCCGGCTGCTGCCCAAAGATCCTTTCATGGCCCCAACATCATACCCACTAATAAACCTCCACCCCCCCAAGCCTGTGAATTTCAAGCCCAGCCAGGCAGAATAAATAAAAAAAAAACACAACAAACCCTTCATTGCATCATAAATCTCATTCAAATTCAAAAAAGCCAGAGGCACACATAAAAATAACAATAAGCACTGTGGCCAAAGGCGGATCTAAATAACTGGCAGATGGTAGAAAGGTCTCAACTGATATTTAAACCTGAAAAGTATCTCGTCTTGCTTTCAATTCACCTCATGCACTCTAGCAAAGCAGCGTTCCGGGGATGTTAGCACTGGCTCTCAGTCTGCAGTACTAAGCAAGTCCTTCAAGGTTGAAGTGTGGATGTCTGTGTTGTACCTGGATGCAGCCATTTCTGGCCAGTGCGTGCTGCCATCAGCTACGACTTTAAAGTTGCCCCGCCTGACGTTAAAGTTGCCCCACCTAAACTTGCCCCACCTGATGTTAATACTGTCCCACTTAAAAATTGCTCCACCTGACGTTAAAGTCACGCTACCCATTCCTGCTCATTCCCATTCCTCCCCCCAGGCATTTGACCCCCAACCCAGACCAATCCAATTATGTTTTTAGGCCCCCCGTCACCCTGTCACTCAGGGGCCTTTGGAATCGTCCTATCACTCCCTCCGCCTTGCATCACCCCTTTTTGTGTATATAAAAAGTTCTTCTTATATACTGTATATAATTACGCACAGAAATCAATAAGGTGCCTGAATTACTCCACTGCTGGCATCTTCCTTGTAGCTCTTTGCAGTTAAAACCGTTTGATTATTTACTTGTATTCAGGCTGAGCAAGACAAATTAATTGAAAGGCGAATGAGAGGGAGAGAGATGTGTTCTGGAAATGAATAAATACTGTACAGTATAATGCAGTACTCAGTGTGCCCCCAGGGCCTAAGCGAAGGACATGCTGGGGGGGGGAGCGAGAGAGAAGCCAGGAGACAGAGGTAAGGAGACGAAGAGACTGAGAGGGCAAAGAAAGTGCAGCTGAACGAGTGAAAGATACCTGGCTGTGGGGGGAGGGTCATTCAGTGAGGGAGGGGTGGTTTACTGGTGATCGCCCAACAGACTGGTGACACAAATACATTTGGCTTCCAAAAGATGAAAGAGAGCAACAACAGCAGCAGCGAAATTCACACCTACAGCTTAAGGCACAAGTCACTGTGGCAACGTAGACGATGAATGCTGAGTCCCCCGAGCTCCCTTCAAGGTCACCCTCAGTGCCCTACAGAGTCACCCTCAGTGCCCTACAGAGTCACCCTCAGTGCCTGTCAGAATCACCCTCAGTGCCTGTCAGAATCACCCTCAGTGCCTGTCAGAGTCACCCTCAGTGCCTGTCAGAGTCACCCTCAGTGCCTTTCAAGGTCACCCTCAGGGCCCTACAGAGTCTCCCTCAGGGTCCTACACTTGTCTCTTTTCACTCCGGGAATGTTTGGGTGACTGTATTTCATACACAGTCACAAGGCAATGACTGCATACAGCCAGCTAATCCGGGATTGAGAGGAGGATTAACAAATTTCATTTGTCTGGAGGTAAAAAAATCTGTGGACAGAGATGGAGACACACATGCGACACACACAAACACACACACACACATACAGGTTTGTAATTATATCTTTGTGGGAACAATCCATCCATTTCTATGGGGAAAAATCTAATCCCAACATGACGACTTTAATCCCTACCCAGCCCTAACCATAGCCATAAGTAAGCAAACGAAATACTAGACTTTTGGCACTTTTAATTTTTGATTGCATTCATAGATTTTTGTGGTGACCTGAAAAATGGTCCCCACAATGTCAAAATAACATGTTTGTATCACATTGTGGGGAACATTTGGACTCCAAAATGTAATATAAACATAATCCACACACACATACACACACACACACACACACACACACACACATCTACTTCCCTGCATATTAAGCAGTTTAGAGGGTCATCTGGGTTATAGCACCACATGCTAGATTAGGATAGGCCTGGGGGGGGGGGGGGGGGGGGGCGGGCACCCTCCTGTGTCCATGGTTACGGTTAAAGTATCAGAAATCTCATTCAGGATAGAGACTGCGGGATGGCTTGTGACTGCCAGACGATTATTTTGGCTATGTGATGCTATGTGACCCACCCCTGAATACATATATATTACTGTACAATTCCCTCTTTACAAAACATGCCCATGTATATACTTTTGAATTTCTTTTTCAAAAGGGGGTATTTTTACCCATCAAAATGGCAAAGCAATCTTTCTAAAGGGTATGAACACAAAATGGACTTGATCCTACAAATGCCACAAATATTAAACAGAATACTCCCAGAAACAAGAGACCGTTACATTAAGGGCGCTATATGCAGCTCCAACATTAACATAAACCATCACAATCCAACCACAAACACATCTGGCTATTGCTGTAGGACATCATCTATGATTGGAGACATTACGAGCATTTTAAGGGCATTTAAGGTCTTGTGAGTTTTCCTCCTTTGGCGCTGACTTGTGGTATCTGCTGTCTGTCGAGTCACTGTCCTTGTCTGTTGAGTCACTGTCCTTGTCTGTCGAGTCACTGTCCTTGTCTGTCGAGTCACTGTCCTTGTCTGATGGGGTCACTGTCCTTGTCTGTCGAGTCACTGTCCTTGTCTGTCGAGTCACTGTCCTTGTCTGATGGGGTCACGTACGGTCCCCCACATGCTGGAATGATTTTGGTTTAATGTGCAGTCAAAGGTGAATTACTGAGATAAACATTAAAGACCATGGCTGTGGAGAAGAGTCCAGGACTGAGGTTCTCTTACAGGTTGGTTGGTTTTGTAGGCAAAAATCAGCCCTATATTGCTAACGGTTTGAAGGGAAGGTGATTGTCATTGTTGGCACAAGACAATGAAATGCATCCTCTGCATTTAACCCATATGTGACATTTCAGTGGGCAGCTATTATTCAGCATCAAGGGAGCAGTTTGTGGGGGTGGCGTCTTGCTCCAGGTATCTCAGTGGTGCCTTGCTGGTCAGGGATTCAAACCAGCATTCAAACCTTCTGATCATAAGCATGCTTCTCTAACCATTGGCCCACCACTACTCTAGTTTGTTCATTACCCACACAGCTATGGGAAATGTGTCGTTTGGTATTTCTGAGAATTCAGGGTTGGGTAAAGTACAAACACATAAATGTGAATGAAAGGAAGATTCCCATGTGTGCTACTAGCCAAAGGAGGTGCAGAGGCCACAGCACTTAATACCAAAACCGGCTGTGCTCTGGGTCAAGGGGGAGGGGCAACAGGAAGTGGACTCCAGGCTACAGGAAGTAGTATCAAACCGGTAACCTGTCGCGAAGGTGCTGGGAGAGCCGGAATGGGCATGGCTGGACAAATGCATTTGCGCGGAGAGTGAGGTGCGGTCAGACTGTGCGGTGAGCGAGGGAAAGACAGCGGCGAGTCTCCATGTGACGACCGGCTGACCTTAATCGCATCACGGCATTTGTCCCCGGATGTGCCGACGGCAGCATGTCGCCGTCTCGGTCAGGACAATTATGTATGAGGTAGCGTGGCATATGACCAGGCAGAGAGAAATGGGGGAGGAAAGAAAGAGAGAGGGAGAGAGAGAGAAAGAGAGGAGGTGGAAGATAGAGTGTGTGTGTGTGTGTGTGTGTGTGAGAGAGAGAGAGAGAGAGAGAGAGAGAGAGAGAGAGAGATGAATTGTTGCTGGGGGGAAAGGGGGAAAGAGTGAGAGAGACAGAGTAAGACGAAAGAGTGAGTGAGAGTGGGGAAGAAAGGAAAAGGGGGGAAGAGAAGGAGTGAGAGAAAGTGGGTGAGAGATAGGAGAGAGAGGGAAGCAAAAAAAGAGGGGGTAAGAGAGTGAGCTAGAGGGGAGAGAGATGGGAGAGAGGGAAAGAGGAAAAGAGGGGGAAGAGAGAGATGGGAGAGAGAGGGAAAATAGACAATTAGAATGAGAAGGGGAGATTATAGTTTTTATATATAGTATTTTATACACATTTACCACTTACAAACATATATATATATACACTCAGTGGCCAGTTTCTCAGGTACACCGGCTCGTTAAGGCAAACAGCCTGATCCTCCAAAGAGCCTGAACACAGAGAATCTGACAGGGACAGGAGGCTCACTCTCAGTGCAGGTGACCTTTGGCTGTGCTGTGTGATAGAAATGATTTTTTATTAGTGATTGTTGGTGTCATGCTGGCCAGTTCTGGCATCTCAGTGCCGCCCTCCTGGGATTTTCCCAGTGTCTATAGTTTATAGAGAGATATGCTAATCGGAGAGGTCAGAGGAGAACGGCCAGACTCACTAAAGCAAACAGGAAGGTCACAAGGGAAAAAATGACAGCCGAGTATATGAGTATGTGCGGAGAGGTGACCAAATGCTCTACTCGCCTACCCTCAAAGCGCTTCCTGAGGCAAAAGTGGGCCCTACCCAGTACAAGCAAGGTGCACCTAGAACATGGGACAGATATATCTACATTGTGAGGAAACAGTAGAAGGAACGGAATGTACCAGAAGGTCTGCCTGTGCCCATTCCAAAGAGGGTTGGTATGAGCTGACAGAGAAGCACTGAGGTGACACCAGGACCTGAGTGTGTTGGTGACGGCCCGGGGCAGACAGGAGAACTGAGCGGGAAACACGCCATTTTGGGCAGCCCATGTCAAGTCAGCTGATCGATCAACCCTGAGAATACGTATAAAAATAAGATGCAGCATTATATCATTTCAGAAGTAAGAAGTTATAAGACCTGGCTTTTCTTGATGGTTACCAGTGGAATCTATGCAGCGTCTTTACTGGAAAGAGGAAACAAACCAGTCAGCTGATTTTATCTTTGGCTCACCAGTAGGATTTTCTAATTACCCTTGGATCATCTGGAACAAAATTCCCCGAACGGTTACTTTCCCACAAACGGGCGCCTGGCAGGGGCCCATCCAGCTTGGCCTGGAACCATCCCGGAGTCGCACTTATTCATCATGCTGCTCCAGTCCCTGCATCAAAACGCACGCCGGCGTCAGAATCAGCCTCAGCATATGGCGAGCAGCTGGAGTGCAGTGATGCTTCACCTAGCTAAACGGGGGAATGGCGCGGGGTTACAGCGATTTACTGCGAATCGGGCACAGCCGACGTCGCGTGTCTTTAAGGACCCCACCTCGCTCTGCCGTTTGTGTGAGGGCACCGTCTGATGTTAGATGTAAACTTAAAGGCTCCAGCACACTTCTCAGGTTAGATTAGGCACTGCCCAACAGGATGCTAAGCATCACAATATGTTCTGATGCCGCATGCAAGAACTCAGCCACTTGCGCTTGGCATAAAGAGCTAAGATTGACGTTCTAGGGTTTACAGATACCGGCTCGCCGCTCCGTCTGTCCGCAGCTGACCTGGGAACAGCACTGCAGCCCTTAACAAGACGAGAGTCATGCATGCCCCTACCATTTAACCCCACATACAATAACAGGGATGACAATAGCCCCTAATGTAAAATCCTTCCCCAGCAACTGAGAGTTGGTCAGTGAGATAAATGCTTATAGCAGGCAGAATCAACCCCTTCCGAACCGAACCCCATCGTCTCCCTTCAAACTTTCCATTTTGCAGAGCTAATTAAGAGCCTGCGGCAGGGTTGGTTGGGTGGGGCGGGGGTTTCGGGGGGCGGGTAGGCAATATGA
This sequence comes from Paramormyrops kingsleyae, assembly GCF_048594095.1. Taxonomy (NCBI): domain Eukaryota; kingdom Metazoa; phylum Chordata; class Actinopteri; order Osteoglossiformes; family Mormyridae; genus Paramormyrops; species Paramormyrops kingsleyae. The sequence goes on from NC_132805.1 coordinate 28,848,037, forward strand.
GTAGCCAATCGGCAGTGCTTTCCAGTGGCAGTGCCTGCTGACAGGAAGTGCCGGAGAGATTCCCCTTCGGAATCATTCGCTTTTTGGAAGGCGGCTGGTATGTGAAACGATTCACACGGGCCAGGGATCTCCAGGAGGACCGGCGCTCACTCTCTGCCGCTCCAAACAAACATACATACGCTCAGCAGATGTGTTTAGACATAACTGCTCTCCCCAAGTAACAGCGTAAGGCAAACACAGACAACCGTGGACTTACTGTGTTTTTTGACAATTTTAACCATTTCCACGTGTCAGCAGATACGGAGCAAGAATGGCTGATTTATCAACACAGATTTGAGGCTGCATATTCAACATCAAAGAGTGAAGGAATGTGTCCAGATGCGAGGAAAAGTGTTCTGAGGAGTGTTTGCATTTTAAAATGCAGATTACTATCCATTCTGTGCTAGCAGAAAGGTATGACCAGAGTATCAGCATCACTGCTTGGCCCTGGGGGGGGGGGGCACTCAGCCACTGCTCACTGGCCCTAAGTTTTCCTCAACTGGATGCCATCTTGGATGCTTTTTAATATTCACTCATTTCTGGTCCTGCTTGGGGGGGGGGGGGGGGGGGCGCGAACCCATCACAGGCCACATTCATGCACATTCTGGAGATCTGCTAACTCCAATTAACCTCAGTATGTTTTTTGGACTGTGGGGGGAAACCGGAGTTCCTGGAAGAAACCCCACGACGACACGGGGAGAACATGCAGACTCCACAAACGCTGGTCTCTAGATGTGCAAGACAACCATGCCAGCCACTGCGCCACCATATTGGCCCAGTTTCTGAATATCTTAATGTGTTAATATGTATTAAAGGGCTTCCTTAATATATATATACTGTATAATCTGCACTTAAACTGAAAAAACAATGGCAAGCTAATTACAGAATACAGCAACAATTCATTTCAAAGGGAGTCATGCTGAAGTTCGGTCTCTTTTTTGATGAAACATGATAATCCATCCATCTATCTATACATCCATCCTCTAGTTGTTTATCCGGGTCAAGGCTGTAGAGCCTGTCCCAGTCTGTAATAGGGTACAGACTGGAGTTAGTGTCCAGTTCAAGGAGGGGCAATTCTAGGAACTCTGGGGGCCCTAGGCAATGAAAAAAACCTCCACGGGCCCCCCAAGCAGGAGCGGAGCGGCCAATCGGGAGACTCTGGAGAATTCCCAGTGGGCCGCTTAGCTGTTGTGATGGTCAGACACAAAATAATGCGATAATATGAAGTTTAAAATTAAGCCAGTCGGATACAAAATAATTTTACAACTTTAAAAATGTAAAACGCTTCAGAATGTTATCTTCAGAACACACATGCACATACACACACACACACACACACACACACACTAGACCACAACTGCTCTGCACAGAGAAATGCAAAGATACACTTGTCATTTAGGGCGCAGTGAGGCGCAGTGTGCAGTTGCTATTCCTAATCACTGGAAGTTTCACAAAGGATGGATGTTAGAAAGATACTAGGCAGAGCTGATAAAGTCAGACTGATTAAACAGTTCAGTATGTTATTTATTATTTATTTTCTTCTTGATCTATTATTTACTTTCTTCTTTATTGGGATAATAAGACTTGAACTGGGGCATCATTTATCAAAGTTCCCCCCAGAACGAAGACAAAATAGGCTGGAATCGGGCATAAAACTCCTGGGCTGAAAATCAGTCCCCCCCCCCTGTGCCTGTCTCCAACTCACCCTCCTCCGACACAGTAAAATTTATTACCATTATTTTAGCGTTAAGTCTAATAATACCAACACAGAGAATTTAATGAACGCGAGTCCTTTATTTTCACTTTGAAAAAGCGAATACACAAATTAAGCAGATCTGTTGTTGTAATGTAATCGCTGCTCTCGGGGGCCCCTCCCAGCTTGAGGGCCCCAGGCTACTGCCTGCCCTCATGCTATGCCTCTGAACTCAGGGCACATACTTGCCCTCGCACACAAATAATCATGTGCTATGGGTAATTCAGACACACTAATTAACCCGACTGTTGCTGACCTCCAGCAGGGAACACACAAACTCTGAGATTCGAACTCCCAACCCAACGCATCACGCCAGTGCACTGGACAGTACAGCATATGCAAGAAAATGTGAACAAACTACAGCAAAGACCAAAAGCTGCCAATCTGCTCCCAGGAAACCCAGTGTCATCCAGTCGTCCCAGAAACCCCTTTGCATCCTAATAACAGACCGCAAATGACCGACAAGTAACTGGAAAATACAGTGGAAATAAAGACCACTTGAAGATTAGAGTGAGTTACTGGAAAGCAATGATTCAATAGGACACTGGTGTCTGCGAAAGAGGAAGCAGCTTCAGAGAAGCTAGGCGGCAGGAAGCAGCGTCAAAAACCAAGGCAAGCGAAGCTATACTGAGAGATGACTCACCCACATTATCCAATATAGACCAAAACCACTGTGAAAAAAATGTGCCACATTATGGTAGCAGAAAAAAAAAGTTTCAACAACACTGAGTTCTTAATTTTCAATTACATCACACACTCCAATCTAAGCTCTGCAGGGTGGTGGATCTCCAGGAGCAGGGATGAGCAGCCTCACTCCGGTGATTATAAATCAGACAACCCCACTGAAGGCAAAGACAGCATCCAGTCCGGGCGGTGACAACTTCATCGCTTACAGGAACTATCAAAATCAAAACAACTGCAAAGAAAAAGGCTGGTGACAGTTTTCAATTAACTATAATTATTGTTTGCAAAGGCTTGCAGCACGGACTAAACCAGGGGTGGGCAATCTTATCTGCAAAGGGCTGCTGTGTATGCGGGTTTTCGCTGCCACTCCCTAATTAGGTAACTAATTAGAGGACTAATTAGCTGAAGGTTCCTCACACCTGGGTTTGAACAGCTGACCTGTAGGTTATCCCAAAAACCTGCATACACACTGGCCCTTTGCGGATAACATAACCCCCCCCGGACTAAACCAATGTTTCCCAATCCAGTCCTCGGGAGCCCACAGTCAGTCCACGTTTTTGCTCCCTGCCAGGTGCTGTGAGGGAGCAAAAAGATGAACTGTCTGTAGGACCCTGAGGACCAGATTCAGAAACACTGCACTAAACCATGCTGAATATAAAATTTATTTTTATTTTCCCCTATGATCCGGACCTGAAAATGCAACTGGAAGATGCAGAGACGAATGGATTTATGGATAATTTTGAGAATCTCCCCCCTAATGGTTCATTACAATTAATATTTCTTATTCAATGAATATTTAGAAATATTTTTAAGGAATATTTATAAAATATAGATTTTTTTGAGAGATCTGAGAATTTCTTGAGACTTTGATGATTCTTGAGCCAAAGTGATGCAAATCTCTGGCTATCAGGATAATATATTTCTCACAAAACATATTTGATTTTATTCCTGGCAGATTGCCAGGTGATTTTAGTATCGGGCAAATCACAAAAGCAAATCAAACACTTAACGTTAGTTCTGTTCCGTTATTAATATAATAACAATCTAAACTAAATCAGCTACACCTGCGTCTCAGAAAAGTCAACCCTTCAAAAAGCTCCTATGAACTAGCATTCAGAAATTAAGGTAATTTCATTACGGCATCTGCAACATCCACAGTCATTGATACGGAAGAGGATTAGGGCCACCATGAAAATATTATTTGAATTCTGACTTTAATGTCAGAATTCTGACTTTTTTCTCAGAATTCTGACTTTAATCTCAGAATTCTGACTTTAATCTCAGAATTCTGAGTTTAGAAAAAAAGTCAGAATTCTTACATTAAAGTCAGAATTCTGAGATTAAAGTCAGAATTCAAATAATATTTTCATGGTGGCCCTAATCCTCTTCCGTACATTGAGGTTGAGCGCTTGAATACGGATATTAGCAAGCACTAATCTAATGAATTAATCTTCAGAGCCCACGCTGCTTTTAATGGTGGCTTTTCATTGAAGAGAGACTCAAACTGTATCCTCAACACTGATCACGGCAGGAGTCAATAATAATAATAATAATAATAATAATAATAATAATAATAATAATAATAATAATAATAATAATAATTTCCCCCCGCAACAGTACAGAAAGACGAACCTCATTAAATGTATTTAACTTGTGATTTCCCAAGTTCCCCTAAAGATGTAATTTACACTGTAGGCTTTATTTAGCCTACAGTGTTTCCGGGGAAATTTTGTTTTCTTCACAATCAGCCCGATAACATTTTATATCAGTCTTACAAAAACTAAAATAATAATAACAATAATAATTGTTTATAGACCTACTAAGAACGCGAGTATATAAATAAGGAAAACTTGTATCCATCAGTCTATGGCATTATTAAACCATGACACACATGGTTTACAGATCTTTGTTTTCTTTTTCTTTTCTTTTTTACACTTAACTAAGTCTGAACATGTCGCCACTGTCATGGCAATGAAACCGCAGCCCGATGGCCGTCTCCGCTTTTAATCAAACCGGGGGAATCAAAGTTTTTGGGAGGGTAGCGCTCATATCCGGACCGGACGGTACCGTAGGAGCCCAAGCGCCGCGGTCTGTGACTTAATAGCTGCGGGGCAGTTTATCCGGGGTTATAGGTGATGAGTGACACGGGTTCGCAGCGGCTCCCGAATCCCCCTCCACACCTACCCTGGTTCCCGAAAGAAAAGCTGACAGTCCGATGGTAAAGATGATCCAGATGCTCTTCATCATTCCGGTGGAGGAGCGGTGACGATCGCAGCTTTTCCGTTCTCTCACTCTCTCGCACTCTCTTTCCCCTCTTCTTTCACTTCTTCTGCAGGATCTCAGACGCTCCCAGCGTTATGCCCTCTGAGCACGAATGATGAAGCGCACTTATGTCATCCGGCACGCCGTTCCCTCTCCGTTTTCCTTTCTTCTGCCTCTTCCTCTTTTCTTTCTGTCCTTTCTTCTTTCGAGTCGCACGGTATTATTACCGTCCGCCAGACGCAGCCATATCAGAGCAGCTTATAGCGCAGGGAGCCGCCGGCGGGCCGTATGTGATTGACGGGGACTCGGGCCATATGGAGGCACCGAGAAGAGTGACGAGCAAGAAAGGAAAGATGGCATGTGGACTGGGAGGAAAGCGTCTCCCTCTAACCCTGAGCATCAGTATTTACTGGTAATTTATGTGCTTAAATAAAAAATACTTAACTGTTTTTCTCTCAAACATTCCGAAATGTTTATCAAAGTGATATTAACACGTTAATGCGTCGGTTCCACATTATGTAAGATTATGTAAGATAAAATGTCCTTTGCATCACATAATTCCCAAATAAAGCACAACAAATTGTTGCTTCCAGACATAAACTGTCAGTTGCTGATATTAAATTTTGGATAAATAATTGTGAAGTGACCCCGCAATCCTTAACGGGATCTAGCAGTTAGAAAGACGAGAAATTCAGCAGTTTTTTCTTTAAACCGAAAGGAAGCAGATGAGAAAAGTAACGTGAGGCTCACAGACCCAGCAACGTGTACAACTGCTGAAAAATGTCAAGGTCTTCATGCTTTCATGTTAAAACACTGCAAATGACGCGGAAAAACATGGTAAAATCGCACTGTTGGGACTGAGGTGAGTGCGGAGCATGGAAGCAATTATTCATGCATACAGACAGAGCGCGGAGAAACAGCGCACGTGACCTGAGGGTTCTGAGCTGTAAAGTTAAGGTGTGCCCCTTTATGTAGACGCAAATGTGGGCCATCCGGGTATTATGGAGGATTGCGGGATTAGTGAGGCGCAGTGTTGAGACATTGGGACATCCTATCTCGGATGTTCATGTAAATGTGTCTATTCTGAAAACACAGATTAAATTAATTGGGAAAGGTATAGTAAATTCCCTAATTAATGACAAAAAAATACTGACAGTTTGTGTGGGTGTATTGCATAACACACTAGACCTGATTGTGGAGAACATTTTACATCTATTCAAAAGGGCCCTGATTCCTGCATCTTCAACATGACCCCCCAGTAAGCCCCTTGTAGGAGACTACCCCCCCCCCCCTTCTGCTGTCCTGCACTGTCTGGTAGCTCAGACCTCAAGCCTATTAGGTTGATGACAAAGTCCCCGTTGCCAATGGTTCCTCCTAAACACAAAATCAACTCGACATTGTCTTCCAGTGTGACTCCCATCAGTGATGTAATGAACATGTTACAATGGTCTTCCCAGACTGGTTTATAAGGACGCACCATTATTACTGGGGTGCAGTATGAGGCTCAGTGGGTGAGGTTGCTGTGCCTGTGCGCAGAAGGTCGTTGGCTCAGATCTCAGGGTCGGCAGGATGATTTCACAGCCCTTAACCCCAAATGGTCACAGGGATTGTCTGACCTGGATTTTTCCCAAAAGATTTTGATGCTTTGGACAAAAGCTCCTGATAAATAAATAAAATGAAAAAATTGTAGAATTTCATGATTTTTAGATGTTATATGAGGATTCACAAAATATTCAACATACTCTGCCCTGCCACATTTCCCCATCAATTCAGTCAATTATCCATCCCCTCCTCTCTTCTCCATCCCTTCTTCCTGTCCCCATCCCCTCCTCTCTTCCCCATCCCCTTCTCTATTCCCCATCCCCTCCTCTCTTCCCCATCCCTTCTTTCTGTCCCCATCCCCTCCTCTCTTCCCCATCCCTTCTTCCTGTCCCCATCCCCTCCTCTCTTCCCCATCCCCTTCTCTATTCCCCATCCCCTCCTCTCTTCCCCATCCCTTCTTTCTGTCCCCATCCCCTCCTCTCTTCCCCATCCCTTCTTCCAGTCCCCATCCCCTCCTCTCTTCCCCATCCCTTCTTCCTGTCCCCATCCCCTCCTCTCTTCTCCATCCCTTCTTCCAGTCCCCATCCCCTCCTCTCTTCCCCATCCCTTCTTTCTGTCCCTATCACCTCCTCTCTTCTCCATCCCTTCTTCCAGTCCCCATCCCCTCCTCTCTTCTCCATCCCTTCTTCCTATCCCCATCCCCTCCTCTCTTCCCCATCCCTTCTTTCTGTCCCCATCCCCTCCTCTCTTCTCCATCCCTTCTTCCTGTTCCCATCCCCTCCTCTCTTCCCCATCCCTTCTTTCTGTCCCTATCACCTCCTCTCTTCCCCATCCCTTCTTTCTGTCCCCCCCCCCCTCTCTTCCCCATCCCTTCTTTCTGTCCCCCCCCCCTCTCCATCCCTTCTTCCTGTCCCCATCCCCTCCTCTCTTCCCCATCCCTTCTTCCTGTCCCCATCCCCTCCTCTCCTCTCCATCTCTCCTTCCTGTCCCCCCCCCTCCTCTCTTCCCCATCCCTTCTTCCTGTCCCCATCCCCCCCTCTCCTCCCCATCCCTTCTTTCTGCCCCCCCCCCCTCCTCTCCTCTCCATCTCTCCTTCCTGTCCCCATCCCCTCCATCAGCCCACCGGCTACACACTGCCGCTGATCACTGAGGACTTCTCCTCTCCGAATCACCCCACGCTTCCATTCCTGTGGGTGATTCCACAGCATGGCCTCAGGCACACATGACGCCACATAATTATTTAGGATGAGTTAGGGCCTATTTTTGAAATGGCCTATTTTTCCATTTCTAATTGGAAACACAAGTCCTGGGCTGAAGACCCGGTGCAGAGCTTGTGTGGCGTAATGCTCGTTTGGGGAGGATTTCATACACTCTTGTTCCCAAAGCAGATGTGTTCGTCTGAGCTGCTTATAAGTCCATCTCTCAGTTTGACCGAAGTGTCACTTAGATATGTTAGCAGCAGCAATTCTAGCACTACTGTACAATCTACCTTAATGCCAGAGGCCAGACCCAGAGATCTGACTAAGAGCTCTATGAGATTTGTTGGCATTTAGAACTGGGGCAATAATTTATTTTAAGACCGCACTGCACTTAAAAATCGTAATTCATTAGAACACTCTATATTATGGAACAACTTACTTTCCGTATCTGCATATATTCTTCTACTTCTTGAACTTGTTATTTAAATAACAAAATTAGTCCCTGTACATTATTATGTTCATATAACTTGATGTCCACAGATTGTTTAGGCACAATGCTGTTCAATGTGCTCCAAACACTTTCTGGAGTACCCAACCAGGGCCCCGAACTCGTTATCTGACGATGGTCAACAGAAACGGTTTTGATCAGATGATTAAAATGGAACTTAATCGGTTACCGTGACAATGGCGCCCCCGTGTGTTTACTGTTTTCACTACTTAATATTCTATGTGAGCAGTAGAAATCCATATACAATGGTAGAAAAAAGGTCTTTTAATTGAACGATTTTCGTTGTTTCATTGATTTTCGTGTAACCTGTGCGTCATATCCTTTAACAAAGAACTAACAATGGCAACTTCACCGGTTCACATTACAGAGATTGTAATACAATACTAAAAACCCCAGTAGAAACATTAGAAAGCAACAAGAGAGGAAACACGCGTCCCGGCGTTATATATATATATATATATATATATATATGTCTCCAGTGACGGTGGAGTGTTCAACCTGACCCCACAGGGACGCGGGGTTCCCACGACAGGATTAGGCACCGAGTCTCCCCGCCTCCCTCGGGGCGCTTCCTCCCACCTGGCGCCTCACTAGGGCACACGTCGCCCCCTGCTGGTTAATAATGCATCTCGCACCAAAGTCGATCCCCTACCTCACTCAGCCTCTGACCAACCTTATTCTGCCATGACATACAGTAAAGGCACATAACAGAACACACATGCGACAGACCGGATTCCGCCAGCTGAGTAGAGCCCTGGTGTAGAGGATCAGAAAAGCAGCACTCAGATGTGCAAGTCACCCATAATAAAAGCACAGCGTCCGCATAACGGAGGAGAGGAGGAGTCAGCATGACAGCGCTCCAATACGTAAGCTTCGCAGTTTCAGTTAGGAGCTAAATAAAAACCTGGCTGATGGTCAAGGTTAGAATGTTATGCTGTTAGGACTGAGGCTCCCCCGCAGCATCTGTCGGTCCGATGCTTTGACAGCACATGCGGATGCTGCTGTCGGGTGCAAACTGCTTGCTGGCTCGACGTGACTGCTGCTGTTCGTCACCTGCGGAAACATAGAGCTTTTTCGAGCAGGCAGGGTTTTTTTCGGGGGAAACCTGGTCATGTTGCCTGCCTGCCGCTTTGCATCCCCGGGCGGGACGTCTCTCCGCTCCCTGCTCGCTGGGCTTTTTGCCGTCTATGTTGTGCATGCATCCTGGTTCATGTACAGCTTTATTTACACCAAACCATGCGAGATCTCCAAAAGCAACCTCTGCATCCCGTCCTACTTGGCAGAGAAGCCTCGGCTCCAGGTCTGTGCGGGAAAAAATGCACGAAATCTAATAAGTTACGTTTTGATGGAATTGGATTCATTGCTGAAATGCTGTTAATTCCGTCTTTTTTCCGTTATTAAAATAGCTCAGTATTTACACGTCTCTGCACCCCGATGCGGGCGGTGAACAAAAGCTCCTTCTGAAGGTCGATGACTTTGACATACGCTCCAAGTTTGAAAGGTGGGCGCTAGTTCCCCATTTAATATAGTTAAAATATAATCTGCTGTGATTAATTTGTTTTTCATCAAACATGTCAATTGGTGGAAGGCAAGTGAACGTTTCGCTGCCGGGGAAAGGCTTTATGGACGGCACGCTGTACGCCCTGGTGTTCCTGCACCGGGCTGGAGTGCCCATCTCGCAGGACCCCATGGAAGTACACCATGTTGTCCAGCTCACAAACCACATGCTGGTTAAACCTGCTAGCCAGGAAACGCTGCAGGTAAGACGGCCTACTCTCTAGAGGCAGAAGGCTCCCTGTGTCCTGGTCGGTTATTAACGCTGTGATTAAGATAAAATGTCAATGATCACGAAACTGTCAGTGAGATGCAGCAACGTGATGTTTCTGTCACAGGCTGGCGAGTCTGACGCAGCCCAGTCTGTCTCCCTCTGGCGGCCGCGACTTGTATTGCGCGTCATGTCAGAGGACATCCCCTTGGACACAGCGGCTCCTCCCACCGACTTGCGGCGCTACTTAAAGACGTAAGTCTCCCTGGGGACGCTCGCGGACGGGGATGGTGGCTTTCTGTGCCGTCGGCAGCAGGGACCAGGAGGCTTTAGAGAAGCACAGCTCACACAGAGAGGAGTGCGTACTGATGAGTCGTGTCTTGTACTCCGTCAGGCACCAGAACGGCAAAAAGATGCTCTACCTCCCTCTGCTATTCGTAAATGAACTGGCCAACAGGGTGCAGGACATGATGGTACGTAAAAGACCTGAGTGTGAGAAAGCAAATATAATCGCAGAATACGTCACTGAGAGATTTGCTAACTGGCAATGTGACAAGAAAGTGCGTCTGGAGAAAAAGCAGGCCCTTCTGTTCCAGGAAATAAAGAGCATCACCCCGGAAGTCCCCCTCAGCATCTCCTATGAGGACATTTCCCTGTGGAGACTTCGCCTCTGGATCCGTATTCAGGACGCCGTTAACAGTCTGCGGAAGCTGGGTGAGGGACTCACCCCGGTCAGGCGGCTGCCGGTCGCCCCGCGGTCGGACGACGTTTGAGGCCAAGGCCTGATTCTGGGGAAATACGGTCATCGCTAATTTAGCAGAGGCCAAAGGTGTTTTTTTTAATGAAGAATGTGTTCAAACCAGCATCTGTGATGAAAGATGCTCAGTAAAATGGCTGCAGTTTCTGTCTTTCTCACCCCCTCGCTTTTAGGTTTCTCGGAGAGAGACTTGGACGAGATTAAAAGCATCTTTGTGGACCCAAACCTGTCCTATCTGGCATTGGCTGGCCTCGTGGCTTCTGTCCACGTGAGTCTGTCCTCTTTTATGCATTTCATCGTATAATTCCATCACACTCTCACAGACGCCGAGCGGATCAGCAGCCAGGACTTAGAGAGCTGGATGATTTGTGTGTTTCAGTTCCTCTCTGACATCTTGGCTTTAAAAAACGACATTGGCTTGTGGAAGAAGGAGAGGAACAGGGCAGGGGTGTCCAACCCAGCAGGTAGCTGAGGCTCCCAATCTGTTGAGGCTGCAATTCTCAGACTGGCCAGCAGGTGGAATGCTGCCTCTCCTGTCCCTTCCAGCTCTGCGTGAGTGCTGCTGCGGGCTCGTGGTCCTGCTCTCCATGCTTGATGATGGACAGACCAGCCCACTCGTGCTCCTCCCCGCTGCGGCCAGCTTCGCCATTGAAGTATCTGGCCAGTCCCTCTGTTCTTGTACCCTGTATACATGGGCGACATTTGACTCTTGAGTCAGGGGGGGCAAGAAAAACATTTTAACGAGTAGGCATCAAAACAACATCCTACCATAGTGAAGGGCTAAACGTCGTCCACCAGGCGCGGCATCAAAGCGATTAACGGTCTTATACAAATCTACGTGAATGGTCCATTCAATGTTAAGTACTGCAATGTCCGAGAGTCTTTCCTGGCACATTGTGTTTCTCATATAAGTTTTCAGTCGGCGCAAGCAAGAAAAATTTCTTTCGCACGATGCGCTGTTCATCGGCACAGTTAAGAAGAGCTTAAAGAGATTGCCAACGTTGACAAGACTGTGGACTAGCTTTGACTCTTTGAACAGTGACAATCGTTCATCAAAACTCGCTTGTCCTGTTGACATAGCGTTGAAAAGTGAAAGTTCTGCACTCGCCATTTTGGCACTTAGCCATTTTGCCCGATCGATTGTCTAGTTTTCTCTAATTTTCATACCAACAACAAACTAACTTAAAAAATAAAGACGCAACCTATTGCTTAATTTGCTGTGTCGCCCCCTATCAACACGGAGACCTACAACACATAAAATACATATTCTGAAACAGTATTTTAACAGTGAATTCTAAAATTCCATGATCGGGATATAGGGGGGGCACATGCCCCCCCTTGCCCCCCCCTAATGTCGCCCATGCCTGTATACAGAGAAACACAATGTGATACACCAGGTCCTGAGTCATGGTTTAAGCATTGCCGGAGACAATGGTGGGGCTGGATTGGTACCACCCCCAAATGGGATTGGTGCCCCCTGGGTGCCCCCATTTTCATTGGCTCTCAGTGATGTCAATCATAGACCGCATGGTTACCCAAATGTACATTTGAGATACAGCTGTAATTTTAGCAGTTCCCAGAACTGCATGAATATACATGAATCATAGCCATAATTACGGTGTTATTTAAGAAAGTATGGTGTTTTTATTTTGTGCACTGAGTAGAAAAAACTTGGAGGCGACCTTCACTTCTCCTCTTTAGATGCACCCCCACATTTCAGTGGAAATTCAGGAAACTCAAAAGAGAGTAATGATTCATTAAAATGCACACAGCCTTTGCCTTGTCCTGTTTATTCTCGTGGCTGCTTTTGTGTCTGGAAGATCTGGAAGGCCTTGGGCGTCCGGTTCTTGTCAAGGAGAACGCGACCTGCGCCTCGAGTGAGTAAACGCTTAATCACCCTGCGCATGCTCTTCCGCTTCCTGATAGCAGTCAGGCCCCTACAGCCTTTTATGGGTTTATTTTGAAAAATGATTAACTGGTCAAGCAGTGAATCATGTTATCGTATGTTAAGTGAGTGGGTAATGCAGGTGGGGGTGGCACAGTTACCATTGTGATTAGTCCAGACCTGGGGGGGGGGGGGGGTCACATCTGGCTCACTATGTGTCACCCCGTGTGGTAGATGTGTCATTGGTGACTCTGTTTAAATGCGTTTGTGGGCAGATGGGCCCTTTTGAGGAAGTGCCTCCTGCCTCCTGCCTCATGCCCTGGGTTTCCGGAAGAGGCGCCGACAGGGGCGCCGTAAAGCAGGGGAAAGTTAGGACGATTCCAAGGGCCCCTGAGTGACTGCGGCCCTAGAAAAATATGGAATATAATCCAATTGATCTGGGTTGAGGGCCCGAAATCTAGTGGCACCGCTTGGAGCAGACACTGAATATGCAGAAATCCTTTTAAGCTGATGAATGGGCAAATGCGTTCAGGCAAATTATTCAAGTATTAGTTTTGGAAATACAGTGTTAAGGAGAGGAGTAAGAACATCCATTAAGAAAGCTTGAGCAAAAAGCCCCCCCACCCCTCGCCCCCCACCACAGCACAGAAAACAGGATGCGTCGGACACGAGGAACAACGAACAAGATCCTCAGGTGAGAAACACTGATGAGAATGAGATTCGTTTCATACTGTCTGCAGCTGCTCAGGATGTGAAGGTGCTGGAAAACTGAGTGTTTCTGCGTCCCTCCCCAGGCAATGAAGGGGCTGTCGTATGTGCTGTACCTGCTGTGCTTTGGGGCGTCTCTTTACCCTCTGCTGTGCATGAGAGTCAGAAGGTAAGGCAGCGCTCTGCTACTCGCATGATAGCTTATTGTAGGGCTGCATGATATCACATGGTCATCGCATGGCGCAATAATCACCAGGCTTCAGATGAGGGGCGTAAACTTTTGCCCGGATGCCGGCGTTTCATTGCTCTACGGACGTTTACTTATGCCCACAGTTGGGTAAGCAGATTAGCAGTAGGCCAAAAATACTAAGGAGAGGCGTATTGTGATGCCCAAAAGTTAGTAATCTGTATAAATTCTGTATATGATATTGTGCGTCGGATATCGTCTTAATTTATTCTCCTCAAATCCAAAGTAACAATTTTCCCGCTTCTCCCGTTCAACAGTCTGTACTCATGGCTGATAAGCAGCCTAGCCAACGGTAAGCCAGTCTTTCATCCTTTGATACGTAATGGGAGATTTGGGAAGATGCAGAGCGTGGGGGGGTCTGGGCTTCTTGCTTACATTACAGTCCAGACACACGATGAAGTTGTATCTGTTTTTGACAGGAGTTTATACGTCTGGCTTTCTCTCCATGCTTCCTCAACTCGTCGTTAATTACGAGGTTCGTAGCGGCGGATTTCCCCCAGGGATTGCCGTTATAGGTGCTGTGGCATCCTGTTAACACTCTCATTTCTGCAGCTGAAATCAGTGGCTCACGTATCCCAGAAGGCACTTATGCGTAACGTGAGTATTCACCATTCACCTCCCTTTTATTCCGCCGTCATGTTCTGGATTTGATTTATTTTATTTAACAGCAGATTGACAGTTATTTTAGGTTGCCATAATAGACAAATTGCTGGATTGTTTTAGGGTTTGGGCTCTTAGACTTTTGACCTCACAAGTTGGTGGACTCATCATTCTTCATGCTCCTTTTCCAGGTGTTCAGAAGCTCCATTAAGGGCGCGTTTGCCATCATCATCACCATGCCGACCGCCCACCGGGTCGCCTGCTTCAGAGACAGTGCAGTGCTCCTGATCTACCTCTACCAAAGATGGTGAGTCTTCATCAGTGAACGTTATTTCGTTACAGGACTACAGGCCAAATCTCGCTTCCAGTACAGTGGAAGCGGAGCTTAACAATAAAGGCTGTTATTCATAATGCAGATAAACTGTCCTTCTTCCCTGCAGGATTTACCCAGCTGACAAGACCAGACGTGGCGCTTTTAGAGGGCTGCTCTATGAAAGACCTGAACCCAAACTCCACCGAGACTAACGTGGCACCAGGGACCAGCTTCAGCAGCTGGCAGGGGAGGCCCCTTTCACGGGTGTCCCTGGTGTGCAAAATAAAACGAAGCCTTTAAATGCCTCTCGTGCTTCTCGTCAGGCTGCTTTTCTACATGATAGGACCAGGAACACCGTATATACTGTACATAGATGTTTGGGTGAGGTTTCAGTGCAGGAGGGAGTGAGAATCAGCCGGAAACGAGACGGAAAAGCAGGGAAAGGGGCGTGGAAGGAGAGCAGACGCGTGAGGAGCGAGCCTGCCCTGCAGAAATGCCACGTCAATAGCAGGCGTCACCTTTAAAAGGCCAAGAGAGAGATGCTGCTGTTTGTTTCTACTGGCCTGACGTGTGGAACATCTGAAAGCCTGGAAGGGACCGGCTTCTGAGAACCTCTGATGCTGAAGTTTCATTAAATCCATGTGTCATACCACCATGTGAATCCTGTCAGGATCTGAGACCTTCGTGAATCTATGCGGACGATTAGCTACTGTCTTTAGTGATGCTACTTTGTTACAAAGACTGGTATCACCACCTTAAAAAGGACAATTGACCATTTCTACATTTAGTTAATTTATTCATATTGAATTCCATCAATGTCCCCCTATATGATAGAGGTGGAAACAAATTAAAACAAAATATATCTATTTCGAACCCTCCACACAACGCCAAGAGTAGCACATTAAATGTGACCAACACAAAAGGAACCATAGTTTAGCATGAAGAATTGTGAACTTTTGGGTTTCCCAGGACTATGTACAGCGCAGCCCGGAGGTGTTTTCTACTGGAGGATCGTCTTCGCTGTGTCTGCTGATCTGTAGCTGAGCCCCTTACTTTTATCTGAATAAAATCTCCAGATACAAAAAACAAAAGAAAAGTACATTGAATCGCCACTGAAAACTCTGGGCGTGTCTCTCACAGACCCTGGGAGGGCGTGTCTAAAGGTACTGGGTGGGAGTCTTAGCAGAAGATCTGCATTCCCATTGGCTGAGCCCTGGCTGTAGGGGCTGCCCTTCCTGCCAAGCTGGTGCATGATAAATGTTCCATTCCAGTTCAGCCTGATTGGTTGTCTCCGTCTCACTCCGCCTCTCACGCTGGGGCTACTGCGGCCGTGGCTGTGGCGCCATCTTCAGGCGCACTTGGTCGATGACGTCCAGCAGGTTCTTGGCGTCCACGGCGAGCGCGTGGGCGGCCGTCAGCATCTGCTTCTTGTAGTCCTGCTGCAGGCTGGTCATGACGTACTGCTGTGCCAGTTTCATCTTGCTGATGAGGTCGGCCAGGTCTGAGTTCAGCAGCTTCTGGGCCATCTCCACCTGCGGGGGGTAAAATGAGCTCGTGGGAATTTTACTTCTTGGTACATTGTGTACTGTAGACAGTGAAATACTGTAGATGCATTTATTATGCAGTAAACACGATCCTTATCTGTTAAGCTACTGTTAAACTTCAAACATTATAGCATGTTAAACTACTTAAATGAAATTACTTCATCATGCTGTATTGTAGACATTGTTTTAATTAAGTCCAAATGAAACCATTGGAATCACTTTGCTCATGGGAGTTTTACTTACACAAAAATAGTCTGAAGGCAGAAGGAAAAATGATGCAGAAAAAAAGGTTCAGAGAGATAACCAATCAAATTGCAGAGGATGTGAGTCCAAGCAACTAGACGAGGCGTGACCAACCAATCAGATGTGTTTGTCCAACCTCCTCTAATTGCTTGGACCCAGTTCCTCTGCAATCTGATTGGTTATCGCACTGAACCAGTCATTTTTCCTTTTGCCCTCAGAACATTTTTGTGTAAGTAAAACTCCCACGAGCTTAAAGTGACCTCATTATAGCCTTTTATCCTGTATCTTCAGCAGTACAGAGGATTTACGCAAAGGTGTCTGCTTTACCTCTCTGTGTGACCCCGAAGGTAGACTGGGTATCGTTTCATCGACAGCAGCCAACAGCATCCTCAGTGCCAGGCCCACATCCTGAAAGTGTGACACTGTAAGATGCACATCTCCCCCCGGTGGATGGAGAAGGGCATGACAGTCCCTCAGCGCTCAGACTGAGCCCCCCTCACCTTCACCATGGGCACGTACTCCTCTGGGGGCGCCGGCTGTATTTTGCTGGACATCTCGATGACTGCTTTGACCAGTCCCATCACATTCTCATACACTTTGTCGTTGGAGCGATCCAAATTGGCTGTGGGAGGGGGGTTGATCTCCTGGGGCTGAATCTAGACAAATCACAGGAGGGAGACTTTGTTTGAGGGGACCATCATTACTTCCTCAACCAGGACTAATTATAGTCAACTAAGATTGATTAAAGACTGTATTTCTTGCATACCACAAAAAGGACAGACACGATACATGTCAAACTTAAATTATACAAGCAAACTTTTGGGACATTCCAATGCCTGAAAGATTTACTGCCACCATTAAAAATGTTGCACACAGGAAGTTATGCAAAGTCTTCGTAAACATGTATTCTACAGCACCCAATTGTCTTGTTTTCACCAGAATGGGGATAATGACTCAAACTCTTTTTCTAAATGTTTACGTTTCTTCATACTTCCAATTGAACACAGATACATAAAAAGTATGTTCATGGTCAGGCAGTGAATATATAGAAACCTAAACAGATCATTAAACAAAACCACAGCCAGATCACAGACAACACAGAGAAAACAAGCAGAGGAATTAGCCTCCCCAGCCTCACACTGGGCTCCCACACTGTCTCCTCAGGAACTGTATGTATACCAGAGGTGGAAAGTTCAAGTCCAAAAAGTACAAATCCAGTCCAAGATTTTGATTCAACCAACCAGCTGAGCACTCTGTGACTGTGACTGTTCATACGCAACTGGTGAGTTGAAACAAAACCTTGGTCCGGATTTGTACTACCTGAGCCTGAACATTCCGAGTCTGATGTTTATGCTACCTATATGTGAGGTGGCATTACTCATATTTTTCCAATTGAATTTATTAAAAAAAAACCTTCTGAAATACCTTTATAGAAGTGTTGATGTGAGCGAATAATAATTGACGAACACTGAGAAAAATGATTTGTAGACAACTGTGCTCCACCATCCTCACCTTCTGCCGGTTTTAATATTTGTCTTGGTTTTAAGAAATAAAAATGAATATACGTCATAGCGAAAAATGCCAATTATGGTCACAAATGGCAGATTATTACTATTATTATTAGGTTTAAAAAAAGTTAAATTAAATGCTATAATGATGAAGTTATTGCTGTGAAGCAAGGTGTGTTAAAGCTGCATGTTAGTATACAGCAAGGTGCCATAAAACAATCAGACCATGTGTAGCCCATGAACATGCACCGTTATGTGCAGAAACAGATGGGAACCTGTCACATGGCAATACCCGGCCAATCAGAAACCAGAAGGACTTGATATGAAAGAATATCCATCCAATCAGAATACCGACAGTAAATAAATACCTTTTAAAGGCAGAATGGTTTCATATATGCTTTAAGCCCTCTCCTTTGCAGAACTGAAATGTGTATTAATAGCACTAACCTCACCCTCGATATATTTGACTGGTTAGGTACAGCTCACTGTAGTACTGCGTTACACTACGTCACACACCTTTACGTTTAACACTCTACTTTCCACACTTGAGCTGCATCAGTCCTCCTGCATCAAACAGCTGGGCTTAAGTGCTTCTTGGGGTTAAAAACATGGACGCATCGGCATTCCATGACCACAATGACTTAAACCACAACCGGATGGCCAAGTGGTTCGGGGAGGGGGCAGAGATTCCCCCACCCCAAACACCTGCTGACATGTAATCCCACGAAGAGAGGGGGAATGTGACAGATGGAAACACACACATACACACACACACGCACACACACGCACACACTTGTCGGGTAAACATATCCTTATGGGGACCGCTTATTCATGTCTATGGGAAAAATGCTAACGCTAACTATGACAACCTTAACCCCCTACCCTGCCCTAACCTGTGGTTTACAACATGTGGTAAATACCAACCCGCGCAAACGCATGGATACAGACACGGACACACATACAGACAGGCACATGTGCACAGACACATAGAGAGACAGACACATACGCAACGAGACACAGACTGACAGGCACATACGCAACGAGACACAGACTGACAGGCACATACACAATGAGACACAGACTGACAAGCACATACACAACGAGACACAGACTGACAGGCACATACACAATGAGACACAGACTGACAAGCACATACACAACGAGACACATACAGACAGGCACATAAGCAACGAGACACAGACTGACAGACACATACACAACGAGACACAGACTGACACAGACAAACGGACACACAGACACACACGAAGGTCTTACCCTCCAGGGCTACGTTCAACAACAGTGAGGCACAGGGAAGATTGGGGGGGGGGGGGGGGCAGACGGCCCAGGGGAAAGGAAGAAAGAAAGAAAGAATTAATGTAAGAGGCATTACACGCGCTATGGCAGCAAAGCTAATGTCTGCACATGCTCAGTCTGTGTGGAACATCCACTTCCTGCCTCTTTAATTTTCAGTCCGGAAAAGACGGAAATTCCTGCTTTAAGAGGCTCCCCATGTCTGCCCTGTAGCAAAGCCAGTACTTTCTTTAGCTAATTCACGAGTTGCTGCCTGCTGAATGCCCCGCATCTCAGTGAACAGTGACATCTGTCCAGCAGCCTGCTGCTTCATTGTCCTTGTCCCTGTCATCTCCTCTGATGGCCTGAATACTGTGGCCTTTCCACTATAAACACCGGGGAACCGCTGCCCTCACCCCCACCCCCATTCCAGTGGGGGGCCAGCTGGGCCTGTTGCCAAGATCACAGGTGTGGGGTGGACACCCCTGATGAGAGACCTCCGCCTCAGTTTTCGGGAGAAGGGTGATGACTATGGTAAACATCATCTTGGTCACCGTTATCATCAGATGACAGGTGACCTTAAACATCTAAATGTACACGCCAGCCTACAGCACGTCAAGCATCCTGGAATTAACAGTAAATGACCATTAAGTATTTCATTACTACCTTTATTCAGAATGTTATCATTACTTGGTTATTTAGAATGATTGCAACAAGTGTAAATCTGCAGATCCTTGGCACCCTGACATGTTGTCCACTAACAACTGAAAAGTGAACACATCAAATCTCAGCTTCCTGCGAGGGTCAGGAAGCCAAGGAGGTGGCAGAACAACAGGAAACCCAGTCCACAGGGGTCACTGGTGTCACTGGGCCTCAGATCAGCTGACCTTTTAATTAGGCGTGACTGAATTATTCATTTAATTCAATGCAGAATGTAAACAATGTTTTTAAATGATTTCACACTATTTTTAGTGTGTTAATGTGCAATTTTAATATTAAAATAAATATACATTAATAAAATACTGTCCCATAATTTGATGATTCGTGACAACAAACCTGATTAGTCTGCATTTTGTAACGGATTGTTTTAAAGCATCTGTCATCCCTGCATCTGTCCCTGCATCTGTCACACTGTCCCAGCACCTATTCCTCTGTCTGCCCCTCTATCTGTCCCAGCGTCACTCTATCTGTCCTAGGGCTGGACAATAATTCGATATCAATATATATCGCGATAGAATTTTTTTCAATAACGGTGATACGATTTTTAAACACATTTCCGATATTTCGATATACATTTGAATATACCAAATGTATAGAGGGAACCGCCAAATTCCCCTTTGTCTTAGCATTTTCTCATCGGTTATGTCGATTCTTTTATGTCGCCGAACCCTAATATCTTGAGCACAAAAGAGGGCCAAAATCGCCACTTAACATCGGTTATCTCCATCCCCGTGACGATTCGCCGGCTTTTAAAAATGTATCACAAGTGCTAAACAGCGCGTATTCAAATCGCATTTGCATGGTAATTTGCTGAACAACGCAGCTGTGAAACGCGATCCAGGTAAAACTTTTTTAGACAGCATAAATAATATTGAAGCATTTGTTTTCAAGCAGACTGTTAAAGGCAAAAGCAACAAAGCATTTTAGACTTTGTAAAGAAACCATAGTAACCCCGTGTATGATACTTTTCAGAGCTGTGTCAGAGCGAAATGACTCGTGAATTTAATTTTGACACTGGTTAGCTTTTTGTAAAAACGAACTACAGTACACCCCGCAGGTTTTTTGTGATTTTGTGAGCGATCTTTGTATTTTCAGTGTTAGAGAATATAATTAAAGGTTTGTATCTAGAAACAACGGTGGTTTTTATTGTATACTGGTAAATCTCTGCTGTTAGTTGGTGCACATATGCCTTTTGTTAAGCAATATGTATGTCGGGGCCGGCTCTACACTGGGGCAAGAGGGGGCAACGCCCCCTTAAGCAAACGTCCTGCCCCCTTAAATCAAACTTTTAGAAGTTGAGGAAGAAAATAATAATTACCCACAAACTGAATATGGACAAGATTTACTACAGTAGCTGAGAAATCCATTGAAAAAGGCACAAACGAGATGATAAGTTTCACTTCTTGTTCGCTCTTTCCCTCCGCGTTCTGTTTGTGCGCGGGCTCACACGGCACTCGGCAGAGATCCCCCACTCACCCTCCCCCCAGCTAAACATCCAATCACTGTTAGTATGCAAATGAGCCAGTTTCTCAGTAGGCAGGGCAGAGCGAAATGAGCTGCGCGATTGCGGGAGGTTTAGAGGAAGCAGCAATCTCTCTCGTCAAAATCATCATTTTGTCTATTTGGGGGGGGTCTTGATCGGGGGGTACTGTACCCCCCAGTACCCCCCGATCAAGAACCCCACAAATAGACAAAAATAGCAGTTTGGGGGGGGGGGAGGTCTTAACATTTTTCTTTTGTTTTTTTTTTTTAAGATAACCTCACTTTGTAGGAAAATTTTATGTAAAACGATTTCAGACACCCCTAGTGTGGACCGTACCATTTTAACCACCTCGGCGCTAGAAGCAGCTTAGCCAGTCGGTTACGTCATTCATTCTCATTGAGCGACTTGTTCGTTGTGATTTCAAGATTCTTTATTCGTCACATACATAGTTATAACAAGTACAACATGTAGTGAAATGAACCCTGACCGATCCTATTTTTCAGTTTTATATTTCAAGACTCGGTGAATTGATTTTTTCTTTTTCATAACTTAGCCTACCCTTTTTAGTTTTGGTAATATTGCCAATAGTGAAAAGTGTTTTGTTGGGTTCAAATATGTTTGATATAGGCCATCCAATTAAGGTAAACATCATGTTTTTACTTGTTTTAATCTGATGAGGAATATTTTATTATATTTTTTGTTGTTTTACTTTTCAGTTTTCCCCCTGAGGGATTGCCACCTTACTGTGGTCAGGGGCTTTGCGTGCCTCAGTGACCCTAAGAGCTACACCAGCAGAAGCTTAGCCTTCAGGTGGGACACCCAAGTTGGACAGGTCTTAGGGTAGAGGCCTGACAAAGTGCAATCCAATTACATGACAAAAACAGTTATCCAGAGCACCACCCCACCCCTTTCCCGCCTTTGTCGCCACCATGTGCCCCCTTCACATTTCTGTCTGCCCCCTCATATATGCATGTCTAGAACCGGCCCCGATGTATGTACATATTTATAGCATGCCGATCGCGTCAAACAAATCTCGGCAATGCCAAAAACACCAAAAACCCGTGCATGTACATTCTCAGTTATTAACGCACATAAATAAATTTCAAGCACATGTTAATATATTGCTGCCATATTGGTTTTCGGTTATCTCGATCATCGGTTATCTCGACGCTTTTTGGCAACCCCCTAGGCCGGCGACATAACCGGGTTCGACTGTATATGAATAATCAGCCTGTTCTAGTTTAAATGGAAATATATTATTGTTAATAAGCTGAGTCTGAGAGTTTTATTTATCTGATAGTTTATTTCACATTTCTTGTTTGTAAAGGCTAAATACAAATAAAAAGTGAACCTTATTTTTTTTTGTACTGTTTTTATTTAAAAAAAATGATATAATTTTAATAGGAGGAGCCTGGAGGTATTATAGACTTTGCAAATTCAGTTTGCAGACATCCATTGTGTGTGTCCTCGGCAGTTTTTTCCTGAGGCTTTTTAGTATTGTCCATATCGATATCGGAATTATATCGTATCGACCAAAATTAAGAAATATATCGTGATATAATTTTTTGCCATATCGTCCAGTCCTAATCTGTCCTATGTGTCACTAGCCAGAAGGCCACCAATCACATACAATGTGTCCCACGCACAGCCAGACCCCAGCCTGCGATTACACCCCCCGCCCCCCAATGGCCACAGCCTTCCCCCCCCCCACATCGCCATACCTTCACTCCTTCGTTGTAGCTGTCCGCAGAATTCACGCCGGCGTGGGGGGCTCCAGGTCGGGGGGGCTTCCTGGGGGGGGCAGTGTGATCTGGAGGGAACCGCACAACATGTTTACTAGGGTTCCCTCCCCCATCCCACCCCCCATCAATCGGCTTCGTCCAACAGTGTGATGAGATGTAGGTGCCAACGGTGAGCAACACCCTAACCCACCAACAGGTGGTGCCACTGAGCGGTGACAGGGAGTGGAACCCTAACCTGAACTGCAACCCCAGGCCAGGCTACCGTTCTCTCGTTCCCCTCGATAGCAGCCTCCCATCCCCAACCTAAGCTACACCGGCGTAGCGCTGGCCAAACCCCCTCGGCACCGTGCCGTAACACTGCGTGTGTGGTGCTCAGACAGACAGACCTCCATTAGCCGTGCTGCTGGGGAATTTACCTGGCTTGCCGATGGGCTGGTAGACGTGCTGGTTTCCTGCCTGCAAAGAAGAAAAAAAAACAGACCATTAAAAATCCTGTATGGTAGGTGGGCGGCACTGACGTCTTGCTGCCTCTGGGGGGCGATCTCTCTCATTAGCTAGGATCCACACAGAATGCAGAGAGGAGGTTAACGACAGGTGGAGACTGACCAATCAGGGCCATGGGCTGTAAGGGTCGCTCTTTCAATGACTCCCACTCTGCCTGTCGGTAGTTTCACGAAACCATAACACCCTTTCATCCTCTCCTACCCCGGGATTGAACCTGAACCCTGAAGCCTGGCTCATGCTCCCTCTTACATGCGATTGGCTACCCCCCCCCCCCTTCCCAGAATGCCATGTGTGAGTGATTGACCCCCACGGGGATCCAGGCTTTCAGCAAGAGCTCAGATCCAGGTCCCGGTCACAGAAGGGCGACCTGATCAGCACACGGCTTGGAGCCATATTCCAGTACGGAGAAACATCACACCCCGAAGAAAACAAAAACGACCAAAGTCCTTAGCAGCAGACCTCTGGTGCCTCAAGCCTGCACAGATACCTCACACCCAGCAGCTTGCCAGGGTTAATCGGAGAAGTGTTTTGGAAAGTGGGAATCAGATCCTGCTCCAGAAATTATGGTAACTGTTCTGCTAACTACCCAGGGAACAATCCTGGATATCGTGACAAGCTGCTTATTGTGGCCAGACTCTGTCTGCGGAGGCTGGAAGCGTCCCTGTGTGCCCCCGGGGGTGGGGTAAACCCACACGGCTGGGTGGGAAAAAGAACATTTATAGCAAATTCCAGCTGAGGGTTTTAATCTATCCACATGGACGTCTCTAAGCAAAGCCTGAGGAGGAGCTCAGACAAAGGGCTGATTACATAACTCTGAGAAAGGGGGCATCGTCAGGGCAGCAGAACCCAGAGACATGGGACAAAAGACTGGATCCCTGGATCCTCAGATGATCTGGTGGATTATTCAGGGACACCGACAAGAATCACGTGTACAGCCACAGGAGGATGGTACCTGAACATGCCGGATGGTACCTGAACACTAAAAGGTCTGCTGCCCGTCCAGGTCGAAACATGGCATGAGACCCGCCGGCGGGCCAGGGTTCGAGAGAATGCTCTCCAGGCTCCTGGCAGCTGGAGATTTTCAGAAAAGCAAGACGACTGTGGGCTATGAAAGTGGGAATTCCCCAGGATAGTGGATTCCCATCTGGAGGCGAATGGGAGCGAGCGAGCGAGTGAGGGAGGGAGCGAGTGAGCGAGAGAGTGAGGGAGGGAGCGAGCGAGCGAGAGAGTGAGGGGCCAAGGCGAACTCACCGGCCCCGGCAGGCTGCCCTCCTCTGGGTCGGCGCTGGCCCTTGAATTCCTCGGCTCCGGCTTCTGGCGAGGAGACAACATGGGGGCATCAGTGGCTGGGAGTCAAAAGAGGAGCGGTGAGCGTATTCGCGGGGGGGGGGGGTAGGTTTATCATGAGAAAAACCAGCAGCGAAACCAGAACTGGGAGCACATGGAGAACGGGCCCGGCACCAAGCTGGGGGGGGGGGGGTACCAGCAACCCCTCCGCCCCCAAACGCGCTCGGGCTATCCGGAACCGAGGACTGCAGCACATGCTTCAGACCTCGGCGTCTCAGACCCAAAACCCTATGAGGTGCTGTCTGAGGAAAAGCTTTAAGCTAAATTATATAACATATCAAACGCAAGCAGAAATGCACCCCCCCCCCCACACCCCCGACCATATACCAGTTTTCCAAAGCAGGCTTTGAAAACGTGCTGCATCCTCTGGATCGTCCTCGGGTGAGATGTCTGTTGCCTGAAGTGCAGGAAGGCGCTGCAGGGCATTCCAGAGGCGGGGGGGCGGGGGGCACGACTAGCCGCTACATTCCCTTTTGCTCATGGCACTGGCATTATATGCATTCGGCTGACTCACGCAGCCGGCTAGCTCCGTCTCCCCGCCCTCCTGCCCCCCCCCACATCTCTGCCCACCCCCTTCTCTCCTCCAGCTACGGCAGGAATATGGTTATAAACTGCTGGCACTTTTCAAAAGATCTTTTATTTCCGCCATATTCCTCTTGCTGACTCCAACTAAACGTTGACTAGTATCCCAACGCGCTGCGATTCCAAACCTCTAAATCTACAAAGCGAAACGCAGGCACCTTCCCCCGGGTGCCAGTAAAACAATTGGCGTTTATTTCTATATATTTTTTAAATCTCAGAAGCTTGATTGGAGGTGTAGGTGAGCCACTCCATCAGACGTTCGTTAGTTAATGACACAGTGCGACTAAAAACACCAGCGATTTAGGTCAATCCTCCCCTACAACATCTGCACACAATTAGTGACCCAATGGCTTCCTTTCACTCATTTTTAAGATACATTTTTGTCCGCAAAAGAAGCCAGTTCTGGGAAATCTCTTTTGGAGACCTTCGCAGCGTTTGATAAATGGGCTTCTCTCGTTCTATAACACGCATACCACTTCAAAAACCACTTTGCTGAGTGAACATGAAATGTCGTCCCATTGAGTGACGACATCGAGGGCCACGTTGTCTGGAAATAAAGCGCTTTACCCCGAGTATCACTGAGCAGTGTTACGGCACCCTAAGGATTAAGGTGCAGAGGACTGCGTTAAATACTGCGTGAATGCTGCGCTTTTTCAAGTTAACACTACGCAAAAAAACTTTCGGAGATAAAGACAAACTTGTAGAGAGCCATAGTTATTCTGATGAGAAAGACAGTCACACAACGTGCCATCAAATTCCAAATCTCCAGCTTTTGCAAAGAAGTCAAAATATCTGTAGGTTCCAACGTTTCAGTCACAACTTTGGGCTGCTGGTTATTTATATTTTTGTTTCTATATATCGTACCTCAGGATTACTGAGCAGACATTAATATTAACCTTTGGAAAACCACAGTCCTGACTGATGCATTTTAAAAGCAAAATACAGGGTGTACGAATCTGGCTAATTAATATTAATACGGGTCAAAGGTTTATTGCGGGTTTTTCGTCTCCCTCCGCGGTTTACACAGCGGAATTCCGTACGTCTCTCGGAGGAAAGAAAAACAGACACTGCTGTCCAACCCGTTCCTGCGGGGGATTCCGCGGAAAACCACGTAAAATGAGGAAAACACCTGCTCCGGAGGTCCTGCCTGCTGGGCCAGAGTGCCCCGCTACTCCTGAGATGGGTTTAGCGAAGAAGCGCTCAGGAGGGGCCCACCGCAAACCACACGGGCGACCTCACGCCGCGTCCCCTTTGGAGAAAGATCTCGCAGACGCTAAGTGACACACACGTGTGCTGGGAGTCCGGTCGATGTGGGAGGGAGCTGCCAAACAGCTACAGGCCGGGTGAGATTTACTCAAGGAAGCCATTTTTTACGTTGTGTTTGGCAGCAGTGCTGGAATGAAAATAATTTCTTCCTTCGCTTCAGGAAACAGCTTTTGACAGATAAGCTGGGCCCCGTCTGCAGCCGTTCTGAAACATCTGTTTCTGCAAAATGTTCAGAGGACGTGTTCAATTCCTGCCAATGAACAACCAACCAATAATCACCCCCCGGCATCTGAGGTTATTTGCAGAGAATCACCCATGTGCAGCTTAATGAAGCATCTTCATAATCACGCCCCAATAACTGTGATGAGTCAGAACATCGACTATAATCTGTCTGCAAAGCTGCTTCACAAGATGATGTTCAGAGCACCTCTGGATAATATTTTTGGTAAAACCCTGAACTAATTCCATATCCCTAACTGCAACACACACACACACACACACACACACATGTAGGGTAAACATATCCTTATGGGGACCGCTCATTCATTTCAATGGGAAAAATGCTAACGCTAACTATGACAACCTTAACCCCCACCCTGCCCTAACCATAACCATAAGTAACCTAACAAAATACAAGAGTTTTTGCATTTTTAGTTTTTTCATAGCAGTCACTGATTTTTATAAAATAGTTTTCCCTTATGGGGACCGGTTTCCTGAAAACCTGAAAAATGGATATTTATCACGTTATGGGGACATTGTGTCCCCATAAGGATAGGTAAACCCGCTCACACACACAGACACAGACAGACACACACACACACAAGTTGGTCTTCCTATCTAAATGGGGACCGTCTATTCATTTCTATGGGCAAAACTCTACTCCCAACATGACGACCTTAGCCCCTACCCAGCCCTAACCTTAACCATAAGTAACCCTCTCTAACCTTAACCATTTAATCCCTCTCATTACCTCCCAT
This sequence comes from Paramormyrops kingsleyae, assembly GCF_048594095.1. Lineage (NCBI taxonomy): Eukaryota > Metazoa > Chordata > Actinopteri > Osteoglossiformes > Mormyridae > Paramormyrops > Paramormyrops kingsleyae. The sequence continues at coordinate 28,875,505 of NC_132805.1, forward strand.
TGAAGTATCTGATGGCGATGCGAAGAACAGTCTTCCCTTAATCTTCAAGCTGAACTTTCATACCAGAAATTTATCCAAAGGTTAAATTTCCTGCCAACGTATTTCTATATCAGACTTTCCACTGACAGTTTTAAAGGATAATTCCCACTAAAACTACTGCTAATCACTTTTCCACAATTTACTCCACAGTCATTAAACCGCATTAAACTCCAAGGATTAAATTTGTAGCCCAACAGAAATTCAGTGCAATGGGATTGCTTTGCTTTTGTTCCTTCTCTTAATAAGATTACTACACGTCTCAATGAATGTACAGTAAATAGCTGAGTACTGCCATGGCAACCTAGGGCCAGGGAAGCAGGGGATGCTACTCAGGCGGGAAAATATAAAGCAGAATCATTCACTTGGATGCACTGCTGATGCGAAACATCGTGTGATGCTGGGTGGGGCCGATGCGTGACATTCAAACCTCCCATTGGCTGCTGATGACATCATCTCCTAACAGGTGGCACTACAATTGCTGGTCAGCAGATTAAAAGGAGGGTAAGAGCAGAGCCCCAATAAAAGCCGGTACTCAGGATGCATGGCATGCGATTCCATGCATGTGGGGTTGCGGCATTACCAGGAGACGCTCCTCCTGCTCCAGCCAGCGCTGGTCCTCCTCCATCTGCTGCTGCTGCAGCGAGAGCTGCTCTTCCATTGGGTGGGGGGGCAGCCCCTGGCCCATTCCTCGCCGCTCCAACAGCCCCCCATCCTGCACCAGAGACATGGGGCACTCACTCATCTGTGTGACACCAGTACCGGCCCCTCCCTGAAGAGGGCGCCACCTGACACTCACCTCTGCACTGGAGGGCCACATGGGTATGTCCTGCGGGTGCAGGTGGTTCCGGGTCTCCTGTGGGTCCAGTAGTGAGGCCTGTGGGAACTTCCCGTGGGGGGCAGCATAAGCGGAGACCTGGAGGTGACAGGGAGGTGCTAAAACGGGGGCATCATCATACAGGTAGCAAGTGCCACTATATTTCAGCTTCTGCTTATCCCAACTTACCCCCCATGACACAGAGACGGGTAGAGCTGAGAGCGAAGCTTGGGGTCAGAGGGCCCCCATACCTGGTAATGGTTGTGCTGACCCCCATGCTGGGGACTGGGGTAGAACCCCTCACTGCAGCGAGGGCTGGGGTATCCGGGGCGGCTGGGCTGTGGGGGGGGGGGGGGGGTATTGTAAAGAAGGAGGAGAAGAGAAGGGGTGTGACTGTGATTGGCTGACAGGAGATGCCCAGAGGCAGACAAACAAACACCATACACACGGGACAGGGGAAACACCATACACAGGGGACAGGGGAAACACCATACACAGGGGACAGGGGAAACACCATACACAGGGGACAGGGGAAACACCATGCACAGGGGACAGGGGAAACACCATACACAGGGGACAGGGGACACACCATACACAGGGGACAGGGGAAACACCATGCACAGGGGACAGGGGAAACACCATACACAGGGGACAGGGGAAACACCATGCACAGGGGACAGGGGAAACACCATGCACAGGGGACAGGGGAAACACCATGCACAGGGGACAGGGGAAACACCTTACACACGGGACAGGGGAAACACCATACACAGGGGACAGGGGAAACACCATACACAGGGGACAGGGGACACACCATACACAGGGGACAGGGGAAACACCATGCACAGGGGACAGGGGAAACACCATACACAGGGGACAGAGGAAACACCATACACAGGGGACAGGGGAAACACCATGCACATGGGACACGGGAAACACCATGCACACGGGACAGGGGAAACACCATGCACAGGGGACAGGGGAAACACCATACACAGGGGACAGGGGAAACACCATACACAGGGGACAGGGGAAACACCACGCACAGGGGACAGGGGAAACACCATACACACGGGACAGGGGAAACACCATACACACGGGACAGGGGAAACACCATACACAGGGGACAGGGGAAACACCACACACAGGGGACAGGGGAAACACCACGCACAGGGGACAGGGGAAACACCACGCACAGGGGACAGGGGAAACACCACGCACAGGGGACAGGGGAAACACCACAGACAGGGGACATGGGAAACACCACGCACAGGGGACAGGGGAAACACCACGCACAGGGGACACGGGAAACACCACGTACAGGGGACAGGGGAAACACCATACACATGGGACAGGGGAAACACCATGCACAGGGGACAGGGGAAACACCATACACAGGGGACAGGGGAAACACCATACACAGGGGACAGGGGAAACACCATGCACAGGGGACAGGGGAAACACCATACACAGGGGACAGGGGAAACACCATACACAGGGGACAGGGGAAACACCATACACATGGGACAGGGGAAGCACCACGTACAGGGGACAGGGGAAACACCATACACAGGGGACAGGGGAAACACCATACACATGGGACACGGGAAACACCATACACAGGGGACAGGGGAAACACCATACACAGGGGACAGGGGAAACACCATACACATGGGACAGGGGAAACACCACGTACAGGGGACAGGGGAAACACCATACACAGGGGACAGGGGAAACACTATGCACAGGGGACACAAAAAATATCACACGCACAGGACACGGGAATCAGCTTTTATACGGGATACTGGAATCCATGGATATCTATGTGAGACACAGGAAATGGGAAAAACCATCCACTGAGAAACACCATCAATTTGGGACACTGGTGCATGGTAGGACTGTTTTATTCCAGGCGAAGTATAACTAAATGTTTGGCAGAGACCAAACTATGAATCCAACCTCCATATGATGGTAAGAGCAGCCTGCATGATACAAGGGCCATGATTATCTTGTTAACAAGCTTTTCGCTTTAATTTTCATTTATCCTGCTCATTTGACGACTGTTCGGTAATGTCACTCTCCAATCGCACAGGCGGGAGTCAGCTTAACACATGCCTCTGGGTGGGGAGAACGTTTAAAAATGAAAACAGATTAAATCAGGCTGAACACAGGGCATCAGGTGGCATGATGGAAGTGACATGTGTCACCGAGATGCCCTTTCAGTGGCTGTGTGGATGTTAGTGTGGTCTATGCAGCTAAAG